>NC_067205.1:9198876-9877004 GCF_026262505.1 Trichomonas vaginalis G3
TTTGTTATGACACTTTCTCCGGTTTATAGGACCTCTCTCATATTCTATCTTGTCATATCTAAACCATAGTCATGTATGTCCTCTAACCATCTCATAACGGTTTCCAAACCACTTTTATCGGATGTAAAGTAAAAGCATGGATGGTTATGTAAAACGTCTAAAGTTTCTAAAGAGTCTCTCAAAGTCCAGTCTACTTGGCATTTAAAATCCCATGTGTTATAGAACGGCGGGTCCACTATAAAGAAAACATTCCTTGTCTTTATATTTTTCATACAACTCTGTCCAATGACATCTCACAAACTCTATACCCTCAATATATTTTTCTATGTTCCTCTTTGAAAACATTTGTATAGTTAAGATATAAAACTTTTGACATAAGTGTTTCAATGTCATGAAACTTATAGAACCACTATATAATAGTCTAGCAGATATACTATCCAGTCTATATATTCTGCTTTTTTCAAAAACCTCTCTCACAATATTTTTGTTATCTACTGGTATACGTTCCATCTTACCTATAGGTATCTTTTCTTTAACTCTTTCAATATATTGTTTGTGTCTGGTATAGTTTGAGACGGTCCATATAGTTGTCGAAGTCATTGCAATATAATCTTTGAGTCTGGGAATATTGTATGGCACAAATGGATATATAGAAACTTTCCACCGAACAAATCTACAAATGTTAGACCATTCGGTAGTTTCTTAAGTTCTCTCAATATAATATCTTTACATTTACTCTTATTTCCAAAGAACGGTAACGGAGGTTTTGTAAAATTCATTTATATATATAATAAAAATGTTTTTACCCGAAAAGTGACAGAAAAGTGACAAAGCATGAAAACATATATAATTTGTGAAAAAGTGAAACATATATAATGTTTTCGACCCAGAAGAAGGCTTCTTCCCAGAAGCAATGGAGGAAGAAGAAGATCCTCCGAATTCACACCAGAAGACTAACAATTTTCCGAATAAAAACTTCATTTATACTAAACATCTTCGGGGCTAGAGGGCACGAAGTGCCTGGAAGCCCCACTACCTTTTTTTTTTTTTACAAAAACATATGGTGTTCAATTAGTTTATAATAATATAAATATTAAGATTATCCAAAATAAGAAAAACTAGGTTTTGAGAACACTTTTGAGATGATAATCAAAATATTTTGATTGAAAAATAATATATTATTTATCAGATATAGAATGGATTTTTTCAAATTTAAAAATTCTGAAAATAAACAGTTTTGTAAAGTAAAAAAAATGAACGAAAACTCGAGACCTCGTATTCCAAATGAATGGGTAAGATATATGTAAAAAAAAGGTAGTGGGGCTTCCAGGCACTTCGTGCCCTCTAGCCCCGAAGATGTTTAGTATAAATGAAGTTTTTATTCGGAAAATTGTTAGTCTTCTGGTGTGAATTCGGAGGACTCTTCTTCTTCCTCCATTGCTTCTGGGAAGAAGCCTTCTTCTGGGTCGAAAACATTATATAATGTTTCACTTTTCACAATTATATATGTTTTCATGCTTTGTCACTTTTCTGTCACTTTTCGGTAAAAACATTTTTATTATTATATATAAATGAATTTTACAAAACCTCCGTTACCGTTCTTTGGAAATAAGAGTAAATGTAAAGATATTATATTGAGAGAACTTAAGAAACTACCGAATGGTCTAACATTTGTAGATTTGTTCGGTGGAAGTTTCTATATATCCATTTGTGCCATACAATATTCCCAGACTCAAAGATTATATGCAATGACTTCGACAACTATATGGACCGTCTCAAACATATACCAGACACAAACAATATATTGAAAGAGTTAAAAAGAAAAGATACCTATAGGTAAGATGGAACGTATACCAGTAGATAACAAAAATATTGTGAGAGAGGTTTTGAAAAAGCAGAATATATAGACTGGGATAGTATATCTGCTAGACTATTATATAGTGGTTCTATAAGAGTTCATGACATTGAAACACTTATGTCAAAAGTTTTATATCTTAACTATACAAATGTTTTCAAAGAGGACATAGAAAAATATATTGAGGGTATAGAGTTTGTGAGATGTCATTGGACAGAGTTGTATGAAAAATATAAAGACAAGGAAAATGTTTTCTTTATAGTGGACCCACCGTTCTATAACACATGGGATTTTCAATGCCAAGTAGACTGGACTTTGAGAGACTCTTTAGAAACTTTAGACGTTTTACATAACCATCCATGCTTTTACTTTACATCCGATAAAAGTGGTTTGGAAACCGTTATGAGATGGTTAGAGGACATACATGACTATGAGTTTAGATATGACAAGATAGAATATGAGAGAGGTCTATAAACCGGAGAAAGTGTCATAACAAAGAAATTTTATTAGTAAGTAAATGTGGTTTGAAATAGGACTACTTGTTTTAGGTTTTTTTCCATTGTGTCATTTATTTATTTGACGTGCAGAAAAGTACAGAGAATATGAAGATGAACCAATGCCTGCAAATGTTCTATATGTACTCGTAAGAAGTATTTTTATCTAATATTAAATGGACGCACAGAACTTAGCGAATGCACAGCAACCTGGACAACCAAACCCAGGAATATTCAAATGAAGTTAGAATACAAACTGCAATGGCAAACTATGGTCAAGTGCCAACAGATGTACAAATGCAAACTGCCATGTCAAATGACGCTGCGTAGGTTTGCCACCATGGTATGCAAATATGAGATGGAAAGAGTTTTATACAAACCTGAAGTGGGATATTAAACAACTTTATGCAGATGACGCGAACACAGGAGTTGACCCAGAATATGTTTTTCTACAGAGGAGAAACAGAATGTATGAGCTCCAGTTAAAGAATGCTATGGAACTCAACAGGAAACGTAAGAGACTAGGCGGACATTAGATTTTTACATATAGTAAAATGGGTTTCTTCAGTAAGATGGGAAACTTCTTCGAAATGTTGGAAGAGGTATATGGAATGGAATAAAACCGTAGGAAGAGGAATTTGGAACGGTGTCAAAAATATTGGTAAAAGGGTAGGTCAGTTTGTTGGTATTATACCTAAAGACCCTGAACCAGAAGAACAAGCTCCTGTTATACAACAGCCTGAACTGCACCACAGTCTAGTTGGCAACCAAATCCAACACCTCAACCGTATTAAAAAATTATTTTTACCGTTCGATAGTAGTAGTTGTATATGAAACTAAGTTCTAAGTAAAACGCATGGTATAAATGGAATTATTCTTTTTCTTCCATCTGTAGTAAACCATACTTGAAAGTCTGAAATACTTCACTTGGTGGTTCGTATAACTTTGTAGGTTTTTCGTAAAAGTCATTCATCAGACATAAGAAAGAGTTTTGCGCACCAGAAAATGAAGCATGAACAATAATAGCAGCTGGGTCGAAAACATTTTCATATGTTCCATTAGGTTTTTGACTTCATTAAAAGTCTGGGTGTACTGGATATGCTGCAGGCTGATTTAAACATCCTCATAAATCTATACCATGCCAAGTTGTTATATTTTGTAGAAATATAAACGTTTTCTCCAAGGTCTTCTATTCTATTGATTTAACAGTTGCATTTTTCTGTCATAAATAATATCGAGATGGTTTCTCCTTCGTCAATGTTATACTGTTTTGCATATTCGATATAGATATCGTTTATTTTCTTGAAAAGCTTGAAGAGTTGTTTCTAAGTTTACAAGCAAACTAACTTGTAAAAGTTTCCCTGTTCAAATTTCTCATACATACGTTTCTTTTGTTATAGTATCGAACTTCAAAACCGACCGTAAATGGGAAACCATGTATGGCTTCTGAAATGAACTTCATTCTACGAAAGCCAATAGCTTTTGTGACAGATGGGTCTCTTAGCCATCTTAATGGGTAGTCAAAACGATAGCCTTCATGCTTTACGGTCTCTGTCTCAAACTTTTGACCGACATTAGTAAAAAGTTTCATCTAATGGTTTAGTTGTAGCAACTCTTGAATTTTCTTTTTCTATTGGAAGCATATTTTATCTAGAATAAAAATGTCAAATGAAACAGCGTCTATGAGAGAAATACAACACAACCGACAACTCATTATGCAAGCTCTAAATAAGAACACAACAAACTTTTCAAACTATTCTAAGATATCTGAGTCATTGAAAGAAGGAAACTTAAAACTGACAATAAACCCAATGACAGATGAGTTTCTGTTTCAAGACAATAAGAACCATACTGTCTGTATAAATCCAACAAAAGGAATTTAAACGAGAAACCTATAAATGAACTTCTTTTGAAAGCAGATGTTGACAACAAAGCTGACAAAGAATATGTAGACGATGCAATAGAAAAGAAAGAGCTAACAATGCTTATGCAACAAAGAACATACTCATCCTGAACTAGCAGACAAAACATATGTTGACAATAAAATGTCAAGTGAAGTGACGAGAGCTGAAAACGAATATTCTAAAAAGACTCATACACATTCTATATCTGAAATAACAGACTTACAAGAAACCTTAAACAGTAAAAGTGCCGTTGGACATACACATACCATTGCAAATATTACAAACTTACAAGAAACCTTAAACAGTAAAAGTGCCGTTGGACATACACATACCATTGCAAATATTACAAACTTACAAGAAACCTTAAACAGGAAAAGTGCCGTTGGACATACACATTCTATATTCTGAAATAACAGACTTACAAGAAACCTTAAACAGGAAAAGTGCCGTTGGACATACACATTCTATATCTGAAATAACAGACTTACAAGAAACCTTAAACAGGAAAAGTGCCGTTGGACATACACATTCTATATCTGAAATAACAGACTTACAAGAAACCTTAAACAGTAAAAGTGCCGTTGGACATACACATACCATTGCAAATATTACAAACTTACAAGAAACCTTAAACAGTAAAAGTGCCGTTGGACATACACATACCATTGCAAATATTACAAACTTACAAGAAACCTTAAACAGGAAAAGTGCCGTTGGACATACACATACATCTTCTGAAATAACAGACTTAAACGTTAGCCTTGAAAATAAAGCAGATAAAACATATGTCAATGAAATATACCAAAGTTTGATAGGAACAAAAAATATTGAAACTATTGTTGGTGACTTTTCTGTCAATGAAGAAAATAAATATTTTAGATGGCAGTTTGTACAGTCCTTAGAAAATGGTACACGGTGTAAACTCATTCCGAAAAATAACAATGAAATGTATGTAAGCTATAAAAAGAATGATGGTACACAAGTTAAAGTTCCATTAGACAACAACTGCTACTTAAACTTATATGGAGACGAACAAAAGAAATATTTAAGAGTTTATGAAATGACAGATATGACATTGCCTGACCCAGCTCCAGCACCATATTATTATGACTATGGAGATGACGTCAGAACACCACATGTAGATGAACAAAAGCTAACATTATATTTAGATTATTATAGATATAAAAGATATAATGCAATAGAAAAAACGAGAATAGTATACTATTATGAAGATGACAGAAATAAATATTATAGTCAAGATTTTACCTACCCTGAAAACATAAGATTATATTATAAAAAATATTCTGACACAAACCAGAAGAAACCTGAAATAGTTGCACTATATTTTAAGTTCAAAAGAGACAATCCTATAATATCTCATATGTTTGATTTAATGAACCCAGTAGGTTCTATTTATACATCTATGGAAGCAAGAGGTCCTCAAGTAATGTTTGGTGTTGGTGCATGGGAACAAATAGTCGACAGGTTTTTGTATTGTGCAAACTCTTCAAAGGAAACAGGTGGAAGTAAAACGATTTCAGGTGAAAATTTACCTGCACACAGTCACTACATAGATTTAAGTACATCTCAAGCAGGTTGGCATAAGCATAGATATTGGGATTGGTCAGGAATGACAAAAGGTAAAGGATATGATGTTAAAGACGACGTTAAGTTTGCTATAAATTGTTACTGGAGTGACACTCAGGGAGAAGGAAACCATACACATCGTTTCAGGATATACGCAAACAACGGGACAAAGTAAAGAATACATGCCACCTTACATGACAGTTTACGCATGGTATAGAATTGCTTAGTCGTCATTTTCAACTTCTTTAGCATATTCGTCAGGAGTTGTCTTATATTTGTTAGGAACTGTCTTTGAAAGTATACCACCTTGAACTTTGACAAGTTTGAAACGAGGTCTGACAATAGTAGTTTTATCTTCTGCTTGCAGTGTGTACATTTTGCCATGTTTGCCTAAAACTTCATAATATTCTCTTGTATACTTTCTTCTATTTTTACGAACACGAATGTGAGTACCTGTCGGGTTCCCATTGTTGTCATAGTCAATAGTATTTTCATATGGGTCGCGTTTAGGTATTTCTATTTTTACTTTGTCACCTTTCTGAAGTTTGAAGCCCGGCATTCTTTCTTGTTTGTCTCTTTTGACTAAATTATTAAATATATAGTCTTTCTCTAAGTCAGGGTTGTTTTTCATTTCTTCGGGGGAGTGGTTTCCCAAACCTTTTTGTTTACGGCTATTGTAAATATTTAAAACTTGTCTCATCTTTGCCATGGAGAAGTGTCTATATTTGTCGTCATATGACATTTCATTTGCTTCACCACCTTGTGGTTGGTTTAAGTCTCTTAACATTTTTATACAACCGTCAATGACACCAAGAGCAGAATGGTTTTGGTCGACAATGAAATATTGGTTTACATTTTTTGAACGCAGATAGTTTTTTACATCATCTGATTTGAAAGAACTTTCACAGTCAGATGTCAGTTTTGTTGGATGGTATTTGTCAACGAATATTGTCAAAGCAGTTTTCACATCTAAAATATTTTTGGACCATAATGGTATGGCTTCACAGTATCTTGTGTTTTGACCGACAAATATTAGCCAGTATGGTGGTCCATCTGTTCTAACTCTCGGAATGTTTTCCAAGATATCCATAAACCAAGCATTTGGTGTTGAACTAAAGATTTTTATCATGAGTGCTTTTTTTGTCGCTTTAGAAACATAGGGTCCTTGTTTGGATTCGTCATTTTTTATCCTATAAGAAATGGGTTTATTTGGCGCATTAGCAGGAGTTGCATCCAGATTTTTGCCCGCAGTGGGAACAATAGCCAGAGGTGTATTTGGAGTTGGAAGGAAGATTTTGAGTACATTAGGTATACTTAAAGAGAAAGCACAACCTATTATACAAACTGTACAGAAAGGTTGGGATGTAGCACGAGATGCAACAAATCTTATTCCAAATCCTGAAACAAGAGGAAAAGTTCAAGGATGGATGGACAATGTAGGAAGACAAGCAGGAAACTATTATAACAAAGCAAATGACTACTATAACCAAGCAGGACACTATATGGACCAAGGTGAAAGATTCTTTAACAGAGGATATAACCATGCACAACATGGGTAAACAATAACCAACCTCAACCGCCTCAAACGTGGGGAATGTAAAGTTTTTTACTGAGATGAAATGAACAATACAGCATTGAGACAAATGGGTTCAAGATGGATTTGTCGGCTTCCAGCAGTTACACACGTGTTTGTCAAGTTCTTCCTATACCTCAGGAAGTTTTAGACCGACTTAAAAAACAACAACAACCAGTTGAAAACAAACCAAACTAAAATTTTTTACTGAGATGAAATGACCGAAGAAGTTGAAACGGTAGATTTGACACCACAAACAAAAAGTTCAGAACCATTGTCAAAACCTGTCAAAGAACTTACAGATGAAGAGAAAAATTCAATAATAGAAAGTGCCAGGTCTGGAAATACAAACCCTAACTACAAAGTCACTTTTCATAAAAATGGAACGGCAAGTATCTCAAAAAAGAAACAGACTCTCACAAATAAAATATTGAAGTCTGAAGGAGCTTTCGAGACAACAGATGGAAAAGTTTACTTCACTGACCAACAGTTCATTATAGAACATCTCATTGACTTAGAGTCGAAATATTCTAAACTTTACAACAAACACAAAAAGTTGAAAGGAAAACAAAAACAAATGGCATATGATATTTATGAAGATGTTGACGACACAACTGTTCCTGCAAGTGAAGTAAAGTCAGAGAAACCGAAAAGTGACGAAAAACCGATAGAAGAAAAAAACCAAAAACTGAAGATAAACCAAAACCAAAGTTTAGTTTGGAAACTAAACCAAGTCAACCTTCATTAGCTGGTATGGGTTGGCGTCAAAGACTTATGGCAGCAGGCGGTTATGTAAAGTAAAGAAAAAAATATTTTTTTATTTTTATAAAAATGCCCCCATATAGAATGGATAGAAAGTCTGCTAGAATAAAAGCAGAGTTGCAAAGATATGGTTGGAGAGTTTCGAAGAATTTTAAATATAGGAAGGGAAGACCCATAAAAGTCTATGACAAATTGCTGGTCTTCGCTACGAAATGGATTTGGAAACAGCACGTGCAAATTATCCAAACAGACTAGAGAGGTTAGAAGAAGAACGTCTTATGGACATGCCTTTCGATGTTAGTGAACCTCAAGTTGAAGGACACGACGGCTTTGCCAGATTCTACTGGAAACATGACGAACAATTGCATCCTTTGAGAAGGAAAAAAGGTAGTGCAGAGGATGGTCATGCTCCCATGGAAAGAACAAGATATGCATATGAGAAGTATCGTGAAGTTAGAAGTCAAATTACATCTGGTCGAACCTTTACAGTAAACTTTGACGAAGGAAAGAACAAAGAAGGCTTCATGGGTGTACTTGCTGCAATTCAAGATGGAAATAAGAAAGGACACAATCTCAGATTGACCATAACAGATTTGGATGGTCACATTTACTATGCACATGGCAATGTCACAACAGCTGCAATGCTTCTTGACGCTTTCAAGACTACAAAGAGAGAACAAATGGTTGACTCCGACTCAGACATTTTGAATGCAATTGAAGGAATTGCAAGTGTCAAGTTCGAATGGTACCAACCTAACCCTCAAGCAGTCAGACAACATGCTGGATACTTCCCCTTCATAAATAAGTCTGACATTGACTTGACAAGGTATGGAATTTACAATTCAATTGAAACAATTGTCAATGAACCTTGCATTCTTACATGTCTCAGGAACTCTGGTCTTGTTACAGAAGAGAAGATGAAGTATCTTGAGTCATGTGTGAAGACAAGGTACATTCTCAGAGGTCAATTGGCAAAAATTGCACCGTTGGCAAATGTCAATATCCGAGTCAACATACCTACAGCTAAAGGTTCTTCACATGACGACTATGTTGTTGACAACTTACCATGGTTGAAGATTGTAATTGTCCACAACCACTTCATGTTGAACGAAAGTCTTACAAACCCATTGTTCGGAAAAGGCAAGTGCAACATTGTCAGAGCTGTAAACATTCTTTTCGAGAAAGGTTTGTTGGAACCAATTCCAGATGACAAGCTGACAGAAACTTTTGTACCAAAAGACGAAACAAACTTTTCACTGTTAGCAAGACCAAAAGTTGTTCCAGACAAAGTTCTAGTACAAAAGAAGTACACAATTCCACAAGGAGTTGGATTGTTCGGATACCAACCTGAACCAGAAGAACTTCCAATGAGGTTGCAAGAACTTCAAGATGCTATAAACAAACTTCCATTGAGACATCCAATTGACGTCAAATTGTATTGGAGAGCATCTGAGTTAGGTCAGAAGGTTTTATATGAAACAGGTTGCTTCGACGATGTTTATGAGATAACAGGAGAAGTTTCTCAGAAGATAAGAGACTCACTTGAATTTCCACAAACTGGACCAATTGGTTGCGACAAGTTCGACTCAGATGAAAAGATATACTATGTCGACCTTAACGCTGCATACATGAGGTTTGTCCAATATATTCCGACTGGAATTCCAAACGAAGATGGTGAGTTCCCGGGAAGGAACTATACAGTTGGAAAAGTCATACAACAACTGTATGATATTAGGAAAGCTTCAAACCCCAAACTTGCAATGACACTCAAATTGCTTATGAATTCGACATGGGGATATTCCATTAAGAAACCTCAAGAGATGAAGAGTAAACATTATGAGAAGGTCGACAACTTTGTTGAAAGGTTTTCTCCTTTTGTTTTGAAGTACGAATTCACTCAAGGTCAAAGTGGCTTAGTAACCACATTAAAACCTATTGTCGAACATTGGTCTTACCCTCAGTTCGCAAAGGCAGTCCTTGACAACTACAACAAATTCTTCTCCGAAGTCAAATCGAAAGTTGTGGTTTACTATGAGAACATTGACGCACTCATGACGAACGAAGAAGGCTATAACAAACTCATTGAAATGGGTTTAGTCGGTGAAAAGATGGGTCGATTCAAATTGGACAAAATTTTCACCGAAGTTCATGTCCTCTCCAAGCGTAAGTATTGGGGCATACTTGAAGACGGCACAGAAATAAAACATTGCATGAAATAAAAAATTTTTATATTCCTTCCTAGCTAATTTCCGTTTAATTTCATGGTCGCCCTCGGAGTCTTTGAATCGGACAGGTCGAGTTACACCATTCTTGGTCTCAAACTCATATATAACCTGTTTGTCTGTATTTTCGTCGACTATGGCACGAGACACGAACATTGACCAAACGGACAAAAAGTGTCATTTCGGATGGTCACGCAGCCAATCGCATTCGAGCACTTCGAAGAAGCCTTACGTTCCAAGGGAGAGGGTGTCTGGTGCAAGGCAGAGGTCATGAAACTCTACGAGCAGTACATCCTCAATGCCTGGGAGGACAAATCGTCCTTGGATTGGCAATTCTACCAACTCCTCTGGGACGACCTCCTACGCAACTGGGATAACGAAAGAGCCCAATTCAAAGGTCGGGAACTAATTTTGCAAATTACCCTTAATTTAACATACTTATCCAAATAAACACCTAAATTTACTTGGGGTTTCCCCCTAAAATAAATTTTTTTTACTCTTAGAACCACTCGAGGTTCTCCTTACGGTTGTTGAGCTTGTCACCGTCAATGTGTCTGACCCTCGTCTTCTTGTCTGGATTTGGAACCCATTGCATACCGACAAGCCTTCCCATGGAAATTGAACCGTAATTCCGAAGGTTAAGGTTCAAGTGTCCCAAGTTGTTGAGGACTGGGGTAAGAACCTTGCCTGTCTCCTTGTTGCGGATTTGGTATGGGTAGGGTTGGGAAATTTCGTAAGCGTCATCGACAACAAGGGTTGCCCAAACTTCCTTTTCTTCGTGTTTCTCTTTTTCTTCTTCCTCTTCTTCCTCTTCTTTGATAATACCTTCGGCAATTCTGTGTTCACGAAGTACGGTGTTGCATGTTCTGTCCTTTCCGAGTACCTTCCAGATGGCGTCTATCTCTTCGAAGAAACGGTAGATGAGTCGGGCAAGGTTTTGGTTCTCTATGTTGTATTGGCGCAAGGTTTCCGCGAAATCGTTCAGGACTTTCTTATTGGAAGCTTGGTTCGTGAGGACTTCGACTTTGAGATTGGTTATCTCTTCCATAAGACTACTTTGGAGAGTCTTAATGGTGTTTGACAGATGAGCGTTCAATTGGGCAATTTGAATTTGAACTGGGCGCTTGTCTGGCAACCTTGAAAGGACATCTGCCATTGAGTTTGGCTTCGGTGCCTGTTCGGACATCGAAAAAATGAAGTGGTTTGAGAATGGCGGTTTTACTTCAAAAAGCTTGTTATGACAGTTATGTCATACAACAAGTTTAAAATAATATCTTGTTCTTCTTCTGAACGTTTGTTGTCTCTTCCGATAAAAGTTTGGAACATGAGAACCAAAAAACGTTTTTTGAGGAACCGAAAGAGTTCAGGCAAACGTTCATATTCCGGATATGTTGGGAGCAGTTCGAAACATCTGAGCTGACTTTCGGACAAAATTGGGACAATGTCAACAAATTCATCTTTGGTCGGACTGCTTGAAGGTAAGTCCCTTACATGTAAGTAGCTCTGGTAAAGTCTTCTCATTTCTGCTAACTTTTGGAGTATAGCTTCGTAGTTTAGAAGTTTTAATTTTAATTGTCTTATTCCACTCTTGACATCTAAACGGTAACTATCCATGAGGTCAAGAGTAGCTTTGGTAGCTTTAAGTGGAGCTATCTGTTCCTTGACCTCTGCAATTTTGGTTGCAATTGTGATTTGAGCTCCTTTAAGTTCGCCGTCTATGTCGTTCTCAACGTCTTCAACGATGGCTTGAAACTCTTCATCGGTCCATTGAGATTGGTGTGGGACGAATTTAACTTGCTTCATTCAAAAAATGAAAAAAAATGTTTTTACTCTAAACGTTAAGGTTTACTGAACTGGTTGGATGTCGCCTTCACAGGTTATGTAGAACGGCTGACCCGAGAAGTGAAGGAGAGACTGAATTGCCAATTTCATATGGGGTAGGGGGTTCTCCTTGTTTGGTATTTTTATCCAAGGACGTTTGTTTAGGAACTTAACAAGAGCTTCTCTTTTGGCGTCCTTTATGCCATCGTAGGCTGTCCCGTCTGGTATTTGAATTGGAATTCCAGTCGAAGTCTCGAGCTGAAGTGTAGACCTTCCAGAAATAGTGGTGAACTTGACCTTGGGCTTCATTACCCTGCGCAAGTACTGCTTAACAACTTCATTTATCTCTATAAGGTAAATTGCCTCGTCAAATCCTTCTGGCATTCCGAGTCCTTCCATCCGACAGGAAAAGATTTTCCCGACAACTGGAAAAAATTTTCCGGACAAAGGGAAAAATTTTTCCTTCCGACAGGAAGAACTCTTCCAGTTGTCCGTCCGTAAACCATTCAAATTTTCGAAAATTGAGAACTTTTTGGTCGAACTTCAGAAAAAGTTTTTCCTTCCGACAGAAAAAGTTTTTCCTTCCGACAGAAAAAGTTTTTCCTTCCGACAGAAAAAGTTTTTCCTTCCGACAGAAAAAGTTTTTCCTTCCGACAGAAAAAGTTTTTCCTTCCGACAGGACACAAACGGATGACTGACGTTCCTCTTCCTGAACGCCTTCCAAAGCCAGAAGAACCGAAAGCTGCAGAACCACAACAGTCTCCTCAGCAACCTCAGTTCCAGCAAGTCCCTCCACCAAATTACTACCAATTTCCACCTCAAGGTTACTACCTACCACAAGGCTTCCCGAACTACCCTCCTCCTCAGCCTATGCCTTACTTCCCCAACCCTTGGATGTTCCAGCAAGCTCCACCCCAGCAATTCCAATCTCAATCCCAATCGAAGAGAGCCCAAGAGTTCGAAGAAGGTCTGAACCGTTTACGCAAAGATTATGCCACAGTCCCGATGGAAGACGACAGGCTTTCAGTCTCTTCCCTCAAATCGACCGATTCGACTCGTACCACAGATTCGGTTCGTGACCGTGAAGACTACCTCAAGCAGTCTGAGAGACTCTTCATCCTATAATCATTTACAATTGGAGCTCTCAAGAACATGCACAATTACGAAGGTCAGACACCAGCTGGAGACCGCAAAACAGACGTACTCGCAAGAGCCGTCCAGCTCGTCAAAACAAAGACTGAGATAGTCGACTTCATTCTTGCAGCTTGCCCATACAAGTAAAAAAAATAAACAATTACGAGTTAAACTTTTTATTCTTTCTTTTCTGAGTTGTTTAGAGCTGGTTTCTCTTGTAGGAACCTTTCGTACTCTTCCATGGTCATGTAATTGCGAATTTTGTACGCAATTCCAGGTTCGTTGTTTTTGAACCTTACGTATGTAACGCTTCCATCCTCCTCAGGGAAGTAAGCTGCTAACATCTGACCAAGTTTTCTCGGTGACTCGGAGCTCATTAAAAATGTCACTTTTTTAAACGTTAAGTTTTTAGTCTTATTTTACCCTTTGTTTGTCAAGGTAGTATTGGAGCGCAATTTCTCCAAATTCTCTGTGTCGGAGTTCTTCAGCATTTTCCAAGGTGTACCTGGAGAACTCAAAGAAGTTGTCAAGAAGATACTGCCATGCTGCTCTTCTGAGTTCGTCGGTATTTTGGAAGTGTTGCACCTTCGAGTCTTCTGACATGAAAAAAATGACACTTTTTCTATTAAACCGTTTTGGCATTTCTCATGAGTGAGTATAGTTCTGCCGAACCATTGGAAGAGAAGAAGTACTCTTGCTGGCAAAAGACAAAAATAGTTGCCTTAGTTGTCATTGCAATTGTACTCGTAATTGAATTCATTGTACTTCTCTTCACGTACATAAAACTCAGCAATGGTATTTGCTTTAAGAAGCTACCATCTTACTAAGACTAAACACTTAGATTTTTCAAGCTTGACTTTTTACAATTTGAATTTTGTTGCTGAATTCAGTAAAAATATAATTTAGGGTAGAAGGTTAGATCTAACCTCATTTCTACCCTCATTTCTACCCTCTTGAATTTTCATGAATTTTATATATATTAATGTTTTCGTTATGCCACTTTGTGCCGTCAGTCAGTCAGTCAGTCAGTTTAGGAAATTTACACCAAAAAATAATGTTTAGGGTAGAAGGTTAGATCTAACCTCATTTCTACCCTCATTTCTACCCTCTTGAATTTTCATGAATTTTCCCGAAATAAAAAATAAAGTTAGTTTTATTTTTTTTATTTTTTTATTTTGTATAAAAGAACAGAAATGTCAACAATCGGCACAACAACAATTCAAACAACAGCACCAAACTCGTTAGTCATGAATCCTACGTCAATGTTGGTAGAGATGAAAAACTTCATTCCTTCTTCATATACTTTCGAAACAAAAATCCAGAAGATAAAGCAAGAACTGTTAACAAGTAATTTAGACTGTAGTGCGAAAGATGAAACAAATGAACAGTATCTTTATGAAATGGAGGACCTCATCGACCATTTGCCTAAACTACCTGAAATTCAGCAACAAAAACTAACCATTCCTGAATTCGACGAAATTGAAGTCAAAGCAACTGACTCAGTAGAAATAAAGAAGTTCATACGAAAGGTAAATTATGAATTCCTTGGTTTTCATTGCAACCATAAAGTTATGGAAAAAGATTGCGACATGGTATATAAGAACATCTCTGACATATATAAATCGGGGAGTTTAAGAACATACGACAACTTTGTTTCATTAGTTGCAGAATGTGTATGGAGATAAGAGATGAAGATAGAAGAGGTAAAGTATGGAATAAACAGATAAAACCAGCAGCTTTTGAGTTAAAGAAAACCATTGACGCCTTAGTTGTTCTAGCAGGTAAGGTTTCAGAATATAACGCAAAAATGAACCCGCAATGTTCTAAATGTAAAGCAGCAATGAGGAGATATAACTACTCCGTCAAGAGATAGAAAGAATGAGAACGACTATGCAGACTTAAAGAAAGAAGCAGAAAAAGCCAGCAGAAGATAAAATGGACATGTTAGAATTTCTGAACAAAAACTATCCAACAGCAGAAGATTTCCTTCTATCTGACGTCAAGAAGAAGTATAAAGAAACTTTCGGTATCGTTAAAACATTCGATGTACTAAAAGAAGAAAATAGAAGCTACGAAACTGTTTAGAGTCTCACGAATTCATAACGTTTACCATGTGAAACGCTTATAAAATAACTGGGGTAGAAAAGAGGGTAGAAATGAGGTTAGATCTAACCTTCTACCCTAAACATTATTTTTGCTGAATTCAGCAACAAAATTCTGAGTAAATAATTTTTAGGGCATGTGTCAAACCGTTGAGTTTTCACAAAATTTAAAAAATAACGTTTACCATGTAAAACGCTTATAAAATAACTGGGGTAGAAAGGAGGGTAGAAATGAGGTTAGATCTAACCTTCTACCCTAAACATTATTTTTGCTGAATTCAGCAACAAAATTCTTGATTTCAGGGATTTTTTTGACGAAGTGCAAACCTTCACTTCGTCAAAAAATGGCATATGCTTGCTTCCCTCGGAAAACCGAGAGAAGAGATTCCGTACGAAAACAGTGAAGAACAGCGAGTAAGTAAAAAACCGCAGTCGCCAAAACTCTATGAAAATCGTGAAAAATAACAGAGTATTTTGACAACTTCAAACAAGTAGGGTAGATGAACCATTTATTTTTCAAGCTTGACTTTTTACAATTTGAACTTTGTTCGCGTAGATATGAATTCTGAAAGAAGTATGAGGGTCTTGTATGACTTTGTACTTCTCCCATAGTTCATGTCTGTCAAACTTACCTGCCATGGACTCTTTCATAAGTTCCATGAAATCGTCTTCGGACAATCCGGGGAAAAGTACAATGTCAGTAAGTATTCTCTTTACATCCTTACTTAAACTCTTTGCTGTCTGTACACAAATGACAACTGAGATGTTAAAGTGTCTGAGCTTCTTAAGAATTCGACACATATCTTGTTCTCTATTCTTTAACAAAGGATGAGAGGCGAAATCATCTAAGATAAGAAGACATCTATGAGGGTAAGTCTTCCAATCGTAAGATTGCAATTTCTTCGAAATGTATTCTATCTCTTTCTGTTTGTTTCTGAAGTGTTTCTTCTCTAATATTCTCTGCATTTCCTCATTTGGGTCTTTAAACTTAGAATTTATATACTCATTTATAGCATTATACTTCAAAACTCTTCTTTGGTACTTCTTTATCCAATCTAACAACTCAGAGTCTTTTATACATACTAACTTAGACTTCTTTATAATATCTTTGAACGAATTGACGGTTTGGTCAAATTGACCAGAAGTCGAACAAATGACAACTAACTCATAGAATGGGTTCTTCTCATCTAGTTCTTGTTGTTGTGCAGCCATTTTAAGATAAGTGAAAGTCTTACCCGACCCAGGTGGTGCAATTAGACCTGTTATACCATTCTGAGCAAATAAGAACTTGTCATGTATAGGTTTTATCTGAGCATTTTCTAACTTCCTCTTGTTCTTGTTTAAAACATTCTCAAATTTCTTGTCAATGTCAGCAAACTTTTTTTCTAACATATTTTTAGAAAAATTAAAATTTTTATCTTTTAGAAAATGTCTAGCGATTTCGCTATCTATATTCGAGACAAGCTTTTCGACAGCAAAACATCTGTCGACCATAAAATCTTACATAGTGTAAACAAGAAAGGGGAATTTGTTCTAAAGTTCTGTTTCTGGGAATATGACAAGAACCATAAAACATTAAGCAGAGAAGTCTTAAAATTTGTCAATGACAGACTTGTTGACAGAGATGACGCCTCTTGGAGAGATGAAGTCCAACAAAATTTCTTAGAATGCAAAGAAGACACATGCGCTGTTCTTGAAGATGAAATAGAAAACAGAATAGATGAGCTATTAAAGGACAAAGAACTTTTACATAAATATAGTTGCGCCAAATTTGACATAACTCCACCAGAAAAGAAGAAGAAAGAAAAGAAAGAAAAGAAAGTAGAAGAAGAGAAGAAAGAATCTGAACCAGTTCCAGAGAAAAAGAAATTTGACATGTAAAAATAAAATTTTATTTTTAGAACATTTCTGGGTCAATGTCAATGTTCTCTTCCTCTTTAGGAGTAAACACTGGCTTAGACTCTAAAATCTTTTTACCCAATTTACCTTGAACTTCAACTATCTTAGACTCATAATATTCATAGTCGTCTGCTTTCTTTGGTTCATAAGGTATAACAAGTTTGTATGCTTTGCCTTCTTTAAGGTTTGAAAACCTTCTGTCAAAACTTTCTTTGACTGCTAACAAACCTTCTATGTCTAAGTCTTCAAATTTCGCACCATTTTTAGTCACAATAGCAAACTTAACTGGTTCGATGTTCCAAACTTTGCTGAATGAAGACTTTTCAAAATGGTAGAAGTAAACATTCAAATATGTGAATGGGTCTAGTTCTTCTTTAAGTCCTGACATGTACTTATTTACTGAGATGAATTTTGCCATCTTTTTCTATCGGATAAAAAAAATATTTTTTTTAAAATTTACTCATAAAAATTTTTCTTTGTATATACACCATTCTGAACATCTAAAAGACTTTTGACATTTGCCAAGAATGTTCGTTTAGACGCTGTCATATAACCATATTCTTGACAATATTGTTTATACGAATCGTACAATGACCTTTCATCTAAACACTCAAAGTCAGTTTCATCTATGAACAGTTCATATACACTCTTGTTTGCTTCTAACAATGTTTGTCTCTCTTCGGTATGTGGAATTTGTCTTGGATTGAACTTTGAAATATCTAATGTCATGAAATATGAGAACAAGTGGTTGTAAAAGTCAGATGTCAAAGTTTCTGCTAAGTCGTCAAAATATTCTGTATCTTGCATATGAGCTTCTGACGTTCTGACAACTACATATCTTCTGTCAGAACTTTCTAACTTCATCGGAACAGAATTGTTTGAAACCATAATGAAGTTTGCAACATTTTCACAAACTCTTTGGTCTTTATACTTTCTTTCAACAACTCCAACTTTGTCTGTTATAAGACTCTTCAAAGCATCTGAGTTCAAAACTTTTGTTGTATCTATACTTTGAAGTTCGTTACATACTATAAGTTTCATATTCTCTATTGAGGAGTTAAACTTGCCACAGATGTTTTCTAAGTTTGTCATATTCGGATTCGAATAGCCCTCTAACAGTTTGCACAAAATATCTGTAAAGAATGTGTTCTTACCAGTTCCTTGTTTTCCAATTATAATGAGAGCAGTTTCATTTTTAGCACTTGGATGTTGTAAGATGTTTGCAAACCAACATAAGATATACTCATAAACCTTTTCGTTTCCATTGCATATAATTTCTTTGACATGGTCTAACCAAGCTTCTATAACATTTTCTTTCAATTCTACTTGTTCGTATTTATATCCAGTGAAGATAGAATAGAAGTTTGGAGAAGGTGTATAAAACTTTATACCACGAACTGAAAAATCTTCAAGTTTTGACAATAAGATATCCCAAGCATCTAACATCTTCATGCCAACTTGTACAACTTTTATTTTCTTAAGTTTCTGTCTACATTCTTGTTCTGAAACTATTGTCGCTTTAGGTTTGTTAAAGACAACATCCCATTCTTTCATGACATAACATTCTGGGGCAGAGTCGACATAAATGACTAAACGTTTCAAATTCTCGACTGCTTTGTTATAGTCTCGAAATGGACACATATTTCTGAATGCTTGGAAGTCATAAAAATCTGAAACATCTATTCTGTACATTTTTATAAAAATAAAAAAAATATTTTTTTTATTCTTGACTTTGTTGTTGCATTTGTTGCATTTGTTGCATTTGTTGTTCTTGAGCTATTTGTTGTTGAAGTTGTTCTTGTAATACAATACTTTCACCAGTTGCATCTTCCAATTCGAAACTTTCTGCCGTCATTGACAAATACATAGGACATAAAAGTTTTACAGGAACAAAGTTTGCGTCAACTAATGTCAACGTTATACTTGCCAAAGTGTTTGAGTTCACTAAGGTTGAAAATTCTGCATTCGAATGAACAATAGGCAAACTAGCAGAGAAAGTATTGTTTATACGCATAAGTATCTTTTGGTCATAATAGTTTCTGTCGACATTCGAATAACACTTTGAACCTAAGTTTGAAACAATATATAAGATTGGTGTGCTTAATGTCAATGGAATAGACATTCCTTGTATGACACCTTTTCCTGTTATAGGAAACTGTTGTAGTAAAAACCAGAAATAAGTTTTGTATTATAGCTCATATCGTTTATAGTAAACTCAGTCGGACATCCAAACATAATGAAACCTGCTCTAGTTGCAGCACATGTTACACCCGTCCTTAAAGTATTAAATAAGTCAACAAAACCTGTTGGTGGTATATCTGAGTAAGTATCTTCAAAGGAGTATTTTTTACCATTCACAACAATAAAGTCTTCTGGTGTCAAAAGAGCAAAACAGGCTTTAGTCGTCATTGTGTTTAAGGTTAGTTTACAATATCGTCCTTGAGGACTTTGTAAGTTTGTTGTTATAGAATTATATGACTCAGGGTTTTTAGTCGTAATAGTATAAACCATTATATCTTCTGCCATTTATATATATTTAAAAGTTTTTCTGAAAGTGGAGAAGAACTTCATCTAAACTTTCACATGGCGTTTCTTGAAGTTCTCTGTCTAAGAAGTTCAAAATTTTGTAAAGACATAGAACTTTCCTTTGTCTACACGAACAAACAAAACAGGGTCTTTCATATCGTTCAAAAGTGTGTAAAGTCCTTTACATGAAATAAAGTCTATATTATTTTTCTTCAAACATCTTTCAAGAAGTTTTGACATTTTTACTTAGCAAATAAATTTTAATGAAATGTTGTGGTCGTCAAATATTTTTTATGACGTCTGGGAAACTATACTTTAAGTTCAACGTTTCACCTCCTTTCATAACGTATATCTTGTCAATGACATTATATGAAAACCACAGCAACTAATGTCGGGTTCTATTTCTTTGATGTTTATATCGTCTGCCTCTGTCAAAAGTTTCAATAGTTCTTTTCAAAACTTCATGAGGTGCAATGACATATGAGTTCACTTTTACAGGGTTGTGTTCGACCAAGTTTAACATTATACTTAAAGCTTGACAAATCTTCTCCTGAGTTTGAAGTTTTGTCTTTCAGTTGTTGGTAGTCGTTTCGAATATCTGCAACAGAACTTAAGTCTCTGCTAACTTCAGGATATGTTGGTTCTTTTACAGAACAATTGTATACCATCTTCGTCTTCGTATGGTTTCCCCACTTCAACATCTCTGTCTTTGACATTGACAACAACACTTTGACTGTTTGTTTGAGTTGGTGAATTTAACTTCACATCTGCCACCGCCATTAAACCTTTTGAAACACTCACGCTTCTATTTTTCGGAAATGACATTTTACTTAGAATAAAAAGATGGACGTATTCGAGTATCTCTTCGAATTGAAGCAGAACAAAGTTTACACACACAAACAATACAAATACATTGACAGAATAGTTCTTTATACAAACAATGGTAAATGTTATAGAATAGCAGTCTTTGCTGAACCTAAATATTTCCATAAAGCAAAGAAAGTTGGTATAACTGAAATGGTGAAAGTTCTTGACGTTACAAAAATATAACAACAAAACTTACAGATATTTCTAAAGGTAAGTTTATCTTACAATATTATGTCAAAACTGGCGTACTGTCAATATTTGACGGAGAGAAGTCAGTTCAAGAACAACTTACTGACCTGCTGCCAAAATCTGCTCGATGGAAGCTGTCGTTATGCCAATCTGAGGAGCCCCAGCAGGTTTCATCGAACGAATCTTCAAAAGAGCATCTTCCGTGAAAAGTGCTATTGGTTTTGTAAACTTCTTTGCTCTCAGTTCATCTGGACCGTCTCTGTCACAAGTATATTGTATTTGTACAGTACCAACAGTTGAAATACCACCCATAAAGTCTTCTGAGTCAGCAAATGGAATGCCAAGCCAAAAGTTTGAACGGTCTCCATTTGTATATTGAGTTTTTTGACCTCCTGTATGAGTCCATACTTTCACATATGGCATAATAGAACTTTGCATTTCAGGGTTAATGGTTGTTGTGAAGTTGTTGTTAAAGTTCATAGCATCTAATGTCAAGTTGTATGACCTCATATCCTCAACTGTAGAATATTCTTCTCTTGGATAATATTTGCCATCTATGTTTATATGATATTTAATACCGGGGTTGTAGAAACAAGAATAGTCATTTATAGTTCGTCTGAACAGTACAAACATAGTATCTGCATGTTTCATTGCAGTTGTTAAAGCAATATCTGTTCTTGCACCTGGGTCAGCACTTTGGTTTCCAACTTCACCTGCAAAGTCTTTGACAGATATTTGGTGTATAGGGAACATAAGTGGAACTGCAATATATTTGGCAGCTAAAGCATTTGAAATATCTGGGTCCAACATATAGACTGCAAGTCTGCTTTCTATTCTCTTGCATTCAAACTTTTCGCATGTAAACTTAACTGGGTCCCAAGCAGTTCCAGCAGCATTGAAATAATAGTTTACTTCAGTGTTGAGGTTTGAGAAACCAAAGTCTAAGTCAACTTTGTCTTTGCAAAATTCGGCGAATGACGTTTGATTTGTTCCCTTTACGTCTGTAATAGTGAATGGGTCTTGTGTTGGTGCAATGACTAAGTTATTTTTGCTTGGAGTAAGTTCGATAGAAATTTTTCCTGCCCAGTTTGGCAAGTATCTTAAAAACCTGAAGATGAGGAAAGATGACAAAGGAACTCTAAGTTTCAGTTTTACTTTGGTTACTGCTGCTGCAGTTTGTCCAGAAAGGTTAACATAAACTCCTGGAACGTTAGGGTCAAGTCTTCTTATTTTCTCAATATTTGCATACTGGTCTGTTTGTTCTCTAGCTTGTGGTTGTACTGAGTTTCTCAAAGCGAACCATTCATAGTTTGCCCATGTTACTGTTTGAACTAAGTCAGAGTTAGAATATATCTTATATCCCATGAAAACTTCTGGAGCATATTGGTATCCGACATAGAAAATTCCATTGCAACCTTTCTTGTCAGACAACTTGGCAGAAGGTTTTATTTCAATGTCTTGTTCCACGTATAAGAATGAGTTGTCAATAGAAATAATATGAAACCTGTCGCAAGCAATATCTACTGTTGTTGAAGAACCTTCTCCAAACTCACCTACGTTTCCATAAGAAACAGCAGTTGTATATTCGTAAGTTCCAGGAACTATTTCTGACCTTCTAATGGCATTGTCGCATTCGTTATACCATTCGGAAACATTTCCGTTCATGGCATCCAAAACTGTTGGCGTTATATTCTGAGCGGCGTACATTTCATATGGGTAAAAATATAGAATAGTTGGATTTATGTGTCATAATAGAACCCACTCGGACCAAGCTTTACTTTCTTCCTGACTGAGTTTTTAACTCTTCTTTTTCCTTCATTGCCACTACTTTCACTAGATGAAGTTACTTCTTCACTATTTTCACTTTGTTCTACTCTTCTTCTTTGGTGTCGCTTTTGGTAACTTGCCCTCTGCTTCAAGTTGTTGCATCTTTGCCTCATGTTCACCTAGTATGTTGTAAATTTTCCATGTCCTTTTTGCCTTTGGGCTCTGGTCGCCCATCTCAGGTAACCAATATCCTAGAAAGATTTTGTCATAGTTTGTATTTGAGTCTTCGCTTATTGTTTGCATGACTCTTTCCTGAGTTTCCGGTTCAAGCTCTTCAAATATAGCTTGTCCATATGGAATATGCTCGTTTCCAAATATATGTTTTTGTAGCCATTCTGGTTTTCTTTCCATGTTACCAATAATATCTTTTGTGAATGGGAAAGCTTTTACCCAACGTTTCAGTCTTGCGTCATTTATTTCTGTAGTTGGTTTTATTTTGTCAAGGAACATGTTTTTCAATACTAACATTTCATTTGGTACTGTCCATTTGAGTTTTCTTAAATATTCATCCCTTATCAGTTCATTGTCTGCAAAGTAAGTTTTTATGACATTTTGCAAACTTTCGTTTGCAAGGTCATGTACAATAGGTTCTCTTCCTTCTATCTCCCTAACTTTCTTTCTAAACTCTTCACCAAATATACCATCTTTATGGTTCTGTGTAGTTCTTTGAGATAAATGTTTTAGAACGTCAGGTGTTATATTTCCATCAGCCATGTTCATTTCATACTGGTTCAAAATATCTGCATCTTTCATATCTTTCAATGGCATTAAAGCCGCGCTGAAAATACCAGCTATATCTGGTTCACCATTCACTTCCATTGCGTCTACAACTTCTTGGAATTGTGGTTGTAAGTTTATGAACCACCTATCCGGATTAGCTTTATGACCCCATCTCATTGTAGTTCCATAGTCTGCAGAAACAAAAGTAGGTTTGTTTCCATATTGGTTAGGTTCTGAATGAACTTTAAACAATGTTTCATTTCTATATGTTTTGTTGAAATTTAACCTTTTATTTTCACCGAGTTCAGCCAAAGATTGAACGTTATATGGTCGTAAGTAAAAAGGATTGTTGTATTTGCGTACACTTTCTTTCAGTTCTTCCATTCTATGCTGAATATTTTCATCTGATGTTGGAGTCTTTTGTATGTCGGCGAACATTTTTCGATATTCTTCTACTATGTCAGCCGAATTTTTCTTAGACTCTTGGAAAGATTCCATATTCTCCGCATACTCTTGTTGAGGGTCAAGATTTTTCGGCTGTTCCAAATCTTCATCTAGTTCTGTGAAGTTAGTTTCCAAAGGAGGGACTTGTTTGTTTCCTTCAGGCTCTTCTAGCTGTTGTTGCTGAACTATTTCTTCCATGTCTGGTTGTATCTGAACTTCTTCCTGTGGAGTTTCTTGTACCTCATCTGCTGGCATTTCATATATTCCGAGACCGTTTTTAAAAAGTTCCCTATCTAAGTCATCCGGACTCATAAACCTTTCTTCTTTCGTTCCGTCTCTATTTTTTACGCGTTTCATGAAGAGAGTTGAATTATCATTTAGCTCTGACACCAAATATCTCGGAGTAAATTCAGTCATGTCATTTGGATGATATGCTATTAAATCATATCCCTTAGCGAGCTTGTATTTTCCAGGTTTGAAATTATATCCCATTTGGTGCTGAACCATAAAGCTAAATAGGTTCGGGTCAGTATTTCCTTCCTTGAACTTTCTAATAGCTTCTTTATATCTGTCACTAAAGTCAAGAGTATCTGGGTAACCATAATTTTCCTTAAGCATTTTTAAGAATTCTTGGTTTCCTTGTTCTCTACTTCTTTTATGTCCTTGCTCTGTTTGTGGTTGTTGCTGTGCAGTGTTTTGAACTGTTGGTTGTGGTGCTGGATTTTGAACTGTTGGTTGTGGTGCAGTGTTTTGAACTGTTGGTTGTGGTGCAGTGTTTTGAACTGTTGGTTGTTGTGTTGGTTTTGGTGCATGCCTGTGTCTGTGTCCATGTGACGATGTAAATGTTTTAGGTAGTCCTGGTGCAGGTGCTTCTCTTGGAGGGTTTGGTGGTATATAAGTTCCACCAGCTGGCACATATGTTCCATCTGCAGCATAATGTCCTACCTGACTTTTCGTTTTTAAGAAAGCATTTACTAGGTCTGTTTTGGTCTGTTGTAACTCTTTTTCTTGACTTTCCACAACAGTTGCTCTAACGGCGTCATAGGCACTTTGAACTGCCTGTCTCGTTGCTGCATCTGTTATTTTCGTCATATTTTGTGCTACTTCTCTTAACTCGTTGTCGAAACCTTCAGACTTCAGTTTCTTTCCAGATGAGAAGTCGTTCACTAGTTTCACCTTACTATGAAGAGCTTCGAAGGCGTTCTTAAAGTCAGCATTCATTAAAGCTTCATTTGAACTGTCTTCATCCGCTTGTATTTTTGTCCTTATTGACCCTATAAGTTGGGCTGCTTTAGCGTTGGCTTGGGCATCTAACCAGTCATTATTAGCTTTTATATATTCTGCGCTTTTCATTGCCTTTTGCATGGCTGCGTCGTTATTTTTACTTTCTTGTGCTAAGTTTCATACTGTACGGTTTGGTTTTGCAACTGTAAAAGTTTTTCTGCCTTTACATTTGCTTCAACTTCTTTTTTATACTCATCGCTATCCATATATGTCTTCAGGGCTTTTTGTTTTATTTCTTCATCTTTCAGTACTTTATATTGAGTAGTATGGTTTTTCAAATTTATAACATCTTGTTCCATTTTTGCTACTTCTGCTGCTTTTTCTGACACTTTTTTCGCATATTCCTCTGTACTTAGTTCTTTCAGTTGTTCTTCTTTCTTCTTTTTCTCTACGTTTAACTCATTGAGTTTCTTTGTGTGTCTGTCATATTCTAGTTTCTTTTCGTTTTCACTTATTTGTTTCTGTATGTCTATGTTTGACTTTTTGACATCTGTTATTTGATTTTTGAGTGAACTCAAATTCATTTGACTTTGAGGGTTATAAGCTGTTCCGTCTGCAGCTCCACCATAGCCTGCCATTTTCGCTAAAAGTGCCGCTCTTAAACCTCCACTCTGTGCACCAATAACTCGGCTTAAAAGCATAGGGTTGCTTGACATTTGTTGCAACATAGTGGGGTCATTCATCATTTGTTGTTGCAACTGTTGTTGTGGTGTCAGTTTTACTATTGGATGTTTCAATGCTCCCTTCCTCTTACGTATATTCTTACGTAGCTTACGTGGCATTTTAAGTGAAGTAAAAAACGGTTTTTGACAGATGTTTATATGACACTTTTTGTTCAGCACAAAAAACTACTCGGTCAAAGTGTTGTCAGTTTTGTAAAATAACCGTCCTATCTCATTCTATAAGGGGAAAAGGCTTCTCAAAGTTTACTTCCTTGGAACGCCTGTAACTTTTCCTGTAGCGACGATAGACCCTTACTTGTCCGGACAAAGTTATACTAAACATCTTCAGGGCTAGAGGGCACGAAGTGCCTGGAAGCCCCACTTCCTTTTTTTTTTTTTTTTGATTCATGGTTCGGAACATACAAACAGTCATTACATATTGAATAATATTTGTTTTGGAAGATTTGAAGATACAATTAAACTTTCATCTTTAAGTTTATTCAACATTTCATATTCCACAGATATCACTTATGTTTACATCGAAACAATGGTATTCGACACAATTTCTATACATAAAAATTTCAGATATTCAGATGGAACTTTAATAATTGATAATAAATCAATTATCCCAAATGAAATTACAATTGACACATAGTTGCAAGCATACCTCTATATATCGATTTCACTGAGGATAGTTTTAATATTAAAATTAATGAAAATTCGAGCAAATTAAGATTTATAGTATCAATAATTGACCTTGAATCAAATTCAACGATTAATATTGATAATTCCAATGCATGCTATTCTCAAGTCAATTATTACATAAAAAACGGTATTTTGAATTTAACTGGATCAAATGATGCCTATAGTACAAATTCATATTTATATATCATTGATAATTCAACAATCTTTTTGTCAGAGACTTCTGATTTAAACATAATGCAAACCATTATTGATTCAACTGATGGTTTTTCATTCCCAACAATACAAATTGGAACTAATTCTGAGCTTTATATTGAAAAATTTATTGCCTATTCAAGCTTCAAATTGAGTATACCCGAATGTGTTAATACCATCACATTTGAGAGCTTTATTGTTAACAAAACAGAAATTTCTATTGAATTTCTTCAAAAACAAGATGTTGTAATTGCAGGCAGAATTTTGAAAATCAGCAAAAATATAAGTTCCAATGGAAAGATTAAATTTTCTGAATTTTCAGAAATATCAGTGAATATTGATTTACCTCATATTGACTTTGAATCAACGGAGGTTATTATGAATTTTGACTTTGGTAAAAACAGGCCTATTGTATTTAACTCATTCAATGTTAGATTTATCAAAATTTTCATTGCGGTTGAAGAATATAAAAAGTATGATGATTATGCAAATATAATTAATGTTAACTATCCAATTGTTATTGCAAATAGTTTATCTGTTCAAACTACATACATTTTTGTATCTGGTAAAGATCCTGATGACCCTTGGTCTCCTCAAGTTTCTGTACCATCAAAGTTAAAAATAGAACATGTACAATCTAATAATACACTGTATTATTACATATCACAAAATCCAGTATTAATATACTTAAAAATTTTATACACATCAACTCCAATATATGATAAACCTTTCATCGCATTCGAGTCACATGATTTGAAAACGACATTAGATAACTATGTCAAGGATTACACAAAAGGAATCACTATCTACTTGTGTGAAGATCTCCAAGAATCAAATAAAATCGAATTGAACATCCATGAAAAGATAGAATTTCGAATTTTCTCATATTCTTCAGATAACAATAAATTCAGTTCCAACTTTGATTTGTCGAATATTAATGATTTTTGTAATTCATTTGTTCTTTCAAATGTCAATATACGTTCAATTCATCCAATTGCATTTGATAACATGAATGTAAGCTTATTATCATATTCTCATATTCAAAGCTCATATTCATTCACAAGTCAAACAACAGTTTTAGTCAGCAGTTCTTCGATTGCAGAACATCAATTCGACAATGTTGTCGCATTCGGAATTGTTGCTGATATGAGTAGTAATAGTGTCGTTCAAAAAGATCATAGTATTTGTTTGCTTGATAATTCAAATATCAAGCATTGTAACACAGGTGAATTATCCGATATGTATTTGATTGTCGAAAACGAAACAACACTTCATCTCGAAGATATAACTGAGAATCATATCAATCTCATATATATAAAGTTTATTTAAATATAATCACCATTGGATTCAATCACGCGTTCGCAGCGATCGATCCAGGCTTGAAAGACACGCTTTAAATCATCATAAGAAAATTGCTCAAATTGCTCTCTTACAAAATTTTCAAGATCATCTGGACTCGCGAATTCGCGTCCTTCAGCTCTCTTTTTTAGCGTGCCGAATAAATAAAAGTCAGAGGGTGCAATATCAGGTGAATAAATTGGGTTTGGAACAACTTTGACATTGTTTTCCAACAAGTAATTCATTACCTTATGACTTTTGTGAACTCTTGAATTATCAAAATGAATTGCAAACTTTTGTTTTTGTTGTTTGGATTTCTCAAACTCATCAGAATTGATAATTTGAGTAAGAACATTGTCAATTAGATACTGAGCATTCATCGTATTAGGTTTTTGAAGAATATTAATTGCGATGATGCCATTCACGCCCCAAAAAACCGACAACATCATCATTGGTGTGTCAATTTTTTTCTTCGGGAATGTTTGCGGATTTTCATCCTTTGGGATCCACATGATTTTGGCTTCTGTTGCATATTGAAACCAAAACTCGTCCCCTGTTACTAAAAAGCGAAACTTCTTGGATTGATACGCACCCAATATAGAGAGGAGCTCTTTCGAAGATTGGACTCTAGATTTTTTTTGAACTGAATTAAGGTTGTGCGGAACCCAACGTGTATACGCTAGTTTGTAGTTCAAATAATTGTGCAGATAATAACTGACTGTTGTACGTGGTATCTTTGTCATCTCCTCTATCCTTCTGAGTGATGCTCTTGGGTCTTCATCTAGCGCTTGAAGAATTGCTTTGATTTTTCTTTGATCCGGCGATTTTTTGTCAATTTTTATGATGGGCGCCTTTTTGTTCATGAAGTGATACATCCTAACATGATACGTTACAGTGGAATAGCTAGGAGCATCCATACCGAAGCATTTTACCAATGTCTCGTAGATTTTTTTACAGTCTTTGCATTTTTTTGCAAGAGCGAGGATGTTTTCTTTATGATTCATTAAAAAAATGAAAAAAATCCCGCCAAAATTTCCCGCGAAACCGCCTCTTGTCTCAAAATTCATTTTATATCCCGGCATGGCGCCAAAATACAACATACTCATCATATACATATATTCATATTTTTTATTATATATTTATAATCAGCATATATCTCCTTTAATAGTCTCATATAGAGCGCTGTGCTAAACGCACCTTTGGACACCCTATATCTAAAAATTATTACAGAGAGTGGAGAATTTCCGATTTGTAATTCAGCTGCTTTTACTAATCTTCTTTTAACGAATGGTGCAGAATCTGAAATCTCTTCAAGTATTACCTTTCCGAGTGGTAATATTGTTTTCATTCCACAAAATGGATTCACAACATTAACAATCAATGCTGATGATAAAGATCAATGGTACAACATTATTAAAATTACAAAGGCAAATCACGAAAATAAACTGAAAGTTATTATTAGTACAACCTCAATAATGCCATTTAATCTCGAAGGATTCATTAATGAAGTTAATGTTTATAATGCATCACATTGAACCAACAACGGATCTTATATCATTCAATGTTTATAACGATGATGAAAAGAATATTCCGGTTATTACTTTATTACTTTATGATGGTATCAAATTCACGTATTATTTAAATATAAACCAAACTTCTGGAGAAGAATCATCTATCGTTGTTAATTATGACAGTTCACATGTTAAACCTATAAGCTATAATGTTCATATCAACCACAATTTACATCCAAATTATTATCATAAGCTTGACACGTATAAGAATAGCTTAGTTTATACTAGTAAGTTGAATGATTCAATTACAGCATCACCAACGCAAACACCATCACCTACACCAAATGTACATCCTGATCCAACAACGACGACTTCTGAGATGACTCCAGAAAAAACACCAGAAACAACATCTCAAGATTCAGATGATAAACAAAAAGATGGTAAAGGCAAGAGGATCGGTATCATCCTTGGAAGTACCATTGCAGTTATCATTGTCATCGTCGTCATTGTTATTATCGTAATCACGATAATCAAAAAGAATAAGGAAGACTCTACTGGCGTCGTTCTTGAAAAACTCGTTTAAAATCTCGAATAAATATTCAGATTTTTTAAAATCTTATTAATTTTTTCCCTAAATACCAACCCAATAACTCATTTTGTCATCTTATGCCTTTTGAAAAGGTACATTCACTAGGCGATAACAGTAAAACGGGATGAAAATAGGATAAATAGCATCCCTATATAGTGCCTAACAATATTTATACAGACCAAAAAAAATTTGGCTAGAGATTTGGCGAGTTAGAAAAGTTAGAAAATTGAGAGGAATTTTTATTTTTGAATTTTTTTGGAAAGTTAAAATTAGAATCAAAAATCGATTTCTGGGAGAACCACGCATCTTTTCATATTTTTAAATCGACAGGAATATTAAATAATAGTTGTATAGTATTATTACCTGAAATTATGGTTGAATATACAGAAAAAATGAATATATTTGACAATTTTGAAAAGTCATAAAGTTAGATGGTTACAGACTCATAAACTATACTTTAGCTAAGATTGATATATGATTTCAACAACATATGGTTAAAATCGTATAATTTTTTTAGATTTCAAAGAGATATATATGGTAATATAATGCAAGAGAGTCAGCAAATAGCATGTAAAGTATGTGACAATTAACTTTTTATTATATACAATAGTAGATATCGAATAATTTCCAACTTTATTGTTAAATATTTTCTTATCGAGCTTCTCTTTAACGGTTGTATTAAGGTTGTAAATTTTTGATGCTAGAAACTTTGAAATCTTCTTTGCTGCTGCATTTTTCTTGAAAGTTGTTGCAATTTCGAATAGATCTGCGCATTGTATGAAATGATAACTTTAAAATATCTTGAAAACAGAATAGGACTGCTTTTCCAAAGAAATACTTACTTGTAAATCAGAGAATTTCAAAACTGATTACAAGATTATCATCATAACTTTGGATTTTGATGAGCAAAAAGGCAGATCAGGTATTAACAAATCATTTACTGTAGCTCATAAAAAGAATAAAACTTTGTTCACAACTAATGATGATAAAATAAAGCTATCTTTTAATAATTAAAATTGAGAAGATATTCAAAATATTTGAATGGTTTAAAATATTTTCTTTTAATTTCTCTAATATATCTTCATAATTATATAATCAAATTTAAATTTTTATTCAAAAAGGCAATATTTCAAATTTTAAATTTCAATAATTTTAATTGTGCAATAAATGTTTTTGGTTGTAGCGGGTTTAAAGATTTCTCCCCATATTTAGTAATTTGGTATTCATAATTTAATGATATCTTCAAGTAAAATTCAGAATTATTTCAAAAGTCAATAATTCTCTAGTAACTTTTCCCCAAAACCTAACCATTATATTATATGTGCAATTATTCATAATTGCAAAGAAAGGTGGGCGCATTTACTGGGTAGTTCTTGTGATGCGAAATAATTGGAAATTAACACCTAGTTTTAACAGCACCATTCTCTTTTTTCTCTTATTTAAATGCATTTGCACACTTTATTTTTGAAATATAAGAGTTTTGAAAATTATCTAATTTATCTGCTCAAAAACTATAGATCTTCATAGGTGTTAATAGAATTACCAGCCTTACATATAGTGTTTAATATATTGATGCACATCATACTGGGATTTATTCCTTATTCATCTAGTTATTATAAGATTTATAACCCCATGAAAATTTAAAATTTTGTCAAAAATAGTGAATGTACCTTTCCTTTTGACCCTGAGATAAATTTGGAATTTCAATAATTGATTTCTGATAATTTTTCCATAAATAATAATTGCATGAAGCTAAATGTCCAAGCAAAATTGATCAACTCTTCTTTATTCAAAAATGTGAAGTAAAAATGTGACATCTACAACATAATTTCTGAAAAATTTATTTCGTATGTTAGCTGTACACCTAATTGTCAAAAAAATATAATTTCAATTGGGAAAAACCCGCAAAAGATTTTGAATGCATGATTATGTTATTCCTGAACCAAAAGATGACTACGAAATGTGGGAATCATGTTTGGCTGCTCAGGATGAACAAGAAAATCAATTCAGACTCTTTCTTATCACAATAAAAAAGCTATTATCACAAGTAACTTCAAAAAAGAAACTCAACCCACCTATTGAAAACAAAACTGGTCATTTCTTAGATACCACTTTGCCGAATTTGTGCAAAAGACTTGTAAATCAAGCTGCATGGCAGACAAATCAACAAATCGTATGTCAAATTCTTGAGCAATCATATCTTACTATCCAGATTGCAATTAACTCACTCGAACCAAAGCAGGTTATTCCACTTTTGCTACTCTTAAATCCAAATGTTCCATTTTTCATTGAAACAAAAACAGGATTCAAAGTAAACAAATCCAAAAAATACAAGGAAATAGTTGATACATTTATTCGCAAGAATGGAATTGACTCTGTTTGTCATTTTATAAATTCGAATCCTACTATTTGCCCAATTGATGTATATTGCGGCTATTTTACGCTAGTAATACTATTTAAGGATGTAGTAGATATGGATGATCCTATGAAAGTAATTAAACCTATTGAATTCTTTTTAGAAAATCTTAAATTCTTCACACAACAGAGCAGATCGTCCAATAGAGACACATTTAGTTACGTTATAAATACAGTTCTCAAGATATCACTCTCAAATCAAGGCTTATGCAACAAATATGTCGATCAATTAATAAGCATCGCTACAGAGCATATTAACTCCGATAATTTGGAGAAAAATATGATTGGTATTAGTATTCTTACAGAAATTATTGAATCCGTTCGTTCTTCGTCGTTTTTATTTGATCCAAATCTCGTATTACAGAAAATTCTCGATAAAGACTTACACCAACAAGTTATTCCGAAGCTTACACCACTTTTTGTCGAATTGGCCAAAGCCGAGAAGCTCACAATTGATCTATTAATGATTCTTTGGGAAAAAACAAAAACTGCTCACTTTTCTGTCCAAAACTTGTATTCAGACCTTCTTGGCGAGTCCCTAGGAACTGTTAACTATCAGACTTTTAAAGATTGGCAGTACCAAATCGTTCACAATCCGAATATAAATAAAATTATTTTCAAAGTTCTTCTGAAATGTGCATGTACGTCAGCAGATGAGAATGTTGTTAGACTTGCCTTGCAAACATTGTTCAAATATGTTGATAATAAAGAACTTGTTGCAGCAATAATCAAAGATTACGATGAATTAAAGAACAAAAAGATCCAGAAGCTCTCTTTCTTCTTTATCATGGATGCGATAAGGGAAAACAATAATAATGTTGAGCTTTTCAAGCTTCTATCCACGAATCTTAAAAGATTCAAAGAAAATTCATATACGTTAGACATCATGGAGATTGCTAAATACATCAAAGATAATCCTGATGACGAAAACTTGTACTATGTATTCAAAACAGCCATTGAAATTAAAAAAATTAAAATTCCAGCACAAGCAATCTCTTTTTTGTTCAACAAACCCACTGAAATATTATGGAAGACCATCAACTATTTGTTATCGCAGAGCGGATTGAATGCTTTCGAAGAAGAATCTTATCAAGAAATAGAATCTAACTTAAACAAGCTTCCGGAGCTTCCAAGGACTGTAGAGTTCATGCAGTTCCTTAAGAACTACATTATATTGCTTGGTGTTGAGAAAAGAACGATTGATTGTTCAAAACAACCAGGATCAATTCCGAAAAAGTTCAAATTGAACCAGATTGATACTCCTGGATTCTCTTTCTTATGGAGAGCGTTTGATGAAGAGAAAACATCAAGTACTTTAGTACAATCAACAATTATTTCTTTAATTGAAGTTGTTGACATTTTGGCAGCACCCAGTGTATTGCATTTTATCATGAATATGATTAGAAAATCAACTGGGCTTAAAAGAGAACGATATTTGTGTCTTTTGTATAAATTTATTCAAAATTATGAAAAAGGAACGATATTATCGAACTACGGATACATAAGACATAAAGATCTGGTTATTCCAAGCTCAAGGAGATCTTGTTTGTATATAATGAGCGACAATATGTCGAATCCAATAATATTTTCAACAGAAAACAAGCCAAGTATCGAATATATTCTTCTGAAATTCACTTCTTATTATGGGGTTGGTATAAAGAAGGCCGAATTTTACTATAATCAGCAGAAATTAGCAGTAAGTAAATCATTATCCGAATATTACATCCCGAACAACGCAATACTGCTAGCAAATAATCTTGATTTCACATATACCAGGCCAGAAGCCTATCTTCCTTCAGCAGTTCTCTTCCATGAGAGAAATTATAGCATTTTTTACGAGATTTTGCGCCAAGAACATTCTCAAAAGGAGTGTGAGATCATAAAAGGAATTTTGCAAGACATCCCAAGCGATCCCAACCTTATTGATAAAATTTATTCAAATATATCTTCAGTCGTTTCGACTCTCTCCAGCGAACATAACCCTGTTATTGCGAATTACATCCTTGAGTGCTTGATATTGCCGTCGTACAATCCACAAATTATGCAGCAGTTTATCCAATATAATGGAATTCCTGTAGTTTTTAATAAATTACAGGACATAGAGTTTATAGATTTAGCATCTCCATGGTTTATTATCCTTTCTAATCTACCTCCGGAGATTATTGGACCATTTGCAATTCAAATTTTAAATTTCATCTGCGGAAATTTGACGAAATTCCAAATTGAAGCCAAAAACGAATCTATTACATTTTTGATGAAGCTCAATCCCGAAATTGCCAAAGAAATCATCATGAAAAACCAAGATTTAATTGTAGAAATTATTTCGAACCTTACGAACAATCCATTGACCTATTTCACCAGATACTTATTAAGTCTTGATATCCCTGACTTTTTAGTATCAATTTGTGTCCCACAACTGAAAAACAACAAAGATCCTTCTCATTTCATCCAACTCTTTGTAGAATCAGTTGCCAATGCATCGAGTAACGACATTCACCATATGCTTGATCTCTGCTTCTCTTTGGTCGATAAATATGCAACAAGTGACCAAATATCGAATACAATTTCAAAACTATTTCTTAAAGCCATGAAAACCCCAGAAAACTTAACTTTCTTGCTTCCTAAGATATTCGATACCGTAAAGAAAGCGAAATCCCAGAAAACAAGAGAAGTTTTATTATCTGCTCTGACAAACGTTGAAATTCCACCAATAGAATCATTCACAACGCCAATCAGACAGTTTGTCTCAGAATTTACCAACAGATACTTCGACAGATACAGTTTTTCACCAAATTCCGAAAACAGATCTCAATATGGATCAGGATTACGGAACTTAGGAGCCACTTGCTATGCAAATAGTACTTTGCAGCAATTATTCCACCTATCTCCATTCCTTACTATGCTATTCCAAGAAAATTTGACAAATGATGCATTGATTTCACTGAAATATCTATTCCACGCCATGCTTATTAGTCAAAGACAGTATTGCGACCCAGAGCCCTTCATGACTAAGCTCAAAGCACCGGGTGGAGGAAAAATTGATTTCAGTGAAGAACAAGATGCGTCAGAATTCGTTTCCAACTTGATTTCGCAGTTCCCGAAGCCATTGTCCACATTGTTTACAGGCAGAAACAGGAATGTTTTTGAGAACAAAGACGAAAATCAACGGATAGAAAATCTAGAAGATTTTACAACTTTGTCATTAAGTGTTCAATCATCAGATTCAGTCCAAGACTCTCTTAAACAGACAACAATGCCTGAATACATGATGTACAATTGCGAGAACATTGGCAAATCAATACAAATGGAGAGAACAACGTGGATTGACGAAGCTCCTCCTGTTTTGATCATTTCTTTGAAAAGATTCGAATTCGATGTCAGTAATTTCACTAGGATAAAGATAAACAAACACGTGGAAATCCCTGAAACACTGTCTATCAAAGAAGTGATGTATAATAATGAAAATCTCGACGATAACGATTATATTTACAATTTATTTGGCATGGTTTTACACACAGGAAATGTCAATTCCGGGCATTATTTCTCTATCATCAAAATGGAGAAAGATGATGAGGAACTGTGGGTGAAATACAATGACACTGAAGTAGATAAGATCAAGACAGAAAAAGCATTTAATGACGCTTGTGGCCAGAAATCGAAATCTCAACAAGAAAATAATACTTCCGCTTATTTGTTGTTTTACATCAAACAAAAGTCAGATTTTAAATTTGTTGATGTGAATGAAAACAAGGAAATATGCAACCCAGAGATAGTCTCGAGAATAGAAGATGATAATAAGATATTCATCTTTAATCAATGTGCTTTTACTCCTTCTTTGTTTGATTTGGTGTCAAAATTTGGAGATTTTGAATTGTTTACAAAATATTTTCTCAGAATTTTCTTGCATTCAACAATGGAAAATGACATAAACAAAGCAGAGAGTAGGATGATATGTAGGGTTGATGAACACCCCAATGAAATCTGTAAATTAATATTGGATGACAAAGAAAACGTCAATAAAATATTGACAGTTTGCACAAATTCAAAATTTACAACGAGTTTCACAAAAATTTTGAAAAAAGTGCTTGAAAAATCATCGAAAGAGATGAGTTACGAACTGATAAGTAACATCATCAACTGTTTGTTATCGAGTACTAACATGTGGCACTGTATTCCTAATTTGTCTGATTTAATACAACATTATATTTATTTGGATAAAGAAAACGTGACAAAAATTGCCGAAAATGAGTCACAAGTTCACTCAATTTTGTTCGTAATCAATGATATTTTTAGTGACGCGAAATCCCAGATATTCCTCCAAAATGTTGACGCGTCAAAACTGTTTGACATTGTCAGAAATTTGGCAAATGTCAAATTTTACGAAGAAATGGCCAAACTCAAATTTTTGCAGGCGAAAGTTTGTGTCTCCAAAGTCCATTTCAACAGCTACACGAACATGTTGAAAACAATTTCTGAAAACGATACACTCACAAATATTTTTGACACTTTGGCGGTTTTCAAAACTGACGATGAAATTGACATTTTCCTGGACAATCATCCGAATGTTTCAACTGTTTTCGAGCAGATTATTAAGATCCTGAAACAAAATGACTTAAACGCAAAGAATTATATTTTAAGTCATTTGAAACCATTTTTGAAATATTTAATTTCAATAAATTCTGGTTTCCAAAAAAGTGCTTTTAATTTGCTTCATTCTTTGTTCCCCAATTTCATTCTCGACTTCAATGGAACTCAGCCACAAAACGAAGGATCAGAAGAAGCAAACCAAGTAATTGAATGCCTTCTATCGTTGTCAAAATTGAATATAATGGAAAAAGTGACACATGAAAATTTATGTTTGGCATTTTCATTTATTTTCTTCAACAGCGGTAACATTTCACAATGTCTAAGTGATCTTGTATATTTAGGTCTAAATGTTTCTGACAAAACCGCTGTCAAAACCGCTTCATTTAAATTATTAACGTCGATTGATATTTTAGCGAAAACAAAGATCGAAACATCGTACATGACAACGTTTTTGAAGGACGGAGAAATGATGAATGATCACAAAGAAACAAGTTTAGTTTTTCTTGGTTGTTGTGCTATAATATTTTTAACAAATATCGAAGAAAGTGAATCCATCAAATTGTTACAAACTAAACTAGTTTTTGATCATTTGATAAATGCTTCAAAAATGACATCTGATTATAAATACATCAGACAATTGTTGGATTATCTTTTGTATTTGAAAGATAAGAATGTAATGGTGGATGATCTTATTGTTGATGTTTATTTCTGCAAGAAAATAACACCTGTTGTTTATCATTTCGTTGAAACTTACAAATACTTGGAAATGATAACAAAAATGATTGGAAAATTAGAATGTTTGAAAAACATCAAATTCACTTTCATTTATTTGTTGAATCCGCAAAATAACGTTGTTGATGATGAGCCTATTTATTATGTTCTTGACTTGTTCGATGATGAAACACCAACAAACATTTTCTCAGATGAACAATGGAGATCTTTAATTGATTTCTTCGAGAAAAAGAAAAATGATTTGAGATTGAAATTCTGTCAAATTTTGACAAAAATGTGTCAAAAAGACCTCAAATCGAACTTTTCTCAAATAATTAAGTCTCTTGCAAGTATTTTAAGAGATGAACCATTGATGATTTCCATTGCTTTGTTGGAGAATGACATGCCGACAATAAGAGATGTCGTGAAAAGTTCGAATTCAAACAGAGATGTTATTTTCACTTTGTTGAAGGACTCTAATGAAGCAAAGAGAGAACTTATCAGGTGCTTGCAAGCAGCCAAGCATGAACTTCCAATTGAAAATGAATTCTGGGAAGACGTCATCAGAATAGCTTCGAAAGATGACGCAATTTCAGTCTGCAAAGAAATTTCGTCATTGATGAATTTCGGTGTTGAGAGCGCAGACATGTGGGAAACACTTCTTTCTATTAAGAAATTGAAGGAAATGACAGGAGATGATATGATGCAGCTGTTTAAGGCAGCAGGAAATGAATTGTTTAAGGAGAAAAACCCTTTAGTTGAAAAATTATTTTTGTAAAATTATATTTTATAATAAAATATGAGACTTTTTTCCCCTTAATTTGGAATAATGAAGTTTGTAACATCAATACTATATTTCATTATTTCAAGTGGGCAATTATATTTCAAGATTTATCACAAGTCAGATGGCAAATAATAATCAAAAAGATATCAAAAAAAATAATTTATTCCTATTTTTTGGATCTAAATATATGCTCGTTTTTTGGATCTAGATACAAATTATTTTTTGCTTAATAAAGAGCGGTTTTTCCTTCATTATCTTTAGCATCAAGATCTGCCCCATATGAAATAAGAATTTTTGCTGTTTCTATCTTATTATTAATTGCTGCATAATGAAGAGCGGTTTTTCCTTCTTCATCTTTTTCATTTACATCTGAACCATGTGAAATTAGGAGTTCTGCTATTTCTTTGGTATTATATAGTGCTGCACTCCTGAGATAAAATTTTTCGTCACTTTTTACACCATGTAAAAAAAGAACTTCTGCGGAATCTTTACAATTATAAGCAAATACAAAATCAAGAAGGGTACTTCCAAATGAATCTTTTTTATGGACACTTAATCCATGTAAAATAAGAAGTTCTGCAACTTCTCTGCTATTATATTCAACTGCACAATGAAGAGAGTTTCTTCCATATTCGGCAACGGCATTTATATCTGCACCATATAAAATAAGAAGTTCTGCTGTTTCTTTGCTATTATTAATTGCAGCATAATGAAGAGGTGTTTTTCCCTTTTTATCTTTAGCATCAATATTTGCACCTTGTGAAATAAGAAGATCGATTATTCTATTGCTGTTATTTATTGCTGCATAATGAAGGACTGTTTTTCTTTCTTTATCTTGAGCATAAATATCCGCACCTTGTGAAATCAAATATTGACAAAGTTTAACATCATTGAATACTGGCGAATAAAGTAAGCATTCGTCAAACTTATTTAGTATTTTTCTGAATAAAAATTAATGTAGTATATATGTATTAAGGTAGGTTACAAAATTCACTATAAAATCTATCGTTCGTAACACTCTCAATATATTTACTATATGCATCTAATATCATTGATACCTTTTTATTTATATTGAACCGCATTTTCATCAATTTTGAAATAATCGTTACGATCCCCTAAATAAGTGTTGCCCAAATTCAATTCAAAAAATCGTTTTTGGACTTTTTTGGCGCCATAGATAACCCCATAATGTAGAGGTGTCTTTCCCTTTTTATCTTTAGCATCAATATTTGCATCTTGTTAAATAAGAAGATCGATTATTCCATTGCTATTATTTATTGCTGCATAATGAAGGACGGTTTTATTGAAATCAATATAAGCTTGTGTAATTTTGGAAAATCCTTCCACATTAGGCGAATTCTATTGAAAAATATTGAGATTGTCCTTGCAATATTTGTTGAAAAGAGAATGGCCGGTCATTCAATGGTTTGAAGTTTCTCATAAGATTATTGATGTCCAAACTAAAGATTTATCGTAGAAATATCCTTATTAGATTATATATGTATACAATAATATTAATGAACTGTGAAATATTTATGTTTTTCATTATGAAATGTGACTATTGATTGTAGAGAGAATTGCATCGTATTGTCATAAAATAATGTTGTCATAATAAAATTAATCAATATGGGGACTTTTGAAAAAGTTTATTGGCAATGTTCCTCATCTGAAGTGATTGTGCAGATGTTATAGCCCAGTCAATATTTATATTTTCTTTCCCTTCAAACTTATCATTATTTTATCATCGTTTTAAAATATTCTCTATCTCTTCATATTAATCATTGTTTTACAATATTTTTTATTCTTCATTATTTTATGGCATTCTCTTTCTTTTCAAATTTATTTTATTATTTTATGAAATTCACCTTCTATTCGAATGAATTATTATTTTATTTCATTTTCTATATTTTCATATTAATCTTTGTTTAAAAATATTCTCTATCTCTTCATATTAATCTTTGTTTAAAAATATTCTCTATCTCTTCATATTAATCATTGTTTGATAGCATTCTCTTTCTTTTGATATTTATCATTGCTTAATGATATTCTCTCGATATTAATGAATGCCCTCTTAGTTTTGCTATCAAAATTAAATCAACAAATATTATCAAATTCTTAGTTGATCATGGTGCCGATGTTAACATGAAACTTATTCTATTTCTTTTCATTTTAATCATTGTTTAATTACATTCTCTTTTTCTTCATATTTATCCTTGTTTTATCACATTCTCTTTCTTTCCATATTTGCTATTGCTTCATTGCATTCTCATTCTCTTCATATTTAGCATTTTTATATCGCATTAACTTTCTTTTCATATTAATCATCATTTTATTACATTTGTAATTGTTTGATGAAAATCACTTTCATTTCATATTAATAGTTGGGTTATCACATTCTCTTTATCTTCTGATTTATCATTGTTTTATGAAATTCTCTTTCTTTTCATATTAATCGTTACTCAACAAAATTCTCTTTCTCTTCAAATTTATCATTATTTTATTATATTCTCTTGCTTTTCATATATATTATTGTTTTATGAAATCCATATTCTATCCATACTATTCCGAACATAAAATGATATCTGTTTATATTTGTTTCCTCTGTTACGTAAAATGATGATTGTTTCTGAAAAAGGTAATTTTAGTTTTGCTTGGCTTAATTTTTCGAGAAGATGGTTTAATTCGAGATTTTATTCTTAGTTGTTTTTGTTTTATATGGCATACTTCTGTCCAAATAAAATTTTGTTCTGGATTTATTTGTTCATTGTGAGTGTTATTAAATACAACTTTTCCTGATGTTTTGTCATTATTTCGAAGGTAACAATTAATAACTTCTATTTTAGCAAATCGACTTACTACTGAAAAAGTATTATTTCCTGAGTTATCAATAATGTTACATTCAACTATTAATGTGTTGCCCCAGTCATTGCTTATAACTTGATCTTTAACAGAGTTTTTAATGATGTTGCTATGATATAATTTTAAAGCAGCATAAGCTTCATTTCTTATACAATATTCATTTGTTGCTGTATTATTTATTATTGAACTATAATTGGAATTCGATTCTGTTTGTCCTGATCCGAATTGGTATCCGCAGCTTTTATTTGTTCGAAAATATGAAATATTTGTTTTTGTTATGCATTTAATTCCTTGTAATAAAAATATTGGTGATTTTCCAATTGGATTCTTTGATGAACTTGATAAAGAACTCTCTAAAACGAAATTTTTCAAGGAGTTATTATTTGTATAGCAATAACAATATTTTCCGAAATTTGGTGCTGAACAGTTAAATGAACAAATTCGATTGTGAACATATTCTCCACAATTTATTAAAACTGCACCACCCTCACCTGATGGTATTGATACATTCGTAAATGTGCTATCTTCCAATAGAAATTTAGAACGGCATACTACATGAAGTGCTCTATCTTTTAGATTTTCAAAGAAACAGTTTTTGATGCAATATCTTTTGTTATCTGAAAAATGATCCTTTTTTGCACTTATATACTCACCATCATAAAATTCATTATAATCTTGGTTAATTAAATGCGTGTTATATAAATTCCTTTTCCGAACATATGAAAGTATCTAAAGTAAATATACAAGAAAGACCTTGAACATGTATCACCACATTTTTTATTGGCAAACTCTCATAAATTAAGTTCAATTATATAACAGCTTTGAAGTAAAATAGTTCACCCAAAAGTTATTTAAAAATTTTAAAATATTTGAGATGACCTTTATCAAAATGTGCTTTTAAAACTGTAACCCCAATAAATTTTTTCCCCAGGATTTGTAAACTAATCCACTTTTTGAAACCTTAATTGAAAATAATTTTTAGTAATTATTTTAAAAAGTTGAAAATTACTGCTTTTAACTTTTTAAGACATTCTATTTTTTTTCACTTTTTTATGAAGTTTACAGAAAAATTTATAGAGGATTTTTTCAGACAACTGTGGTGGAACATTATTGAAGGAATATAGAATTCCAATCATTCTTCAAATAATTGAGCTTCGCTCAATTATTTGAAGAATGATGTTAATTTGTTTTATTTGTAACTTTGCATAAATTAGATCTGAATCTGACATTATACCACATTAAACCTTCACCTATATGTTTCTCGAGTTCTTGTATCTGATCCCAACCATGTGGAAAAGTATTTAGATGAATAGCAACAATATCATCTGCTGATTGAGGTTTTTTGAAGCATGTATGTGGATAGTTTTCTATATTGTTGCATTCTGGTATTGCATTCATGTTTATTGGTACTTGAACATCTAATGGATGTCCAACCATATGAGGAATATTGCAAGAACCTGGAGTTTCTCCAATATGCCAAATAAATTCATTAAATTCTACGTCATCAGCCCAAATGACCTTTTCAACTATCCATTGAACTCCGAATTCTGTGAATTTATATGCTGCTTTTCTGGAGAGAATCATTCCACTTCCACCTTGAATGAATGGGTTTGGATGTCCAACACAGCCTCCTAAAACAACTGTATCTCTGTCAGTATCCTATTTTGTATTCAATAAACTCACAAGTTTTCTTAGACGCGTGATACTTACGGAAACATCGTCATTGGATATCCATAACCATTTATACGATGTATTATAATAAAAATAATAAGCAGCTGATAGTTTTTTAGCTGCTCTTTCACTATTTTTATCTGTTTTGATCATATACTGTTCTACTATTCCTGAATGATTGTATGAAATATTTGGATTACCTTCAATGATATAACTATATCCAAAATCATATAGATGAAGGAATTGTAACCAATTTGTGAACTGGAACTTCCTTCTATGAACACTTGACATGATATTACCTGTCACAAGACCAAAGAATATTCCATTATTCGGACTTGCTGATGTATTGACACCAACAGATACTTCAAAGAAGGGGATTTCAATGGTGTTTACTAGCTTGACTCTGAGAATTACTGTAGGAACTAATAGAAGGATCTCTATAAAAGAAGATATCGAGAAACCTGAAACGCAAGACATTACTGCTGAACCAACTCTGAAATCTATATCATTCAAAAATTTGATTGAGAACACATATTCGATTTACAATTTTTTTAATACGCAATTAGTTTTCCAAATGATTGATTGTTAAGTGTAACAGATTCCGATAATTTGCAAAATTCGATAGAAAAGTAAATTCAGATAAATCAGTGAATATTATAATAAGGATGTGAATATTCGAAATATTCAGAAAAAATAACTTGCGGTAAGTCTTATGAATTGAAGATATTCAGAAAAAATAACTGGCGTGTCATCTTGGCTTTTGACATTTGAATGAGAATCATCGATATTTTTGAATATAAGCGGTGTAAAAGAAAGGTGATTGAGAAGATTAACCGATTTAATAAAGCTTAGAAGTGATTCCACCATAGTAGTATATGAGTGCGGGTTGTGTGACTTTTTTTGTTGCATCTATATATAGACGATGCATTAAAATATATTTATTTATAAATCATTAAAAAAATTAACATTAATTTTAAAATAATTTATTTTTTATCTTTTATAAAAGAAGCTATATATAGATGATGTCAGATATTCCGCGATTAATTAAACATTGTTTAAATCCTGAATGGGTTAAACTTCAATTTAAAAATGAAGATTGTGAATTATTAAATGAATATGAAAGCCAAAATAAGCTAATGAGGTATAAATATAATGATAAAGAATATTTAATTTCATGGAATCAATGGAGTCATAATCAAAGACCTCATAAACGAGAAGAAGAAATTGAAAATAATGAAATGGAAATCATTGATGACATTAAAGAGGATGGAATTCCTAAATTTTGTAGAAAAACCTTTAGAACTAAGTTAGGAGCATATAAACGTAGAGTATTAAATCCTGAATATCTTAAACATCAATTTAAAAAGGAAGACTGTGAATTATTAAACGTTAATGATTATGAAAATGCAAAATCAAAACTGAGATATAAATATATTGGAAGTGATGAAAGGTGTAAAGATAAAGATAAAGTTTATTCAGTTTCATATAATAACTGGCACACGTTGGGGATAAGAAAACATTTAGGAGATTATGGTAAAAGTTCCGAATTCTTCAAATCTAGTATGTACGAGAGAATAAAAGAAATCAGATATAATTATCATTCATGAATGAAAAATAAACTTTAAAAATTCATGTCTTACATTTTTTGAATAATTTATTTTTTTAATTCGTATGAAAATGAGTGTCAAAACTAACGACGTTAAAAAATTGGGATTCACAAACGAGGAAATAAAGGATATATTAGAGGAGGCGAGTTATGAAGTTAATAAATATTATTTAAGAAATTGTCAAAAATTCGCGGAGTTATTAAATGATTTAGATTATGATGGAAAAATGAATAAAGATGATGTTATAAATTTCTTATATCCCACATCTGAAGAAAAAACCTAAAGAACCTGATGTTTTCCCTGAATATTATGAAGAACGGATTAAAGATGATGAATATGATGAAATTGAAAGACTGGAAAAAATAAGAGACGAAATAGATGAAAAAATTAAGGAATTAAGAGAAGTTGAAAAATATAATGAGAATGAAGTAGAGGGTTTAATGAATATCCCAGCTTCAGAATCAGAAGTTCAAAAATCTCATGAAGAAAGATATAAAAATTACTTTTTGGAATCTACTAAAAATTTATTAGATGGTGAAATAGATGAAACACTTTCAGAAGAAGGCACAAAATTTATTCATAAACATAAGTTACAATTTATTGACGATGGAGATTATCCATGTATATTACTTTCACCTCCTCTTGATTCTGAAAAATTCAAAAAAAGCACTGAAAAATGTAACATATGCAACAAATACGATTAAGAAAGAAGACCATGATATTTACACAAATTATTATTTAAATAAATGTACAGGTGTTGATAAAGTTTTTGATTTGTTAGATAAAATATCAAAAGAAACAATTGGTACATATAAAATTTTATGCGATTGTGGTTTCATTATTGAAGATACCAATAATGTTTCATATGAAAGAACAGCACCGAAGGAAGATGAAGTTGAAAGGTCTATACCATTCGTTATTAAGAACATAAAAGATATGAAAACTTATAAACATTATATTTATTCATTTATTTCAGAAAAAATGGAAGCAACCCATAAAACATCATCTCATCATTTTATAGCTATTCATACATTCCTTTTCAAAGTTGTGAAATTAAATAAGACAGGAATTAGATTTAATGTATCAGGGTACGCATTCTTGAGTAAATTAAAATGTATTCGTCACGTCGCAGATGATAAAAATTTATGTGTTCTTAATTCATTTTATGGGCTTTAGCCCTGGACTTTAAAAAAATAAACTTTATTTTATTTATTTTTTAATTTTTTATTCTTACATAAATGAACAAAAACGGAACAGCTAAAATGAATGATAATCAAATAAGAGCCGAAGGTAGAAGGTTATTTAAACGCTTCTATAACATTCCTGATGGTTGTTAATCCTAAAACTCGTAGAAGTTATTTAAATGAAGCCATAGATGCATATGAAGGATTTGACATTTCATCAGAAAGTGAGAGGTTAGCAAGAATGTTAAACGTTAATATTGATTTTTATTATTGTGACCCTCAACCAGAAGACGTAGACATAAATAAGGTAGACTTTCCATTAGTGGAATCAATAATGATAGATCCAGAATTTGAAACAGTAAATATTTTATTAACACAGAGTCCATGTGGAAAACTTCACACTGACAGAATTACAGACGTTGAAGCACTCACAGGATATAAAGTTTGCCCCTTTTGCAAAGAAGAAGTATATTCTATCCGTGATGACCCAGAAAGGAAAAACCAAAGAAGATTTTAAAACATTGTGAGAAATGTAAAGAAAATAATGGAAGATTAATTCAAGACGTTCAATTGCAAAACACACAACAACCATATGCACCACATATTACGAAACAGAAGATATATCAATGGCTATTAGCTCACAATTTGCAGGAATATTATAAACCAACAAGATATTATATTACTTTTGACTTCGAAACATTAGAGACTAAAGAAGAACTTCAACTTTCTGAATGTGCAACTTTGAACGCTTACTTAAAACCATTTATGGTATCATCAACTGTCAAAATAAAGCCGCAAACGGACTCTTTGAGTCCTGAAGGTCTTTCAGACCGAAGCGGCGAGGTCGTAGACCGTGATAAAACATTTACGAGGAATTTTTGCTTAACATCAAGTGATTCGTTCATCTCTGATTGGATTGAATTTTTATTTTCAACCTGTTCATTAGTTGCTAAATCAAATATTGAACAATATGAAGAATTAATGAAGCCGCAAACGGACCAAACGGCGGGGACTTTGTCCCATACATTAAATGAAAAACAGAAGGAAGCATTTAAAGAACTTCTAGATGAGGAATTCAATAAAGTGAATATCATAGGTTTTAATTCGGGAAAGTTGATTTAAATTTAATTCTTCGTGATTTAAACACTGCAAAATGGAAAATAAAATCAATGCTGGGTTCTTCTTCTCAATTTAAGCAAATCATTGTAAAGAAAACAAACTGTCCATATGAATTAAGATTTATTGACATCAGAAATTATATAGCGGTGGAACATTAGACCAATTCACTCAAGATTTCGGAAACAATAAATCACGTGTTAAATCCTTTTTCCCTTATCAATTCATCACATGGGAGAATTACGAAGATGAATTATATAAAGTGGAACCATTCACGAAAGATTCATTTTATTCAGCATTAACTCAAGAAACAATATCCGATTCAGATTATCAAATATATCTCAATGATGCTAAAAATTTTGAGAATAGATTAGAATATTTTATTCATTATTGCAATAAAGATGTTGAAATTATGATTGACCCAATTGATAAAATTATTGAAGAAACATTTGTTTATAAAATTGACATGCTCCATAATCTTTCTTTATCATCGAATGCATCAATGATTCGTTACGCTTTAGCATATAAGAACTTCAATCCTAACGAAACATATCCAGAAGAAGAAAATGTGGAATCAAGTTTTGAATTAACAAAAAAGTATTGGAAATATAAAATTGAATCATATAAGAAACAAGATGAAAAAGCAGAAAGAGATACTAAAAATAATGTTTCAATGGATGATTTTCAATACTATCACGATTTAATCCTTTCATCTAAATGCAAAATGTGTGGTAAAGCTTACATATGCAAATAAACCAACATTAGATAGAATCGATAATGAAAAACCACATACTAAAGAAAATTGTCAGTTAATGTGTTGTTATTGCAATGTCGTAAAATCAAATAAAGATGAGGATGTTCAACGTTTAAGAATTAATTTAAGAAATTATACATTAAAAAATAATTTACCAATGACTTTAGATTCAGTTGAAGCTTATCACATTCTCCGTAATGGAATTACTGGTGGTTTATCAAATGTTCAACATAGAGTAAATCTTAAAGGAATCACGCACATTAATAAACTTTCATATAATCCAGAAACTAAAACTGTATCAAATGAGGACACCACCAACATTATGACTCATTTGTTGGAGTTGACTTTAATTCATTATATCCTTCATCATTTTCATCTAATCCTCATGATTTCATTCAATATACTGACCATAAAATGTATATGCCGGGAAGATTGAATGGTGTTATCATTTGTGATACAGCAACAAAGAAAGCAAAAGCACTGGGAATTATTAAGAAGAAAAATACTTTATTCGTGGCTGAAGTAAAGGGTCACATTGATGAAAAATACATTAATGATTACATAAACTTTTTACCGATAATAAGAAACTTAGATATTATCACAGATGAAAAAACAATTGGCAGTTTTATGTATAATTACATGAAATCAAACAATCTACCAGTTGACCAGAAACAAAGAAAATTAACTCAGTTAGCATCAACACACAACCAATATCAACCATTTTCTTCTTATTATCTTTGGTATCTAATAGACAGATTTCATTTTATCATTGATGACATTCAATCAATTTTAACATTTACGAAAAACACTTGTTTTAATGAATTTGCGAACGAATTTATGAATGAAAGACAAAAGGCTGAATTAGAAGGAAATAAAGGAAAAAGTTTATTTTGCAAGATTTCACTTAATGGATCATATGGTTACGATGCAATGAATACACAAAATTACGCAAAGACTAAAATAATGAATGCACAGAAGGCACGCGTTGCATGTATGTCAAATAAGTTTAAAAACATAAGAGAAATAGGTGAAGATACGTATCAAGTGATGCTTAAAGATAGATTTTATAGATGATACATGTTTACAAGAGGCATTCTTCACTTTAGATAACGCAAAATACTGGTATTTGGTTTTCATTTATGATTTTATGTATAAATGCATGAATGTTAATCGTTTTCATTTCATTGAAGGTGATACTGATTCATCTTATTGGGCTATTGCTGGCGACCCAAATCTTCCTAACACTCAAGCATTTCAAGCAATTGTTACCGATAAAAAATTTTATGATAAAAACATTTACAAATTCGCACCTTTTGATTTCTTTTGTTTTAATGAGAAATTTAAACCTAAAATTAAAGAATAAAGCTGAAGAAAAAGCACATGAGAAGAAGTTATTGGGTTTAGCAATTGAGAAACAAGGTGATAACATGGTTGCTTTATGTCCTAAGTGTTATACTTCATTCAACGGTTCAATTGATGAAGTGATTTTAAAAAGATTGCACAAAAAATGAAAGGAGTTAGTTTACGACAAAATAAACAATTACACACTAAAAATTATTTGGATATAATAAATGATAAAGTTATTTTCGATGGTCAGAATATTAAATTTACAACTTAAAAAACGGGTCAATGACTCGCTTAACAATCGGTAAGACTGCATTAACAGGAGCACACCACTAAGGCTGTATGTTGTGAAAATGGATGTTGTATGCCATTTATTTAATAAAAATGCCACAGAAGAGACAAAAAGGAACCGTTAATGATGGTTTTTGATACTATGATTCAAGAGGTGGGCACCCTTAAAACATTTATTTTATTTTTATATAAATGGATAACACAGATTTAAAAAGTTTAATTGATGATTTTAGTACTAATCAAAATTTCTTAATTATTATGAATTAAAATCATAATCTCCAAAAACATGATAACAATATAACGGGTGATGATATGGATTATTATTATTCGTATTATAAAAATGAAGTTTTGAAATATCATGATAAAATAATTTCTAAAATTAAAGACAAAATTAAAATAATGAATATTCAAAGGAAAAAGTAAATCACAACTTAAACAATTGAAAGATTTCAAAAATAAAGTATTAACAGAAGAAGATATTGATGAATTATATTAATTATATAAATCCTGAGCCGCAAAAGCAAAAGCAAAAGGAGCAAAAACAAAAGGCAAAACACCCAGGTCCTTCAGACCATAAATGATGCACAAGTTTTAATTTATGATTCATTAGTTAACCATATTCAGCCCGACTTTTAAATGAAGATCAACTTTTGGAATTCATCCTTCAACATAAACTCGAAGCGGGAAAGTATATTAAACCTTTATATACAGCAATATTTAAAAACAAATGAATAGAATACATCCAGAATTAATGAAGGAAGGAATGAATTCCAAAACTTCATCATCCAAAATCAAAGCAGATAAAATTAAACCACTTGCAACACCAAAACTCCAACGACAGTACCACCTCCTCCTTCAGTTAATCCTTCATCATTCACTTTATTATATCCATTATCAAACATTAAAGAAACAAAAAGATTTTAAAAAGGATTTCAAAATATTAAATAAACCAATTGACCCAAAAATTCAACCGTTAAAGGAAAAAATTTAGTCGCCCTTCATTTGCACCATATCCATATTCATACGAAATCGATCATTTAGAATATTCAAGAGGAAACGTTACTTATTTATTTGCCATTAACATTAACACTAGATATTTATATTGCATTCCAGTGAAAGGGAAAACAGAACAGGAAAAAGAAGAGCTATTCAATACTTACTAGATCATGAAAGAGTAGATAATATAAGGGGTGATGGTGATAAAGATTTCAGGCAGCTATGACTCATTATTTCCCACAAATTAATTTTTACTTCTATCCTCTCCATATACATTTCATAATAAAATAGTTGATGCGGTAATGAGAACTCTTAGAGATGCGTTAGGGGTTAACGGTCAGATATACTGGGATGGAAATCATGACTCCATCATACAACAGTTAGTATATTATTACAATAATAACATGGCATAGAACAATAAACATGAAACCAGTGAAATGAAAAATGATATTTCAAAAGAATGGGAATATATTAGAAAGCAAATGGAAAGGTTGAATGATGTTAAACGTGAACAAATTAATTCAGGGCTCGAATTTTAAACAAGGAAATAAAGTTTAATTCATCTCGATTATGGAAAAAACTGATAAATTAATGACAAAAAAGAAGACGAAGATTTGACACAATAGCTGAATTTGTTAGATATATTAACGGCAATGCATTAGTTGAGGTTAACAATAAATTAATAGAAATTCCGATTTATTTTATTACTCCATTATATTTAAATAATATTTAATTTTTTTATTTCGTAAGAAATGAGTGACAACGAAGCAGTCAAGAGTCCAGACGATGAATATAAAAAGAAACTAAACAGAATTAAATCAAAAATATGCTATTACAAAAAAGCCACAATGCGGTGGGGTTGAAAACGATAAAGAAATAATCGAAAAATTAGAAACTTATCGTTCAATCCTTACTGAGTGAAGCAAAAATAAAAGAATTTAATAGAATAAATAAATTGATTGGAAGAGATGAATTTAATAAAGATGAATTTTTAAACTCTATCCAAATTTAATTTTTATTCCTCTTCGACAACATCTCTCTTTCCATCATTACTGCATAACCACATTTTCTCAATTTTAGTGGTTTGTTATTTTTAACATGTTCTTTCACCATTTTTATCATTTCCTCCCTTGTTATGATTCGTGGTAAATTTTGAGCTTGTGGGGTATTCATTTATGATAAAAATAAAAATTTAAATTATGCCGTTCTAAAGTTTGTGACAACAGTCACTGTGTGACGAGACCTGAAGGTCATGACATTTTGACAACAACACAGGAGGAAGGTAATAATTAATTATTTTTGAATAACCGAAGGTGCTACCATGTTACCATGTGCTACCAGGTAATTTAACTTCTATGAAAAAGTGTGACAACAGTCACTGTGTGACGAGACCTGAAGGTCATGACATTTTGACAACAACACAGGAGGAAGGTAATAATTAATTATTTTTGAATAACCGAAGGTGCTACCATGTTACCATGTGCTACCAGGTAATTTAACTTCTATGAAAAAGTGTGACAACATGACATTTTGACAACAACATAGGAAAATATGATGCAGTCCAAAAATAAAGTTAGTTTTAAAATTGTTTTTATTTTTTATTCCTATATAAATGACAGCAACAAACAACAGCAACAACTATATCGTTTCTGATGAAAATATCATTGATTCATTAGCTGAGGAATTAGTTGTGGCAGAAACTAAAACCCTCAACGAAAGAATTGGTGAAAACAAGATTGATTTACATAACTACCTCAAACATGATGGAGGAAGAGGAAGGAAAACTGGTATGGCTTTATTAGTAAATAAAATTTCAAATTTAACGATTATAGATGTTGATATCAATAAATCGTACAATGATGAACTTAAAGAAACAGTTAGAAAAGACATTTTATCAAAACTTTCGGATAAAGATGTTATCGTTAAAACCGCATCAGGAGGTCTTCACATTTATTGCAACACTAATTTCTTCTATTCAGTTTCGAACAGAATGATTAAATGTTATTCCTGCAATGATTATGATATTGACATAATGACTTCTATGGATGATTCAAAGCGTTCTTTAGTAGTTATGGCTGATTCAAGAGTTCGCAAGAATGCAACAGAACCAATCAATACATACTCATTCATTCGTGGAAGTTATGATTCAACATTAACTAGAACAGTGAATGATATATTAAATGATTTGAATATTAAGGTAAGAGTTGAACAGAAGAATGAAGAAATAAAGACTATCATGAATGAAAACAAAGATGTAAACATTGACGATAAACTAGCTCAGAGCATAGTTGATGGCATCTGTGATTTTGAAGTACATAATGACGGTGGAAACATGAATTTAGAAAAAGAAATAACATTATTCACACTGTTTCAAGCTATTAATTCGTTACCGGATCATTTAATTAATGAAGCATACGATAACGTTTATAACTTCTGCAATTTAACTGAAAATGCTAAAAGTAATTTTGAAAAAGCACGTAATAGATATGCACATTTAATGACTTCTCCATTTGTTTTAGTGAAGATTCTAAAACTATACCAAAAGGAATATTATGATGAATACGTTTTACCTTTATTACGTAAGCCAAAAATAACATTTGATATCAAACTTGATGACTCGTTTTTGATAACAGATATTAGACGCAAGGCTGAAAATCATCAGTATAAAAACAGTTCTGAAGTAATTGAGGATTTATCACGTGTAATCCGTTTTGTAGATTGTGGAAATAAATATTTCATTCAAAAGGACTATAATATCCACGACAAAATGAATCAAATATCATTCGTTCTTCAATCAAACATGAAAGAGTCACTCAAAATGATTAAATTATTTAAAGAAGAAGGTAAAACCATAACAGCATGGGATGTACTACTAAATCAATTATCCTCATTAACCGTTAAGGGTGTTTGCTTTAAATCTGATTCCCCAGATGTTTTCTCAACGTTTCAAGGTTATAAATACAACGTTCTCGAAAAACCAGATTACTCAAAAATTGAGATGTTAATGAATTTCATTAAAGAAGCCATTTGTGATAATAACGATGAAGTGTATAAATACCTTCTCGGCTGGATTGCATCAATGATTCAACATCCTGGAATCAAGAATGAAACAGCAATTATTTTGAAAGGACTTCAGGGAACAGGTAAAAACAGATTTACAGACATTATTTCTGAACTCCTCGCTGGTTATTCATGTAAAAACATTACCGAAATAAGTGAGCTAACGGGTAATTTCAATTCAGTAGTTGAAAATAAAATGCTTCTTATACTTAATGAACTCAAGAATGTGGGTGAAGATAGACTCGCAAACTTCAACGCTTTGAAATCAATTATTACGGATAATGAGATTAGAATTAATGAAAAGAATCAACCCAGAAGAACAGCACAGAACGTTGCAAACTTCATTTTCGTAACTAACAACGTTTACCCTGTCAAAATTGAAGTTGGAGACAGAAGATACGTAGTTTTAAGAGTTAATGGTAAATTTAAGGGTCAATTTGATTATTTCAAGAATTTAATGGATTCATGCACTAAGGAATTTTATGATAACCTTTTAACATATTTTATGCAATATGACCTTTCATCATTTAATGTACGAATCATTCCGATGACTGAAGCCAAACAAGATTTAATAGAATTATCATCAAATCCTTTAGATGTATGGATAAATACACATTATGATGAATTGTGTGCAGGTATGACGTGTGAAAATGCTCTATTCTGCAAACCATCAGACATGAAAGACAAAAACTTTCAAATGAGTATTAAGGATAAATGTGATAGGAAACATAGAAGAATAGACGGTAAACAGACATGGTATTATGTTTTGAAAGAAGAAATGAAAGGATTATATAAACAGGTTGAACCAAACGATAATGAGGATTCATTTACTGACGATGAAATACCTGTAAATGAGCCGCTAAGCGGCGAGACCTGAAGGTCTAGCTTTATAAAGTATGATTGGAATTTATTTTTGCATTAATCCTGCTGTGTTGTCAAAATGTCATGTTGTCACACTTTTTCATAGAAGTTAAATTACCTGGTAGCACATGGTAACATGGTAGCACCTTCGGTTATTCAAAAATAATTAATTATTACCTTCCTCCTGTGTTGTTGTCAAAATGTCATGTTGTCACACTTTTTCATAGAAGTTAAATTACCTGGTAGCACATGGTAACATGGTAGCACCTTCGGTTATTCAAAAATAATTAATTATTGAATAACCCGAAACATTAATGATAACACATATTTCTGGTCGTTAATGACAAAAATAAATGGTTCATTTACTCACAATATTTTTGTACAAAACAACCCCAAACTTTTAACTTCTTTTCTGCAGCTTCAAATGCTATCTTAGCGAGTTCATATTCTCTAAATTCTCTCTTTAAATCTTCTTGTTCCCATTGGTCTAGTTCGTATGGAGAATCTCTATAACCATAACATATCTCACGTTCATGTTCTAATTGTTTTTCACAACATTTTTCCAACTTCTTCTTCGAACAAAGTTTAGCATTCTCCACTGTATCTTCGAGTTCTTCTTCATCTAACTTCTCATGAACTTTCTTGTCTATGGAGTCCATAATATCTTTGACATAAAATGCATACTTTACAGAGCACCATTCAGCAACAAAATGAACGAGGTCAGCATGTATGTAAATACCTTTGAATTCATTCATAACGCCCTTAGTAAGCTCATAAAATGCTTGTTTTGAGGTTGAGCCACTTTTGGCTCGACCGTATTCTTTCAACCAAAACTCAAGAATTTCCTGCATTTTAGCACTATTGAGAAATCTGTTTAAATGGTTTAACTTTCCTGCTTCTCTTGCCATCTTGTTGCATTAATGTAACCATCCTTGTCTCTACGTAAGACTTCAATACCATTATAAGTGCCTTTTGTGAATGTTTCGCCATTAGATTTGTTCGTGAACGTCTGTGCTTCGACCGACATTACTGTTCTTACATACAAAATAAAAAAATAAATAAAAATAATTTTAAAACTAATGAAATTAATTATTTTTGGACTGAATTCATTGAACTCTATACCATGCGAATACAGTCATAAATGGTGGCATGTATTCTTTACTTTGTCCCGTTGTTTGTGTATATCCTGAAACGCGATGTGTATGGTTTCCTTCTCCCTGAGTGTCACTCCAGTAACAATTTATGGCAAATTTAACATCATCTTTAACATCATATCCTTTACCTTTTGTCATTCCTGACCAATCCCAATATCTATGCTTATGCCAACCTGCTTGAGATGTGCTTAAATCTATGTAGTGACTGTGTGCAGGTAAATTTTCACCTGTAATCGTTTTACTTCCCCCTGTTTCCTTTGAAGAGTTTGCACAATACAAAAACCTGTCGACTATTTGTTCCCATGCACCAACACCAAACATTGCTTGAGGACCTCTCACATCCATAGATGTATAAATAGAACCTACTGGGTTCATTAAATCAAACATATGAGATATTATAGGATTGTCTCTTTTGAACTTAAAATATAGTGTAACTATTTCGGGTTTCTTCTGGTTTGTGTCAGAATATTGTTTATAATATAATCTTATGTTTTCAGGGTATGTAAAATCTTGACTATAATATTTATTTTTGTCATCTTCATAATAGTATACTATTCTCGTTTTTCTATTGCATTATATCTTTTATATCTATAATATTCTAAATATAATGTTTGCTTTTTTGGGTCTACATGTGCGTCAACACCATAGTCATAATAATACGGTGCTGGAGCTACGTTAGACAATGTCATATCTGTCATATCCGTCATTTCATAAACTCTTAAATATTTCTTTTGTTCGTCTCCATATAAGTTTAAGTAGCAGTTGTTGTCTAATGGAACTTTAACTTGTGTACCATTATTCTTTATATAGCCTACATACATTTCATTGTTATTTTCGGAATGAGTATACCGTATACCATTTCTTAAGGACTGTACAAACCCCCATCTAAAATATTTGTTTTCTTCATTGACAGAAAAGTCACCAACAATAGTTTCAATATTTTTTGTTCCTATCAAACTTTGGTATATTTCGTTAACATATTCCTTATCTGCTTTCTTTGCTAACTCATCGTTAACATATTCCTTATCTGCTTTCTTTGCTAACTCATCGTTAACATATTCCTTATCTGCCTTCTTCCCTAACTCATCGTTAACATATTCCTTATCTGCTTTCTTTGCTAACTCATCGTTAACATATTCCTTATCTGCTTTCTTCCCTAACTCATCGTTAACATATTCCTTATCTGCTTTCTTTGCTAACTCATCGTTAACATATTCCTTATCTGCTTTCTTCATTATGTCATTTAGGAAACCTTTTATGAATTCCTCATTTAAATTAAATCTTCCAATCTTCAAAACTTTAGGAAATGCATTTAATGCGTAATATCTTTGTTCTTCTGGTGGAATTGATGTTATATCATCCGTTATTCCTTTAATTTTTGAATTCATAAATAAAATTTCTTTTATATTTGATATCACTGCACCACCTTTGCAAACGAATTCAAAATGGTCATTTTTCAATACTATCTCCAAATCTCCATATTTCAACATTTGCGTTTGTTCTGCCGTCTTTGAATTATATGCATATGTGGCGTATGTAATGGTCTGTGGTTGTTGTTTAATCATTTTATTACGATTTAAAAATAAATATTTAATCTGTTATCTCATCAGCTATTTTTTCTATTTGAAATTGCCATAATATTTCATTCATAAATTCTAAATCACAATCAAATAGGTCAGTTATTCTAAATTTAATATTTGATAAATCTTTTGAATGAAGAATAAATGAATTCCCAGATAATTGAAACGGATATGATAAAGAAAATATGTTTAAGTTGATGGATAAAATGTTTTGTATTGATGGGTAAGAGTTAGGGTCTAATGTTTGATGTGAAAATCTCATTGGGGTATTAACTTTATCACATTTGATTAAAATGAAATTAGAACCAGTGTCAGAATACAAAACATCCCCAACATCTTTTTCAAAATTTAATATCCCCAACAATGAACGAAGATGAGGAGTACAAAATTTAATTTTCAGCGGAAATTTAATAAGGTTATTTATTTCATCAAGTTCAAAAAGTTTATCAGGTTTTGATTTAAAATTTTCTTCATACCATACGATAAATGATTCATTTAAATAACTTAAAATTGTGTTAATATCCCCCCTCACTATCACATTATTTATATACATATCATACGTTTTTAGGTCTACGACCCCGCCGCTATGCGGCTCAAGGTCATCTTTAATAAATGATATATAATCTGAAGGGTCTAAAAGAATGGGATTAAATTTACCACTCACAGAAACGAGAGTAACATTATAAATTCCGCTAACTGTTAAATTTAATTCACAGTTATTATTCGAAATAATATTGATAATTGACATTTTTTATTACGATTAAAAATATGGTAAAGCGTTATTTTCCAGTGATAAATAAAACTAGAATAAGATTACCTCAAGAATTCATAAATTCAACGAATAAGAAATTCATTCATGTTATAAATTTTAGTGTTTTCAGAAAATATGAGTCAATGTCATATTCATCATCAGGTTATATTTCACTTCATTCAAATTTAGTTCAATCAAACCCATATAATGACCATTTCATAAGATTTTCAGATGGTATTAAAAATGCAATTGATAGATTAAAATATGAACAGATTGACAATATCGAATTTTTGGAATTTTGGTTTAAATATCCTGATGGAAAAAAGATTGAAGTTAAAGATAAAGCTGATACTATAACAAAAACAATTACAATGACCGATCCAGATAGTGGGGAACAAAAAGAAATAAAACAAACGATAGAAACTGGTGAAAGGTCAATTATTATTGATTATGATTCAAAGGATTATTATTCGATAATGTTAATGCTTGAATATTAAATAGCCTTAACAAAGAATTTTTCAAGTGATATTTTATATTCATCAACTATTTTATTATAAATATCATTATATGTTAAATGAAGTTCAGTTGTTGTTCCGTTCTTTGATATCTTAATTGTGCTAATATCCTTTATAGGATTTATTTTTGCAACTGTTCCGCAGCATGAAACCTCATCATCTATGAAAAATTGAATCTTCACGTCTGAATCTTGAACATCACAAAGAATGGCGATAATGTGAATTAATGATTCATAAGGTAAAATAATTAAACCTGATTGGTCAATTAAATTTATTATTGAATCATAATTATCAGTTATTATATCACGGTAAATTTTCATTAATTCAGAATTAATGTCTATTTTATATGGCGCATTGCGACTGTAATCGTAGATTCCTGGGTTATCAAGTGGTGCTGGGTATGTTGGATAAGTGGGAATTTCAACAGGTTCTTTACCAGGTTCAGATAAAATGATTGGGTCTCCATCTTCTTTATTTTGCTCTTCCTCATTCTTCGGTAAGTCACGAGTTAATAAATTTGGTTGAGTTGCTGACCTTGTTAATTCAGGACTAACATTAACTTTAACATTTTGAATAATTCGTGATTTATCATCATTTACGTTATAACCAACCGTAATCTCTGCTTTTGCGTTAGTGTTCTTTTGACTAGTGAAACGTCTTCTCATTTATATTCGAATAAAAAAATATATTTAAACTTTTATTTTGCTGGAACTTTTGAATCTATTATTTCCTGTATTTGTTCATGAAGTTGATTTTTAGCATTTTCATCGAAATTAATAGACCGAATATATTCATTAATTGCATTCTTATAATCATTTGATTTCTCAAATTTTCTTTTATCTGATTCCTTAACTAAATCATAAGTTAAACCTCGTTGCTGATATAATGGTTTCTTAATTAAATCTTTGAATGCTTGAGATAAAGCACCTGATGCAATTCTTGCTACTATAATTGGTTGGAATTGCTGTTTAAGTTCATCTTTAACATTTGCGAAAACTGGATCGAATAAAGCAACTTTAAAGAATTTCTTAGCTGGAATTTCAGATCTCAAATTTGCATATTGACCATCAAACTGGTTAGAATATCGTGGTAATCCATCCGGTCCCTCTTCAATAGCATTTAATTCTTCATTGAAGTAAGAATATGGATTATGACGGTATGAATTAATTGGACCATTTTCACCTTCTCCAATGTATTGTTTAACAGCTTTTCCATTTTCATCAAATTGCATAGGATAATGTTCATTATATGCTTTACGTTTAGGATAATCCGTCATTGTTAATTTATACCCATTTATGACTTTAATATTTCCTTGACCATCAGTAACAAAGACTTCATTTATTCCATCAGGTTTTCCATTTGGACCCGTAATGTCTGCTTCGTGTGCTTCCCAATTTGGTCCGTGACGTTTGGCATATGCTTGAGCTTCTGGTAATGTTAAAACGTTTCTCATTTGTTTAACATCCTTTTGAAGACCGGCAACAATGTGGACTAATTCTTTCATTCCGTCTGGAACTTTCATAGTTCTATTATATGCACCCTTTTTGTTTGTTCCTTGTTTTAATGGAACCTGTAGAAGATTTGCTATTTCTGTCATGTTTAATTATAAATAAAAAATAAAAATTAATTATAAAAAGTTATTCGAATTTAATGGAACCTTTATTTAAATCAACTATTATTTTTCCATGTTCTCCTAATTGTTGATATTGTGTGTAAAGTTCATTAATGCTCATTGGTAAATTCACTTGATAAAGCATAACGTTCAACTGTTGACGACTAAAACCACTGAAAATGAAAAGGGTGGACATGTTTGATTTAATGTTTGTGCTTAATGCTTTAAAGTATTGAACAGCCATGAAGAATGAACACTGAATGTGTCGACATTGAGTTAATAACTGATTAAAATATGATTTCTCATTTGTTATTAGTTTTGATTTCACTGCATCATCTAGAAAAATGAGTGAATGCAAAAATTCTCTATCAAAATTTGAAATAGAAAGTGTTTCAAATAATTCATCTCGTTGTTTATCAATAATTTTATCCTCTAATCCTTGCTTCTTGATTGTATTATATAATTCTTTATACATTAAAAAGTTTTTTAAATAATCTTCTGCTTCTTCTTGTGATAAATAAATAATTGGAATTTTGATTAAATGCTTTAAAGATTCAAATGTATCATCTGAAGGTGAACCTGAACGGTTGATATAAATTAACACATGTGAATGGGGAAGTGTTAGCAATAATGATAATTTGTTTTAATATCGTTAATGTTTTACCTTTATTTTGTTTACCAATTGCTGCAGTGATTGAATTTAAGTAACATTCAGAATATGGAATTTTCATTAATTTTTCCTTAGATAGAGCATTTCTATTATCACTCAATGCTTCATTAATCATATCATCTACGTATGTATTATATACTCCTGCTAATTCTTCATAAGGGGTGGATGAATTTAAATCCATTTAATCAAAAATAAATTTATAATTTTATACATTTCTATTCATCAATATTTCATCATATGAACTTCTATACTGCGGTGGTGTACCTGTTGGATGATATTTCAAACCTTCATCCGGTGTCCATGTCCAATATGTAGTCCTAGTAAACCAAACCTGAGGAGGATTTGTCACTTTGAACAGTAAGTGTCATTTACACCCTGAATGATTGGATAAGCTTTCACTTGTACTGTAACTTGTGAGTTGAAAGTTTCTAATCCATCAAAGAATATACCCGCTCCATCACGTTGAACTGGAATAGTGCATAAGAATGAAGTTTGGTCTTTCCATGTTCTAGCTAATGGTGTGCCATCATCATCATTCAGTGGTCTAGTTAATGAGTCCTCGTATTCTTCCGTGCATTCATTCACTCCATCTAAATCAGAAGCTTGAAGCATACGTGTAAAGAATATGTCGCCCACTGTGGTCATCGCTTGATCGGGGAAGTTTCTGGAATCTATAGTGACCTGAAGACCTCGAAGCATTGGATTTTCTAAAACTGTTCTTTGCATTGCATTCTTCGGAAATGCTAACACAACATCTGTAACATTATGAAGAGCGTATGAGAAATCTGAGCTGATACCTTCAGGAGTGATGCAACCTCCATTTAGTGAACGAACGTCAATATGTTGAGCTGGAATCATGAATGGATCTTCCTTACTAAATAAACGTGGTATTGCTTTAACTGATTCTTCAATTAAACCGTATCCTGGTGTAATGCATTTATCCTCTAAAACTTCCATCTTTGTGCATGAAATAATAACGTCTTCAACTGTTGCGTCAGCAGATGTAGCGGCTAAGCCTGTAATTAATTTTGCAGGAAGTCCGATTTGTTGGAATTTGCGATCATATTTATAAACATGATTCATAATCTTTTCATAATTTTCATCAGTTATCTTTTCATAAACGTAATTTTGTAAATCAGCAACTCTTAACGGGTCAACCTGACAAAATACTAAAGTATCCCTGAAAACATAATATTTAAGAATGATTTCACCAAATGATTTAGGATAATCATCGAACGCCTGAAATGCTAACAAATCATTTACCGGAATAATCATATCAAAAGTGACATCAACTTCTTCATTTGCTTTCTTGAAAACTTCTGAGGGTCAATATATTTACCACATACTGAGTTATCATATTTTTGAACATTATTATATAACGAATGAACAAACTTTTTAACTTTCCTTTCTGATTTTGGTTTATATGTTGCAAATGCGAAAGATTCACGGGCGCAATCCATCTGAAGATAACCGGCATCACCTCTTTCGGTTTCTACTTCTAATTGTTTAAAGCTTTGATTTGATGATTTGTAACCAACGAATAAACGCATGCATTTAAAAGCGGCATCACATGTGAAAGCTTTATTTGAAACTAGAGTTGCTTTAACTTTGCGTTTAATATATGTGTCACCTAATTGGTTCACATCATGAGCCGGATTTGTAATTCTTAAATGAGTTTGTTTATCATCAAAATATGGAGCATCAGAGTCATAGCATGAACTTTCAAGTTCTCTATAATATCTTCTACCGTCATTCTTTGCGAATATTTCATTTATCTTTTCGAATGAATGAAATACATTTCCATTAATTGGTTTAGTGTTTGGCACTAAATAGTTAGTCGTCATTTATTATTAAATAAAAAATCAAAATTAAAAGATGAAAATGAATTTTTAATTTTAATGAAATAATCAACTATGGCTGCAGGATTCTTTAAGAAACTGTGGGATAAAGTAAAAAGAGGAGCGCATAAAGTTTGGGAAACAATGAAGAAAGGAGCAAATTGGATATTTAAGAATAAAGAAGCAATTAGTGACGTTGCTGAATCAATAACGCCAAAAGCTGCCCCAATAAGAGAAATTTTAAATAAAGGAGAAAAAGTTTATCAAAGACTTCAACCGATACTAAGATAAAAATAATATTTATTTATTTTTCCACTAACCACCTCCTATTTTATTAAGTATTCCTTCAGCTATTCCACCAATTGCGTTACCTGCTTGTGCTCCCATCGCCGGATTACCTGCTTTAGTACCTAATACTCCACCTATGATAGTTCCTGCCGTTTTCGCTACTGGTGCCAAAAAGTTAGCAACAGGTTTAATAACCTTTTTATAAACCCAACCTGCAGCTTTCTTAATTCCATCCCATAATTTTTTAAAGAATCCTGCCGCCATTTCTGATTTAATATTAATTAAAAAATATATTTCATCACTTATATTCTAATTTTTATTTAATGATAAATGAAACCGATTTTAAAAATAAATGAAACAAAGGAGGAAGAAATAAATGAAAGTGAAAATGTTCAACAAAAAATAAACGTTGTTAAACCAATTACTGAAATAAAAATTTTTTCATCTGTTGAAGAATTTAATGACTATTATGCTAATAATAAAAAATTATTTGAAGAATTGACAACATGTAAATTGAATAAAATGTTTAAAGTTGAGGACAGAGTCCAAGACCCAGAGGGTCATGGATTCAAAATTTCAAAAATAAAAGGTGTTGTTAGTTTAAAATCTATTCCTCAATCAAGAATCACCTCATTAATGAAAATTGATGATTTAACAAAAAGAATAGAAATTATTGAAGAGCGAATAAATCAAATTATTGCTTTCATAAATCATGACTCGTTGAGCCTGGGTCCTTAAAGCCCAAGGCACAAAGTGCCCAGGACTTAAAGTCCATCACTGAGTTCAAGGTTATATTCATCAAATATTTCATTATTAAATGCAACTTCTGCTAGTTTATTTATTTTTTCAATACGATCATTTGAAAGTCTATCGTTTAATTTTTTCTGAAGTTTTTCATTTTCTAGTTCTGAAACTTTATTTGGATGATATTTAAACCCGTTAAATTCTTTTTCCTCAGTTTTGATCATTAATTTACAAAGAACTTTTGTGGTTGGAATTCGTTTAAACCATTTATCATTAATATTTGTTATAAATTCAATATCTGGAATTAATTCCCAAATTTTTGCATTTTCAATTAATTTATTATCAAATGCAAAAGCAATAGGTTTAATATTAAACTTACCTTTATAATATATACTTTCTACATAATCATCGAAATAAACATCTACTTGTTTAACATTTTCAAGAATTGGTGAAAGAACATCCATTAATTGATTGACGGTTACGAATCTTGATCCACTCATTTTCATACGAATTAAAAAAATAAATTATTCAAAAAATGTAAGACATGAATTTTTAAAGTTTATTTTTCATTCATGAATGATAATTATATCTGATTTCTTTTATTCTCTCGTACATACTAGATTTGAAGAATTCGGAACTTTTACCATAATCTCCTAAATGTTTTCTTATCCCCAACGTGTGCCAGTTATTATATGAAACTGAATAAACTTTATCTTTATCTTTACACCTTTCATCACTTCCAATATATTTATATCTCAGTTTTGATTTTGCATTTTCATAATCATTAACGTTTAATAATTCACAGTCTTCCTTTTTAAATTGATGTTTAAGATATTCAGGATTTAATACTCTACGTTTATATGCTCCTAACTTAGTTCTAAAGGTTTTTCTACAAAATTTAGGAATTCCATCCTCTTTAATGTCATCAATGATTTCCATTTCATTATTTTCAATTTCTTCTTCTCGTTTATGAGGTCTTTGATTATGACTCCATTGATTCCATGAAATTAAATATTCTTTATCATTATATTTATACCTCATTAGCTTATTTTGGCTTTCATATTCATTTAATAATTCACAATCTTCATTTTTAAATTGAAGTTTAACCCATTCAGGATTTAAACAATGTTTAATTAATCGCGGAATATCTGACATCATCTATATATAGCTTCTTTTATAAAAGATAAAAAATAAATTATTTTAAAATTAATGTTAATTTTTTTAATGATTTATAAATAAATATATTTTAATGCATCGTCTATATATAGATGCAACAAAAAAAGTCACACAACCCGCACTCATATACTACTCACCATGACCCTCATTCATGGGGGTTAGAATTCATACTACAAATGCAGTGTCCAATAGCAATGTTATCCCTTATATTAGTTTAAAATTCTATAACTTTTTGGTCTCAATTGTATTCGAAATGAAAATGAAATATGATTTTATCTAGTATTTTTTATGATATAACAATAGTTGTCAAAAATTATAAATAAATATCTATTAAATAAATTGGAATAGAAGAATTCAAAAATAAATTTTGAATATCAAGGAGATATAGTTAATTTTAAGAAAGATGATAAGGAAAGGAAGATATATTTATCAAGTGTATATCAAATTTAGGCCAATAAATTTGATAATTTTGATTTTATAAAATCATTGAAAATCGAGTAGATTTGTGTTATACATAGCTGAGAATTTTCCTATTCGATATAAAATCAAATAGGATTAAAAATTATTGGAAAAAGGAATATAATTGCACTTATGAACAAGCATTACATATCATATAAATCTTAACAACACATGAATATTCATATAATCTTTTAACTTCCAGAAAATCTTCCAAAAATGAATTTTTTCTCTTCCAAATTTATGCTGTGCTTCCAAATTTGCAACCCTATGGATTGTATTTAATTCGTATGTACATTCTATTTCATCAAAAAAAATTACCCTTTTCTCTCATATTTTTGGTAGAAGCACTTTTTAAAGCCTTGATTTTTCCAGCATGTAAACCTCGATGTCACTTTTGCGGCGTCGCTCCTAAAACTACCGTGTCGTTGCGTGCTGGAGCACCTGTAAATTTTTTTGATTTCTAAAATAAACTTTACATTTGTAAACGCTTTACAACATGTAAAGTCCTCAAATTTGAATGTGATATTGTCAAAATTTCGTATTACGAATGATTTAACCTACCTTTGCATACAAATCTACAATAGGATATGCATTTTATTTCATTCCTCAAAGCATTTAAAAAAAAAGTAAAAATTGAGACATTTTTATACATATAACTAATAACTTTACTATATAATAATAACTATTTTTTCTTAAACATTTTGATTACATCAATAACTGCAATATACGTGGAAACTCCACCGCATGCAATTCCAAAAATGCCAAACAGTGATGCAAAGACATTCTTGTAGTACGTGAATTTCTGGTCTGATGCTCTGATATACATCAAAGCCGGGAAACTGAAATTGACAATGCAACCTCCGATCGCACCACCAATTCCAACAACAGGCTTAATATCTGTAAGGAACATGGGTAAAACAAGAGGGAAGAAGCGATTTAATAACAAAACAACTGCTCTCTTCTTGTTTTCTAGGACTGTATGTGAAGGTGCGTCGTAAATTAAAGCGGAAATTATGGATAAACTTGTCTGAGATATCAATGGGAACGTAAATGACACAATAAAGAAGAATACACCTCTTGTGATTACAATTATTATGTCATTATTTGAAAATGAATTTAATACGTTACTTTAAAGAGTTTCTCCGAGGTTTAAGTAGCATAATACAACTGACAATAGCGCTAATACTAAAATAATTGACATTGCCAATGCCGATGCAATACATCTCTTCTGAACATTTGGATTAAAATATACGCAATTTCAAGAGAAATCAGAAATATTAACGTAAGTGCGGATAATGTGGCTTTTCCTGCCTTTCCGATTGTTTTTTCTGCAAGATCTGCAAAACTTTCAGCATGAGTTTTTCTGACAACAGAAATAACGATATATGTAGCATAAAACGTAAGGAGGGCGATTATTATGAGTAAAATAATTGATATTATTAGTCCGGTGTTGACGAAAGTGCTAGGTATTGCCAAGATTCCTGCACCGAGCATAGCACTCATGAGATTAAATAGAGTAGCCATAAACCCTTGCTTCTTACGCACATCAATTTCTAATGATTGGATATCCATATCATCGAAATGTGTTGCTGTACTTAATGAAGATATGGAAGTTGATGCTTCTGAAGGAGCATCCATCATGACACCACAAATTGGAACTTCATGGTTCTTATCTGGAAGTAATGTCATCTCAATTTCCTTGTTTTTACGCATCTTGAACGAAATATTAATTATCTTGGCAAGTTGTCAAATTGGTTGTCAATTCTGCTGTATTATAAATTTTTTGAGTGAAAAAGTTTTGATTGAAATAAAACCAAAATTTGTGTAATTTATTTATAAGCAGTATCCAAACAACATTCTTTTATGTTGGAGAATAAAATTTCTCAGAAATTTTCAATGGCGGATCTGATGAAGACATCAAGCAGATTTTTTATTGCGAAATCATGTTTTGGTTAATAAATATTTACTTACGACCTATCCAAACCATAAATAGCAATCAACTATCCATAAAACATTCAAAATTTAAATCTGAAATTTTTCTTTAACCAATTTATGATGTATATTATTGTAAAAATTGAATCAGTGGTTCAAATATTTATGGTGGAATGGGTTAATACCGTAATATCTCTTTGATTGGAGAACAATTGAAATTCATTAACCGATTTTACCGCATTTAAGGCTCAACCTCATAATATAAAAATATTCTTTTTCAATTACTGATATTAATAAACATAGAAAGAATTTTTTTTAATTAACAGAATTAATATTACTAAGAAAAACATTTGCAGCATCGGCAAGAACACCTTGCTTTTTAAGTGTTTCAAAATACGCAACCAATCCTGGTATTGCCTTAAACTGAGAAGCAATAGGACTATGAGAACTCAAATTAACAATAAGGAAAACAGCTGGTTTTGTCAATCTTGAGCTATTCTGGATGTATTTAAAGATTGTCTCCATAAATAGTCCGTATTGATAAGAATAACCAGCTTGAACGCATTTGTCTAAAGTCATGAAGATACTTAAGAGAACGTTTTCATTTCCCTTGTTCTCATTGATGAGAGTTGTCAATGCTTGGAAGAACTCGTCATTTGTCAGATTATTGATTATCATCTGATCTAACTGAGCTCTTTTGAAGATTGTAGGGAGAGAGAAAAGCGTCTCTTGAGGGATCGTGTTCAGGCACTTAGAAATGAAGGGACTGAAAGTTTCAGAATGTAAAATAATTGGTCGGAGGTCAGGATCATTAAAAATAATTAAAAATACCATAAATGTGTATGGACTGATGAATGTCATCCATTTCGTATAAAGAACTGCAATTTTCCTGTGGTCTTGTGATAATGATACAAATTTGATCAAAACGCGAGCCAATTTTGGACGTGATGATCTATCACTAATTGCTTTAAACAGGGTCTTGCTCGCTGGATAATTTTCTGCTCTCAGTAACAAATGCGAGCAACTTTCAACGCAAGCCATGTTTGGCAATGCTCTGATGATTGCATCGTAAGGAACAAGATCACCTTGTTTGTAAAGCAATGCAAAAATGTTAAGAGCTGTTGCCATGACGATAGAATTTCTTGATCTTGTGAAAGCGGAGACAGTTTGCTTAATTGTTTCCATTCTGTCTTTGCTGAAATCATCAATTAATGTCAGTTGGTACATCAATTGAACATAAAGTTCACCGGAATCGAGATGTACAAAATGGCGGGCGTATCTGAGCAAAAAATCAAGAACTGGATCAGGATTTCGCAATCTTCCATATCTTGATATGTAATGAGGGAACAAAGATAAAGTTTGGAGAGGGAATTGTTTGAATAAACTTCCTAATGCACGGAAAACTGTAGAATGGATGTAATTTGGAGATAATTCGAATACAGCAGCAACAAAGAATAGTGTTGCTCGTCGGGCTTTCTCGGAAATAACTGGCAAAACTGAGAAAAAGTGGTATTGATCAAGGAATTTAATGATTCTCTTCTCTCTATTGATCATACTTGTAAAGTTTTCGAGAATATATACAGCAACATCTTCATCATCTTTGTTTCTGAAGTATTTGATGATTTTTCCGTAAAATGGAGCAAAATCTTCGAATTTTATACGGCCACAGATATCAGCAATCGTTGACTTAAATGCAGTATGTGTCGAATCACTCAATATTGCATTCAAAGTTGCCAAACGTGACAAAGTTGAAGGAGTTTTCTTGATAAATTGGGCTTTTCCGGCATGTTCTTCTTCATAACTTGGTCTGTGCATTCCTTCTTCAACATCTAATCTCATCAATGGCTCTTCTTCTTCGAAATCTTCGCTGATTGGTATTCCAAACGCTAATTTCATCGAATCTACGGCTTGTGAACGCTTCAACTTGCTTTCTATATGTAGAATTGTATCTGCTTGCCACCTAGAAGCTTCTCCGGCTTGGAATTCTTTGACATAAGAAATTGATTGAAGCTCCTCGAGAAGTCTATTTACGTAATCTTTGATAACATTGTGATCTGTGTTGTGGAAATATACTCTTCCTGATGCAAAATCATTGAAAATTTCAATAGGTAAAGGACGATCATTTGGATTTTGCTCCCAACATTTCATGATCAAGCAAAGAAGGCAGTCTGGTTCTTCTTGATTATAAAACTTTGGTCTGATGCCTTTCTTGTGGTTCTTAATGACTTCTTTCGAAGGATATCCAGCAAATGGATTCTTTTTCTCAACCATTTCGTACAATGTGCAGCCGAAAGCGAATACATCTGCTTTTATATCGTATTTCGATGTAGACATGAGCTCTGGAGCCATGTGAGATGCAGTTCCGATTCCAACTGTCATTGCCTTTCTGTTGAAGAACCTAGAAATACCAAAATCGCATAACTTAGGAAGATAATGGTTATCTAGTAATACGTTCGCTGCTTTGACATCTCTGTGAATGATTTTTTGTACATGAATGTATCTTATTGCAATAATCAATCCAATTGCAATCATAGTAAGATGTGTTCCTGAGAATATACGTTTATGCGTTTTTCTTTCTTGTCTTAAGTAATTGTGTAAAGATCCATATGGCATATATTCTGTTATGATGCAATAAGGCTTTTCAACTGTAAAACCTATGAATGGGATGACAAATCTGTTATGGCATTTACCCATAGTGACAATTTCTCGAACAAAATTTGTAAGATTTCTTCCAACAAGTTTTTCTGCGAACAACTCCTTAATTGCGACTATCTTACCTGTTCTAAGGTCATTTGCAAGCCAAATTTCGCCAAACCCTCCATGACCTATAATTTCTTGAAAAGTAAAATCAGAGATGTCTCTAATAAGATGTGGGAATGTCAAAACTAAACGATGTAAACTCTCGTATAGATTTGTTTCTGCGGACTTAACTACTTTAGGTTCTCCAATTTCTTCGGGTTTGGAAATATATTTGAACTTTTTTGGTTTATAATCAATAGAATTGCGGCGTTTGCTTTTAGTGATTTTATTTAAGATAGGGCGATAAGAAAATGACTTCCTTCTTTTAATAGATTTATTAATTTTTGGTAAATCAATGTCTTCTTCAGGTGACAAGAAAACGACTTTGTTATCTTCTTCTTCATCTGCATGTTCTTCTTGAATATCGGGTGGATTTTTCTCTCGATTGCCTTTCTTTTTAAACATGGCAAAAAATGAATAATTTACATTTTTTACATTAGCGAATATTTAATATTTGTCGTGTATTGATTCTATTAAAAATTAAAAAGTTCGCATAAAAAAATTTAACCAATTCAATTAATTGAAAAATGTTTTATGTCAATAGAAAAATAAACAAAAGCAAAAGCAATCAGAAGGGAAAAATCAGCTCTTTCAATGTGTGCTTCGTATATTTTGAGCAGTTCGCTCTCATGGCTCGGATTAGTTTAATTTTGACATTTACAAATTTTGGTGAAAATTAAGAATTTGATGGTTTGAATTATATGTTTTAGTTCAGTATAAAAATTTCCGATGATTACTAGAGGAAAAGATTCTTGTATTGCAAATTTGTAAAAGCAGAAAAATACTTCAATGAAATAGAAATATAAACACCATAAACTTTCTAAACCATTGTAATATCCCAATTTCTAACCTAATCGCTTAATTTCAACTATTCTGAAACATTTTTCGAAAATATTTATAGAAGATTTTATCAAGCTCTAGGTTATAGTATGTCAATATTTTATAAGTATTAAATCATCAAAAAGAATCCAAAACTCAAAAATAAGAGAGATTATAATTGAAATAAAAATATCAACTGCAATAACATATTGATAGCAATTACCAAAGATCTTGGGAGTTGTAGATATTGTAATGTATTTCCCCTCTGCGTTTAATATTAATCATAAAGCCTGCTATCATTCAATTATTTAAATATGATAGCTAGATGAATAATTAAAAAAACTATAGGTAGGTTATAGATTTTTGGATTTAAATGTCCACTGAAAAACATCATTTTTGAGTAAATGCAAAAATATTGGGGATGATATTACATATATTGTATAAGTTATAGGGGGTGATGCATGTCATTTGTTAAGATAAATTAGGAATTTAGTGATTTTAAGAAAGGATAATATGAAAAAAATAATAATTAATAGAAATAAAATGAAATTAATATGAATATAATTGACTATGTTCTAAGTAATGAAGAATATTATAGGGAAAAATGTTGATGAAGAAGGAGAAAAGATGAATTTTTAGCATGATCGTGAAAAATAGCTACTAAGCCTATATAAAATAATATTAACTTGAGAAAAGAATGTTATGAGGCGTAAAAAAATTTTAATAAAATTGAATGTTTGCGAGTAAATTTGAATAAGGTTTTGAATTTTATAATCAGGACTGGAAATTTTGATATATGATTATTAATAAAAGAAAAATGAAATTGAGATTTTGAGGGGGTTTTTCAATTGCAAAATACGTTCTTATCAATTTTTCTTGGATTCAATTTGAATTTTTAATGGGATAATAGTATACAATAATGGAAATAATTTTATCTCATTTTTAAATTTGAGAAAAAGTAATTCAATAACAGCTCACAAAATTGTATGGGTAGTAAAAAAAATTTAATCTGGCATGGTATTATACAACACATACGTGTTTACAAATTGTATTCAATTGCATAAAAATTTTGAGTGCTATTCAATCTACTTTTGAAGATCTCTCAATTGCTCATATCGGTTTTTTACTATTGTTATTATTTCCATTTCTACTAGTATCATTATAAATATCATTAAAACCATTCATATTTGTTTTTCAGAGAAATTGTACAGATTTTTCGGGAAGTTTATGTAATATTTATATTACCACTCAATTAAGCCAAAACTGCAAACTTACTAAATTGAATTGATTTGAAATCCAACGAAAAAATCTCTGGAAAAAAAATCAGTGTCTTACAGAATTCATGATTCATTCAAAAATCATTCCGATTTCTATTAATCCTCTCCTTTCTGTCATCATATCGAATGTTTTTCAAATCAATTGTCAATTGATTTAACTCTCAAATTTGAAAAAAACTTTTTTCATCTCTCAAATTTATATAGATGAATAAAGCTACACCCAATATCCAAGAAATCCTATCTAATCATGGCTACCGGATTGTTCAATGCTTAGAAAACAAATACTTTCCATCAGTTTTACTTGTATATAGTTCTTCTTTTAACGAAAATTACGTTTGCAAGGTCGTGACGAAGCGTATAAAATACGAGAAAGAGATTCATGCTCTCACAGTTTTGGACCACCCTAATATTATTCGACTTTATTCGCATTTTGAAGACAGTGATACATTTTTCCTTATTTTGGAATACTGTCAAGGTGGTAGTTTAGAGGATTTAATCAAGCATCATGCAAGACCAAAGCAAGATAAGATTATTAATTATACAAAACAAATTGTGGCGGCTCTAAAATATATACATTCAAAAAACATTGTTCATCATGACCTCAAACCCTCAAATATTTTATTTGATAAGTATGGACGTATTAAAATTGCCGACTTTGGACTTTCCTGCGCCTACAAGCAAAATTCATCAAATTATTACGTTGGAAGTTATGGTTATTTATCTCCAGAACAAAGAGCTAACCATGTCTTTGATCCATTTGTTGCTGATATATGGTCACTTGGTGTAACAATTTACTTTATGACCTGTGGATTTAACCCATTTTTACAACAAAAGAACGGACTCAAGATATTTATTCCGATGTATGTAGAGAAGACTCTTGTAAATATAATAACAGGCACATTAGAAGAAGATCCTTCAAAACGGATTTCATTAAATGATATCCAAGCATATCTTTTATCGAATCCTAAGCTGACAATTCCTTCAACTTCATGGTATGGTATTCCTGCTATGAAAAGTATCGAAATGTCACCGAAAGTTAGCCAAATTAGACCTGGAAAGAGTACTATCATTAGAGTCTAATTGAAGTACTCGTATGTATATTATATGATTATTATTTGTTTGTTTTTATTGTTAGTGATAAACATATATTGCGTTTGAAAAAAAGATATGAAATTATTTCGCAACTCCTAATATCAAAGCACGAAATTTCATGAATTTAAAGAAAACCAGCATAAGTGACACAAGATATGTCCCGAAATGACTCACAACTAAGAATCATGCGATAGTCAAGTTTACAAAAATCAAGTTGATACGAATTGATCGAACTTTGTGAATTATTTGAATGCCTGTAATTTATCAATCAAAGATCTAATTGAAAATTGATGTTACGTAATTAATCTACAAAAATGATTTCTGTTGATTTTTACGATCGAATTGAATTGACAGAAATTTTAAATGCAACTTTGGCTGATAGTCCCATTGGTACTAATTGTATGGTATGTACTTAGAGTAAGGAAGCCAAGGTTATATTATAATAAAGATGGCCAGATAGCTCGTATCCTTTCAAGAATGAAGTCAATTCATCAATTTTATTTCCCAACACCATGGTTAATTGGCAAAGATTTTCATACGATATGGGGCATGCAGTATAGAAAACATTCCTCCGTTAAGCAAGAAAGAGAAATTTTCAAGTTTGAAGATGGTGGCTCAATCCCTCTTGATTACATGTTACCAGAAAAGGTACCAGAGAATCCAATTGTTATTATTGTGATGCATACAATGGGTGGTGGATCCAGAGAACCATGCGTTAATAATTTATGTGAAGCTTTATATAAGAAAGGAATGATCCCTGTCATTACTGGTGCACGTGGATCAAGTGGATGTCCATGGACAAATGAAAAATTCTCAACAGGTATTGATTTCTCTGAAATTAATCAAGTTGCTGCTTATCTTAAAGAAAAGTATCATCCATCTCACATGTTCTTAGCCGGTTTCTCTGCAACAGCATTTACATCAATTGCATATGCTGCAAAATTCAAAAATTTCGAAGCAGTTGCTGCAATTTCACATTGCTTAGATGCAATGGGTTCTCAAAGAATGCTACTCAAAGGATTAGGTCCTAAACTCTACAGCCCATTCATGCTGAGCAAACTGAAGCATTGGTTAAGCAAAAATCAATATGTCAAAGACGAAATCAAGCAAGAAGCCAATAAAACAAAGCGCCTGATCGATTTTGATCGTATTGTCTGTGCTCCACAGCTTGGAATGACTGTTGAAGAGTATTATCATGCAATTGACATCAAAGACAAGCTTGACAACCTCAAATGTCCAGCACTTGTTCTTGTTTCCAAAGATGATCCATTTGCTGATCTTTCTGCTGCTCCTTACGATGAAACAAAGAGATGCGACAAAGGTTTGTATGTTGAAACAAATGAAGGTGGTCATGTTTCATTCTTAACAGGATTATCTGGAAATAAGTCACTTATTGATAAGATTGTTCCAGAATTCTTTGAAGCTGTAATATATGATCACAAATATTTCATCCTCTAAAATAAACTAATCATAAACTATTTTACTCTATTAACCTATGTGTTTTTAACAAGAATTGAAAGTTATATTTCATTAATTGGTGTAGTTTCCTTTTTGCTGTAATCATATTAATAGTATCCTTCACTATGTTAACTCAGTTTTCAAATAAAAGATCCCAAATATTAATAATTGAAGATTATTATATAAATATTTTTCAGTTATATTGAAATAAATGCATTCATTGATTTCAAAATAGTGTTGAAAAATTGCTTATTGCATATATGAACTTAAGAATTAAGATTTTAATAAAAATTTACATAAATTTTCATTAATATTTGCATGATATCGTGACAATAAATAGATAATTAGAATTAATATATGTATAAAAGCAATTTATTATAAAAAATGTATATTCTATTTCAAATGGATTAAATTACCGAAAAATTCTATAGCAGAAAGGACGAATTTACTGCGTAAATGTTCCTTCTTTGAAAAGTTCTCAATTTGCTGTATCTTAAATCTAGAATAATAATCCGTAGAATTATTAATAGTATAAGTATGAGTTCCCCTTGGAACATTCAGTTCTTGAGCGTTAGTAACTTCGTGTATCTTAACCCAGTTTTCTTTTTCATCTGCGCCGTAAACAATCCAATGTTTTGGCTGAGCGGAATTTGCGGAATTCAAGCTATGGGAAATGGTATAGTGTGTCAGTCTAAGCTTCATCGATGGGAAGCCGATATAAACCCAAGCATCTGATTGTCTATAAATTCCATTGAGTGGAGAAGCGTTTTCCCACCACTTGGAATGATCAAAAGGCTCGAAAAGATGAGGTAACGCCCATTGCTTGTTTCCGCCGCAATCTAAAATTATTGTTCCATTTCCGACTTGATCTGGGTAGTTTTGTATGAAATAGTTGAAGATTCCAAAGAATGGATTGCCTCTGTAAGGGAAATTTTCTTCATTTGGCCTTTGAACTCTTTTACGAAATCTTTGGGAAACAGCCCTCCATAATGGACCGCTAATTGCATCTGGATGACATATTGATACAAATTGATTCAGTTCTTCGGTTTTGAGCTCAAGAAAATTCAAATGACAAAATAAGGAACAATAAGCCGGATTTACTTGAATATTCTTCTCTACTATATTGTATATGCATTCGAAAAATCGTTTGTTATCAATTTGCTTTTGTACTAGCAAACATGATAAAATTTCATCTAAAATATATACAGGCATATTGAATATAAACTGGGAATTCATGTAGATCACGAACGATTCTTTGATTTGGTTTAATGGTGCTACCAGTGATAAAAACGAAGAATCATAATCGTAATTTTCTATGCTTTTTGGTAAAAAATTATTCTTTTTGAATTGATATGCTACCATATGTACAAGGTCGATGTTTTCAAAATAAGATGCATATTGCGAAAGCATAATAAGATGGTTTGCTGCGATATCTACGTCTTTGCCTTGAATAAATTGACAAACTATATCTAAAGCATTATTCTCATCTGGAAATGGTATTGTTAAGCTTCGTTTGCAAGGATCACAAACCAATAATCTTCTAACCATTGGAGAAAAGCCTATTAGTCTAAATGTATGAACTAAATATCTCGCGCTTTTAGAAATTATCGTGAAATCTTTAGGCAATTCATTCAAGATTTCATCATTAAAATCTATATCTTTAGGTACGATTTTCATTGTCACTTTTTATCTTCCGGAAAATATATAATACACGTGTAGTTCCACAAAATCGCAACAATGCTTTCAAGATTTTGGTGATGGATTTAGATTATGTAGATACTAGATGACTAATAGAAGAAGAATGGAAGAAAACTGCAAGAGTAATTTCGGGGAACAGGACAATTTGCCACACGGCACTTTTTTTAAAAAAAATTAATGGAGCGGAGCGATACTCTGCTGCAGGAGCCCCAAGGCTCCCAATCATTACGAAAGGGAGCCTCAGGGCTCCTGAGAATCCATCAGCAGAGGCCTTTTCATTTGGCCTCTGCTGATCAAAGTTTCGGCGAAGCCATTCTTCGTCTCAGGAGCCCCAAGGCTCCCAATCATTACGAAAGGGAGCCTCAGGGCTCCTGAGAAACCTCTTTGAGAAGGTTTTCTTAAAGAAAACCTTCTCAAAGATGATTGTCAGCATTCACTCAAAATCTACCAAGAGTTTCAAAGTTTCAAATCTATCTGAAATGAAGCTTTGAATCTATTGTATATCTAATTGTAGAGGTACCTTTTCAAAATGTCTTCTATTGATTAAATTTAATCAGTAAAAGTCATTTTGAAAAGGTACATCTCTATAATTGCTATTGAGCATTCACTCTTGGAACCTTGGAGCTCTTGTGTAGTGCATGAAAACTCCAAGATTCTAGCATAAAACATATATCATAGACATAATTTCTTCAAATATAATTTAAGGTTATTTTTAAAAAAAATTAGAAAAGTGTAATTTAAGGTTATTGAAAAGTGACACTTGGCAAATTTGTCCCGCACTCGTAATTTCGAGACAATATTATTAAAATTTATATTTGAATTTTTGATCTGCAAATAAACATATTTGTATTATTAATCGGTTTTACAGAATAGACCTTGCGTTATTGTAGGTTTTGAATACTCAGTACATAACTTTAATTTCGGCATCAAAATTATGAGTCTTATAGACCATCAGACGAACTCAGTAAACTATTGTTGGAGTAAAATCAAAAGTTGTTGTGAATGTCTATAATTTTTGAAATTTCAAGCATAAGGACATTTTATTTAATTATTATTACTTTATAGCTCTTAAATGTAAGTTTGCAATATTTCTTTTATGTCATCTTATTGAATTTTTTTGAGATGAATTCAAATTAATTGTTTTCTTATAATATATATATGAAAAAATCAATTAAAAAATATCAAACAAACATACAAACAATTTATTTGAGGAAATCAGAATAACTAAATGAAATAGGACAAACAATTTCAGGGTATCCAACAGGAGAATTTGCAGATTGTGCAATAATATTTCTCAACAAGAACGAATCGAACTGAATACTTGGTCTTTCTCTGTCAGTTGATTCCATAAATACTGTTTCATTGATTTCGCTGGCCCAGATACCTCTAACAAGCTCACCATTTATCTCAATGACCTTGAACTTCTGTTGTCTTCTCGTAAACATCATGTATTTCACAGAAACTTCGTCTTGATCTTGGTATTGACGCATTGTCTCCAATTCTGGCTCTTTATTCTGGATCAATGGTGCCCATCTTGGATCGGATTCAGGTAAAACATGTCTTTGTGTAACAGATTCTTTGATCATATCTAATAATTCGTCAAATTCGTCAGGAAGAGTTCCAGCAGCATGATGGACAGCAATAGATACTGCAGACCTAAACGATGCAACTATTTTTTCATTAACTCTTGCTGGAATCCATAGATAATTTTGTAAATGCATTGTAGAGCTGGAAAAGAACTTGAAAAGCTTCCATTCGAAATCTCCTTGGTATTTGTTCATCTCGTTTACCAAGATTTGAGAAACAGCAAGAATTTCGCGTTTGACCGCTGTTTTTCCTGTTTTTTCTATGAAATCTATGGCAGCTTTTTCATAATCGCTCGGTAGCGTTATTTGTAAATCTTCCGGTACAGAAATATCGTCACTTTCTTCTAATGATACGGCCAAACAACGAACGAGCTCCAAATGGACCAAATCCTGATGAGATCTATCAGGGAAACATAGCGATACCCTGTTAGATGAGACCGTGTAGCTTTCCAACATGTAATCATCTCTTAATGTTCGCCAACAACAGCTTGCAACGAACGCGCGCTGGCGGAGAGGCAGTGCTTCAGGTAAATTGAGGATTTTGAGGAGTTTTGAGATCGGCAGCCATAGTAAACTTGTAAATCTAGTTAATAAAGTTGAAGCCATGAAAGTTCTCATTTCATCTACAGCATCTAGATCAGCTCTTACTATTTGCAATTCATTCCTATGGCATAATGTTTGATCTCTTGCTTCTAGACCTCGTAATTGAAAGACCACATATCCGACTCCTGCAGAAACAACATGTACGATAGCGTTGAAGTGGTCATCGCATATGAGGAAGAACATATTCTCTGAAATATGTGGGAAAATTCCTTTCTCTGCGTCAGTTGCGAACTTTTCGGCCAATGAGTCCGAAATATCTTTGTAAAACAAGGCATCGCCAGGCTGTGGCTCGTATTTCCACGGATCGTACCAGAAAACAGATGGTCGCGGGTAGCTAGGAAGGAAAAACGGATATCCTGCGATCGGCATCATCGGTGAATTCAAAATTGAAGAGATCAGAATGCCAAAAGCGGTGAACTGGATATTGGCGAGCATCGTGAATAGTACGAACACTTGTCTGCCCTTCGACATGGCGTGGAATGAAGAATATGTCAAAATGAACTGAAGTTTTCTATGAATTTCCGAGATTTTCTTAAGGATAAGGAAATAAACCATGAACTGGAATAATGCATTATCGGTTATTTGGCCGGCCAATGAAATAATTATGTAACTTAACGCGAAAACAACTGGAGAACGGTATATATTGCATGAAACACCGATGACCATTGTTATTCTGATCGATGACTCGGCCCATGATACTAATCCGAACGATTTCAGCTCTGATATTGAAATAATTGTGCCAATACAGAGCGGAGAAAGGATTATCTGTTCTATTAATGTCATAATCCTCATGTACGTGGTATAATGCTCATTGGTATCGAAAAATGGTGATGAAAACTTGCCATATGGATTCCGAAATGTCAAATTTGGCAAAATTGAATGGGTTATCATTACTGTTATGGAGTAAATTGCGCAGACTGTGAATAGAAATACTTGGTTGCCCTTGGAAACCATCAAAATGATGAAAACAAGGAATCCTGCCCATAATCCTTTTACAATTGCTATCCACGCTGTTCTGAATGGGCCACGACCATCGCCAACATAATAATCACGACTTTCTAGGCCAAGCAACTTAGAAATAAATGGTAATTGGCTGCTACTTGAAAAATATATTCCAACAACAACGGAAATCGACTCCAATAAGTATCCTGCCCAGTTATACTTCGACAGATAGCTATGGGAAATCGATAGAATAAAGGTAATGATCGTATCGAATAAAAATCCCAGATTTGCGCTATAAAATGTAACATAACCGCTTTTTCCGAAGAAAACGGAGTGTAAAGTCTCGAATACATCGAACCAGGAGTCTTTTAGACTGCCAATCATCCCCAACATGTTGAAAATTGGGAATAAAGTTACGATATAATTAAAAACTTTGGAACAGAACTCGATAATGCCATTCATAGATATTGTAGTGTTGAACAAATCGAGTGATGCTGACGCTAGCCACTCAACTCTTTGTAAATACGTAACTAATGAAAATATAAGTTGAAAAGCGATTAAATGGAATGCTCTTGAGTAAGGAGTGAATGGATCTTGTACTGTAGTCGAAGAACTGTCTGGATTTGGTGCAAGTAATAGAGAATATTGAGCTGATGCTGTAGAAAAGACGAAAATAGCTTTGCTTGCCGAATTTATGAAGTTTGAGTTAAGTAAACAAAGAATTCCACACACAGCTGCGAAAAGAGGAGACACTACGACATCAATTAACTTAAATGGACGATCAAACCAACTTTCGAGGTCTTTTCGTGTCCAGGTGACTTTGAACTTGCATCCAAATATGTGTATTTCTGTTGGAACTGCTGTAATTCCTGTATCTCTGTTGATTGTCATTGAATATCCAGAAAGTTGACCGCTTTGATACAATTCGTAGAAATGGAATAGCTCGCTTGGGTTATATCCTTCTCTTATTGCTTCTGAAACAATCGTATTTATATCTATTACGTTAAAATCTGTTAAATGATCTCGAATTCTCCATATGGATTTTGATATTCCGAATGGAGGTTCTTCATCTTGTTCTGTATTAGGAACTGGATGCGGCACAAAATCAGCCACTTGCTGCCCTTGATTGTCAAAATCTTGATGAATTTGGTAATTTATTAGTTTAATGATGAACCAAATTATCATAGTTAAAATGGGATGGAGTAAAGATAATGGATTATTGCCTGAAACATTGACTATGATTAAAGGAATAAAAAAAGCCCAAGCAAATATTAAAGTGTGTATCCAAAATATCAATAAAGGTTGATCATTGTAGTAAGTATATCCTCCTGTTATTGTTGGTACGATCTTCCCGATGATAAATTCCCTAAAAAACGAAGAGAAAGTCATCAGAGAAGACCCCGCCTTGAAATTTTTTTTCAGAGGAGTAGGTTTTTGATCGTGATTTGATTAGAAATGTTTGGATATTACTGCCTTGGTTGCCCTTAGCATATATTTCTTTCTCTGGTTTCCGAAGATTAAATTGGTTGGAAGCTCATTGAAGTTTATCAGATCATTGGAAACTTCATACTGAAATAGAAAGCTATACTTAACAACTCAAGCTTGAAAATATGGTGTGTGTGGTTCCAAGTCATGAATGCAATATTTCTTTTCTAAATGAAAAATTGTAAGTCTATTTTAATGCTATATCACACTTCCAAGTCATAATATATGCAAGTACAGTATATTTTAATAGATTTGGTATATATAAATATAATATATTTTGATGTAAAATGTATTTATTAAATTTAATAATATAGAATATTCTTTATTAGCTAATATTGAATATAAGATAGTTTTAGTTATCTTCAGATAGAAGATTAGCTGATATTTGATTCTGTTCATCAGCTTGTGACTTAGTTTTCTTTAATGCATAGAGGAAACAAGTCAAATTTGTAATCAAATAGAAGGAATCCTGGAAAACATAGCAGAATAAGACCGTTCTTGGTGAATTTTTGTTAATTGCAAACAAAACTGCACCACTTATTAGCAAACCAAGATTCTTTGTCATTTGTCCAAGCGCGCAAAGTAATTCGTGATGCATTATAACCAAGAGACCAGATGTGATATCTGAAATTGGCTCAAATATTGTTGTGTAGAACTGAATGGGAGAAATTTTTGGAACCTATTCAAGCATTTCAGGATCATCTAGCCAAATCTTCAATACTATCTTAGGAGTAAATACCATTATAGGCCATATAGTAGCAACAATAAGTCCTGGTAAAATAAATGCATTTGCAACAAGTTTTGTGAATCTCTTTAAATCATTTCTTGTGAAAGCATAATTGGCACATGGACCAAGACCAGAAATAGCATCATTTGAACATGTAAGCAAAATTGTATATGCTTTTGCAGTTGTTGCATAAACTGTTGGGAAAATTTTATCTTTTCCAATATTCTTTGAAGCTTTGGTCACAAAACCAACTACAATGAGAGGGCAAGTCAATGTGAATAAGACCATTACAACAGTTGGAATTGTCAGCCAATGAGCATCATAAAATTCTGGACTTGGTTTGGCAAAAAATGATGACCAAACTGGCTTGACAGCAAATACATTAAAAATGAATAGGAAGAATACTATAAGACAAATTGTTGATGGACCAGAGACCAAAGCAACACCCATCCATCCGATTGAAGCATGAAATCCCCAAATGAAAAGTGCATCCAATCCAAGAGAAAGAAGTAAAGCCAAAACTTGTATCACTGATGATAAAATTGAAAATCCCATTGACATAAGAATGCTATTCAGGAAGTTAAATAAATAAACAAAGAATGGATAAATGAAAATTGGAGTTAAATATCTGACACCTACCGTTTTAAGTTTTTCTGGCATTCCAATCTTTGTGAGGATCATTGGACAAGCAGGAAGCAATAATAATGGAAGAATAATGCCAATGAATAAACCTACTCGAATAAACTCTACAAATAATTTTCCTGCTTTTTCATATTCATGTTTTGCAATTAATTGCCCTGTTTTTACTGAGGCACCACCACTTGCAAAGGTGGACAAAAGGGATACAAGGGATTTTAGACCACCAGCAATACTAACTACCGTTACTCCATCCTTTCCAAAACCCTTTTTTATAATATAAAGATCAATTGAGTCTTGAACGCCGCTAAAGATTGCAAAAAGAAGTGGACTAATGCATAGTTTCATAATGGTTACAAATGGTGATGACCCACCTAGTCTGATATCTTCAGCTGTTTGTGTTTCACTCTTCATTAATGATTAATTTTATCATTTGAATAATTCTTCACAAAAAAATGGATTAGAAAAATGAAAATACCGATCTTCGAAATTAGTTGAAATATGAAATCTATTGCATTATATGGATATAAATAATTAAAAAAATATTTCGGTAATTTTTTCTCTGAATTTTGTCAAATTGATTATGACGCAAAATCACATAATTCCATTTTTTCGGTGCTGGTGGAATCATGATTTTCAAAAGACAAATATTTAATAAGACAAATTATCATACAAAAAGACAAGAGATATGATGATATCTGAGATTTGTCAAAATATGGAATTATTACCGGAATCGAATAATAATTAAAAATCAATTCCGGTTATATGGCTAAATATTTGAGAAAAAAGAAGTAGCCTCAATTTAAACCCTTTTTCAATTGTATTGTTATGGCTTTTAAACGCTTGAAACATATTATTCGATTTCCATTATTAGGATAAAATAAAATTAGAAGTTTAAATAGCAATTAAAAGAATATGGCGCCATCTCATATTCATAAAAAGAAATTTTTATGAGTATATTAATAAGCAAATTTTCTTCGGAAAGAAGAAAATGCAGATATTTGTTTCTGCTCTTCAGCATTGGATATTGACTTTCTAAATGCATAAATGAAACAAAACAAGTTCGCAATTAGTGCTGAAGAATCTTGGAAAGCATAGCAGAATAAAATTGTCCATTTATTAGCACACCGAGATTTTGTGCCATCAATCCAAATGTGCAAAGAATACCATGATTCATGACAACTAAAAGAGATGATGGAATTCCTGAAAGAGGAGCAAAAATGGTTGAATAGAACATCATAGGAAATATTTTTGAAACCCAAGCAAGCATTTCTGGATCATCAAGTCAAATCTTTGGAATTATTTTATGTTTAAAAACCATTAAACATAAACCACGATTCCAGGAAGAATAAATGTGTGTGTAATGAGTTTTCTGAATCTTGATAGATCATTCTTCGTATATGCACATGTTGTACATGGAGTAAGACCAGAAATTGATCCACTGGTACATGAAATTAGCATTGTATATTGCTTTTGCTGTTATAGAGTAAACAGTTGGGATGATTTCATCAAGTCCTGCTTTCTTTGATGCTTGTGTTACAAATCCAACAACAAGTAGTTGGCATATTAATCTGAATAAAACCATAACCATTGATGGAATTGTCAGCATTAGAGCTTCCTTAAACTATTGGCTTGGTATTTGAAAGATTGCCGACTAAACTGGCTTAACAGCAAATTTGTTAAAAATATATAATATGAATGTGACATTGCAGGCAGTAGAAGGGCCTGCAGCAAAAGCAACACTCATCCACACTATTTGAACATGAAATCCCCAAATAAAAAGAGCATCAAAGCTCAGAGAAAGAAGATGTGCTAAAACTTGAATAATTGATGATATAAGTACAAATCCCATTGACATTAAGATACTATTCAGGAATCCAAATAAATAAACAAAGAATGTATATATGAAAATTGAAGTTAAATATGCAGAACCTTGTGATTTAAGATTCTCTGGCATTCCAATCTTTGTGAGAATCATTGGAGCAGTTAGAATTAACAGCAATGGAAGAAGAATGACAATGAATAAGCCATCACGAATAAATTCTACAAATAATTTTCCTGCTTTTTCATATTCGTGTTTTGTGATTAATTGGCCTGTATTGATTGATGTACCACCACTTGCAAATGTGGATAATGGTGTGACAAGAGATCTTAAACCTGAACTCCACAAAATAGTTGCAATAATAATGGACTGAGACATAGTTTTATTATTGTAACAAACGGCGATGATCCATCTGGCCTTGTATCTTCGGCTGTTTGTTATTCCCCCATTCATTAATGAAAACGCATCCTATTTGAATACTTCTCAAAAAAATTGAGTCAACCAGCGTCAAAAGTCAGATCTAGTGAAAAATTATTATTGTTGAATCAAACATCAGACGCTGATAGCAAATAGCTTTAGTTAAACACTATTTTGTAAAGTGGTCAAAATGTCACGTAATGGATAGATTCTGAGATGGTGAATTCATGTATTTGCACGATACAATCATGCAGGAGAAATTTATATATCTAAACATAAATTATATCTTGAATAAATAGGAAATCGAAATTTAATTAAAAATACGATCTAGATTTGAGGAACATAAATAGATAAAATGGTCTTATTTCCAGGATTATATGATAATGGCTAGAAGGAAATATTTGCAAATTATGTATAGATATTTAATGAAAAAGTAAACAAAAAATTCTATGAGTCTTCATAATAAAAAATCGTCAAAATTTTTCAAATCATTTTTTTCATATGCATCTAATATAATATTTTTAATAGGATAGGAGATAATATAACTCTAATTACCTTCAGAAAGAAGATTAGCAGATATCTGCTTCTGTTCCTCAGCTTTAGCTCTTGATTTCTTGAAAGCAATGATGAAACAGATAACATTGCAAATCAAGAAAAATGAATCCTGGAAAGCGTAGCAGAACAAAACAGTTCTTGGTGAGTTCTTCTTTATTGCAAACAATACTGCGCCACTGATGAGTAAAGCCAAGTTCTTTACCATCATTCCAAGAGCACAAAGGATTTGATGGCCCATAACAACCAAAAGCATTGAAGTAATGCCATTAATTGGATCAAATATTGTTGTATAGAACATTATAGGAGAAATCTTTGGAATCCATTCAAGCATTGTTGGATCATCAACCCAAATCTTCAGAATAACCTTAGGTCCAAATACCATCAAAGGCCACATGATGCCAACGATAAGGCCTGGAAGAATGAATGCGTTTGCAATAAGCTTTGTGAATCTGGAAAGATCATTCTTTGTAAATGCCCAAGTTGCGCATGGAACAAGACCTGAAATAGCTCCACTTGAGCATGAAAGCATAATGGTATATGCCTTTGTTGTAGTAGAATGCACTGTTGGAATGATTTTCTCTAATCCGATATTCTTTGAAGCTTTTGTAACGAATCCAACAACAATGAGCGGACAAACTAATGTGAATAAGATCATAACAACTGTTGGGATTGCTAACTTTAATGCAACCCAAAATTCTGGACTTGGTTTCGAGACAAATGCGGACCAAATTGGTTTGACTGCAAATCTGTTAAAAACAAATAAGAAGAACATTATTAAACAAACTGTAGTAGGACCAGCAACAAAACAAACGCCCATCCAAGCGATTGAAGCGTGAAATCCCCAAATGAAAAGTGCATCAAAACCAAGAGCAAGGAGTAATGCTAAAACTTGGATAACTGATGAAAGAATAGCAAATCCCATTGACATTAATATACCGTTAATGAAGCTAAATAAGTAGGCGAAAAATGGATACAGATAAATTGGGAATAAATACTTTGAAGCATCATCTTTGAGATCTGGTGTAATGCCGAGCTGTGTAATGATCATTGGTCCTGAAGGAATTAAAAGAATTGGTAATATTATACCAAGAATTAAGCCAACACGAACAAATTCAACAAATAGCTTTCCAGCCTTTTCAAATTCGTGCTTTGCAATTAATTCACCAGTTTTAATCGTGGCCGCACTACTGGCAAAGGTAGAAACAAGTGTTACAAGAGTTCTTAAACCTGATGCAATACTAACTATAGTAACTCCTCTACTGCCAAAGCCTCTTTTCATGATGTAAAGATCTAATGAATCTTGAACACCATTAAAAAGTTGATATAATAAAGGTCCAAGGCATAATTTCATTATTGTAACAAAGGGTGAAGATCCACCGAGTCTGACATCCTCGGCTGTCTGAGTTTCACTATTCATTAATGAAAGGTCTTTCGATTTGAATTTATTCTCAGAAAAAATTGGATTATTATTCTCAAATTTCCGATCATAAAAAGTTCAAAAATTTAGGCTAAAATTATTGTGCACACACATCGTTAGGACTTTCCTTAATCGGTGAATTTTTTTTGGATCACGCTCAAATTTTATTTTTGTGATCGGAATTTTTTTTTGTGATGGGAAATTCGATAATTAACTATTTTCTTTGGGGATGAATACGTGATCTCACGTAATTCGTCCAAGGCAGGGTGTTTAACTATTCAGAGCTAAAAAGGAAAAATAAGAAGTCTATTGCCAATGATTAACTTCAATTTTGCCATAATTCAATCTAATTTATTGATATGATATATCATTTATAATAAAAATTATAGAAATATTAATAAAAAAAATTATTTAAAAAAACAAAACACATTTATAACTCTATATTAATCTAACTTCGATCTAATTGCATTAATAAATCCAGATCTTCCCAGTTTTTGCATCAAATTTTGAATATCGCTTTCGCTGACTCTCATTCCAATTTCTTTGAATCCTCTGCACATTTCCTGTGCATTTCTTGCCCGTATGACCACGTCTTCCCATGAATCGTTACGAATTTGACTTGCAATTCTTGAAATTGCGGCTTCTCCTTCAGTTACGTCCCTATTTCTTGATTCGGAGTATGAGGAACCATCAGAAAGCATCCTTACGAAGCTGGATAAGTTAAACGGACCTCCATAAATTTTAATAATTTCTTGGAGGTCTCTTCTTTGAACTAAAATGTTTGTATCCCTTGCGATGCCATTGCGGATATCCTCTACGTCCAGGTATTCGCTCTTCCCACGCCATTTGGAAAAAGCCTGTTTCCCTCCTCTGAAAAATTTTGAAACTTGTTGGGAAATAATTTTGACTAATTCTTTGGGAGGAAGATTGTTGAGGCGCTCGCAGTTGGTACATTCGTCTGCATTGAACTCTGGCTGCTCGGAAGTCATGATTACCGGTTTTTCTCCGAAAATTGAGGGATCTAATTTTCCTCTTCCGCCGGAAGAAGGACTTGACGGGGATTTCGGAGAGTACTGGCCAAATATGGATGGATCAAGTTTGTCACGGCCGCCAAATGAGGGACTGGAAGGAGATTTCGGAGAAAATTGGCCAAAAATTGAAGGATCGAGCCTCCGACCACTCGGGGACATGTTCGGTGAACTGTTAGCGGATGGAAAGTCCCTGTATGGTGAATGTACGGAATTTGGTGAATAATCTTCTGATCTTCGTTCAGGGGAGTATTCAAACGAGTCATTTCGCTCGGAAGAATATTGTCTGTATGGTGAAGATGTTGGTGTTGGATCATATGTCGATCTTCGGCTTTTATTTGGTGATGAATTTTGATTTCTTTGTAAATCATCGTTAATTCTATGTGGGGATGGTGGTATTTCTAACGGAGGAGCAGAAAATTTCGGAGTGGGAATGTCATTCTTTGAGTAACAAATATCTGAAATTAATTTGAAATATTTGATGTATCCAGTGCCTTCATCGTCATATCTATCTATCATATCTTGTATTTCGGACTTTGGAATTGAAAAATAATCTCCAATTTCGTTGAAAATTCTATAAGTGACTAAACCACTTGCATTTTGATCTGATTCCAAGAATTTATTCAAAAACTCTCTTGCGTTTGATCGTAGTCTATCATTTAATGATAAATTAAGATTATTATTAGATTCAGAACCTTGATATTGTAAAAATCGAATGAAATCATTGTATGTCATAGTGTTTGAAGTTATTCCAACAGCTCTCCATAATATTGCAATATCTTGTTGAGATACTTCAAAACCTAATGCGTAAATTCTGCTTGAAAATTGTTCTATGGACAAATTGTCTTCAGTACTAAACATGTTCCATATATTCCAATCAGAAGTTCCTAGAGACTTGATACGTGACTGTATCTGCTGAAGGGTTTGACGTCGTCTAATTCCTTCAGTCATCGTCTGTCAAAAATTTTCAAAATGTTAAGAAAAAAAAGTTATTTGAAAATTCAAAATTTTATTATGTGAAGTAGGATCTGTTTACAAAACGGGAGGTATCAAATAAATTGGTTATTACATCCGAGGATTCACGTGCGACACTTAACAAAAAATCATAATCCTTTTTCGTCAAATCGATTTTCCTAAACCTGCATTTTGATGCCTCACTCCATTCAACAACAAAGTCGGAAATAATTACAAGTAAATCCATAAGATCTTTGCGCATTGGTTTCAGTATTTTTATTGCTGTATCTCTTAAATTGTCATAAACTCCCCTTGAAATATCATGATTTGTATTTTTACTGAACTGTGAAGTAGCCATTTGGAATGCGGCATCATACAAATCAGAAAATACATAGCCTTTTTCTAAAATATACCTAACAAATTCGAAGAATTTACCGGGTAAATTACTTTGTTTGGACTCAGACAAGTATTGTACTGATGGTAAAAATATTGAATTTAAATAACTGTATGCTTTTTCATTATTTCTATTTTTAATTAATTCTTGATATCTGAATTTTTCTATGATTTTTGCATAATTCTCAAGATTTTGACATTTTTGCACGGAAACTAGTAATATATTATATTGATTATCTGCGAATAATTGATATTGCTGTCCAATTCCAACAGCAAATTTCGGATCTAATTGTATTAAACAATTTGCAAAATTTGCTAATTCATGTGCATTTGCCTTAATACCATTTGTAAGCATTCTTATAATTCTATCAAATCTATGACCAAGTAATTCAATGAAATCAAGCTTTTCTTTTCCTGATATTGTGTTAATTACAAATGAAAGTAAATTAATTAAATCATTGAATACAGGTTCGGATGATAATTTGCTTGAATCATTCAATATGTTATCCAATACATTTCTATTTGTAACAAGCATAGTAAGAAAACTTCTGTTATCATTACGTAAAAAATCAGCTAAATAACTAGCAAGAGATATTTCATCAATAACCTTCCTAAGTGCACTAAATTTATTGATAGTGGAATTCTCCATTGCATACAAAATGTAGAGGGCTGTATCGGGGTGCAATGTTGGAGCTGTTGCACATTGTTGAAGGATTTCCATTGGAGTAATTGTGTGGGGGCATAGTGTTTGCTGAAAATCACTCATTTTTGTGTAGAATTTGAACACCATCTTCCAATATAACTGAAAAGCAACATTAATGTTGCTTTTTTGCTTGATAATATTGCTAATTGCTCTGCAAACAGGGTATGAAATTTGATCATATGAAGAATAATCAGCTCTCTGAATAAAATCAAACAATGTATCTAAGTATCCATTTTTGAGGAACATATTTGGTAAATTCCTTGCGAAACCATTGATTACAAATGGATTATTATCGTAATTATTATTTGCTAAATGATAAAACATATGCAATGAATTATCATCTAGAGCATAAAGGTCCAAAAGAATGTCAAACATATTGACGAAATTAGGAATTTTCATATTAACTAATTTCTCTCTCAGCTCTTGTTTGTTTTTGAATCTGAGGATTAGTTGAGAAACTTTATTTTCATCATTGAGAGTGCAAATCTTTTCAATATCATCATGAACTTCTTCTGTTTCTGAATCTGATTTAACACTATTTAGAGAAATAGTAATACTTTGTGGTTGCGAATTCTCTTCCATTGTATGCGGTTTATATTCATTTCTTCGCATTTCATTTGGTTTTCGTTCGGAGTTGCTTGATCTTGTAGACATTTCGGGAGGTTTCTTTTCTTCGTTATCATCATCATCTGAAGATTTCTCATCCCATCTTCTATGTCTGTGTCCTTTTCTTTGTGGTTTTTCGCTACTGTCGGACTGTTTGTTTGTTTCAGAGGATTTTTTAAACAATCTGACATTTCCTTCTTGATCTTTTTCTTTTTCAACTGATTCTGGAACATTGTTTTCTTGGTGTTGCATTTCTTGAACAGCATTAGAATCGATGGCTTCTTCGCCAATAAAATTCTTGTTATTATTGAATTTTGCAATAAATTCTTTGAATTCCTTTGAAGAAACTCTTTGAACTTGAGGAGGAAGATTCGTTGGTGAAGGCATCCACCAGCCTTTCCTGTAAATGGCTATAGAATCATATTTTGCTGTGTTTTCTGACACTGTTTCTAAATCAGTCTCTTTGCAATTTATATTATGGAATCTCACCCAAAAATCGTCAAAATGAATAAAAGTGACAAATCGACCTTTTTTGCTGCATGAAATTGCAGACAAATAATAGTCATTATTATTGATGCAAACAGTATCAATTACTTTCATTGTTTGATATTCAGACATTGTTATTATCAAATACTGTGGAAGTTCATTTGTAACATTAGAAATTGATGCGAATTTGTCCAATTTTCCATCAAGTTGAACCATCAATTTTGAATAATCATTAAAATCGACTTTGAACAAATTAAATGGATTGTTATATGTATTTTTGAACGATTTGTAAGCGATATGAAGGAAATCTTCATTTGAAGTTGATATGTTTTGGATCTTGTTGAGTATTTCTTCATTATCTTGGTTGTTTTGATCCAAATTTTGGAAAAGATTTGCAATATAAGTTGGAAATCCATCAATTTTCTCTTCAAAGCTAAGTATCTTTTCTTTGAACTCAGGGATATAATAGAGCATTTGCATGAATGAAATCACATATTCATTGATGTTTTCTGCCTTGATTCCTTTCTTTTCAATTGGTGTTTCCTTACTAATCTTATCAATCTTTGTATTAACACTATTTATTTCGCGCTTTGATAAATTATTTGTTATTTTGATGAGGAAATCGACGTATTCAAGACCAACGTTTGTGAATTTGTTCCTTGATAAGAATATTTCGAGGAACACTGATGAATATTCACTCATATCAATTGGCAAATGATTTGTGCATTTGATCAAAGAGTTAAGGAAAGAAGGAGTTGAAATCTCTTGGATGTTTTGGAGATTTGCTTCTATCAATTTTGTCATAATCTCAGACATATACTTTTTGTCTTCTACATTTTCAGCAATATATGGAAGAAGACGAATTGCAATTGAATCATTCTCAGTGATAGAATCTCCGAATTGTCCCAAAACAAATGAAGGTAAATCATCTATATCATTTTGAATAAATAACTCTTCAATTGCATCAAGAACTTTCTTTCTTTTCTCTGAAACAACAAATGAATTAAACCCATAAGAAGTAAGGATATTTGATGGGCATCCAATATCAATCAGTTTGAGTAGTTTGATGACAATTCTTTGGTTGTCATGTTTCTCTCCAATGAATGTCATGATTTTGTTGAATTTCTTGGAAACAATATCTCTTGATGGAACAAAATATTGGAATAATTTCTCAAGAACGCATAAACAATAAAGAATGATGTTGTCATCATCAAAAATTCTATAAGATGATAAAACAAATTCAGCAATTTCGTAATCATAATCAGAAGTGATCATTCCAAGTGCTCTGTCGCTTTGTTCTTCTAAGTTTTTCATAATAAAGTGAAGGAAATACAAAGAAAGCCACATGTTACTTCCATCAAGAATGTTCTTTTTGCCTTTGATGCGATTATCGATTTCTTCCATGCATTTTTCATATGTAGGAAGATTATTAAATATATAAAACATATCATATCCTTTCGGATCGTTAATTTGAATAAAATTGAAAAGTCTTTCAATGAAATCGAATTTTGGAATAAGATTATTATTTTCTGATGATTTTCCTTCATATAAAAATCGATCAAATTTAGTTATCGGTTTCATAAATTTATGAATCTTGAAACCGTCAATTGATTTAACAACATCATATGGATATTGTTTTGTTTTAGCAGCTATGTATGAAATAATGCTTAATCCTGAACATTCTTTTGGAAATCCAACAATTTCATCATTAATTTTGATTTTGTGCAAGAATTCATCTGGTAAACAACAATTTGGATTGTTAATCATGAAGTATCCATATGTATGGTAAATAACCTCTGTTGCAAGAGAATATTGTTCATATTTGATACAAGAATTAATTATTTCATCAAATTTGTAGTTTTCGTAATAAATAGTTCTTAAAATGTTAGTCAGTATTTCTTTGTGATATATCTCTCTGTCAATTTTGGAATAAGGAATCAAAATAAGTAAATTTTCGAAATCTACATGCCTGGTTATTTTTAGTTTCTTGTTGTAACATCTGTCTAAGATAAATGCGGCGTTTTCTTTATCAGAATTTTCATACAAGAAATTATCAAGTATCTCGCTGAATGTAGTGATATTATCTATTCTATCCAATAGTTCAAATATCAATCCATTCACACACTCTTGTTTATTTCCATGCTGTTTGAGGATATCTTTAAATGTTTTCACTGGTTTTCTACTTCTAACGATTTGATCAGCAATATTAGATACTTGATTGTTTTGCTCCTGGAGGTGGTCATCTTTCGGTATATCTTTTGATTCTGATACATTTGAACTCATTATCTTTTTATGGGAAAAAAAATTGTTGGAAAAAAATATTGGAGAAATAAAAAATTATTCTTTGAGAAGTGGAAGAACTCTTTAAAAATCAATTTAACTATAAAACCCGAAAAAATAAGTTCCAAATCAAAACCTCAATCTCAATTTTAAAAATTTATTAACATCACATAGGACAAACTATTCTCGCATTGTGAAAATTCATAAATTACTTATTTTTAATAAAATTTAAATTATATAAATCATGATAAATGGAGATATTTCGTTTAGAGGCATCAACCGAGAGCAAAATAGTGGGTGTGAATTGTGTTTCATTGGTAAAGGAGGTCTAAGTGGTTGGCAAAGAGCATCTCGAATAATATTTTTATTCATAAAATGTTCGTAGGGATAAAACTCAGATACGTGCACAGTACAATCATCAGGGAGTTGGAAATTAATATTGTTGGATCCGCAAAAGTAGACTTTATTAAATTGAACTCGATTATCAATATTAAAATAAGAAGTTCTAGGCGGAATATATATAGTTTGCAATGCAGACTTTGAAAAGGCAGCATCTCCAATCGTAGTAATTGTATCTGGCAAGATTAATGTCTTTAAACTACGACATTCATAAAACATTGCGTGGGGCAAAGAAGTAGCATATGCTGCACTTAAATCAATATATTCTACGTTATAACATTCTCTAAATATCTCCATTTCAAATACTTTAATCGAATTATTTAAGATAAATTTAGAAAAAGTGCAACCTCGAAACGATTTTGCGCCAGAAAGTATTTTCACTGATGGTAATATATCAATAGTATAGCTTGATGGATAAATATATAATGTTTTGTAATCAGAACTGTATAATATTCCATTATGAACTTTGAAGAAACGACTTTTTGAGATGATTTCGGTTAATTCGTTACATCCTGCAAATGATCGAGTTTCTATAATCTCTACATTCTCGGGTATTGTTATGTTCCTAAGATGGGTCATTAGAAATGTACCTAATGGAATTTTCTTTAATGAGATAGGTAACGCAACATTTTCTAGGTCTGAAACATAAAAAACATAATCTTCCAATAAATTTGAAGATTTTGTTCCAGAAAGATCTATATATTGAATTCTTGATAAATAAAATGCAAGATTTCTTATTACCTTTATCGAACTTGGAATGTTTATTGATCTAAGAAGAGATTGATAAAAGCAATATCCGCCAATTTCAACAATAGAATCAGGTAATGATATTTCGGTAATGCTGCATCCATAAAAACTTGAATTGCCCAATATTGTAACAAATTTTCCATTAATTAATTTAGGAATTGTTAATTTACCATTAAATGAGGGATTAATTGCACATTGAGTTCCATCTCCAATTTGAACAGATTCTGATGATAAATCAATGTATTGAATTGGAGTTTCGCTGCCTTCATATTTCAGCGATATTGACTTTGCTTTTTCGAAAAATGATTAAATTCAGCTGGAAAGATTTATCCTTAGCTTATGTAAAAAAAAAAAAGGTATTGGGGCTTCCAGGCGCGTTGCGCCCTCTAGCCCCGAAGATGTTTAGTATAAAACCGCTTTTTAACTTCACTTAAAATGCCACGTAAGCTACGTAAGAATATACGTAAGAGGAAGAGAGCATTGAAACATCCAATAGTAAGACTAACACCACAACAACAGTTGCAACAACAAATGCTGAATGACCCCACTATGTTGCAACAAATGTCAAGCAATCCTATGCTTTTAAACCGAGTTCTTGGTGCACAGAGTGGAGGTTTAAGAGCGGCACTTTTAGCGAAAATGGCAGGCTATGGTGGAGCTGCAGACGGAACAGCCTATAACCCTCAAAGTCAAATGAATTTGAGTTCACTCAAAAATCAAATAACAGATGTCAAAAAGTCAAACATAGACATACAGAAGCAAATAAGTGAAAACGAAAAGAAACTAGAATATGACAGACACACAAAGAAACTCAATGAGTTAAACGTAGAGAAAAAGAAGAAAGAAGAACAACTGAAAGAACTAAGTACAGAGGAATATGCGAAAAAAGTGTCAGAAAAAGCAGCAGAAGTAGCAAAAATGGAACAAGATGTTGTAAATTTGAAAAACCATACTACTCGATATAAAGTACTGAAAGATGAAGAGATAAAACAAAAAGCCCTGAAGACATATATGGATAGCGATGAGTATAAAAAAGAAGTTGAAGCAAATGTAAAGGCAGAAAAACTTTTACAGTTGCAAAACCAAACCGTACAGTATGAAAACTTAGCACAAGAAAGTAAAAATAACGACGCAGCCATGCAAAAGGCAATGAAAAGCGCAGAATATATAAAAGCTAACAATGACTGGTTAGATGCCCAAGCCAACGCCAAAGCAGCCCAGCTTATAGGGTCAATAAGGACAAAAATACAAGCGGATGAAGACAGTTCAAATGAAGCTTTAACAAATGCTGACTTTAAGAACGCCTTCGAAGCTCTTCATAGTAAGGTGAAACAAGTGAACGACTTCTCATCTGGAAAGAAACTGAAGTCTGAAGGTTTCGACAAAGAGTTAAAAGAAGTAGCACAAAATATGACGAAAATAACAGATGCAGCAACGAGACAGGCAGTTCAAAGTGCCTATGACGCCGTTAGAGCAACTGTTGTGAAAAGTCAAGAAAAAGAGTTACAACAGACCAAAACAGACCTAGTAAATGCTTTCTTAAAAACGAAAAGTCAGGTAGGACATTACGCTGCAGATGGAACATATGTGCCAGCTGGTGGAACTTATATACCAGCTGGTGGAACTTATATACTAGCTAGTGGAACTTATATACCACCAAACCCTCCAAGAGAAGCACCTGCACCAGGACTACCTAACACATTTACATCGTCACATGGACACAGACACAGGCATGCACCAAAACCAGCACAACAACCACCTCCACAACCAGCACAACAACCAACAGTTCAAAACCCTGCACAACAACAACCACAAACAGCACAGCAACCAGCACAACAACCAGCACAACAACCACCTCCACAACCAGCACAGCAACCTCCACAACCAGCACAACAACCACAAACAGAGCAAGGACATAAAAGAAGTAGAGAACAAGGAAACCAAGAATTCTTAAAAAGGCTTAAGGAAGAGTGTGGTTACCCAGATAGTATTGACTTTAGTGACAGATATAAAGAAGCTATTAGAAAGTTCAAGGATGGAAATACTGACCCGGACCTATTTAGCTTTATGGCTCAGCACCAAAACGGATATAAATTCAAACCTGGAAAATACAAGCTCGCTAAGGGATATGATTTAATAGCATATCATCCAAATGACATGAACGAATTTACTCCGAGATATTTGATGTCAGAGCTAAATGACAATTCAACTCCCGTCATGAAACGCGTAAAAAATAGAGACGGAACGAAAGAAGAAAGGTTTATGAGTCCGGATGACTTAGATAGGGAAATTGTTGAAAACGGTCTCGGAATATATGAAATGCCAGCAGATGAGGTACAAGAAACTCCACAGGAAGAAGTTCAGATACAACCAGACATGGAAGAAATAGTTCAGCAACAACAGCTAGAAGAGCCTGAAGGAAACGAACAAGTCACTCCTTTGGAAACTAACTTCACAGAACTAGATGAAGATTTGGAACAGCCGAAAAATCTTGACCCTCAACAAGAGTATGCGGAGAATATGGAATATTTCCAAGAGTCTAAAAAAAATTCGGCTGACATAGTAGAAGAATATCGAAAAATGTTTGCCGACATACAAAAGACTCCAACACAAGATGAAAATATTCAGCATAGAATGGAAGCACTGAAAGAAAATGTACACAAATACAACAACCCTTTTTACTTACGAGCATTTAACGTTCAATCTTTGGATGAACTCGGTGAAAATAAAAGGTTAAATTTCAACAAAACATATAGAAATGAAACATTGTTTAAAGTTCATTCAGAACCTAACCAAGATGGAAACAAACCTACTTTTGTTTCTGCAGACGATGGAACTACAATGAGATGGGGTCATAAAGCTAATCCGGATAGGTGGTTCATAAACTTACAACCACAATTCCAAGAAGTTGTAGACGCAATGGAAGAATGGTGAACAGATATAGCTGGTATTTTAAGCGCGGCTTTAATGCCATTGAAAGATATGAAACATGCAGATATTTTGGACCAGTATGAAATGAACATGGCTGATGGAAATATAACACCTGACGTTCTAGAACATTTATCTCAAAGAACTACACAGAACCATAGAGATGGTATATTTGGTGAAGAGTTTAGAAAGAAGTTAGGGAGAGAGAAGGAAGAGAACCTATTGTACATGACCTTGCAAATGAAAGTTTGCAAAATGTCATAAAAACTTACTTTGCAGACAATGAACTGAGAAGGGATGAATATTTAAGAAAACTCAAATGGACAGTACCAAATGAAATGTTAGTATTGAAAAACATGTTCCTTGACAAAATAAAACCAACTACAGAAATAAACGACGCAAGACTGAAAGATTGGGTAAAAGCTTTCCCATTCACAAAAGATATAGTTGGTAACATGGAAAGAAAACCAGAATGGCTACAAAAACATATATTTGGAAACGAGCATATTCCATATGGACAGGCACTGTTTGAAGAGCTTGAACCGGAAACTCAGGAAAGAGTCATGCAAACAATAAGCGACGACTCAAATACAAACTATGACAAACTCTTTCTAGGATATAGGTTACCTGAGATGGGCGACCAGAGCCCAAAGGCAAAAAGGACATGGAAAATTTGCAACATACTAGATGAACATGAGGCAAAGATGCAACAACTTGAAGCAGAGGGCAAGTTACCAAAGCGACACCAAAGAAGAAGAGTAGAACAAAGTGAAAGTAGTGAAGAAGTAACTTCATCTAGTGAAAGTAGTGGCAATGAAGGAAAAAGAAGAGTTAAAAACTCAGTCAGGAAGAAAGTAAAGCTTGGTCCACGTGGGTTCTATTATGACAAATAAATCCAACTATTCTATATTTTTACCCATATGAAATGTACGCCGCTCAGAATATAACGCCAACAGTTTTGGATGCCATGAACGGAAATGTTTCCGAATGGTATAACGAATGCGACAATGCCATTAGAAGGTCAGAAATAGTTCCTGGAACTTACGAATATACAACTGCTGTTTCATATGGAAACGTAGGTGAGTTTGGAGAAGGTTCTTCAACAACAGTAGATATTGCTTGCGACAGGTTTCATATAATTTCTATTGACAACTCTTTCTTATACGTGGAACAAGACATTGAAATAAAACCTTCTGCCAAGTTGTCTGACAAGAAAGGTTGCAATGGAATTTTCTATGTCGGATACCAATATGCTCCAGAAGTTTTCATGGGATATAAGATATATTCTAACTCTGACTTAGTTCAAACAGTAACATGGGCAAACTATGAATGGTTCGCTTTGAGAAACTCAGTACAACCACAAGCTAGAGAACAAACAGACCAGTATGCAACTATTGAGAAAATAAGAAGACTTGACCCTAACGTTCCAGGAGTTTATGTTAACCTTTCTGGACAAACTGCAGCAGCAGTAACCAAAGTAAAATTGAAACTTAGAGTTCCTTTGTCATCTTTCCTCATCTTCAGGTTTTTAAGATACTTGCCAAACTGGGCAGGAAAAATTTCTATCGAACTTACTCCAAGCAAAAATAACTTAGCCATTGCACCAACGCAAGACCCATTCACTCTTACAGACGTAGAGGGAACAAATAAAACGTCATTCGCCGACTTTTGCAAAGACAAAGTTGACTTAGACTTTGGTTTCTCAAACCTCAACACTGAAGTAAACTACTACTTCAATGCTGCTGGAACTGCTTGGGACCCAGTTAAGTTCACATGCGAAAAGTTTGAATGCAAGAGAATAGAAAGCAGACTTGCAGTCTATATGTTGGACCCAGATATTTCAAATGCTTTAGCTGCCAAATATATTGCAGTTCCACTTATGTTCCCTATACACCAAATATCTGTCAAAGACTTTGCAGGTGAAGTTGGAAACCAAAGTGCTGACCCAGGTGCAAGAACAGATATTGCCTTAACAACTGCAATGAAACATGCAGATACTATGTTTGTACTGTTCAGACGAACTATAAATGACTATTCTTGTTTCTACAACCCCGGTATTAAATATCATATAAACATAGATGGCAAATACTATCCAAGAGAAGAATATTCTACAGTTGAGGATATGAGGTCATACAACTTGACATTAGATGCTATGAACTTTAACAACAACTTCACAACAACCATTAACCCTGAAATGCAAAGTTCTATTATGCCATATGTGAAAGTATGGACTCATACAGGAGTCAAAACACTCAATATACAAATGGAGACCGTTCAAACTTTTGGCTTGGCATTCCATTTGCTGACTCAGAAGACTTTATGGGTGGTATTTCAACTGTTGGTACAGTTCAAATACAATATACTGGTGACAGAGACGGTCCAGATGAATTGAAAGCAAAGAAGTTTACAAAACCAATAGCACTTTTCACGGAAGATGCTCTTTTGAAGATTCGTTCGATGAAACCTGCTGGGGCTCCTCAGATTGGTATAACGACAGCTTCCATCGAGCAGATTTTGGCAGCAGGTCAGTAAGTTGTTCTTGAACTGACTTCTCTCCGTCAAATATTGACAGTACGCCAGTTTTGATATAATATTGTATTATAAACTTACCTTTAGAAATATCGGTCAGTTTTGTTGTTATATTTTTGTCTGCTTCAAGAACTTTCACCATCTCGGTTATACCAACTTTCTTTGCTTTATGAAAATATTTTGGTTCAGCAAAGACTGCTATTCTATAACATTTTCCATTGTTTGTGTAAAGAACTATTCTATCAATGAACTTGTATTGTTTGTGTGTGTAAACTTTGTTTTGCTTCAATTCGAAGAGATACTCAAATACGTCCATCTTTTTATTCTAAGTAAAATGTCATTTCCGAAAAATAGAAGCGTAAGTGTTTCAAAAGGTTTAATGGCGATGGCAGATGTGAAGTTAAATTCACCAACTCAAACAAACAGTCAAAGTGTTGTTGTCAATGTCAAAGAAAGAGATGTTGAAGTGGGGAAACCATACGAAGACGAAGATGGTATAACAATAGTTCCTGTAAAAGAACAACCAACATACCCTGAAGTTAGCAGAGACTTAAGTTCTGTTGCAGATATTCGAAACGACTACCAACAACTTAAAGACAAACTTAAAACTCAGGAGAAGATTTGTCAGGCTTTGGGTCTAATGTTAAACTTGGTCGAACACAACCCTGTAAAAGTGAACTCATATGTCATCGCACCTCATGAAATTTTGAAAGAACTATTGAAACTTTTGACAGAGGCAGACAATATAAACATCAAAGAAATAGAACCCGACATTGCTTGCTGTGGTGTTTCATACAATGTCATTGACAAGATATACGTTATGAAAGGAGGTGAAACGTTGAACTTAAAATATAGTTTCCCAGACGTCATAAAAATATTTGACGACCACAACATTTCATTAAAATTTACTTGCTAAGTAAAAATGTCAAAACTTCTTGAAAGATGTTTGAAGAAAAACAATATAGACTTTATTTCATGTAAAGGACTTTACACACTTTTGAACGATATGAAAGACCCTGTTTTGTTTGTTCGTGTAGACAAAGGAAAGTTCTATGTCTTTACAAAATATTTGAACTTCTTAGACAGAGAACTTCAAGAAACACCATGTGAAAGTTTAGATGAAGTTCTTCTCCACTTTCAGAAAAACTTTTAAATATATGTAAATGGCAGAAGACATAGTGGTTTATACTATTACGACTAAAAACCCTGAGTCATATAATTCTATAACAACAAACTTACAAAGTCCTCAAGGACGATATTGTAAACTGACCTTAAACACGATGACGACTAAAGCCTGTTTTGCTCTTTTGACACCAGAAGATTTTATTGTTGTGAATGGTAAAAAATACTCCTTTGAAGATACTTACTCAGATATACCACCAACAGGTTTTGTTGACTTATTTAATACTTTAAGGACGGATGTAACATGTGCTGCAACTAGAGCAGGTTTCATTATGTTTGGATGTCCGACTGAGTTTAGTATAAACGATATGAGCTATAATACAAAACTTATATCTGGTTTTTACTACCAACAGTTTCCTATAACAGGAAAAGGTGTCATACAAGGAATGTCTGTTCCATTGACTTTAAGTACACCTATTTTATATATTGTTTCAAACTTAGGTTCAAAGTGCTATTCGAATGTCGACAGAAACTACTATGACCAAAAGATACTCATGCGTATAAACAACACTTTCTCTGCTGGTTTGCCTATTGTTCATTCGAATGCAGAGTTTTCAGCTTTAGTAAACTCAAACACTTTAGCAAACATAAACTTAACCTTAGTTGACGCAAACTTTGTTCCTGTAAAACTTTTATGTCCTATGTATTTGTCAATGACGGCAGAAAGTTTCGAATTGGAAGATGCAACTGGTGAAAGTATTGTACTACAAGAACAACTTCAACAACAAATAGCTCAAGAACAACAAATGCAACAAATGGAACAAATGCAACAACAAGTCAAGAACAACAAATAGCTCAAGAATAAAAAAAATATTTTTTTTTTTTTTATAAAAAAATGTACAGAATAGACGTTTCAGATTTTTATGACTTCCAAGCGTTCAGAAATATGTGTCCATTTCGAGACTATAACAAAGCAGTCGAGAATTTGAAACGTTTAGTCATTTATGTCGACTCTGCCCCAGAATGTTATGTCATGAAAGAATGGGATGTAGTCTTTAACAAACCTAAAGCGACAATAGTTTCAGAACAAGAATGTAAACAGAAACTTAAGAAAATAAAAGTCGTACAAGTTGGCATGAAGATGTTAGATGCTTGGGATATCTTATTGTCAAAGTTAGAAGATTTTTCAGTTCGTGGTATAAAGTTCTATACACCTTCTCCAAACTTCTATTCTATCTTCACTGGATATAAATACGAACAAGTAGAATGGAAAGAAAATGTTATAGAAGCTTGGTTAGACCATGTCAAAGAAATTATATGCAATGGAAACGAAAGAGTCTATGAGTATATCTTATGTTGGTTTGCAAACATCTTACAACATCCAAGTGCTAAAAATGAAACTGCTCTCATCATAATTGGAAAACAAGGAACAGGTAAGAACACTTTCTTTACAGATATCTTATGCAAACTGTTAGAGGGCTATTCGAACCCGAATATGACAAACTTAGAAAACATCTGCGGTAAATTTAACTCTTCAATAGAGAATATGAAACTTATAGTATGTAACGAACTTCAAAGTATAGATACAACAAAGTTTTGAACTCAGATGCTTTGAAGAGTCTTATAACAGACAAAGTTGGAGTTGTTGAAAGAAATATAGAGACCAAAGAGTTTGTGAAAATGTTGCAAATTTCATCATGGTTTCAAACAACGCCGTTCCGATGAAGTTAGAAAGTTCTGACAGAAGATATGTAGTTGTCAGAACGTCAGAAGCTCATATGCAAGATACAGAATATTTTGACGACTTAGCAGAAACTTTGACACCTAACTTTTACAACCACTTGTTCTCATATTTCATGACATTAGATATTTCAAAGTTCAATCCAAGACAAATTCCACATACCGAAGAGAGACAAACATTGTTAGAAGCAAACAAGAGTGTATATGAACTGTTCATAGATGAAACTGACTTTGAGTGTTTAGATGAAAGGTCATTGTACGATTCGTATAAACAGTATTGTCAAGATATGGTTATATGACAGCGTCTAAACGAACATTCTTGGCAAATGTCAAAAGTCTTTTAGACGTACAGAATGGTGTATATACAAAGAAAAATTTTTCTGAGTAAATTTTAAAAAAAATATTTTTTTATCCGATAGAAAAGATGACAAAATTCATCTCAGTCAACAAGTACATGTCAGGACTTAAAGAAGAACTAGACCCATTCACATATTTGAATGTTTACTTCTACCATTTTGAAAAGTCTACATTTGACAAAGTTTGGAACATCGAACCAGTTAAGTTTGCTATTGTGACTAAAAATGGTGCGAAATTTGAAGACTTAGACATAGAAGGTTTGTTAACAGTCAAAGAAAGTTTTGACAGAAGGTTCTCAAACCTTAAAGAAGGCAAAGCATACAAACTTGTTATACCTTATGAACCAAAGAAAGCAGACGACTATGAATATTATGAGTCTAAGATAGTTGAAGTTCAAGGTAAATTGGGTAAAAAGATTTTAGAGTCTAAGCCAGTGTTTGCTCCTAAAGAGGAAGAGAACATTGACATTGACCCAGAAATGTTCTAAAAATAAAATTTTATTTTTACATGTCAAATTTCTTTTTCTCTGGCTCTGGTTCTTTCTTCTCTTCTTCTACTTTCTTTTCTTTCTTTTCTCTCTTCTTCTTCTCTGGTGGAGTTATGTCAAACTTCTCAGAACCATATTTTTGTAAAAGTGCTTTGTCATTTAATAGCTCTTCTATTCTGTTTTCTATTTCATTTTCAAGAACAGCGCATGTGTCTTCTTTGCATTCTAAGAAGTTTTGTTGGACTTCATCTCTCCAAGAGGCGTCATCTCTGTCAACAAGTCTGTCATTGACAAATTTTAAGACTTCTCTGCTTAAGGTTTTATGGTTCTTGTCATATTCCCAGAAACAGAACTTTAGAACAAATTCACCTTTCTTGTTTACACTATGTAAGATTTTATGGTCGACAGATGTTTTGCTGTCGAAAAGCTTGTCTCGAATATAGATAGCGAAATCGCTAGACATTTCCTAAAAGATAAAAATTTTAATTTTTCTAAAAATATGTTAGAAAAAAAGTTTGCTGACATTGACAAGAAATTTGAGAATGTTTTAAACAAGAACAAGAGGAAGTTGGAAAATGCTCAGATAAAACCCATACATGACAAGTTCCTATTTGCTCAGAATGGTATAACAGGTCTAATCGCACCACCTGGGTCGGGTAAGACTTTCACTTATCTTAAAATGGCTGCACAACAACAAGAACTAGATGAGAAGAACCCATTCTATGAGTTAGTAGTCATTTGTAGTACTTCTGGTCAATTTGACCAAACCGTCAATTCGTTCAAAGATATTATAAAAAAGTCTAAGTTAGTATGTATAAAAGACTCTGAGTTGTTAGATTGGATAAAGAAGTACCAAAGAAGAGTTTTGAAGTACAATGCTATAAATGAGTATGTCAATTCGAGGTTTAAAGACCCAAATGAGGAAATGCAGAGAATATTAGAGAAGAAACACTTCAGAAACAAACAGAAAGAGATAGAATACATTTCGAAGAAATTGCAATCTTACGATTGGAAGACTTACCCTCACAGATGTCTTCTTATCTTAGATGACTTTGCTTCTCATCCTTTGTTAAAGAACAGAGAACAAGACATGTGTCGAATTCTTAAGAAGCTCAGACACTTTAACATCTCAGTTGTCATTTGTGTACAGACAGCAAAGAGTTTAAGTAAGGATGTAAAGAGAATACTTACTGACATTGTACTTTTCCCCGGATTGTCCGAAGACGATTTCATGGAACTTATGAAAGAGTCCATGGCAGGTAAGTTTGACAGACATGAACTATGGGGGAAGTACAAAGTCATACAAGACCCTCATACTTCTTTCAGAATTCACATCTACGCAAACAAAGTTCAAATTGTAAAAAGTCAAGCGTAAAAATGTAAGTGTTTGAGTCTTAGTCTGTTGTGGTGCTGGGGCTGTCGGTTCTTCTGGCTTTGGAATGGACTCGGTTGGTGGTACGTCGGACATTGTCTTGAAACAATAAAAGACTTGTCTTGAAAAAGTAAAAGACTTGTCTTGAAACAATAAAAGACTTGTCTTGAAAAAGTAAAAGACTTGTCTTGAAAAAGTAAAAGACTTGTCTTGAAAAAGTAAAAGACTTGTCTTGAAAAAGTAAAAGACTTGTCTTGAAAAAGTAAAAGACTTGTCTTGAAAAAGTACGGGTATCGTCTTCAATCAAGACCACTGTTCTCAAATTTGAGAACTTTACACCAAAAAATTTCTTGAAAAATAACGGGTCTTGTCTTGAAAAAGTAAAAGACTTGTCTTGAAAAAGTAAAAGACTTGTCTTGAAAAAGTAAAAGACTTGTCTTGAAAAAGTAAAAGACTTGTCTTGAAAAAGTAAAAGACTTGTCTTGAAACAATGACCGACATAGACCCAGCAGATGAGGCAATTTACCATCTAGAGCTACCTGAGCCATCTTTGGTGTCAAGCTTGAAAAATAAATGGTTCATTTACTCTTCCTCTTTGAAGTTGTCAAAATACTCTGTTATTTTTTCCTTTAACAATGGCAAATCTTCTTTGAATGTAAGTATTGTACAACCTTTCATATCATAGTGTGTTTGAGGTAACGTATCTTGAACTATCTGTTTAACATCTTCATTCGGTGTCATTGAAATCGGTAAGTTTTCGCGATAGAACCAATTTCTGTCAGATTTGTAAATCTTAGCTAAGTCGTAAAAGCTTTTGTTGTTTCTTCTGACTAAATGCAACATAACCATATCTCTGTCTTCTTCATTTTCCATCTCTTCAGTGTAAATCATATACTTATAGTTCTTTTCCTTTCCTTTTGGTACCGAACGTGGTATTCTTTTCTGTATGTTTTTGTCTTTTGCTTCAAGCTTGTTCTCTAGCTCTTCACGTTCTTGTCTATGAAGTTCGTCAAGAAGTCTGTAAATATACCAAGCGTAACGAGGTGAAGCCCACATTGCAACAGCATTTACAAGAAGTCTATGTACATACCAACCTCTCAAACCATTTGGCAAATTTTCACGATTTTCATAGAGTTTTGGCGACTGGGGTTTTTCTCCCACTCGCAATTTTTCACGATTTTCATAGAGTTTTGGCGACTGGGGTTTTTCTCCCACTCGCTGTTCTTCACGATTTTCAGAAAAAAGTCTGTCTCGCTGTGCTTCGCTCAAAAGTTCAATAGTGCTTTGGTTCCTAAACCAGTCTTTAGGAACCTTAGTATCTGGTGCAAAACATGCTGTCAAAATACTTTGCATTTGGTACATGTCATCTTTGACCGAACGAATGAGACGTAACTGTTTGTTAAACTGAACCCACTCGTATTCTTCACTTATGGCTTCATGAACGATAGCAGTTGTTGTGTTCTCTGTTGTTGACATTTCTGTCTTTACATACAAAATAAAAAAAAATATTTTATAAAAACTAGCGTTATTTTCTATCTTGTATAAAAGACCAAAAATAAACGCTTTACATGTATTTTTCAGCAACTTCGTCAAATAATTTTATAGCTTTGTCGATCTCATCTACTTCAAACGTTTCTTTACCTCTCGTGGGGCACCATACATTTTCTCAAACTTTTCAAGTAGTTCTGTTTCAGCAGCTCTCATATCGTTAACAAACGCAACCTTAACTCTATTGACTATACTGTCATATCTTTGAGTTATATTAAATGTTCTTCCTATCTTATATCTCTTTGTATTGAAGTCCTTCGGTTTCTGAACGATGTAAAGTAAGCCCTCACTGCAACGTTCTGTATCGAATGAACCATATGTTATGAAATTATATCCAACAACTGGGTCAATCCAGAACAAAACTACTGGTATAAGACTTTTGTCTATAAGATATGCTCTTGTTCCATAGAATCTTACCGATATCATAAGCTCAGGATTTTTTGTCAAAATTTTCTGAGTTGAAGCATTTTTAACCCAGTCGTGTGCTTTCTTTCCTTCAGATAGTGTTAAAATGTCTGACAAAGAATATTTTTTGTATTTCTTTGAGTATCTTACGTTTAAATCACCTATTCTAACCACTTTGGTGTCATTGTCTATCTTTTTAACTGTTTCAAACTCAGTGCTTGTCATTTCCTGTCTTTACATACAAAATAAAAAAAATATTTTATAAAAAACTAACGTTAATTTTATTTTTTCTATCTTGTATAAAAGATATGATTTTCATGTGTTTTTTTTACTGTTTTCATGTGTTTTATGCAAGACCGAGAAAAGTCGGTCTAGAGAAATTTCACTGTTTTCATAGAGTTTTTTTACGATTTTCATGAGTTTTAGGCGACCAGGATTTTTCCCCTACTCGCAATTTTTCACGATTTTCATAGAGTTTTTTTACGATTTTCGTACGGAATCTCGACCCGCGGTTTTCCACCGGTCGCAAACATATGAGGAAATTCATGAAATTTGGTCATTTTACTCAGCAAAAATATATTTTAGATCTAACCAGGTCCCTCGGTCCCTCGGTCAAATGAACTTCTCTGAAAATGGTGACAACATGACATTTTGACAACAGTCCAGGAAATAGACTTCTTCGTATATGTTTTGTTGAGACTTCAGGGATTTTTTTTACGAAGAGTAAAAGTTCACTTCGTCACTCATAACAGTTATATAATGAAATTTGGTCATTTACTCAGCAAAAATATATTTTAGGTGAAGAGGTGAGATCTCACCTCTTTTCTCACCTCCTTTCTCACCTCTTTTTCACAAGCGTCTTACATGAATTGTACGATGTATATTTGAAATCCTAAACAGTTTTGTAGCTTCTATTTCTTCTGTCAGTATGTCAAAAGTTTTCACAATGCCGAAGGTTTCTTTATATTTCTTCTTGACATCAGATAGAAGGAAATCGTCAGCTGTTGGATAGTTTTTGTTCAGAAATGTCAACATGTCCATTTTATCTTCTGCTGGTTTCTCTGCTTCTTTCTTTAAATCTGCATAGTCGTTTCGCATACGTTCTATCTCTTTGACAGAGTAGTTATATTTCCTCATTGCTGCTTTACATTTTGAACATTGTGGGTTCATTTTAGCATTGTACATTGAAATAAAACCTGCTAAAACAACTAAGGCGTCAATGGTTTTCTTTAACTCAAAAGTTGCTGGTTTTATCTGTTCGTTCCATACTTTACCTCTTTTATCTTTATCTCTTATCTGCCATACACATTTTGCAACTAACGAAACAAAGTTGTCGTAGGTCTTAAATTCTTCAGATTTGTATATGTCAGAGATGTTCTTATATAACATATCGCAATCTTTGTCCATGACTTTGTGGTTGCAATGAAATCCAAGAAACTCATAGTTTACCTTACGTATGAACTTCTTGGTTTCTACTGAGTCAGTTGCTTTGACTTCTATTTCATCGAATTCAGGAATAGTAAGCTTTTGTTGTTGTATTTCAGGAAGTTTAGGTAGATGGTCAATAATATCCTGCATTTCATAAAGATATTCTTCATTTGTTTCATCTTTTGCACTACAGTCTAAAACTCCTTGGAGAAGTTCTTGCTTTATCTTCTGGATTTCTGTTTCGAAAGTATATGAAGAAGGAATGAAGCTTTTCATCTCTACTAACATTGAAGTTGGGTTCATGACTAACGAGTTTGGTGCTGTTGTTGCTAACATGTTCTTACAATAAAAATAAAAAATATTTTTTTAAAAAAACTAACTTTTTTTATGTTTTTTGTGAAAGTGTCAAAATTCATGAAAATTCAACGGGTGAGAAAAGAGGTGAAAAAAGAGGTGAGATCTCACCACTTCACCTAAAATATATTTTTGCTGAGTAAAATGAGTTTTTGGTTGAAAAATACGGTGGAGCCACTTTTGGCTCGACCTCAAAACAAGCATTTCGTGAAGAATATACCACCTGCCGGAATTCCGCGGGTTGCTTTTTATACAAAACATTTACGATGAAGTCTCAACAAAACAAGCATTTCGTGAAGAATATACCACCTGCCGGAATTCCGGCGGGTGCTTTTTTATACAAAACATATACGAAGAAGTCTATCTCCTGTGTTGTTGTCAAAATGTCATGTTGTCACCATTTTCAAAAAGATGTTAGTTGACCGAGGGACCGAGGGACCGAGGGACCTGGTGAGATCTAAAATATATTTTTGCCGACAAAAATGAGTTTTGGTTGAAAAAACAGGTGGAGCCAAAAGTGGCTCGACCTCAAAACAAGCATTTCGTGAAGAATATACCAACCCGCGGAATTCCGCGGGTTGCTTTTTATACAAAACATGTACGATGAAGTCTCAACAAAACAAGCATTTCGTGAAGAATATACCACCCGCCGGAATTCCGCGGGTTGCTTTTTATACAAAACATTGACGATGAAGTCTTGGCAAAAACATTGACGAAGAAGTCTATCTCCTGTGTTGTTGTCAAAATGTCATGTTGTCACCATTTTCAGAGAAGTTTAAATTACCTGGTGACCTGGTGACACCTAAAAACCATCTACCCTAAAATATATTTTTGCCGAATTCAATAAAAATAAAATGGTTCATTTACTCAAAATATTTTTGTACAAAAGGACCCCAAACTTTTAACCTCTCTTCTGCAGCTTCTAATGAAACTTTAGCGAGTTCATATTCTCTAAATTCTCTCTTTAAATCTTCTTGTTCCCATTGGTTTAGTTCGTATGGAGAGTCTCTATAACCAGAACATATCTCATGTTCATGTTCTATTTGTTTTAAACGCATTTTTCTAACTTCTTCTTCGAACAAAGGTTTTGCATTCTCTACTGTATCTTCAAGTTCTTCTTCATCTAATTTCTCATGAACTTTGTTGTCTATGGAGTCCATAATTTTTCCAACTGCTATGCAATATTTTGGAGAAGCCCACATTGCTATATAGTTTACAAGTCTTGGGTCTACATACGTTCCTCTAACCTGTTTGATTTCATCGGGAATTCCTGCATGAACATTGTATAAAAAGCAACCCGCGGAATTCCGCGGGTTGGTATATTCTTCACAAAATGCCTTAAAATACTCTTCCCAGGACTTATTTTCCAACAACCTTCTAAAGTCTTTCCTAAACTGCTGACATATCTTTGTTGCATTTATATAACCATCCTTGTCTCTACGTAAGACTTCAATACCGTTATAGGTGCCTTTTGTGAATGTTTCGCCATTAGATTTGTTCGTGAACGTTTTTGCTTCGACTGTCATACTGTTCTTACAATAAAAATAAAAAATATTTGTGGCTTAACCGTCGGACATTCGTTTGTGGCTTAACCGTCGGACATTCGTTTGTGGCTTAACCGTCGGACATTCGTTTGTGGCTCGACCTCAAAACAAGCATTTCGTGAAGAATATACCAACCGCCGGAATTCCGGCGGTTGCTTTTTTATACAAAATTCAACGGGTGAAAGAATACGATGAAGTCTATTTCCTGTGTTGTTGTCAAAATGTCATGTTGTCACACTTTTTCAGAGAAGTTCGTTTAACCGAGTGACCGAGTGACCGAGTGACCTGGTGAGATCTAAAATATATTTTTCAATACTTTTTCAGCACTTTTCCGTAGTTGTATATGAAAGACAATTCGAGATAAAAGTCATAGTACAATGGAATTATATGCTGCACACCGTTTGTTGTGAACCAGACTTGAAAGTCAGAGAAACTGTTACTAGGTGGTTCGTAGAATTTAGAAGCAAAGTCATAAAAGTCCTTACCGATACAAAGAAAACTGTTGTTGCTTGAACTGAAACTTGCATGACACATGACATTTTGAGGATCGAACACGTTTCTATAAACTGTCAAATCTGTTGGTGGAAGTACAAATTTAAATGGACCATCTGGTGGCAATGGTTCGTTCTGGTTTAGTAACCGAAGAAATTGTGCCCAAGAACGTTTGTCCACCCCCCAATATAAAAACTCTGTATCTCTTGGAGGGTTAATTTCAATCTTTTGAAATGAAACTGTGGAGTTCATCTTGTCGTATTCTAGCTTCAGATAGTATGTTCCATTTAGTAAAGAGTGGTATTTTTCTTGAAATTCCCAGTAGTATTTGTTCATTTGAGTTTGAAAGTCATTTAGAGTTTTTTCAAGACTTTCGTCTGAACGAATTGTAAAGATTTTCATTTCATCAAATTTTTCTATTAGACCATCAGAGCCTTTATACTGACCGTGAAAATATACTGCAAACATGAATGCGTTAGTTCTATTTGAAAACAAAACTCTTCTAAATCCTATTGCCTTTGCATCTGAAGGACTTTGAAGCCAACGGATTGGATAGTCAAACCGATAAGCTCCGGATAAAATTTCTTCATCTGATATATTCCTACCAGCGTTTGTAAAGATATAGTCTAACGGTTTTGTATCTGCTACTTTTGTTCTTTGTTTTTCAACCTGAAGCATTTTATATATGTAAAAATATACTGTTTTAAAAACGTTTTAAAATGGTATGCAATTTTTTATTTCATGCAATGTTTAACTATTTCACCATCTTCTTTAACACCCCAGTACTTCCTTTTCGATATTACATGAACTTCGGAAAATACCTTGTCTAGCTTAAAAAGGCCCATCTTTTCACCGACTAAACCCATTTCAATGAGTTTGTTATAGCCTTCCTCGTTCGTCATGAGTGCATCGATGTTCTCGTAGTATACCTTCACTTTGGATTTAACTTCCGAGAAGAATTTGTTGTAGTTGTCAAGGACTGCCTTTGCGAACTGAGGATAGGACCAATGTTCGACAATAGGTTTTACTGTGGTTACTAAGCCATTTTGACCTTGAGTAAATTCATATTTCAAAACAAAAGGGGAGAACCTTTCAACAAAGTTGTCGACCTTCTCATAGTGTTTACTCTTCATCTTTTGAGGTTTTTTAATGGAATACCCCCATGTCGAATTCATAAGCAATTTGATTGTCATTGCAAGTTTGGGGTTTGAAGCTTTCCTAATATCATAGAGTTGTTGTATGACCTTTCCAACTGTATAGTTCCTTCCCGGGAACTCGCCATCTTCGTTTGGAATTCCAGTCGGGATATATTGGACGAACCTCATGTACGCAGCGTTAAGGTCGACATAGTATATTTTTTCATATGAGTCGAACTTGTCGCATCCAATCGGACCAGTTCGTGGAAATTCAAGTGAGTCTCTTATCTTCTGAGAAACCTCGCCTGTTATCTCATAGACATCGTCAAAGCAACCTGTTTCATATAAAACCTTCTGAGCTAACTCAGATGCTCTCCAATACAATTTGACGTCGATTGGATGTCTCAATGGGAGTTTGTTTATAGCATCTTGAAGTTCTTGCAACCTCATTGGAAGTTCTTCTGGTTCAGGTTGGTATCCGAACAATCCAACTCCTTTTGGAGCTGTGTACTTCTTTTGTGCTATAACTTTGTCCGGAACAACTTTTGGTCTCACTAACAATGAAAAGTTTGTTTCATCTTTTGGTACAAAAGTTTCTGTCAGCTTGTCATCTGGAATTGGTTCCAACAAGCCTTTCTCGAAAAGAATGTTAACAGCTCTGACAATGTTGCACTTACCTTTTCCGAACAATGGGTTTGTAAGACTTTCGTTCAACATGAAGTGGTTGTGGACAAGTACAATCTTCAACCATGGCAATTTGAAGTCAACAACATAGTCGTCATGTGAAGAACCTTTCTCAGTCGGAATGTTGACTCGGATATTCACATTTGCCAACGGTGCAATTTTTGTCAATTGACTTCTAAGAATGTACCTTGTCTTCACACATGACTCAAGATACTTCATCTTCTCATCTGTAACAAGCCCAGAGTTCCTGAGACATGTAAGAATACAAGGTTCATTGACAATTGTTTCAATTGAATTGTAAATTCCATACCTTGTCAAGTCAATGTCAGACTTATTTCTGAACGGGAAGTATCCAGCATGTTGTCTGACTGCTTGAGGGTTAGGTTGATACCATTCGAACTTCACGCTTGCAATTCCTTCAATTGCATTCAAAATGTCTGAGTCGGAGTCAAACATTTGTTCTCTCTTTGTAGTCTTGAAAGCGTCAAGAAGTTGTGCGGCTGTTGTGACATTGCCATGTGCATAGTAAATATGACCATCCAAATCTTTTACGGTTAGTCTGAGATTGTGTCCTTTCTTATTTCCGTCTTGAATTGCAGCAAGTACTCCCATGAAGCCTTCTTTGTTCTTTCCATCGTCAAAGTTTACTGTAAAGGTTCGACCAGATGTAATTTTACTTCTAACTTCACGATACTTCTCATATGCATATCTTGTTCTTTCCATGGGAGCATGTGCGTCTTCACCTTTTCCTTTTTTCCTTCTCAAAGGATGCAATTGTTCGTCATGTTTCCAGTAGAACCTGGCAAAGCCGTCGTGTCCTTCAACTTGAGGTTCACTAACATCGAAAGGCATGTCCATAAGACGTTCTTCTTCTAACCTCTCTAGTCTGTTTGGATAATTTGCACGTGCTGTTTCCAAATCCATTTCGTAGCGAAGACCAGACAATTTGTCATAGACTTTTATGGGTCTTCCCTTCCTATATTTAAAATTCTTCGAAACTCTCCAACCATATCTTTGCAACTCTGCTTTTATTCTAGCAGACTTTCTGTCCATTCTATACGGGGGCATTTCTATAAAAATAAAAAAATGTTTTTTCTTTACTTTACATAACCACCGGCTACCATAAGTCTTTGACGCCAACCCATACCAGCTAATGAAGGTTGACTTGGTTTAGTTTGAAAACTAACCTTTGGTTTTGGTTTATCTTCAGTTTTTGGCTCACCTTCTTCTATTGGTTTTTCGTCACTTTTCGGTTCCTTTGACTTTACTTCACTTGCTGGAATAGTTGTGTCGTCAACATCTTCATAAATGTCATATGCCATTTGTTTCTGTTTTCCTTTCAACTTTTTGTGTTTGTTGTAAAGTTTAGAATATTTCGACTCTAAGTCAATGAGATGTTCTATAATGAACTGTTGGTCAGTGAAGTAAACTTTTCCATCTGTTGTCTCGAAAGCTCCTTCAGACTTCAATATTTTATTTGTGAGAGTCTGTTTCTTTTTTGAGATACTTGCCGTTCCATTTTTATGAAAAGTGACTTTGTAGTTAGGGTTTGTATTTCCAGACCTCACACTTTCTATTATTGAATTTTTCTCTTCATCTGTAAGTTCTTTGACAGGTTTTGACAATGGTTCTGAACTTTTTGTTTGTGGTGTCAAATCTACCGTTTCAACTTCTTCGGTCATTTCATCTCAGTAAAAAATTTTAGTTTGGTTTGTTTTCAACTGGTTGTTGTTGTTTTTTATGTCGGTCTAAAACTTCCTGAGGTATAGGAAGAACTTGACAAACACGTGGTTGTGTAACTGCTGGAAGCCGACAAATCCATCTTGAGCCCATTTGTCTCAATGCTGTATTGTTCATTTCATCTCAGTAAAAAATTTTACATTCCCCAAGTTTGAGGTGGTTGAGGTTGGTTGTTGTTTACCCACTGTTGTGCATGGTTATATCCTCTGTTAAAGAATCTTTCACCTTGGTCCATGTAGTGTCCTGCTTGGTTATAGTAGTCATTTGCCTTGTTATAGTAGTTTCCTGCTTGTCTTCCTACATTGTCCATCCAGCCTTGAACTTTTCCTCTTGTTTCAGGATTTGGAATAAGATTTGCTGCATCTCGTGCTACCTCCCAACCTTTCTGTACAGTTTGTATAATAGGTTGTGCTTTCTCTTTCAGTATACCTAATGTACTCAAAATCTTCCTTCCAATTCCAAATGCACCTCTGGCTAGTGTTCCCACTGCTGGCAAAAATCTAGATGCGACTCCTGCTAATGCGCCAAATAAACCCATTTCTTATGGGTTAAAAATGACGAATTCAAACAAGGACCCCTATGTTTCTAAAGCAACAAAGAAAGCACTCATGGTAAAAATCTTTAGTTCAACACCAAATGCTTGGTTTATGGATATCTTGGAAAACATTCCGAGGTATAGAGAAGATGGACCACCATACTGGTTAATATTTGTTGGTCAAAACACAAGATACTGTGAAGCCATACCATTATGGTCCAAAAATATTTTAGATGTGAAAACTGCTTTGACAATATTCGTTGACAAATACCATCCAACAAAACTGACATCTGACTGTGAAAGTTCTTTCAAATCAGACGATATTAAAAACTATCTGCGTTCAAAAAATGTAAACCAATATTTCATTGTCGACCAAAACCATTCTGCTCTTGGTGTCATTGACAGTTGTATAAAAATCTTAAGAGACTTAAATCAACCACAAGGTGGTGAAGCAAATGAAATGTCATATGACGACAAGTACAGACACTTCTCCATGGCAAAGATGAGACAAGTTTTAAATATTTACAATACCCGTAAACAAAAAGGTTTGGGAAACCACTCCCCCGAAGAAATGAAAAACAACCCTGACTTAGAGAAAGACTATATATTTAATAGTTTAGTCAAAAGAGACAAACAAGAAAGAATGCCAGGCTTCAAACTTCAGAAAGGTGACAAAGTAAAAATAGAAATACCTAAACGCGACCCATATGAAAATACTATTGACTATGACAACAATGGGAACTCGACAGGTACTCACGTTCGTGTTCGTAAAAATAGAAGAAAGTATACAAGAGAATATTATGAAGTTTTAGGCAAACATGGCAAAATGTACAGACTGCAAGCAGAAGATAAAACTACTATTGTCAGACCTCGTTTCAAACTTGTCAAAGTTCAAGGTGGTATACTTTCAAAGACAGTTCCTAACAAATATAAGACAACTCCTGACGAATATGCTAAAGAAGTTGAAAATGACGACTAAGCATTTCTATACCATGCGTAAACTGTCATGTAAGGTGGCATGTAGTCTTTACTTTGTCCCGTTGTTTGCGTATACCCTGAAACGCGATGTGTATGGTTTCCTTCTCCCTGTGTGCTACCCCAGAAACAATTTATAGCAAACTGAACGTCGTCTTTAACATCATATCCTTTACCTTTTTTCATTGCTGACCAATCCCAAAATCTATGCTTATGCCAACCTGCTTCAGCTGTAGTTAAATCTATGTAGTGACTGTGCGCAGGTAAGTTTTCACCTGAAATCGTTTTACTTCCACCTGTTTCCTTTGAAGAGTTTGCACAATACAAAAACCTGTCGACTATTTGAGTCCAAGTTCCAAAACCAAGTACTACTTCTGGTCTGGTAGAGTTCATTGACGTGTAAATAGAACCTATAGGATATACTGTTTGAAGTATTTCTGTCTTTAACGTTTGAAGCTCTGTTTTGTCAGCTTTTTTATCATATAAATCTTGAGCAGTGAATTTAACTTTGTTTTCATCCTCCATGACATAGACATTTCTACATCTAGTGTATTTCATCGTCGTTATGTCATCCTCCGATGTTAAACCTTGTGGAAAGTTAGGAGGTTTCCAATCTAATACATCCCCACCAGCTCCTTCAACCGTTCCTTCAATATTTTCTATACCAACAGTTGCGAAGAAATCGTGTGTATGTCCAACGTCACTTTTCCTGTTTAAGGTTTCTTGTAAGTTTGTAATATTTGCAATGGTATGTGTATGAGTCTTTTTAGAATATTCTTTGTCAGCTCTTGTCACTTCACTTGACATTTTATTGTCAACATATGTTTTATCTGCTTTGTCATCTAACATTGCTGGTAGTTCATCTACGTCATAGATGTTATGTGTATGATGTTTTTGTGGGTATGTTCTTTCTGTCCATGCGAGAATATAGTCTTTTGTTGCATCTACATACTCTTTGTCAGCTTTGTTGTCAATATCTGCCTTCAAAAGAAGTTCATCTATAGGTTTCTCGTTTAAAGTTCTTTTTGTTGGATTTATACAAACAGTATGGTTCTTGTTGTCTTGAAATAGAAACTCGTCTGTCATTGGGTTTATCGTCAGTTTTAAGTTTCCTTCTTTCAATGACTCAGATATCTTAGAATAGTTTGAAAAGTTTGTTGTGTTCTTATTTAGAGCTTGTACAATGAGTTGTCGGTTGTGTTGTATTTCTCTCATAGACGCTGTTTCTTTCGACATTTTTATTCTAGATAAAATATGCTTTCAATAGAAAAAGAAAATTCAAGAGTTGCTACAACTAAACCATTAGATGAACTTTTTACTAATGTCGGTCAAAAGTTTGAGACAGAGACCGTAAAGCATGAAGGCTATCGTTTTGACTACCCACTAAGATGGTTAAGAGACCCATCCGTCACAAAAGCTGTTGGCTTTCGTAGAATGAAGTTCATTTCAGAAGCCATACATGGTTTCCCATTTACGGTCGGTTTTGAAGTTCGATACTATAACAAAGAAAAACGTACGTATGAGAAATTTGAACAGGGAAAACTTTTACAAGTGAATTTGCTTGTAAACTTAGAAACAACTCTTCAAGCTTTTCAAGAAAAAATAAACGATATCTATCTCGAATATGCAAACCAGTTTAACATTGACGAAGGAGAGTACCATCTCGATATTTTATATGACAGGAAAAATGCAACTGTTAAAATCGATAGAATAGAAGACCTTGGAGACAACGTTTATATTTCTACAAAATATAACAACTTGGCATGGTATAGATTTTTGAGGATGTTAAATCAGCCTGCAGAATATCCAGTACACCCGAACTTTTATGAAGTCGAAAACCCTAATGGAACATATGAAAATGTTTTCGACCCAGATGCTATTATAGTTCATGCTTCATTTTCTGGTGCACAAAACTCTTTTTTATGCTTGGCAAATGACTTTTACGAAAAACCTACAAAGCTATATGAACCACCGAGTGGAAGTATTTCAGACTTTCAAGTATGGTTTACAACAGATGGAAGAAAGAGAATAGTTCCATTATACCATGCGTTTTACTTAGAACTTAGTCTCATATACAACTACTATCGAACGGTAAAAATATAATTTTAATACGGTTGAGGTGTTGGATTTGGTTGCCAACTAGACTGTGGTGCAGGTTCAGGCTGTTGTATAACAGGAGCTTGTTCTTCTGGTTCAGGGTCTTTAGGTATAATACCAACGAACTGACCTACTCTTTTACCAATATTTTTGACTCCGTTCCAAATTCCTCTTCCGACAGATTTTATTCCATTCCATATACCTCTTCCAACATTTCGAAAGAAGTTTCCTATTCTTCCAAAGAAACCCATTTTACTATATGTAAAAATCTAATGTCCACCTAGTCTCTTACGTTTCCTGTTGAGTTCCATAGCATTTTTTAACTGGAGCTCATACATTCTATTTCTCCTCTGGTAGAAAACATACTCTGGGTCAACTCCTGTGTTCGCGTCATCTGCATAGAGTTGTTTATATCCCACTTCAGGGTTTGTATAAAACTCTTTCCATCTCATATTTGCATACCATGGTGGCAAACCTAACGCAGCGTCATTTGACATGGCAGTTTGCATTTGTACATCTGTTGGCACTTGACCATAGTTTGCCATTGCAGTTTGTATTCTAACTTCATTTGGAATATTCTCTGGGTTTGGTTGTCCAGGTTGCTGTGCATTCGCTAAGTTCTGTGCGTCCATTTAATATTAGATAAAAATATCTCTTACGAGTACATATACTGGACATTTGCAGGCATTGGTTCATCTTCATATTCTCTATATCTTTCTGCCACGTCAAATAAGTAAATGACACAATGGAAAAAAACCTAAAACAAGTAGTCCTATTTCAAACCACATTTACTTACCAATAAAATTTCTTTGTTATGACACTTTCTCCGGTTTATAGGACCTCTCTCATATTCTATCTTATCGTATCTAAACTCATAGTCATGTATGTCCTCTAACCATCTCATGACACTTTCCAAACCACTTTTATCGGATGTAAAGTAAAAGCATGGATGGTTATGTAAAACGTCTAAAGTTTCTAAAGAGTCTCTCAAAGTCCAGTCTACTTGGTATTGAAAATCATATATGTTATAGAACGGCGGGTCTACTATAAAGAAAACATTTTCCTTGTCTTTGTATTTTTCATACAACTCTGTCCAACGACATCTCACAAACTCTATACCCTCAGTATATTTTTCTATGTTCTCTTTGAAAACGTTTGTATAGTTAAGATATAAAACGTTTGACATAAGTGTTTCAATGTCATGAACTCTTATAGAACCACTATACAATAGTCTAGAAGATATACTATCCCAGTCAATATACTCTGCTTTTTTCAAAACCTCTCTGACAGTATTTTTCTTATCTAATGGTATACGTTCCATCTTACCTATAGGTATCTTTTCTTTCAACTCACTCAATATTTTGTTTGTGTCTGGTATATGTTTGAGACGGTTCATATAGTTGTCGAAGTCATTGCATATAATCTTTGAGTTTGGGAATACGGTATGGCACAAATGAGATATATAGAAACTTCCACCGAACAAATCTACAAATGTTAGACCATTCGGTAGTTTCTTAAGTTCTCTCAATAGAATATCTTTACATCTACTCTTATTTCCAAAGAAGGGTAACGGTGGTTTTGTAAAATTCATTTTATATACAATAAAAATGTTTTTACCCTGAAAAGTGACAGAAAGGTGACTGGGGCTAGAGGGCGCAACGCGCCTGGAAGCCCCAATACCTTTTTTTTTTATGTATGCTTGCTATCCAAAATTGTCTTGAAATTATCCAAAATCTTGTCACTTTTTAGCAAGATTTTAATGGATTCACATTCTCAAAAAGCCTGGAAATGGTGGAAGAAATTCGGTGAAAAGCCGATTTGTTTAGCTCCAATGGCTGAAATCAGTGATTTATCCTGGAGAATGCTCATTAGAAATCATGGAGTAAAAGTTTGTTGGACTGGCATGTTAAATGCTCATCAATGGTCTCAAGGATCAGGATATCAGAACAAATTCTTTAACACATGTCCGGAAGATCATCCTTTAATCGCACAAATTGCAGGTTCAAATGAGGACCAAGATCTAATTGTTGCTGCTGCTAAAGATTTAGCAAAATATGCAGATGGAGTTGATGTAAATCTCGGATGTACACAGAAAATTGCAAGTAGAAGTGAATATGGTTACTTTATGGTAGATAATTGTCAGAAGCGAGAAAAAACGCTTGAATTGTTCAGAAGATTATGTAAAGAAGTTAACTGTCCTATTTGCGCCAAAATAAGAATCTTTATTGACGATTCTGGAGAAGTTAGCGAAAAAATTACAATTGATTTTGCAAAAAAGCTCGAAGAGGCAGGAGTATCATTATTGCAAGTTCATGGTCGTGCAGAACATAGAAATAAGCAAGCAGACGTTTACAATGAAATAATTAAACATATTGTTCAAGCTGTGAACATTCCTGTGGTTGCCAATGGTGGTATTAACACTGTTGAAGATGCTCACAAGTTCATGGAAGAAACAGGAGCTGCTGGAGTGTCTGTAGCTCAAGCTTTGTTAAAAGACCCAACTGCATTCGATCCAACAGGAAAGAAACCGAGAAAAGATTACGCACTTGAATATCTGAACCTCAGCAAAGAAAAAGGAGTCAGATTTTTCGGTCCTAAGAAACATATTTTTATTTTCTATGAAAAGGAGATCCGCGAGAACAAAGAACTTGCAAAACAGATTGAGCAATCTACAACAATTGAGCAATTAATAGAATTTGTCAATGCTCATCCTTAAAAAATAATAATTTGCCAATAACATTCGATTATCTCAAAGATGATGGTACGAAAGTATGATTGGCGCATTATTTATTATTATTTATAGAGAATAATATTATTTATCAATCATTTTCTTGTATATTTAATAAATTTAGCATGTTATTCAACAATATGTATTTACCTAAGACTAATTCTACTTGTCTTGATCAGGATTACAATATTTTGATCATGATTTTGGTTTCTTATTCAAATTTTTAAATGAGTTCTATTAAAAATTGAGAACTGTAAACGATATCGAATTCAAAACAATGAAAATTGGTTTAACCATTCTATTAGAAAGGATTTATATGGATAATTTAGAATTTACAAATGTCAAAAAATTGAGAGTTGTCACTTTTGATGAATTTCTGTTTATTACAAATAAGCCCTAACTAGAGTAAATACGCAATTAACTATAATATTATTAAATAAAATGAATCCAAAAAGAAAATGATTTTATTTTTTCCAGTTTTGATCAATAAAAATCGCCGTTGATATTGAACTTTATATGATTTAGAATATTTCTGATAAATCCGATCATTGTCAGGTCATGTCTTATGTGTGAAAATTTAAAATCCAACCATTTTCAATGGATATGAAAAGTCACTTTTCAACCAAAAAAGTGACAACTTTGGTGAATGAGTACGAAGAAATTTTCTGTGCTAATTCAGCCAAAGATACAGTATGAAATTATAATAACTCGAGAATCTACTATTACATTACTCGCAGTGACATCTGTTCCATGCTATCCATTGAGTAATCCTGCTGTAGTCTCAGTTATGATGCAAGATCAAGTACAACAAATTGCTACGCTTGAGCCAAACTCCGAAGTAGCCAGAATTGAGAACTGCGTCTTGAATTTGGATAATTATGTACTTAAGAACGAAGGAAGCGAACCAATTAGGCTCATTTACACAACAGAATCCCCTGATTATATTAATATTTACTCCAAATCCGAAAAAATGCGCTCTAATAAGTATCAAGATTTTACAAATGATTTCCTTCTTCAAGTTGATCGATTCTTTGAGTCGAAGACTCCTTTGCTCGAGATTGCCCACTTCTTTAACAAGCTTCCAAATTGCAATCACGCAGTTCAATTCAGAAATTCGGTTATTATCGCCTTACGTCGCTTAAACAATACATTAGCTCACGAGTTTGTCGATTTAATTAATGTATATGATTTAAGTTTCAGGCTCGGAAACGAAATTACCCCTGGATTCCGTTATTTCTTTAGTTTATTACTTAACAACTTCCAAGAACTTGCTCCAATTGCTGTTTCTACCTGTGTTACACGCTCCAACTTCCTTACATTCCTTTCAATTATCATTGAATGCAAATATACTCAATCCGTCGGCCAAGTTCTTCAAACATTCTGCCATGTTAACGAGCAATACACTCCAGAAACGCTTGAAACCATTTTCAAGTTCGTTATTAAGAACGATATCCCAATTAACCAAAATCTTCTTATCCAGTTCCATCCAATTCTTTCTGAGACCGCAATCAACGATGTTTGTGGTCATCTTATTACTTCTAGTACTATTCAAAGGTCACAAACGAAAGAAGAAGATAAATCAGAAAATGAAAATCTTTCCAAGATGAATGATGAACTTTCCAACAAAGTTTTAGCATTAGAAAGTCAATTGTCATCAGCCAAGAAAGAAATCAAGTCCAAAGAAGAGATCATTTCCAATTTGAAGACAGAAAACAATTCAAACAACGATGAACAAGTCAAAAAACTCATTTCACAACTGAATTCATCAGAAAACAAAAACAAAGCGTACGAAGAGAAACTTAAACAGCTTGCAAGTGAGTTCACAATGAGATCTAATCCAGTAGCAGACAGAATCTCCGTTCTCGAGAACCAAATCAACAACCAAGCAATAACAATCCAATATTTCGAGAAAAAACTAAAAGAAGCACAAAACCAAAACTCTAATTCTGGAAATAAAGATTATGAAAAAAGAATTAATGAATTGGAAGAGAAGTTGAGGATTTCTGAATCTAAAAATAAAGAGTTAGAGATGCAATTGCAGAATAAACCAAAAGAACAAGTTGATTTCAACAAAATATCAGAGAATGATTCGAAGATTTCTGAATTAAACAAACAGATCTCTAATTTATCATCAAAACTAAATGAATCAGAATCCAGAAACAAATCATTAGAAAACAAAATTAAAGAAATCGAATCTAAAAACAAGATTAATAATACAAGTGATTTAGAAAACAAAATTAAAGATCTTGAAAATAAAAACAAATCATTGGAAAAAAGAATTAATAATTCAAATGATTTAGAAAGCAAAATCAAAGATCTTGAATCTAAAAACAAATTACTCGAAAAGAAACTTTCTGAACAAAGTAATAATAGTTCAAGTGATTTAGAAAGTAGAGTTAAAGATCTTGAGTTTAAACTGAAAACAGCAGTTCAAACAGGTAAAGAACTTCAAAACGAAAACAAAGAATTACTTGAAAAATTGAAGGATCAACAATCAACACCTGTTCTTCAAGGAGATGCCAAAGCACAGGAAATGCTTCATAAAATGGCTGTGAAATTACAAGATCACATTACAAAACTATCTAAATCGAATTTAATCATTGCACAGAAAGATTTGGAAATCAAAGAATTGAATTCTAAAGTTGATGAAATGAAAGCAGAAATAGAAAAACTTAAATCAGCACCAGAGAAACCACAACAACAACAGCAAAAGCAACAACAGAAACAGCAAAACGATGAAGATAAATTTGCTGTTTATGTTCCACCTTCAAATCAACAACAAAAAGATCAAAATGAAGACAAATTCGCTCCTTACAAACCAAACAAACAACAGAGTCCTCCAAACGAAGAAAACAAATTTGCTCCTTATTCACCATCCAAACAGCAAAACAAGAACAACAACAATGATAAAAAGAACAAGAAACAAAATCAAAATCAAAATAAACAAAATGATAATCAACAAAAAGTGACAAATGATAATCAACAAAATGAGGAAGAAAAAGTTAAGGTTGATCCAACAGGACATGTTATCTATACAACATCATATGATCCAACAGAAGTAGGAAAGAGCAATCGTGTTAATTATGGATTGAGAAAGATTGCATCAATTGAAGCAAAAGAAGAGAAAATGAAAGAACAATCCAAAGTTAACAAGAAACCAAGGAAGGAATACGACATGGAGAAGATGAAAGAACCAGTCATTTACTCATCAAACAAATTCGCTGGAATTCTCAACGATGACGAAGAAGAAGATTTCTTCTACGATGAAGAAGAGATGATGTACGAAGAATGGATTCCTCCCAAACAAAACGAAGAAACTAAACCACAAGCACCTCCAGAAACTAAACCAATTGAAGAAGCAAAACCAAAAGAAGAAATTAAACCTAAAGAAGAAATTAAACCAAAAGAAGTCAAAGTTCAAGAAACTCCTAATCAAGAAGAAAAGAAAGAAGTTAAACCAGAAGTTAAAGAAGAAGTGAAACAAGAAGCACCAAAACAAACAAAGAATGAAAAGAAGAACAAGAAAGATAATCAAAAGCAGAAATCTCCTCCTAAAGAACAAAAACAAGAAAATAAACAAGAGAAGAAAGAAGAAAAAGTCATTCCAGAGAAGAAAGAAGAGAAACAGGTTATTAAAGAAGAAGGAAAGATTGAAGAGCCAAAGAACAACAAACAAGAACAGAAGAAGAATCATAAAGAAGAGGAAGAAGAGAAAGGAGATGCAATTGATGCAGAATATGCAGAGTTGATTGCATTGGCAGAAGCAAACAAGAAGAAGAAAGAAGAGAAGCTTCTCCTTGAAGAAGAGAAAAGAAAAGCACGTGAAGCAGAAAGCTTGCCACAAGAAGTCTTAGAAGCTATCTACGGCAAACAAGAAGAATCTCATTTCTACTGGGAGCCAAAGCACAAAGAGGAAGATTCGGATGATTTAAAAGTCAAACCTGAGGAACTTCGAGAAAACAAAGCTGAAAAAGAAGAAAAACCAAAACAAAATCAAAAACTTTCAAAGACATCAGAAAAACAAACAACAAAAACAGAAGTTCCTCGCGAAAAAGCAAAAGTTTCAGAAGAGGAACATCTGAAAGATCGAGAAGAAATCAAACAAGATAAAGTTGTTGTTCAAGAAAGAAGTCAAAAGAAGGTTTCTATTGGTTTTATTTTGACAATCTGTCTTATTTCAGTCTTTGTTGTTTTGATGGGCTTTCTTGGTGGTTTCTTATACAGCAATTCTCTTAAATAGAGATAACAATGAATCAGGAATAAGAAATAAGAATTTGTCTTAAAAAGTTTTTTAGTTATTTACTGATGTTTTTGAAACTTATCTTATTAGTGAAAATCATCAAATAATAAAAAAAAGGTAGTGGGGCTTCCAGGCGCGTTGCGCCCTCTATCCCTGAAGATGTTTAGTATAAATGAAGTTTTTATTCGGAGGGCTTCCAGGCGCGTTGCGCCCTCTAGCCCATAAAAAATTTCTGAGGACGAGCCAGCCGGTGACTTTTTTGTAGAGCACTCAAAATAGTATAACTTTGTCCGGACAAGTAAGGATCTATCGTCGCTACAGGAAAAGTTACAGGCGTTCCAAGGAAGTATACTTTGAGAAGCCTTTTCTCCCTTATAGAATGAGATAGGACGGTTATTTTACAAAACTGACAACACTTTGACCGAGTAGTTTTTTGTGCTGAACAAAAAGTGTCATATAAACATCTGTCAAAAACCGTTTTTTACTTCACTTAAAATGCCACGTAAGCTACGTAAGAATATACGTAAGAGGAAGGGAGCATTGAAACATCCAATAGTAAAACTGACACCACAACAACAGTTGCAACAACAAATGATGAATGACCCCACTATGTTGCAACAAATGTCAAGCAACCCTATGCTTTTAAACCGAGTTATTGGTGCACAGAGTGGAGGTTTAAGAGCGGCACTTTTAGCGAAAATGGCAGGCTATGGTGGAGCTGCAGACGGAACAGCTTATAACCCTCAAAGTCAAATGAATTTGAGTTCACTCAAAAATCAAATAACAGATGTCAAAAAGTCAAACATAGACATACAGAAACAAATAAGTGAAAACGAAAAGAAACTAGAATATGACAGACACACAAAGAAACTCAATGAGTTAAACGTAGAGAAAAAGAAGAAAGAAGAACAACTGAAAGAACTAAGTACAGAGGAATATGCGAAAAAAGTGTCAGAAAAAGCAGCAGAAGTAGCAAAAATGGAACAAGATGTTATAAATTTGAAAAACCATACTACTCAATATAAAGTACTGAAAGATGAAGAGATAAAACAAAAAGCCATGAAGACATATATGGATAGCGATGAGTATAAAAAAGAAGTTGAAGCAAATGTAAAGGCAGAAAAACTTTTACAGTTGCAAAACCAAACCGTACAGTATGAAAACTTAGCACAAGAAAGTAAAAATAACGACGCAGCCATGCAAAAGGCAATGAAAAGCGCAGAATATATAAAAGCTAATAATGACTGGTTAGATGCCCAAGCCAACGCTAAAGCAGCCCAACTTATAGGGTCAATAAGGACAAAAATACAAGCGGATGAAGACAGTTCAAATGAAGCTTTAATGAATGCTGACTTTAAGAATGCCTTCGAAGCTCTTCATAGTAAGGTGAAACTAGTGAACGACTTCTCATCTGGAAAGAAACTGAAGTCTGAAGGTTTCGACAAAGAGTTAAGAGAAGTAGCACAAAATATGACGAAAATAACAGATGCAGCAACGAGACAGGCAGTTCAAAGTGCCTATGACGCCGTTAGAGCAACTGTTGTGGAAAGTCAAGAAAAAGAGTTACAACAGACCAAAACAGACCTAGTAAATGCTTTCTTAAAAACGAAAAGTCAGGTAGGACATTATGCTGCAGATGGAACATATGTGCCAGCTGGTGGAACTTATATACCACCAAACCCTCCAAGAGAAGCACCTACACCAGGACTACCTAAAACATTTACATCGTCACATGGACACAGACACAGGCATGCACCAAAACCAACACAACAACCAACAGTTCAAAATCCAGCACAACAACAACAACCAAAACCAACAGTTCAAAATCCAGCACAACAACCAACAGTTCAAAATCCAGCACAACAACCAACAGTTCAAAATCCAGCACCACAACAACAACCAACACAGCAACCAACAGTTCAAAACCCTGCACAACAACCACCTCCACAACCAGCACAACAACCACAAACAGAGCAAGGACATAAAAGAAGTAGAGAAAAAGGAAACCAAGAATTCTTAAAAATGCTTAAGGAAGATTATGGTTACCCAGATACTCTTGACTTTAGTGACAGATATAAAGAAGCTATTAGAAAGTTCAAGGAAGGAAATACTGACCCGAACCTATTTAGCTTTATGGTTCAGCATCAAATGGGATATAATCTCAAACCTGGAAAATACAAGCTCGCTAAGGGATATGATTTAATAGCATATCATCCAAATGACATGGATGAATTTACTCCGAGATATTTGGTGTCAGAGCTAAATGATAATTCAACTCTCTTCATGAAACGCGTAAAAAATAGAGACGGAACGAAAGAAGAAAGGTTTATGAGTCCGGATGACTTAGAAAGGGAAGTTGTTAAAAACGGTCTCGGAATATATGAAATGCCAGCAGATGAGGTACAAGAAACTCAACAGGAAGAAGTTCAGATACAACCAGACATGGAAGAAATAGTTCAGCAACAACAGCTAGAAGAGCCTGAAGGAAACGAACAAGTCCCTCCTTTGGAAACTAACTTCACAGAACTAGATGAAGATTTGGAACAGCCGAAAAATCTTGACCCTCAACAAGAGTATGAGGAGAATATGGAATCTTTCCAAGAGTCTAAGAAAAATTCGGCTGACATAGTAGAAGGATATCGAAAAATGTTCACCGACATACAAAAGACTCCAACATCAGATGAAAATATTCAGCATAGAATGGAAGTACTGAAAGATAATGTACGCAAATACAATAATCCTTTTTACTTACGACCATATAACGTTCAATCTTTGGCTGAACTCGGTGAAAATAAAAGGTTAAATTTCAACAAAACATATAGAAATGAAACATTGTTTAAAGTTCATTCAGAACCTAACCAATATGGAAACAAACCTACTTTTGTTTCTGCAGACTATGGAACTACAATGAGATGGGGTCATAAAGCTAATCCGGATAGGTGGTTCATAAACTTACAACCTCAATTCCAAGAAGTTGTAGACGCAATGGAAGTGAATGGTGAACCAGATATAGCTGGTATTTTCAGCGCAGCTTTAATGCCATTGAAAGATATGAAACATGCAGATATTTTGGACCAGTATGAAATGAACATGGCTGAGGGAAATATAACACCTGACGTTCTAGAACATTTATCTCAAAGAACTACACAGAACCATAGAGATGGTATATTTGGTGAAGAGTTTAGAAAGAAAGTTAGGGAGAGAGAAGGAAGAGAACCTATTGTACATGACCTTGCAAACGAAAGTTTGCAAAATGTCATAAAAACTTACTTTGCAGACAATGAACTGAGAAGGGATGAATATTTAAGAAAACTCAAATGGACAGTACCAAATGAAATGTTAGTATTGAAAAACATGTTCCTTGACAAAATAAAACCAACTACAGAAATAAATGACGCAAGACTGAAGCGTTGGGTAAACGCTTTCCCATTCACAAAAGATATTATTGGTAACATGGAAAGAAAACCAGAATGGCTACAAAAACATATATTTGGAAACGAGCTTATTCCATATGGACAAGCTCTGTTTGAAGAGCTTGAACCGGAAACTCAGGAAAGAGTCATGCAAACAATACGCGAAGACTCAAATACAAACTATGACAAAATCTTTCTAGGATATAGGTTACCTGAGATGGGCGACCAGAGCCCAAAGGCAAAAAGGACATGGGAAATTTACAACATACTAGGTGAACATGAGGCAAAGATGCAACAACTTGAAGCAGAGGGCAAGTTACCAAAAGCGACACCAAAGAAGAAGAGAAGAGTAGAACAAAGTGAAAGTAGTGAAGAAGTAACTTCATCTAGTGAAAGTAGTGGCAATGAAGGAAAAAGAAGAGTTAAAAACTCAGTCAGGAAGAAAGTAAAGCTTGGTACGAGTGGGTTCTATTATGACACATAAATCCAACTATTCTATATTTTTACCCATATGAAATGTACGCTGCTCAGAATATAACGCCAACAGTTTTGGATGCCATGAACGGAAATGTTTCCGAATGGTATAACGAATGCGACAATGCCATTAGAAGGTCAGAAATAGTTCCTGGAACTTACGAATATACAACTGCTGTTTCTTATGGAAACGTAGGTGAGTTTGGAGAAGGTTCTTCAACAACAGTAGATATTGCTTGCGACAGGTTTCATATTATTTCTATTGACAACTCATTCTTATACGTGGAACAAGACATTGAAATAAAACCTTCTGCCAAGTTGTCTGACAAGAAAGGTTGCAATGGAATTTTCTATGTCGGATACCAATATGCTCCAGAAGTTTTCATGGATATAAGATATATTCTAACTCTGACTTAGTTCAAACAGTAACATGGGCAAACTATGAATGGTTCGCTTTGAGAAACTCAGTACAACCACAAGCTAGAGAACAAACAGACCAGTATGCACATTGAGAAAATAAGAAGACTTGACCCTAACGTTCCAGGAGTTTATGTTAACCTTTCTGGTTCAGATGGAACTGCTGCCACTAAAGTAAAACTGAAACTTAGAGTTCCTTTGTCATCTTTCCTCATCTTCAGGTTTTTAAGATACTTGCCAAACTGGGCAGGAAAAATTTCTATTGAACTTACTCCAAGCAAAAATAACTTAGTCATTGCACCAACACAAGACCCATTCACTATTACAGACGTAAAGGGAACAATCAAACGTCATTCGCCGAATTTTGCAAAGACAAAGTTGACTTAGACTTTGGTTTCTCAAACTTCAACAATGAAGTAAACTATTATTTCAATGCTGCTGGAACTGCTTGGGACCCAGTTAAGTTCACATGCGAAAAATTTGAATGCAAGAGAATAGAAAGCAGACTTGCAGTCTATATGTTGGACCCAGATATTTCAAATGCTTTAGCTGCCAAATATATTGCAGTTCCACTTATGTTCCCTATACACCAAATATCTGTCAAAGACTTTGCAGGTGAAATTGGAAACCAAAATCCAGGAGCTGCAGGTGCAAGAACAGATATTGCTTTAACAACTGCAATGAAACATGCAGATACTATGTTTGTACTGTTCAGACGAACTATAAATGACTATTCTTGTTTCTACAACCCTGGTATTAAATATCATATAAACATAGATGGCAAATATTATCCAAGAGAAGAATATTCTACAGTTGAGGATATGAGGTCATACAACTTGACATTAGATGCTATGAACTTTAATAACAACTTCACAACAACCATTAACCCTGAAATGCAAAGTTCTATTATGCCATATGTGAAAGTATGGACTCATACAGGAGGTCAAAAAACTCAATATACAAATGGAGACCGTTCAAACTTTTGGCTTGGCATTCCATTTGCTGACTCAGAAGACTTTATGGGTGGTATTTCAACTGTTGGTACTGTACAAATACAATATACTGGTGACAGAGACGGTCCAGATGAATTGAGAGCAAAGAAGTTTACAAAACCAATAGCACTTTTCACGGAAGATGCTCTTTTGAAGATTCGTTCGATGAAACCTGCTGGGGCTCCTCAGATTGGCATAACGACAGCTTCCATCGAGCAGATTTTGGCAGCAGGTCAGTAAGTTGTTCTTGAACTGACTTCTCTCCGTCAAATATTGACAGTACGCCAGTTTTGACATAATATTGTATTATAAACTTTCCTTTAGTAATATCGGTCAGTTTTGAAGTTATATTTTTGTCTGCTTCAAGAACTTTCACCATTTCAGTTATACCAACTTTCTTTGCTTTATGAAAATATTTAGGTTCAGCAAAGACTGCTATTCTATAACATTTTCCATTGTTTGTGTAAAGAACTATTCTGTCAATGTATTTGTATTGTTTGTGAGTATAAACTTTGTTCTGCTTCAATTCAATAAGATATCCGAATACGTCCATCTTTTTATTCTAAGTAAAATGTCATTTCCGAAAAATAGAAGCGTAAGTGTTTCAAAAGGTTTAATGGCGGTGGCAGATGTGAAGTTAAATTCACCAACTCAAACAAACAGTCAAAGTGTTGTTGTCAATGTCAAAGACAGAGATGTTGAAGTGGGGAAACCATACGAAGACGAAGATGGTATAACAATTGTTCCTGTAAAAAGAACCAACATATCCTGAAGTTAGCAGAGACTTAAGTTCTGTTGCAGATATTCGAAACGACTACCAACAACTGAAAGACAAACTTCAAACTCAGGAGAAGATTTGTCAAGCTTTAAGTATAATGTTAAACTTGGTCGAACACAACCCTGTAAAAGTGAACTCATATGTCATTGCACCTCATGAAGTTTTGAAAGAACTATTGAAACTTTTGACAGAGGCAGACGATATAAACATCAAAGAAATAGAACCCGACATTAGTTGCTGTGGTGTTTCATATAATGCCATTGACAAGATATACGTTATGAAAGGAGGTGAAACGTTGAACTTAAAATATAGTTTCCCAGACCTTATAAAAATATTTGACGACCACAACATTTCATTAAAGTTTATTTGCTAAGTAAATGGCAGAAGACATAATGGTTTATACTATTACGACTAAAAACCCTGAGTCATATAATTCTATAACAACAAACTTACAAAGTCCTCAAGGACGGTATTGTAAACTAACTTTAAACACAATGACGACTAAAGCCTGTTTTGCTCTTTTGACACCAGAAGACTTTATTGTTGTGAATGGTAAAAAATACTCCTTTGAAGATACTTACTCAGATATACCACCAACAGGTTTTGTTGACTTATTTAATACTTTAAGTACGGGTGTAACATGTGCTGCAACTAGAGCAGGTTTCATTATGTTTGGATGTCCGACTGAGTTTACTATAAACGATATGAGCTATAATACAAAACTTATTTCTGGTTTTTACTACCAACAGTTTCCTATAACAGGAAAAGGTGTCATACAAGGAATGTCTATTCCATTGACATTAAGCACACCAATCTTATATATTGTTTCAAACTTAGGTTCAAAGTGTTATTCGAATGTCGACAGAAACTACTATGACCAAAAGATACTCATGCGTATAAACAACACTTTCTCTGCTGGTTTGCCTATTGTTCATTCGAATGCAGAGTTTTCAGCTTTAGTGAACTCAAACACTTTAGCAAACATAAACTTAACCTTAGTTGACGCAAACTTTGTTCCTGTAAAACTTTTATGTCCTATGTATTTGTCAATGACGGCAGAAAGTTTCGAATTGGAAGATGCAACTGGTGAAAGTATTGTACTACAAGAACAACTTCAACAACAAATAGCTCAAGAACAACAAATGCAACAAATGGAACAAATGCAACAACAAGCTCAAGAATAAAAAAATATTTTTTTTTATTTTTTATAAAAAATGTACAGAATAGACGTTTCAGATTTTTATGACTTCCAAGCCTTCAGAAATATGTGTCCATTTAGAGACTATAACAAAGCAGTCGAGAATTTGAAACGTTTAGTCATTTATGTTGACTCTGCCCCAGAATGTTATGTCATGAAAGAATGGGATGTTGTCTTTAACAAACCAAGAGCAACAATAGTTTCAGAACAAGAATGTAGACAGAAACTTAAGAAAATAAAAGTCGTACAAGTTGGCATGAAGATGTTAGATGCTTGGGATATCTTATTGTCAAAACTTGAAGATTTTTCAGTTCGTGGTATAAAGTTCTATACACCTTCTCCAAACTTCTATTCTATCTTCACTGGATATAAATACGAACAAGTAGAATGGAAAGAAAATGTTATAGAAGCTTGGTTAGACCATGTCAAAGAAATTATATGCAATGGAAACGAAAAGGTTTATGAGTATATCTTATGTTGGTTTGCAAACATCTTACAACATCCAAGTGCTAAAAATGAAACTGCTCTCATTATAATTGGAAAACAAGGAACTGGTAAGAATACTTTCTTTACAGATATTTTGTGCAAACTGTTAGAAGGTTATTCGAATCCGAATATGACAAACTTAGAAAACATCTGCGGTAAATTTAACTCTTCAATTGAGAATATGAAACTTATAGTTTGCAATGAACTTCAAAGTATAGATACAACAAAAGTTTTGAACTCAGATGCTTTGAAGAGTCTTATAACAGACAAAGTTGGAGTTGTTGAAAGAAAGTATAAAGACCAAAGAGTTTGTGAAAATGTTGCAAACTTCATTATGGTTTCAAACAATGCTGTTCCGATGAAGTTAGAAAGTTCTGACAGAAGATATGTAGTTGTCAGAACGTCAGATTCTCATATGCAAGATACAGAATATTTTGACGACTTAGCAGAAACTTTGACATCTGACTTTTACAACCACTTGTTCTCATATTTCATGACATTAGATATTTCTAAGTTCAATCCAAGACAAATTCCACATACCGAAGAGAGACAAACATTGTTAGAAGCAAACAAGAGTGTATATGAACTGTTCAATAGAAGAAAGCGACTTTGAGTGTTTAGATGAAAGGTCATTGTACGATTCGTATAAACAATATTGTCAAGAAATTGGTTATATGGCAGCTTCTAAACGTACATTCTTGGCAAATGTCAAAAGTCTTTTAGATGTTCAGAATGGTGTATATACAAAGAAAATTTTTTCTGAGTAAATTTAAAAAAAAAATATTTTTTTATCCGATAGAAAAAGATGACGAAATATATTTCAGTAAACAAGTACATGTCAGGACTTAAAGAAGAACTAGACCCATTCACATATTTGAATGTTTACTTCTACCATTTTGAAAAGTCTTCATTCAGCAAAGTTTGGAACATCGAACCAGTTAAGTTTGCTATTGTGACTAAAAATGGTGCGAAATTTGAAGACTTAGACATAGAAGGTTTGTTAACAGTCAAAGAAAGTTTTGACAGAAGGTTCTCAAACCTTAAGGAAGGCAAAGCATACAAACTTGTTATACCTTATGAACCAAAGAAGACAGACGACTATGAATATTATGAGTCTAAAGTTGTAGAAGTTCAAGGTAAATTGGGTAAAAAGATTTTAGAGTCTAAGCCAGTGTTTACTCCTAAAGAGGAAGAGAACATTGACATTGACCCAGAAATGTTCTAAAAATAAAATTTTATTTTTACATGTCAAATTTCTTTTTCTCTGGAACTGGTTCAGGTTCTTTCTTCTCTTCTTCTACTTTCTTTTCTTTCTTTTCTCTCTTCTTCTTTTCTGGTGGAGTTATGTCAAATTTGGCGCAACTATATTTATGTAAAAGTTCTTTGTCCTTTAATAGCTCATCTATTCTGTTTTCTATTTCATCTTCAAGAACAGCGCATGTGTCTTCTTTGCATTCTAAGAACTTTTGTTGGACTTCATCTTTCCAATCGGCGTCATCTCTGTCAACAAGTCTGTCATTGACAAATTTTAAGACTGCTCTTTGTTTTTATGGTTCTTGTCATATTCCCAGAAACAGAACTTTAGAACAAATTCACCTTTCTTGTTTACACTATGTAAGATTTTATGGTCGACAGATGTTTTGCTGTCAAAAGTTTGTCTCGAATATAGATAGCGAAATCGCTAGACATTTTCTAAAAGATAAAAATTTTAATTTTTCTAAAAATATGTTAGAAAAAAGTTTGCTGACATTGACAAGAAATTTGAGAATGTTTTAAACAAGAACAAGAGGAAGTTAGAAAATGCTCAGATAAAGCCTATACATGACAAGTTCTTATTTGCTCAGAATGGTATAACAGGTCTAATTGCACCACCTGGGTCGGGTAAGACTTTCACTTATCTTAAAATGGCTGCACAACAACAAGAACTAGATGAGAAGAACCCATTCTATGAGTTAGTTGTTATTTGTAGTACTTCTGGTTAATTTGACCAAACCGTCAATTCGTTCAAAGATATTATAAAGAAGTCTAAGTTAGTATGTATAAAAGACTCTGAGTTGTTAGATTGGATAAAGAAGTACCAAAGAAGAGTTTTGAAGTATAATGCTATAAATGAGTATATAAATTCTAAGTTTAAAGACCCAAATGAGGAAATGCAGAGAATATTAGAGAAGAAACACTTCAGAAACAAACAGAAAGAGATAGAATACATTTCGAAGAAATTGCAATCTTACGATTGGAAGACTTACCCTCATAGATGTCTTCTTATCTTAGATGACTTTGCTTCTCATCCTTTGTTAAAGAACAGAGAACAAGATATGTGTCGAATTCTTAAGAAGCTCAGACACTTTAACATCTCAGTTGTCATTTGTGTACAGACAGCAAAGAGTTTAAGTAAGGATGTTAAAAGAATACTTACTGACATAATACTTTTCCCTGGATTGTCCGAAGACGATTTCATGGAACTTATGAAAGAGTCCATGGCAGGTAAGTTTGACAGACATGAACTATGGGAGAAGTACAAAGTCATACAAGACCCTCATACTTCTTTCAGAATTCATATCTACGCAAACAAAGTTCAAATTGTAAAAAGTCAATAAAAATAAATGGTTCATCTACCCTACTTGTTTGAAGTTGTCAAAATACTCTGTTATTTTTTCTTTCAGTAGCGGTAAGTCTTCTTTGAAGGTAAGTATTGTACAACCTTTCATATCATAGTGTGTTTGAGGTAACGTATCTTGAACTATTTGTTTCACATCTTTATTTGGGGTCATTGAAATCGGTAAGTTTTCGCGATAGAACCAATTTCTGTCAGATTTGTAAATCTTAGCAAGGTCATAAAAGCTTTTGTTGTTTCTTCTGACTAAATGCAACATAACCATATCTTTATCTTCTTGATTTTCCATCTCTTCAGTATAAATCATATACTTATAGTTCTTTTCCTTTCCTTTTGGTACCGAACGTGGTATTCTTTTCTGAATGCTTTTGTCTTTTGCTTCAAGCTTGTTTTCCATCTCTTCACGTTCTTGTCTATGAATTTCGTCAAGAAGTCTGTAAATATACCAAGCATAACGAGGCGAAGCCCACATTGCAACAGCATTTACAAGAAGTCTATGTACATAATATCCTCTCAAACCGTTTGGCAATTTTTCACGATTTTCATAGAGTTTTGGCGACTGGGGTTTTTCTCCCACTCGAGTTTTTGCGACTACGGGATTTCTCGTAGTCGAATTTTCAGCTTCATTTAATAGTTCAATAGTGCTTTGGTTCCTAAACCAGTCTTGTGGTTTCTTATTGTCGGGTGCAAAACATGCTGTCAAAATACTTTGCATTTGGTACATATCGTCTTTGACCGAACGAATGAGACGGAGTTGTTTGTTAAACTGAACCCACTCATATTCTTCATTTATAGCTTCATGGACTATAACTGTTGTTGTGTTCTCTGTTGTTGACATATCTGTCTTTACATACAAAATAAAAAAATAAATAAAAATAAAACTAACTTTATTTTTTCTATCTTAAGGAAATTCATGATTTTTGTGCTGAATTCAGCAAAAATATAATTTAGGTGAAGAGGTGAGATTTCACCTCTTTTTTCACCTCATTTCTACCCCAGTTATTTTATAAACGTTTCACATGGTAAACGTTATTTTTTAAATTTTGTGAAAACTCAACGGTTTGACACATGCCCTAAAAATTATTTTACTCAGAATTTTGTTGCTGAATTCAATAAAAATATATTTTAGGGTAGATGGTTAGATCTAACCCGATATCTACCCTCATTTCTACCCCAGTTATTTTATAAACGTTTCACATGGTAAACGTTATTTTTTAAATTTTGTGAAAACTCAACGGTTTGACACATGCCCTAAAAATTATTTTACTCAGAATTTTGTTGCTGAATTCAATAAAAATATATTTTAGGGTAGATGGTTAGATCTAACCCGATATCTACCCTCATTTCTACCCCAGTTATTTTATAAACGTTTCACATGGTAAACGTTATGAATTCGTGAGACTCTAAACAGTTTTGTAGCTTCTATTTCTTCTTTTAGTACATCGAATGTTTTACCAATGCCGAAAGTTTCTTTATACTTCTTCTTGACATCAGATAGAAAGAAATCGTCAGCAGTTGGATAGTTTTTGTTCAGAAATGCTAACATGTCCATTTTATTTTCTGCTGGTTTCTCTGCTTCTTTCTTTAAGTCAGCATAGTCGTTTCGCATACGTTCTATCTCTTTTACTGAATAGTTATATTTCCTAATTGCTGCTTTACATTTAGAACATTGCGGGTTCATTTTTGCGTTATATTCTGAAACCTTACCTGCTAAAACAACCAAGGCGTCAATGGTTTTCTTTAAATCTGAAGCAGTTGGTTTTATCTGTTCATTCCATACCTTACCTCTTCTATCTTTATCTCTTATCTGCAATACACATTTTGCAGCTAATGAAACAAAGTTGTCGTATGTCTTAAACTCCCCAGATTTATATATGTCAGAGATGTTCTTATATAACATGCCGCAATCTTTGTCCATAACTTTATGGTTGCATTGAAAACCAATGAATTCATAATTTACCTTTCGTATGAACTTCTTTATTTCTACTGAGTCAGTTGCTTTGACTTCAATTTCGTCGAATTCAGGAATAGTTAGTTTTTGCTGCTGAATTTCAGGTAGTTTAGGCAAATGGTCGATGAGGTCCTCCATTTCATAAAGATACTGTTCATTTGTTTCATCGTTCGCACTACAGTCTAAATTACTTGTTAAAAGTTCCTGCTTTATTCTTTGTATTTCTGTTTCGAAAGTAAATGAAGAAGGAATGAAGCTTTTCATTTCTACTAACATAGATGTTGGATTCATGACTAACGAGTTTGGTGCTGTTGTTTGAATTGTTGTTGTGCCGATTGTTGAAATCATATCTTACATACAAAATAAAAAAATAAATAAAAATAAAACTAACTTTATTTTTTCTATCTTAAGGAAATTCATGAAAATTCATGAGGGTAGAAATGAGGGTAGAAATCGGGTTAGATCTAACCATCTACCCTAAACATTATTTTTGCTGAATTCAGCAACAAAATGAACGAGGTCAGGATGTATGTAAATACCTTTGAATTCATTTATAACGCCCTTAGTAAGCTCATAAAATGCTTGTTTTGAGGTCGAGCCACTTTTGGCTCCACCGTATTCTTTCAACCAAAACTCAAGAATTTCCTGCATGAATTTTGTATAAAAAGCAACAGTCCGAATTCCGGCGGTTGCTATATTCTTCACAAAATGCCTTATAATACTCTTCCCAGGACTTATTTTCCAACAACTTTCTAAAGTCTTTCCTAAACTGACTGACTGACTGACTGACGGCACAAAGTGGCTTAACGAAAACATTAATATATAAAATTCATGAAAATTCAAGAGGGTAGAAATCGGGTTAGAAATGAGGTTAGATCTAACCTCTTCACCTAAATTATATTTTTGGTCCGGGAACAACTTTCTCTCAATTGGAGCTGTAGCATACTCTTTGCGTAAGCGGTTCAGACCTTCTTCGAAGTCTTGGTCTCTCTTGGACTGAGATTGGAATTGGAATTGTGGGGCAGGGTTTTGCATAAACATCCAAGGGTTGGGGAAGTAAGGCATAGGCTGAGGAGGGTAGTTCGGGAAGCCTTTTGGTGGGTAGTAACCTTGAGGTGGAAATTGGTAGTAATTCGGAGGTACTTGCTGGAACTGAGGTTGCTGAGGAGACTGTTGTGGTTCTTTAGGTTCCTCTGGTTTGGGAATGGACTCGGTTGGTGGGACGTCAGTCATCCGTTTGTGGCTTAACCGTCGGACCACAACGATAAAAATCTCTGCTACTAGCAGTACTTTTACTGACAGTAGCAGTACTTTTACTGACAGTAGCAGTACTTTTACTGACAGTAGCAGTACTTTTACTGACAGTAGCAGTACTTTATCGTCGAAAACCCTCTCAAATTTTCCTTTTTACTGACAGTAGCAGTACTTTTTCTGACAGTAGCAGTACTTTTACTGACAGTAGCAGTACTTTTTCTGACAGTAGCAGTACTTTTACTGACAGTAGCAATGGTCGAGGTCGAACCTACCGACGAGGCAATTTACCTAATTGAAATTAACGAGCTTGTTAAAGACTTCCTCAGGCAGAATGTAAAAGGCAAGCTTGTTAACGGTTGGATAACGGGAAGGGCTGCCTTGAATCTCGAGACTTCGACTGGAATTCCAATTGAGGTACCAGAAGGCACTCCTTTCGACGACATAAAGCAAGCAAAGAAAGAAGCCATTATAAAGTTCTTTGCCAAGCGTCCTTGGATACTACTTCCAAACAGAGAGAACCCTTTCCCAAGAATGAACCAAATTCTCAAGGGTCTCCTTCACTTCTCTGGTCAGCCGTTCTACATAACCTGTGAAGGCGACATCCAACCAGTTCAGTAAACATCTCATTTTAACTCACTTTTTTATGTTTTTTGTGAAAGTGTCAAAAATAAATTGTTTTCATGAGTTTTCTACGATGTTAGAAAAAATGTTATTTTCTAATATCTTCACATTCAATACTTTTTCAGCACTTTTCCGTAGTTATATATGAAAGACAATTCGAGATAAAAGTCATAGTACAATGGAATAATATGTTCACACCATTTGTTGTGAACCAAACTTGAAAGTCAGAGAAAACTGTTACTAGGTGGTTCGTAGAATTTAGAAGCAAAGTCATAAAGGTCCTTACCAATACATAGAAAACTATTGTTGCTTGAACTGAAACTTGCATGACACATAACATTTTGAGGGTCAAACACGTTTCTATAAACCATCAAATCTGCTGGTGGAAGTATAAATTTAAATGGACCATCTGGTGGTAATGGTTCGTTCTGGTTTAGTAACCGAAGAAATTGTGCCAAGAACGTTTGTCTACTTCCCAAAATAAAAACTCTGTATCTCTTGGAGGGTTAATTTCAATCTTTTGAAATGAAACGGTGGAGTTCATCTTGTCATATTCTAATTTCAGATAGTATGTTCTATTTAGTAAAGAGTCGTATTTTTTTTGAAATTCCCAATAATATTTGTTCATTTGAGTTTGAAAGTCATCTAGAGTTTTCTCAAGACTTTCGTCTGAACGAACTGTAAAGATTCTCATTTCGTCAAATTTGTCTATTAGACCATCAGAACCTTCATACTGCCCATGAAAATATACTGCGAACATAAATGCGTTAGTTCTATTTGAAAACAAAACTCTTCTAAATCCTATTGCCTTTGCATCTGAAGGACTTTGAAGCCAACGAATTGGATAGTCAAACCTGTATGCTCGGGATGAAATTTCTTCATCTGAAATAGTCCTACCAGCATTTGTAGATATAGTCTAACGGTTTTGTATCTGCTACTTTTGTTCTTTGTTTTTCAACCTGAAGCATTTAATATATGTAAAAATATATTGTTTTAAAATGGTATGCCATATAGCTTCTTGAATTTGTTAAGAAGTATTTGAACGTATTTTCCATCTGTATCTCTAGTGTTTACATAAGCATAGCCCGCCTTAGTAAAATATACTTGTAATTTCCTATAGTTTACGCCGGTATAAAAGTAGAAAGAGTCTTGTTCTTCGCTATAGTAGTAAAACTCAAACGTATGCTTGCCATAGTCTGTAATTTCAATTGTTTCATCTTCTAGTTCGTCGACAAATTCGAATACAATATCTCCAAATTTGCCTTTGTTCTTATTGTTTTCAGAACGAGTGACCCAACGTAAGTTTTCAAGTCTATTGTCGTTTCTTATATGGTTTATATGGTCTACAAAAGGTAAATTGTTAGGATTCAGTATAAAATGAGTTGCAATGACAACATGTTTAAGATAGTGTTTTCCACTCATCTTCATAATAGCATATCCGTCATTTCGCTCCATTCGCTTAAAAACTCTTTTTTCTTTTTGTTTCTGACTTCAAATGACTCACACAGTGAATTTCATATTTCATCTAACAAACAAGTTTCCAACGGTCTTTCTCCAACAACTCAGCGTACATTTCAAATAAAATAAAAAAATGTCACTTTTTTAAAAATAAATTTTTTATTTCATGCAATGTTTTATTTCTGTGCCGTCTTCAAGTATGCCCCAATATTTCCTTTTCGATATTACATGAACTTCGGAAAATACCTTATCTAGCTTAAAACAGCCCATCTTTTCACCGACCATTCCCATTTCAATGAGTTTGTTGTATCCTTCTTCGTTCGTCATGAGTGCGTCAATGTTCTCATAGTAAACCTTCACTTGGATTTGACTTCGGAGAAGAATTTGTTGTAGTTGTCAAGGACTGCCTTTGCGAACTGAGGGTAAGACCAATGTTCGACAATAGGTTTTAATGTGGTTTACTAAGCTACTTTGACCTTGAATGAATTCGTACTTCAAAACAAAAGGAGAAAACCTTTCAACAAAGTTGTCGACCTTCTTATAATGTTTACTCTTCATCTCTTGAGGTTTCTTAATGGAATATCCCCATGTCGAATTCATAAGCAATTTGAGTGTCATTGCAAGTTTGGGGTTTGAAGCTTTCCTAATATCATACAGTTGTTGTATGACTTTTCCAACTGTATAGTTCCTTCCCGGGAACTCACCATCTTCGTTTGGAATTCCAGTCGGAATATATTGGACAAACCTCATGTATGCAGCGTTAAGGTCGACATAGTATATCTTTTCATCTGAGTCGAACTTGTCGCAACCAATTGGTCCAGTTTGTGGAAATTCAAGTGAGTCTCTTATCTTCTGAGAAACTTCTTCCTGTTATCTCATAAACATCGTCGAAGCAACCTGTTTCATATAAAACCTTCTGACCTAACTCAGATGCTCTCCAATACAATTTGACGTCAATTGGATGTCTCAATGGAAGTTTGTTTATAGCATCTTGAAGTTCTTGCAACCTCATTGGAAGTTCTTCTGGTTCAGGTTGGTATCCGAACATACCAACCCCTTGTGGAACTGTGTACTTCTTTTGTACTAGAACTTTGTCTGGAACAACTTTTGGTCTTGCTAACAATGAAAAGTTTGTTTCGTCTTTTGGTACAAAAGTTTCTGTCAGCTTGTCATCTGGAATTGGTTCCAACAAACCTTTCTCGAAAAGAATGTTTACAGCTCTGACAATGTTGCACTTACTTTTACCAAAGAATGGGTTTGAAAGACTTTCGTTCAACATGAAGTGGTTGTGGACAATTACAATCTTCAACCATGGTAAGTCTTTGTCAACAACATAGTCGTCATGTGAAGAACCTTTAGCTGTAGGTATGTTGACTCGGATATTGACATTTGCCAACGGTGCAATTTTTGCCAATTGACCTCTGAGAATGTACCTTGTCTTCACGCATGACTCAAGATACTTCATCTTCTCATCTGTAACAAGACCAGAGTTCCTGAGACATGTAAGAATGCAAGGTTCATTGACAATTGTTTCAATTGAATTGTAAATTCCATACCTTGTCAAGTCAATGTCAGACTTATTTATGAAGGGGAAGTATCCAGCATGTTGTCTGACTGCTTGAGGGTTAGGTTGGTACCATTCGAACTTGACACTTGCAATTCCTTCAATTGCATTCAAAATGTTTGAGTCGGAGTTAACCATTTGTTCTCTCTTTGTAGTCTTGAAAGCGTCAAGAAGTTTTGCGGTTGTTTGTTCATTGCCATGTGCATAGTAAATGTGACCATCCAAATCTGTTATGGTCAATCTGAGATTGTGTCCTTTCTTATTTCCGTCTTGTATGGCAGCAAGTACACCCATGAAGCCTTCTTTGTTCTTTCCTTCGTCAAAGTTTACTGTAAAGGTTCGACCAGATGTAATTTGACTTCTAACTTCACGATACTTTTCATATGCATATCTTGTTCTTTCCATGGGAGCATGTGCGTCTTCACCTTTTCCTTTTTTCCTTCTCAAAGGATGCAATTGTTCGTCATGTTTCCAGTAGAATCTGGCAAAGCCGTCGTGTCCTTCAACTTGAGGTTCACTAACATCGAAAGGCATGTCCATAAGACGTTCTTCTTCTAACCTCTCTAGTCTGTTTGGATAATTGGCACGTGCTGTTTCCAAATCCATTTCGTAGCGAAGACCAGACAATTTGTCATAGACTTTTATGGGTCTTCCCTTCCTATATTTAAAATTCTTCGAAACTCTCCAACCATATCTTTGTAACTCTGCTTTTATTCTAGCAGACTTTCTATCCATTCTATATGGGGGCATTTTTATAAAAATAAAAAAATATTTTTTCTTTACTTTACATAACCGCCTGCTGCCATAAGTCTTTGACGCCAACCCATACCAGCTAATGAAGGTTGACTTGGTTTAGTTTCCAAACTAAACTTTGGTTTTGGTTTATCTTCAGTTTTTGGTTTTTCTTCTTCTATCGGTTTTTCGTCACTTTTCGGTTCCTCTGACTTTACTTCACTTGCAGGAACAGTTGTGTCGTCAACATCTTCATAAATATCATATGCCATTTGTTTTTGTTTTCCTTTCAACTTTTTGTGTTTGTTGTAAAGTTTAGAATATTTCGACTCTAAGTCAATGAGATGTTCTATAATGAACTGTTGGTCAGTGAAGTAAACTTTTCCATCTGTTGTCTCGAAAGCTCCTTCAGACTTCAATATTTTATTTGTGAGAGTCTGTTTCTTTTTTGAGATACTAGCCGTTCCATTTCTATGAAAAGTGACTTTATAGTTAGGGTTTGTATTTCCAGACCTGGCACTTTCTATTATTGAATTTTTCTCTTCATCTGTAAGTTCTTTGACAGGTTTTGACAATGGTTCTTGAACTTTTTGTTTGTGGTGTCAAATCTACCGTTTCAACTTCTTCGGTCATTTCATCTCAGTAAAAAATTTTAGTTTGGTTTGTTTTCAACTGGTTGTTTAGGTTTTTTAAGTCGGTCTAAAACTTCCTGAGGTATAGGAAGAACTTTACAAACACGTGGTGTAAATGCTGGAAGCCGACAAATCCATCTTGAACTCATTTGTCTCAATGCTGATTGTTCATTTCATCTCAATAAAAATTTACATTCCCACGTTTGAGCGGTTGAGGTTGGTTGTTGTTTACCCACTGTTGTGCATGGTTATATCCTCTGTTAAAGAATCTTTCACCTTGGTCCATATAGTGTCCTGCTTGGTTTAGTAGTCATTTGCTTTGTTATAATAGTTTCCTGCTTGTCTTCCTACATTGTCCATCCATCCTTGAACTTTTCCTCTTGTTTCAGGATTTGGAATAAGATTTGTTGCATCTCGTGCTACATCCCAACCTTTCTGTACAGTTTTGTATATAGGTTGTGCTTTCTCTTTAAGTATACCTAATGTACTCAAATCTTCCTTCCAACTCCAAATACACCTCTGGCTATTGTTCCCACTGCGGGTAAAAATCTGGATGCAACTCCTGCTAATGCGCCAAATAAACCCATTTTTATAGGGTAAAAAATGACGAATCCAAAAAGGACCCCTATGTTTCTAAAGCGACAAAGAAAGCACTCATGATAAAAATCTTTAGTTCAACACCAAATGCTTGGTTTATGGATATCTTGGAAAACATTCCGAGAGTTAGAACAGATGGACCTCCATACTGGTTAATATTTGTTGGTCAAAACGCAAGATACTGTGAAGCCATACCATTATGGTCCAAAAATATTTTAGATGTGAAAACTGCTTTGACAATATTCGTTGACAAATACCATCCAACAAAACTGACATCTGACTGTGAAAGTTCTTTCAAATCAGATGATGTAAAAAACTATCTGCGTTCAAAAAATGTAAATCAATATTTCATTGTCGACCAAAACCATTCTGCTCTTGGTGTCATTGACGGATGTATAAAAATGTTAAGAGACTTAAACCAACCACAAGGTGGTGAAGCAAATGAAATGTCATATGACGACAAATATAGACACTTCTCCATGGCAAAGATGAGACAAGTTTTAAATATTTACAATAACCGTAAACAAAAAGGTTTGGGAAACCACTCCCCGAAGAAATGAAAAACAACCCTGACTTAGAGAAAGACTATATATTTAATAATTTAGTCAAAAGAGACAAACAAGAAAGAATGCCGGGCTTCAAACTTCAGAAAGGTGACAAAGTAAAAATAGAAATACCTAAACGCGACCCATATGAAAATACTATTGACTATGACAACAATGGAACTCGACAGGTACTCACATTCGTGTTCGTAAAAAATAGAAGAAAGTATACAAGAGAATATTATGAAGTTTTAGGCAAACATGGCAAAATGTACAGACTGCAAGCAGAAGATAAAACTACTATTGCCAGACCTCGTTTCAAACTTGTCAAAGTTCAAGGTGGTATACTTTCAAAGACAGTTCCTAACAAATATAAGACAACTCCTGACGAATATGCTAAAGAAGTTGAAAATGACGACTAAGCAATTCTATACCATGCGTAAACTGTCATGTAAGGTGGCATGTATTCTTTACTTTGTCCCGTTGTTTGCGTATATCCTGAAACGAAATGTGTATGGTTTCCTTCTCCCTGAGTGTCACTCCAGTAACAATTTATAGCAAACTTAACGTCGTCTTTAACATCATATCCTTTACCTTTTGTCATTCCTGACCAATCCCAATATCTATGCTTATGCCAACCTGCTTGAGATGTACTTAAATCTATGGAATGACTGTGTGCAGGTAAATTTTCACCTGAAATCGTTTTACTTCCACCTGTTTCCTTTGAAGAGTTTGCACAATACAAAAACCTGTCGACTATTTGTTCCCATGCACCAACACCAAACATTACTTGAGGACCTCTTGCTTCCATAGATGTATAAATAGAACCTACTGGGTTCATTAAATCAAACATATGAGATATTATAGGATTGTCTCTTTTGAACTTAAAATATAGTGCAACTATTTCAGGTTTCTTCTGGTTTGTGTCAGAATATTTTTTATAATATAATCTTATGTTTTCAGGGTAGGTAAAATCTTGACTATAATATTTATTTCTGTCATCTGTATAATAATATACTATTCTCGTTTTTTCTATTGCATTATATCTTTTATATCTATAATAATCTAAATATAATGTTAGCTTTTGTTCATCTACATGTGGTGTTCTGTCGTCATCTCCATAGTCATAATAATGTGGTGCTGGAGCTGGGTCAGGCAATGTCATATCTGCCATTTCATAAACTCTTAAATATTTCTTTTGTTCGTCTCCATATAAGTTTAAGTAGCAGTTGTTGTCTAATGGAACTTTAACTTGTGTACCATCATTCTTTTTATAGCTTACATACATTTCATTGTTATTTTTCGGAATGAGTTTATTCCGTGTACCATTTTTAAGGACTGTACCAACTGCCATCTAAAATATTTATTTTCTTCATTGACAGAAAAGTCACCAACAATAGTTTCAATATTTTTTGTTCCTATCAAACTTTGGTATATTTCATTGACATATGTTTTATCTGCTTTATTTTCAAGGCTAACGTTTAAGTTTGTTATTTCAGAAGATGTATGTGTATGTCCAACGTCACTTTTACTGTTTATGGTTTCTTGTAAGTTTGTAATATCAGATATAGAATGTGTATGAGTCTTATCTGCTTTTGTCTCTAATGTTTCCTTAAGACTTGGTATTTGGTTAATATAATGTATATGAGTCTTTTTAGAATATTCGTTTTCAGCTCTTGTCACTTCACTTGACATTTTATTGTCAACATATGTTTTGTCTGCTAGTTCAGGATGAGTATGTTCTTTTGTTGCATAAGCATTGTTAGCTCTTTCTTCTTCTTTTGCTATTGCATCGTCTACATATTCTTTGTCAGCTTTGTTGTCAACATCTGCTTTCAAAAGAAGTTCATTTATAGGTTTCTCGTTTAAAGTTCCTTTTGTTGGATTTATACAGACAGTATGGTTCTTATTGTCTTGAAACAGAAACTCATCTGTCATTGGGTTTATTGTCAGTTTTAAGTCACCCCCTTTCAATGACTCAGATATCTTAGAATAGTTTGAAAAGTTTGTTGTGTTCTTATTTAGAGCTTGCATAATGAGTTGTCGGTTGTGTTGTATTTCTCTCATAGACGCTGTTTCATTTGACATTTTTATTATAGATAAAATATGCTTCCAATAGAAAAAGAAAATTCTAGAGTTGCTACAACTAAACCATTAGATGAACTTTTTACTAATGTCGGTCAAAAGTTTGAGACAGATACCGTAAAGCATGAAGGCTATCGTTTTGACTACCCATTAAGATGGTTAAGAGACCCATCCGTCACAAAAGCTATTGGCTTTCGTAGAATGAAGTTCATTTCAGAAGCCATACATGGTTTCCCATTTACGGTCGGTTTTGAAGTTCGATACTATAACAAAGAAAAACGTATGTATGAGAAATTTGAACAAGGAAAACTTTTACAAGTTAATTTGCTTATAAACTTAGAAACAACTCTTCAAGCTTTTCAAGAAAAAATAAACGATATCTATATTGAATATGCAAACCAGTATAACATTGACGAAGGAGAATACCATCTCGATATTATTTATGACAGGAAAAATGCAACTGTTAAAATCAATAAAATAGAAGACCTTGGAGAAAACGTTTATATTTCTACAAAATATAACAACTTGGCATGGTATAGATTTATGAGGATGTTAAATCAGCCTGCAGCATATCCAGTACACCCGGACTATTATGAAGTCGAAAACCCTAATGGAACATATGAAAATATTTTCGACCCAGATGCTATTATTGTTCATGCTTCATTTTCTGGCGCCCAAAACTCTTTCTTATGCTTGGCAAATGACTTTTACGAAAAACCTACAAAGTTATACGAACCACCAAGTGGAAGTATTTCAGACTTTCAAGTATGGTTTACTACAGATGGAAGAAAGAGAATAATTCCATTATACCACGCGTTTTACTTAGAACTTAGTTTCATATACAACTACTATCGAACGATAAAAATATAATTTTTTAATACGGTTGAGGTGTTGGATTTGGTTGCCAACTTGACTGTGGTGCAGGTTCAGGCTGTTGTATTACAGGAGCTTGTTCTTCTGGTTCAGGGTCTTTAGGTATAATACCAACAAACTGACCTACTCTTTTACCAATATTTTTGACACCGTTCCATACTCCTCTTCCGACAGATTTTATTCCATTCCATATACCTCTTCCAACATTTCGAAAGAAGTTTCCAATACTACTGAAGAAACCCATTTTACTATATGTAAAAATCTAATGTCCGCCTAGTCTCTTACGTTTCCTGTTGAGTTCCATAGCATTCTTTAACTGGAGCTCATACATTCTGTTTCTCCTCTGGTAGAAAACATATTCTGGGTCAACTCCTGTGTTCGCGTCATCTGCATAAAGTTGTTTATATCCCACTTCAGGGTTTGTATAAAACTCTTTCCATCTCATATTTGCATACCATGGTGGCAAACCTAACGCAGCGTCATTTGACATGGCAGTTTGCATTTGTACATCTGTTGGCACTTGACCATAGTTTGCCATTGCAGTTTGTATTCTAACTTCATTTGGAATATTCTCTGGGTTTGGTTGTCCAGGTTGCTGTGCATTTGCTAAGTTCTGTGCGTCCATTTAATATTAGATAAAAATATCTCTTACGAGTACATATACTGAACATTTGCAGGCATTGGTTCATCTTCATATTCTCTGTACTTTTCTGCCACGTCAAATAAATAAATGACACAATGGAAAAAACCTAAAACAAGTAGTCCTATTTCAAACCACATTTACTTACTAATAAAATTTCTTTATTGTGACACTTTCTCCGGTTTATAGGACCTCTCTCATATTCTATCTTGTCATATATAAACTCATAGTCATGTATGTCCTCTAACCATCTCATAACGGTTTCCAAACCACTTTTATCGGATGTAAAGTAAAAGCATGGATGGTTATGTATAACGTCTAAAGTTTCTAAAGAGTCTCTCAAAGTCCAGTCTACTTGGTATTGAAAATCCCATGTGTTATAGAACGGCGGGTCCACTATAAAGAAAACATTTTCCTTGTCTTTATATTTTTCATACAACTCTGTCCAATGACATCTCACAAACTCTATACCCTCAATATATTTTTCTATGTCCTCTTTGAAAACATTTGTATAGTTAAGATATAAAACTTTTGACATAAGTGTTTCAATGTCATGAACTCTTATAGAACCACTATATAATAGTCTAGCAGATATACTATCCCAGTCTATATATTCTGCTTTTTTCAAAACCTCTCTCACAATATTTTTCTTATCTAATGGTATACGTTCCATCTTACCTATAGGTATCTTTTCTTTTAACTCTTTCAATATATTGTTTGTGTCTGGAATATGTTTGAGACGGTCCATATAGTTGTCGAAGTCATTGCATATAATCTTTGAGTCAGGAAATAGGGTATGACATAAATGGGATATATAGAAACTTCCACCGAACAAATCTACAAATGTTAGACCATTCGGTAGTTTCTTAAGTTGTCTCAATATAATATCTGTACATCTACTCTTATTTCCAAAGAACGGTAACGGCGGTTTTGTAAAATTCATTTATATATAATAATAAAAATGTTTTTACCCGAAAAGTGACAAAACATGAAAACATATATAATTTGTGAAAAGCGGCATAAAAAGTGACATTTTAAAAAGTGACACTATTAATATGATGTAAATAACAACGGTTTTGGTTTTGTCACCGGTTGGTGGGCTGGGGTTCGGTCCTCCTCTTGGGTCTTGGGCAAAATTTCTTATGGGCTAGAGGGCGCAACGCGCCTGGAAGCCCCACTACTTTTTTTAATAGGGTTGTACAAACTGGCACGCCTGCTGGCACACCTTTTTTGGCCAGCTGGCACGCTTTTTTTAAAAAACACATTAAAAAAGTCACTTTTTGCCCCATCTAATGAGATTTTTTTTACAATTTTTTTCCCTTATTTTTCAATTTAGATATGATTTTAAGCTCTCCAAATTGAAGTTTACCTGATGTTTCTTAGTTTTTATGATAATAAAATGTTGCAAAGTTGAGTTTGGATTCAATAAATTTAAGAAAATTTTTACAATAATAATTCTCTTAAATAGAGATCATAATGAAATTTATTACAAATTTTATCTAGATAATCTCTTAATATTTTTTTGAGGGGAATTATCTTCCAATAATTTTGGAGGAATAGAAAATATGACTAGATTAGAAAAAATGCTACCTACATATGATATTGCAATAAACGATTCAAATGAATGATTCCATAACAGCGTTTTAATGGCAATTTGAAATGTCAAATGAAAATTTAAAAAGCTTATTAAACTACCTTCATAAATGAGTATATAGATGAAATTATGAATAAATGAAGTTTATTGAAGATGATATGTATAGTTCTTCTTTTCAAAAATATTGATCAAAGTTGTTATTCAAAAGACGGGAAAATACTCAAAAAGGTCAAAGATCCATCACCCAATCTCATAATATCAGCTAAATGCGAAGTAATTAAAAGTGAGTGTTTTTATAAATTAAAAACTTTGATTACATTCGCATTTGAAGAAAATTCGAACTTGACAAAGATTGAGTCTTGGTGTTTTTTTAAATGCACAAATTTAACGATTATTAATTTATCAACATGTAATAAACTCACAACTATAGAAGATTATGCGTTTCACTCTTGCTACAATATCTCTAAAATTCTTTTGCCAATGGGACTTCTTAAAATACATAATCAAGCTTGTGTAGAGAATAGATTAGCGAAAAGTATTACAATCCCAGTTACTTTGAAAAAAATAGGTGAATATGCATTTAGTGGCTGTGAGAAGCTAGAAGAAGTTATATTTGAAGCTGGATCAAATTTGATGGTACCAAGGTGGTACCAATATTACTTCGTTCCAAATTCCAGAGAATGTTAATAAAATCTATGGATATGCATTTGATGTTACTCGAATTAAAAATCTTACAATTCATCCTAACAATAAGAACTTAATTTTTGAGAATGACATTATTTTTTCAGCAAATAAAAGTGTTATATTCTTCTTTTACAAAAAGCCTTTCGAAACATATGACTTTCCTTCTTCAGTTACAACCATCGGAGATTATTGCTTTTCTGATACAAATCTTATATCAATTAAAATTCCTGAAAGTGTTAAGCGTATCGAACAAGCAGCCTTCATTGGATGTGACTGTAATATTTTCAAAATCAAATTCACTTGTGAAATTATCAATTAATTCATTTTTAGGATGTGATTCGCTTCAAAATATAAGTAATTTTGAGTCGGATAAATATAAGTGTATCGATAATACTCTTTATTATAAAAATGAAACAGGGAATTGTCTCAGTTATCATCTCAATCGTTCATTAGATCGAACTCTTATAATCAACTGCAATGTTATTTGCAGTTACTCATTCAATGAATGTAACAACATATATAACATCAGTATTGTTTCAAGCAGTGTTTCATTGATCGAAAAACATTCATTCAACAACTGTTTAAATCTTCAACACATCAACTTCCCTCTCTCTGTTGAAACTATAGAACCACTTTCTTTCAATGAATGTCGTTCAATTCGATGTCCTCTTATTATTGAGAACACAACTCTTGAATATGTTAAAATGATCATTGAATCAGGTATTCCACGAAGACTTATTATTTCATGCCATGTTATTCATGGATCGAACAAACTTGAATCACTTCGAAGAATTTGTAATAAATCAATCAAGCTCTTTTGGAAATATCTTACTAAATAAATATCTTCTTTATTTTAGATATTTTGAGAAATGGAAAATGTTGATTTTTTAGCAGGTCCAATTTGGCATTTTTTATAAAATTTGAAGTTAAATGACATCTTTTCAAAAACCTACAATCAAAATCATTGAGAATTTTACTGATATGAAGCCTTTTAAATGCTTAGAGTACCCGAATCAAGTTTCAAAAATAATTTGGGAGATCAATTCCAACAATATCTTGCAATCATCAACAGAAATAATAGACTACATTAAATCTAATAAAATATCAGTACAATTGACACTTCATCTGATTAGTGCTGTTTCAGAAATTCGAATTAAAGAAATTTCATTATTTGCTGAGGTTTATCAAAAGATTTTGAATGAATTTGCATGCATGATAATACCTACAAATAAAAGATTGGCAGCTCTATTATTCTATAAAGATGTCAATTTTCCAAATTACAAACCCAAATATGATTTAGAAAGTTTAATCAATATATTTTCAAAAGAATCGCCATTATATTACATTGCATGGGATAAAGTTGACGAACTCAAGAGTCGATATCCAAATCTTAATGTCAACATGAAAATTAGGAATGATTATGTTCCAACCCAACCTTTTACTTTCATTGACTGTGCATGCAGATTCGGATCAGAGTTATGTTTCAATTACTTAAAGAACAGTGGAGCTGAATATACTGAGTATACACCATGGTATGCAATTCAAGGCGGAAATGAAAACATTATTTCTCAAATGATAGATGAAGGCATAACTTTTGATGATTTAATTCAAGCAGCATTAGAATGTCATCATTTTGAAATTGCTGATTACCTTAATTCAAATCTTGAACAAGTTCCAATATCAGTAGAAGGAAATCTATATTTTGGAAATTTTGGAGTTGCTTCATATTTACTTGCTAATGGTGCTGATTTAAGTGATCGAGCATTTCTTCTTTTTGTTGTGTTCATCATTGTTTTTTGAAATTTTTCTTCTTCTTATATTCATTTTCATTTTATCATATTCTCTTTCTATTAATATTAATCATTTTTTAATGGAATTCTTATTATTTGCATCCTGGAATTTATTTTCTTTTTATATTGTTTATTGTTTCATATAACTTCCTATCACTTTATATCAATTTTTGTTTAATTCAATTCTCTTCTTTTTCATATTTATCATGGATTTATGAAATTCTATTGCATTTTATAAAGCAATGCATATTCAATTTCTTTTCACATTTATCATTACAGGATGTTTATCTTTTTACACCATGAGACCTCTTTCATTTGCAATCAAATATGATTATATGGAATTAGCTAGTTACATGGTTGAACATGGTGCTGATGTTAATATACGTAATTTTCAATTTTATTTCATATATATTGATGTTTTATTATTTTCTCCTTCTTTCCATATTGATCATTTTTTCATAACATTCTATTTCTTTTCAAGTCAATCTTAGAATTAAAACATTTTCTATCCTTTAATTTTTCTCATTATTATATGGCATTCTCTATTTTTTCATGTCTATTATTAATTTTATTGGATTCAATATATTCTCGTGTCTTTCATTGTTTTATTATATCCTTTTGATCTTTATTCTTCTCCACTTTACATTGCAATAGAACAGAATTCATTGGAAAAAGTCAAATTCCTAGTTGAACATGGTGCTAATGTCAATCAGGCATATTTTCCTTATCTTTTCATTTCTTTCTTTGTTTTATCAAATTTTATATCTTTTCACATCCATCATTGTCTTATTATATTATTCTTCTTTTCAAATCTTTATTTGTTTAATCACATTCCCATTATTTTCATATTTATCTTTGTTTTATCCTATTCTCAATCTTTTTTATATCGATCATTATTTAATTTCATTCTTTTTCTTGTCACATCGATCCTTGTTTTATAGCATTCGTAATTGTTTTATAACATTCATAGTTGTTTTACGACATTACATTTCTTTTTATATCTTTTTTTTTGTTTGATCCTATTCTCTTTCTTTTTTTATATCTCATAATTTTATGATATTCTCTTTCTTTGAATATCTTATCTAGTTTTATGATATTCTCTTTCCTTCAATATCTATCATTTTTATATGAAATTCTCTTACTATTAACGTTATCCAACATTGATTTATAGAATTCCCTTTTTATTAATATCCATCATTGTTTCATCACATTTTATTTCTTTTAATTTTTATCAATGATTCATGAAATTCTTTTAATAATAATGATTTTCCACTTCATATTGCAATTAGGAATAATTCACTAGAAATAGTCAAATATTTAGTTGAAAATGGTGCTAATGTCAATATTATGTCATTTCTATATATATTCATATCTTTCTTAGTTTCATTCAGTGTTTCAGAAAGGTTTGAATTCCGCACTCACATTTGCAATGAGACAGAATTCAATGGAAATCGCCGACTATCTGGTTAAGCATGGTGCCAAAGTAAATTATCTACACCCAATCAAAACTGCAATTAAGTTGAATTCTTTAGTTTGGGTCAAATACATTTCTGAACATGGTGCTGACCTCAACATTTTATTTAATAAGCTTCTTTTTTATTTCATAACATTCTTAGTTTTATCATATTTTCTTTAATTTCATTTCTTTCTTTGTTATATAGGATTCTTTTTCTTTTCAGATATATCTTTGTTACATAATATTCTCTGTCTATTAATATTCAACAATGTTTCATGATATTCTTTTAGTCATAATGAAACTGTGCTCACTTATGCAATTAAACGCAAATCACTTGATATTGTTAAATACTTAGTAGAACATGGTGCAAATGTTAATCAGAAGTTAATTCTCTTGCTTTTAATGTATACTATTGTTTTATTTCATCGCTCTTCATTTCATCGTGTTCTCTATCTATGAAGATTTATCATTGATTCATCGCATTCTAACTCTTTTAATATCTATCATTGATTTATCCAATTCTATTTCTTCTTATATTTATAATTGGTTAATGACATTCTCTCTAATTTCATATTTTGCATTGCTTTATTATGTTCTTTTCCTTTTCAAATCTTCCTTTGTTTTTTAGCATTCTATTTGATTCCATGTCTATCAATATTTTTCACTGTTCTTTTTCCTTTGATATTTTTTATTATTTAATGTCATTCTCTTTCTTTTCATATTTTTCTTTGTTTGATATAGTTATCTTTCAATTCAAATTTTTCTTTGTTTTATCAGGTTCTTTTAATTGTTATGAAACTCCCCTCAGCATTGCAATGTCGTGCAAAGCAAAAGATATTGTCAAATACTTAACTGATAAAAGGGCAAGGTTGCCTCCACGACATTGAATTTGATATATGATCTCTCTCAAATTTAAATTAATTAAAATGATACTATTTAGCAATCTAAAAAAATTATCAAAAAAAATTTTCAAGAATTATTCAGCTTGGGAAGATGTTTTTTTAATCCAACATACTATTCCCACTATTGTTTTAATGGGATAATGAATCAACATTTTCTAAATTTTGAACAAAAATTAATGAGTGTTGAAACTAATATGAACAGCTTTTATTTGAATAGCTCGGATGTCCGAAAACATATATAATTTATGGAAAAACTCCAAAAGTTGTCTATATATCATTTATTAATGAATATAGTTATTAACATATCATTTATTAATGAATATAGTTATTAACATATCATTTATTAATGAATATAGTTATTAACATATCATTTATTAATGAATATAGTTATTAACATATCATTTATTAATGAATATAGTTATTAACATATCATTTATTAATGAATATAGTTATTAACTTATCATGCACTAATGAATGTTGTTCTCAGCTTACTATTTACAAGTGGAAATAGTTATATAAAGTTAATAATTTACTGACAAGAGTAAAAATACAAAAGAAAAAAAACCTGCGAATTCAGAGAGCAATTACTTCGAACTAAACAAAATATCCCATATTAAAGTGTGTGTAGGTGGTAACATAATAGAATGAAAGCTCGTTTCAGAGATACCCTTTTATTTACTAAAAGAAGAAAAAAAATGAAATTGAAAAACAAACAGAAAAAAACTTTTTTATTTTAGATGAAATATTGAGAAATAATATTGTTGAGGAATAAAAATGAAGAAATAAAACCAGCTGAACCGCAAACAACAAATAAAACAGCTGATTTAACAATATATGTTGTCGAATTAAATAAAAATGGAAGAAATCCTTGGAATCCTTCAGAAACATACGAAAATGAGAAACAATATATCAAATAAATAACAGAAACAAAAGCAGGAGACATGAATGAAGTCCACCACCAGTGGTAGTCATCAGATTTGGCCTTCAAAAATGTAAATGTCAATGAAATATTTGATGATGATAAAATTAAAATAAAAATAGTCATAATCATAAAAGATTTCGGAGAATCTAGACTCGAATTACGTCTTTCCGATTCAGAAATAGTCAAAAGAACAACAAGAATAGAAATGAACAAATAAATTCCTCCATAAACCCTCAAATAGCCTGGAGACATGTAAAATGGAGATGCAGGAACATGTCTTGGTATCATATTCACTTTGCATGGCGTGTCGTTAATGGGAAACTTCAATCCAACGGTTGATCCAATTGAAACTGAGATTGTATGGATCAGAACGAGTACCATTATGTGTAGAATTGTTCCATTAGTTGGTGATGATGCAGATTTGGTGAAAATAAAAAGTAATGATCTGATACAAAAAATTAAAACGAAAAGTGCAGGAGTTAGAGTGAGAATTGCCTTGTAAACGTTTCTCCATTCATAGCCACCAACGTATTTGAATGTAAACATTGAAACAAAGCCACATATTATTCCGGACCATGACATTACGCTGAAAAACGTCGAAACAACGTCAGAAAACTCACCATACGATTTCAATGACATGTAGAGCAATGAGAAGATTGTCTGAACGCCAATCCCGCAAAATGTGCATAAAATCGAAATATTTTGTGGCATTCTGAACAAATCACCACGTAAATAATACCAAACACTATCGTCTGTTTGTTCTTCTAATGGACCAAATGAATTTGAGTACTTTGGTGTGAAATATAACAAAAATGCTAAAATTGCAATATTAATAAGTAATTGTAACTTAAGGGATGATAATGCGAATGTTGGCTGCATTGTTGAAGGTGGATAAAGCTTTGTTTCTGTAAAAGTGAATTGATAAGTTAAACTAACATTTGTTCCTTCTTTGATAATGGGAGGTGTTTGTAATTCTGTGCATACATTATCACTATAAGAAGTTTGGTGTCCAATTTCTTGACTTGGAACAATATCAATGATTTTATAATGAACTACATTTGATTTCACTTCCGTTGCGTATTGTATATCAAATTTGTATTTAGTAAGGAAGTATCTTCCTTCAGAAATATGAAATCCTTGTTTCATTTTGAAATTTTTCAACTGAAAATAAAGAAGATAATCGTTTTCGGATAGGTAATTGAGTATTTCAGCTTGTTCTTCTGATAAAGTATGGAAGCATCTGCAAGAAAATTCTTGATCTTCTAAAAAATTAATGTTTTCTATGGTTTTAGTTCTGAAATCACCGAGAATATTTTGTCCAAATGACGACCTAATACTATTCGATGTATTACTTTGGCATATTGCGTTGCCAAAATTCAAATTATATTGGAAAGGAAATTTTTTCGATCGAATACCACTAAATTTTACATTAATATTGTCTGATGGCTGCAAAATTAACTGGTTCTGGTTATAATGGAAAAGAGCAATTGATCTTTTTGCAAAAAGAAAAAGCATCAATTATCTCTTTGAAAAAAAATGTTGTTAACTATTTGATATCGAAACCAGTAATTTTCAGCAGATTAAGAGAAGCTGAATAATTCCAATAAATCTCATAAAAGAGAATTTAAAATTTGAGCAAATAATCAAGCTCAAAGCTTTTTAAAAGAATCATGTGCTGAAGTTGGAGTAGACAATGCCGATTAGAAGCAATAATTCTTCAAATATTAGAATTTAACAAAGATATTTATAGAATATAACAATATGTAATACTTTTGTGAGATTAAAATATTCATGAATCTTATTTTTGTGATGAATGAAATATTGGTCAATATATAGTTTCTTTTACTTGCAAAAATTGAAAGTAAAAAGTATTAATAAATTAAGAGAAAATCATCAGCAATTTGGATATTGATATTACTATTATCAAATATGAATTGGTCATCTACTGGCTCTAAGAATTCAGGGAATCCATAGCTGTTATCATTAGAAATAGGTTGAGAATTTACTCTATTGGGAGGAGTTGTAAGATCTGAAAGTAATTGAGTATCTTGATCATAGCGTTGTGTCTCTGTTCTAGTGTTTACAGGTTGATCTTCAACTCTCACTCCATTATCTTCAAGAAGTTGTATTTCTGAAGATTGAGGATTCCATGAGCACCGTAAGATGTTCCTTTCTACTTCATGATACTCCATTCCGATTGGCTCTGCTGTTTGTTTCAAATGCCCTCTGAAAGAATCGAATTTTGTAGTAAGAATCGACATTCCATTCTTTCCAATGCAGTATATAGTTCCTGAAACTTGACCATTTCGAACGTCATTGACCATGACAATGCGAGTGTGTAACTTAGATGTTTTACCCATCTTAAAAATGAAGAAAATATTTTTTTTAAATATCCATACGCCCTAAATTTTATGAGAAAAAATTGAATACTCTTTCAAAAAATTTCCAAGAAATCGAATTACACTATCCAAAACTAGACTCTTTTTTCTGTTTTAAATATGTTATTCGTATACTCTTTTATTTGCATACTTTTTTGAAAATTTGACATGGCAGACAAATTAATCCCACCAGACTGATTTTAGAACAATTTAGGAAGTATTGAAATTAAAATGAATATTTATCATATATTAAGTGCATATACCAAGTATAAAAAGCCAACTTTTACCTTTTGAAATTTTTTTGAAAGTGCATTCAATTTTTTTCGGGTCGTTATCGATTTTGTAATTTAATCGTTATCGTCTTTTTCTAAACGTGCATTTTGAACTAAATCGCATATAACTTTAAAATGACTTAATATTTAAAGGTTTATGTGGTAAATATCAACGAAATGTAATATTAATATGTGCACCATATATGAATTACAGACATTTGAGCAATTCGAAATTTCATCGCGTTATATATTCATTTAAATTCGATCAAATCAACATTGCAATTATAAAACCATTACACATCCAGTCAATATTTTTCAATTTCATGCGAATTATATCATTATTACACATTTTAAAATGGCGAAATATAGTCCAAAAAATAAACTTCGTTTTAAACTCAATTCTCACACATATTCGGATTAAATCATATGTGACTCATATGATCATACATCTCATTTGAGGTCTAAAAAATGATTTACCGAGAAAACTTGCATTCGAACTAAAATTTACTAAATTTAATCAAATTGGTTTACAAACGTAAAGTTTATGTCAAACATTTACGTTTGTAAACTAATTGAGTAAATTTATAGCACTTTTTTTCTCGATGCAATAATTTGAACTACGAGTTTACCAAATTAGTTTACAAACGTAAAGTTTATGCCAAATATTTACGTTTGTAAACTAATTGAGTAAATTTATAGCACTTTTTTCTCGATGCAATAATTTGAACGACAAGTTAATGTAATTAGTGTTCTCATGTTTACAATTCAATATGTCTATGCATATGATATATGCAAATTCTATAAATAAAATATTATTAAATAAAATTCTTTTCAATTCCTTAAAAATAGCGTTTCTTTTGAATAAAAAATGATTTTTAACTAATTTTAGGACTCTTTCTATTTCAAAAAAATACCTGAATTTAATTTTCTGATGCAAAATTTATGCTTTTTATCATGAAATTCTTTTTTTCAAATTTTTTTGGATTTTTTTCCATTTTGAATATAGTTAATTTTACTTTATTTCACATTCTATTAAGAAAATACAATCTATGGCATTCCAAACGGGAACCGCGGTTGGTTACCATGGATTTCCGTCACCGGTCACATTTTAAAGATTTTTAAAGCCTTATAAAAATATGCTTTGTAAATCATTTTTTGTAAATCGGCAAAAATTTGGTAATTTTCTTCAACTAATAAATCTGCGAATAGCATTTATAATACAAGAACAATCTTTTAAAATGCGTTTGATTCATTTTTGTATAATTTCATATAGGCACATATATTCTTCCGGGACTTTCCGTGATTTTACCGTAAAATCATTAGTTTACACCAATTTTTCCGTATTTTGAATAGTTTACTGCACTTTTTCCGTAAAATTGAGTTACGGGAATCCGCAAAATTTCCGGACCTCATTTTTCATAGAATATAATAATAATATTTGATAAAAAGATATATTATTTATATTTTTGATTTTTGAATTACGGAAAAAGTGAATTGATAACTTGATTTTTTTATATGGTTAATTTTTCAAATGATATTATGAAGATCTAAAATATTAAAAGTAAAAAATTGAATTACGGAAAAAGTGAGGTCAAAAGTGAAATAAATTTGCAGAACAATTTTCATTGAAATAAGACATTGAGTATCACACTTTAGTGAATCAACATCTATAAGAATGAAGTGTTTTGAAGCTGAAATAATATTGAATAGAAATTAATTTTTTCTGAAATTTTGAATGAAATTATGGGAAATAAAAAAATTACTAAATATTGTATTCATACAAATATATTATTTTAAAGGAAAAATAGATGCTGATAGAAACGATGAAAAATTTTGAAAACTTTACAATTAATTTATGTTCGTTAACCACAGAGCTTGCAATCCAAAGCTCACGTTAGACTACAAGAGTCATGAAGTCTCATACTAAGGGATATCCAACATATATTTTAATAATCTAATGTTTGTGACAAATATTCAACATAAAATTAAGTTTTCGTTTCGTTACAAGGCATTCATACTTTGGAGATATCATATTTAATGTACAGAAAAGTTAATATTAAACAATACATGCTAAAGAATTAATAAATAAGATAATAAAATAAATTTATACGTAATTACTTTCATTTAATATGCTTTATGCTGTATAATATTGATTAAGAGGCATTAAAAGGTTCCATAGTCTGCTTTTATAGGTAAGATTTTTGATAAAAATTTAAAATTTTGAAAAATGATGAGAAAAGGAAAAAAAAGGTAAATGAGAGCAAGAGGAGGGAAAAAAAAGAAAAAGAAAAGAAAGGGAAGGGAAAAATAAAAGAAAGAAGGACATATAAAAATTTAGATGCGCATTCTTAATGCCGAGGCGGCTTGCCGCCGAGGCGCGATTTTTTTAGGCCTCTACGGTAACCCGGCAATGTTTTTTTAAATCTTGTACAGCCCTAGAAATACTTAGGCCAATCCCTGTGGGACCCAGTGGTAACTTTCCATGGAAACCACTCAGTGGGAACATTTTTTATTTTTGACGGAAAAAATTCTAAATATTTTTTTCATTTTTTGATTTTTGAATTTTTTTGGAATTAGAGAATAAAATTTAAAGCGATAGATATGCTTGATTATTCAAGATATTGATATTAAATCAGAAATCAATGGTAAATAAAGAGTTTTATAAAAACTTACCACGTGGTAAGATGAAGTGACCACAAATTGAGTTGTGGTACATAAAAATTACCACAAAATTGAGAACTTTTCCCACAAATTGAGAATTTTTACCATAAAATGAACGATGGATATCCACGAAAGTTACCACAACTCACTTCTCGCGCAAAATAAAAAAAAAAAAAAAAAAAAAAAAAAAAAAAAAAAAAAAAAGCAGTGGGGCTTCCAGGCACTTCGTGCCCTCTAGCCCCGAAGATGTTTTGTCACTTTTCTGTCACTTTTCAGGGAAAAAACATTTTTATTATATATATAAAATGAATTTTACAAAACCACCGTTACCGTTCTTTGGAAATAAGAGTAAATGTAAAGATATTATATTGAGAGAACTTAAGAAACTACCGAATGGTCTAACATTTGTAGACTTGTTCGGTGGAAGTTTCTATATATCTCATTTGTGCCATACAATATTTCCTGACTCAAAGATTATATGCAATGACTTCGACAACTATATGAACCGTCTCAAACATATACCAGACACAAACAAAATATTGAAAGAGTTAAAAGAAAAGATACCTATAGGTAAGATGGAACGTATACCATTAGATAAGAAAAATACTGTCAGAGAGGTTTTGAAAAAAGCAGAGTATATTGACTGGGATAGTATATCTTCTAGACTATTATATAGTGGTGCTATAAGAGTTCATGACATTGAAACACTTATGTCAAAAGTTTTATATCTTAACTATACAAAGGTTTTCAAAGAGAACATAGAAAAATATATTGAGGGTATAGAGTTTGTGAGATGTCATTGGACAGAGTTGTATGAAAAATATAAAGACAAGGAAAATGTTTTCTTTATAGTGGACCCGCCGTTCTATAACACATGGGATTTTCAATACCAAGTAGACTGGACTTTGAGAGACTCTTTAGAAACTTTAGACGTTTTACATAACCATCCATGCTTTTACTTTACATCCGATAAAAGTGGTTTGGAAAGTGTCATGAGATGGTTAGAGGACATACATGACTATGAGTTTAGATACGATAAGATAGAATATGAGAGAGGTCCTATAAACTGGAGAAAGTGTCATAACAAAGAAATTTTACTAGTAAGTAAATGTGGTTTGAAATAGGACTACTTGTTTTAGGTTTTTTCCATTGTGTCATTTACTTATTTGACGTGGCAGAAAGATATAGAGAATATGAAGATGAACCAATGCCTGCAAATGTTCAGTATATGTACTCGTAAGAGATATTTTTATCTAATATTAAATGGACGCACAGAACTTAGCGAATGCACAGCAACCTGGACAACCAAACCCAGAGAATATTCCAAATGAAGTTAGAATACAAACTGCAATGGCAAACTATGGTCAAGTGCCAACAGATGTACAAATGCAAACTGCCATGTCAAATGACGCTGCGTTAGGTTTGCCACCATGGTATGCAAATATGAGATGGAAAGAGTTTTATACAAACCCTGAAGTGGGATATAAACAACTCTATGCAGATGACGCGAACACAGGAGTTGACCCAGAGTATGTTTTCTACCAGAGGAGAAACAGAATGTATGAGCTCCAGTTAAAGAATGCTATGGAACTCAACAGGAAACGTAAGAGACTAGGCGGACATTAGATTTTTACATATAGTAAAATGGGTTTCTTCAGTAAGATAGGAAACTTCTTTCGAAATGTTGGAAGAGGTATATGGAATGGAATAAAAACCGTAGGAAGAGGAATTTGGAACGGAGTCAAAAATATTGGTAAAAGAGTAGGTCAGTTCGTTGGTATTATACCTAAAGACCCTGAACCAGAAGAACAAGCTCCTGTTATACAACAGCCTGAACCTGCACCACAGTCTAGTTGGCAACCAAATCCAACACCTCAACCGTATTAAAAATTATATTTTTACCGTTCGATAGTAGTTGTATATGAAACTAAGTTCTAAGTAAAACGCATGGTATAATGGAATTATTCTCTTTCTTCCATCTGTAGTAAACCATACTTGAAAGTCTGAAATACTTCCACTTGGTGGTTCATATAGCTTTGTAGGTTTTTCGTAAAAGTCATTTGCCAAGCATAAGAAAGAGTTTTGGGCGCCAGAAAATGAAGCATGAACAATAATAGCAGCTGGGTCGAAAACATCTTTAAATAAATATGGTTCATCTCTTGCATATCGACTGTAAATATTTGCTAAAGGAAGTTTGACTTTCTGATTTAACATTCTTTGCAAATAATACCATGACATTGCAGTGAATTCTGTATATATTTGTTCGTCTTTCTTTGGATTGTCTTCGTAGATTTGAAATGACACTTGTGAATTTTTTTGTCATATACAATTCTCACATAAAGTGTGCTCTCGGTATTTGCATATTCATCAGCATATTTTGCATAACATGAATTTATTTTATCTTCTATATTTTTTAACGCAGTCTGTAGAGAAGATGAAAGGTCAACTTGTATTAGCTCAATTTCTTCCCACATTTTTCGTTTCCCTTCAGATATATAATCTATATGAAACCTTACAATAAATGGAAAACTTTTATCTTCTACAGACACAAACTTCATTCTACGAAAGCCAATAGCTTTTGTGACAGATGGGTCTCTTAGCCATCTCAATGGGTAGTCAAAACGATAGCCTTCATGCTTTACGGTCTCTGTCTCAAACTTTTGACCGACATTCGTAAAAAGTTCATCTAATGGTTTAGTTGTAGCAACTCTTGAATTTTCTTTTTCTATTGAAAGCATATTTTATCTAGAATAAAAATGTCGAAAGAAACAGCGTCTATGAGAGAAATACAACACAACCGACAACTCATTATGCAAGCTCTAAATAAGAACACAACAAACTTTTCAAACTATTCTAAGATATCTGAGTCATTGAAAGAAGGAAACTTAAAACTGACGATAAACCCATTGACAGATGAGTTTCTGTTTCAAGACAGTAAGAACCATACTGTCTGTGTAAATCCAACAAAAAGAACTTTAAACGAGAAACCTATAGATGAACTTCTTTTGAAAGCAGATATTGACAACAAAGCTGACAAAGAGTATGTTGACGATGAGTTAGCACGTGTGGCTAGTGCGTTAGTGAAGAAGGCAGATAAGGAATATGTGAATGAAAAAGATGAAAAAATTATAGAAAGGGTTGAATGGTACCATGAACGGACAACAAAGATTTTAAAAGGTAAAGCCGATACAGGGTGGGTTTCAGGATGTTTAGACCTTAAAGCGGATAAGAACCATACACATACCATTGCAAATATTACAAACTTACAAGAAACCTTAAACAGGAAAAGTGACGTTGGACATACACATACCATTGCAAATATTACAAACTTACAAGAAACCTTAAACAGGAAAAGTGACGTTGGACATACACATAGCTTCTTCGCAACTGTTGGTATAGAAAATATTGAAGGAACGGTTGAAGAAACTGGTGGGGATGCAATATTGTTATATACGAAAACGATAAAAACAGTTTGACAGAAAAGTGACAACTTTACGTGTCAAAAATATAAAAAGTGATATTTTATTCATCATTATCTTCTTCATAATTTATTTCATATTCTTCGTCTTACCAACAAAAGATGGGAATGTGAACAATTGCGGGCAATTTTTAGCCATTTTGGCTTGGAACTAGAGCCTGCGAGGTACATGGATAGTATCAGTACCTCACAGGCTCTAGTTCTCTATATGGCGCCGAGAAATTTTGGTGAAATGTGGTCGCATTTCACCAAAATTTTTTCGGCGCCATAGGATGAATTGGAGGGTGAGAGATATTATTTCATACAATACTACTCTCACCCTCCAATTCCCAGCCAAAATGGCTAAAAATTGCCCGCAATGTGAACAATTGCGGGCAATTTTTAGCCATTTTGGCTTGGAACTAGAGCCTGCGAGGTACATGGATAGTATCAGTACCTCACAGGCTCTAGTTCTCTATATGGCGCCGAGAAATTTTGGTGAAATGTGGTCGCATTTCACCAAAATTTTTTCGGCGCCATAGGATGAATTGGAGGGTGAGAGATATTATTTCATACAATACTACTCTCACCCTCCAATTCCCAGCCAAAATGGCTAAAAATTGCCCGCAATGTGAACAATTGCGGGCAATTTTTAGCCATTTTGGCTTGGAACTAGAGCCTGCGAGGTACATGGATAGTATCAGTACCTCACAGGCTCTAGTTCTCTATATGGCGCCGAGAAATTTTGGTGAAATGTGGTCGCATTTCACCAAAATTTTTTCGGCGCCATAGGATGAATTGGAGGGTGAGAGATATTATTTCATACAATACTACTCTCACCCTCAATTTTAATTACTTAAACTCATTCTATTTTTTTGACATGTAAATGTCACTTTTACTGAGATCTGACACAATGTCAGATCTCTTTTTTTCGTATATAAGAATATATTGTAAACCTCCTAACTTTCCACAAGGTTTAACATCGGATGACGACATAACAACGATGAGAAACATTAGATGTAGAGATGTTTATGTCATGGAGGATGAACATAATATTAAATTCACTGCTCAAGATTTATATGACAAGAAAGCAGACAAAACAGAGCTTCAAACATTAAAGACAGAAATACTTCAAACCATTTACCCAGTTGGTTCTATTTATACGTCAATGAACTCTACCAGACCAGAAGTAGTACTTGGTTTTGGAACTTGGACTCAAATACTCGAAAGTTTTTTGTATTGTGCACACACTCCAAAGAAAACAGGTGGAAGTAAAACGATATCTGTCGACAACTTGCCACCACATAGTCATTCTGGTACAACAAGTTCTAATGGAAACCATAGTCATAGGGTTTGCAAACAAGGATATAACACTGTTTCTCAGACTTCAATGCAAATTCAAGTTATGTCAAGATCTCATTTTCCAAACGACCCAGTAGACTGGAATGGAATGTGGACAGATACAACTGGAAACCACCAACATACTTTTACAACAACATCTACAGGACTAGGTAAAGACTACATGCCACCTTACATGACAGTTTACGCATGGTATAGAAATGCTTAGTCGTCATTTTCAACTTCTTTAGCATATTCGTCAGGAGTTGTCTTATATTTGTTAGGAACTGTCTTTGAAAGTATACCACCTTGAACTTTGACAAGTTTGAAACGAGGTCTGACAATAGTAGTTTTATCTTCTGCTTGCAGTCTGTACATTTTGCCATGTTTGCCTAAAACTTCATAATATTCTCTTGTATACTTTCTTCTATTTTTACGAACACGAATGTGAGTACCTGTCGAGTTCCCATTGTTGTCATAGTCAATAGTATTTTCATATGGGTCGCGTTTAGGTATTTCTATTTTTACTTTGTCACCTTTCTTAAGTTTGAAGCCTGGCATTCTTTCTTGTTTGTCTCTTTTGACTAAACTATTAAATATATAGTCTTTCTCTAAGTCAGGGTTGTTTTTCATTTCTTCGGGGGAGTGGTTTCCTAAACCTTTTTGTTTACGGCTATTGTAAATATTTAAAACTTGTCTCATCTTTGCCATGGAGAAGTGTCTATATTTGTCGTCATATGACATTTCATTTGCTTCACCACCTTGTGGTTGGTTTAAGTCTCTTAAGATTTTTATACAACTGTCAATGACACCAAGAGCAGAATGGTTTTGGTCGACAATGAAATATTGGTTTACATTTTTTGAACGCAGATAGTTTTTTACATCATCTGATTTGAAAGAACTTTCATAGTCAGATGTCAGTTTTGTTGGATGGTATTTGTCAACGAATATTGTCAAAGCTGCTAAGATATCTAAAATATTTTTGGACTGTAATGGTATGGCTTCACAGTATCTTGTGTTTTGACCGACAAATATTAGCCAGTATGGTGGTCCATCTTCTCTATACCTCGGAATGTTTTCCAAGATATCCATAAACCAAGCATTTGGTGTTGAACTAAAGATTTTTATCATGAGTGCTTTCTTTGTCGCTTTAGAAACATAGGGGTCCTTGTTCGGATTCGTCATTTTTTACCCTATAAGAAATGGGTTTATTTGGCGCATTAGCAGGAGTTGCATCCAGATTTTTGCCCGCAGTGGGAACAATAGCCAGAGGTGCATTTGGAATTGGAAGGAAGATTTTGAGTACATTAGGTATACTGAAAGAGAAAGCACAACCTATTATACAAACTGTACAGAAAGGTTGGGATGTAGCACGAGATGCAGCAAATCTTATTCCAAATCCTGAAACAAGAGGAAAAGTTCAAGGATGGATGGACAATGTAGGAAGACAAGCAGGAAACTATTATAACAAAGCAAATGACTACTATAACCAAGCAGGACACTATATGGACCAAGGTGAAAGATTCTTTAACAGAGGATATAACCATGCACAACAGTGGGTAAACAACAACCAACCTCAACCGCCTCAAACTTGGGGAATGTAAATTTTTTACTGAGATGAAATGAACAATACAGCATTGAGACAAATGGGCTCAAGATGGATTTGTCGGCTTCCAGCAGTTACACAACCACGTGTTTGTCAAGTTCTTCCTATACCTCAGGAAGTTTTAGACCGACTTAAAAAACCTAAACAACCAGTTGAAAACAAACCAAACTAAAATTTTTACTGAGATGAAATGACCGAAGAAGTTGAAACGGTAGATTTGACACCACAAACAAAAAGTTCAGAACCATTGTCAAAACCTGTCAAAGAACTTACAGATGAAGAGAAAAATTCAATAATAGAAAGTGCCAGGTCTGGAAATACAAACCCTAACTATAAAGTCACTTTTCATAGAAATGGAACGGCTAGTATCTCAAAAAAGAAACAGACTCTCACAAATAAAATATTGAAGTCTGAAGGAGCTTTCGAGACAACAGATGGAAAAGTTTACTTCACTGACAAACAGTTCATTATAGAACATCTCATTGACTTAGAGTCAAAATATTCTAAACTTTACAACAAACACAAAAAGTTGAAAGGAAAACAAAAACAGATGGCATATGATATTTATGAAGATGTTGACGACACAACCATACCTGCAAGTGAAGTAAAGTCAGAGGAACCGAAAAGTGACGAAAAACCAATAGAAGAAGGGAAGCCAAAAACTGAAGATAAACCAAAAACAAAGTTTAGTTTGGAAACTAAACCAAGTCAACCTTCATTAGCTGGTATGGGTTGGCGTCAAAGACTTATGGCAGCGGGAGGTTATGTAAAGTAAAGAAAACAGTATATTTTTATTTTTATTTGAAATGTACGCTGAGTTTTGTTGGAGACGACCGTTGGAAAACTTGTTTGTTAGATGAGAAATATGAAATGGCATACCATTTTAAACAACATTTTTCAAAAAAAATATTTTTTTATTTTATTTGAAATGTACGCTGAGTTTGTTGGAGAGGACCGTTGGGAAACTTGTTTGTTAGATGAGAAATATGAAATTCACTGTTGTGAGTCATTTGAAGTCAGAAACAAAAAGACAAAAAGAGTTTTAAGCGAATGGGAGCAAAATGACGGATATGCTAGGATGAGGATTGGTGGAAAACACTATTTTAAACATGTTGTCATTGCAACTCATTTTATACCGAATCCTAACAATCTACCTTTTGTAGACCACATAAACCATATAAGAAACGACAATAGACTTGAAAACTTACGCTGGGTCACTTGTTCTGAAAACAGTAAGAACATAGGCAAATTTAGAGATATTGTATTCGAATTTGTCGACGAACTAGAAGATGAAGCAATTGAAATTACAGACTATGGTAAGCATACGTTTGAGTTTTACTACTATAGCGAAGAACAGGACTCTTTCTACCTTTATACCGGCGTAAACTATAGGAAATTACAAGTATGTTTTACTAAGGCGGGCTATGCTTATGTAAACACTAGAGATACAGATGGAAAACACGTTCATATATTTCTCAACAAATTCAAGAAGCTATATGGCATACCATTTTAAAACATTTTTTAAAACAGTATATTTTTACATATATTAAATGTTTCAGGTTGAAAAACAAAGAACAAAAGTAGCAGATACAAAACCGTTAGACTATATCTTTACAAACGCCGGTAGGACTATATCAGATGAAGAAATTTCATCCCGTACTTACAGGTTTGACTTTCCAATTCGTTGGCTTCAAAGTCCTTCAGATGCAAAGGCAATAGGATTTAGAAGAGTTTTGTTTTCAAAAAGAACTAACGCCTTTATGTTCGCAGTATATTTTCATGGGCAGTATAAAGGTTCTGATGGTCTAATAGACAAATTTGATGAAATGAGAATCTTTACAATTCGTTCAGACGAAAACCTTGAGAAGACTCTAAATGACTTTCAAACTCAAATGAACAAATATTATTGGGAATTTCAAGAAAAATACGACTCTTTACTAAATGGAACATACTATCTGAAACTAGAATATGACAAGATGAACTCCACAGTTTCATTTCAAAGGATTGAAAATAACCCTCCAAGAGATACACAGTTTTTATTTTGGGAAGTAGACAAACGTTCTTGGGCACAATTTCTTCGGTTACTAAACCAGAACGAACCATTACCACCTGACGGTCCGTTTAAATTTATACGCCCACCAACAGATTTGACAGTTTATAGAAATGTGTTTGACCCTCAAAATGTTATGTGTCATGCAAGTTTCAGTTCAAGCAACAACAGTTTTCTATGTATCGGTAAGGACTTTTATGACTTTGCTTCTAAATTCTACGAACCACCTAGTAACAGTTTCTCTGACTTTCAAGTTTGGTTCACAACAAATGGTGTGCAGCATATTATTCCATTATACTATGACTTTTATCTCGAATTGTCTTTCATATACAACTACGGAAAAGTGCTGAAAAAGTACTGAATGTGAAGATATTAGAAAATAACATTTTTTCTAACATCGTAGAAAACTCATGAAAACAATTTATTTTTGTGAATATGTAAGCGGCTCATAGCTCAGTGGTATGGGCTACCTCGTTAAAGGCGTCGAAGACCTCGGTTCAAATCCCGATTCGCGCAGGTTTTTTCCTTTTATGCAGTGAAATTTCATGTACATAGGTTACTTTGGTGTTAGACCCTAGTGAAGAAAATAGAACGATATAAGTTTACATTTGTAAGGTTACTTTGGTGTTAGACCCTAGTGAAGAAAATAGAACGATAGGAGTTTACATTTGTAAAGTTGGACGATAAAAATCTCTGCTACTGTCAGTAAAAGTACTGCTACTGTCAGTAAAAGTACTGCTACTGTCAGTAAAAGTACTGCTACTGTCAGTAAAAGTACTGCTACTGTCAGTAGAAGTACTGCTACTTGCAGTAAAAAGGAAAATTTGAGAGGGTTTTCGACGATAAAGTACTGCTACTGTCAGTAAAAGTACTGCTACTGTCAGAAAAAGTACTGCTACTGTCAGTAAAAGTACTGCTACTGTCAGTAAAAGTACTTCTACTGTCAGTAAAAGTACTGCTACTGTCAGAAAAAGTACTTCTACTGTCAGTAAAAGTACTTCTACTGTCAGTAGAAGTACTTCTAGTAGCAGAGATTTTTATCGTTGTGGTCCGACGGTTAAGCCACAGACGAATGTCCGACGTCCCACCAACCGAGTCCATTCCCAAACCAGAGGAACCTAAAGCACCAGCCCCTGCACCTCAGTTCCAGCAAGTCCAATCTCAATCCAAATTACTACCAATTCCAATACAAATCGAAGAGAGACCAAGAGTTCGAAGAAGGTCTGAACCGCTTACGCAAAGAGTATGCTACAGCTCCAATTGAGAGAAAGTTGTTCCAGCAATTCCAATTCCAGCAATTCCAATCTCAATCCAAATCGAAGAGAGACCAAGACTTCGAAGAAGGTCTGAACCGCTTACGCAAAGAGTATGCCACAGCTCCAATTGAGAGAAAGTTGTTGCTAAATTCAGTAAAAATAATGTTTATGTTAGAATGTTAGATCTAACACCTTTTCTAACACGTTTTCTAACATGGTCTAAAACTCTCGAAAATCATGAAATTTACACCAAAAATAATGTTTATGTTAGAATGTTAGATCTAACACCTTTTCTAACACGTTTTCTAACATGGTCTAAAACTCTTGAATTTTCATGAATTTTCCGAAATAAAAAAATAAAGTTAGTTTTATTTTATTTATTTTTTTTATTTTGTATGTAAGAACAGATATGTCAGTCGAAGCAAAAACGTTCACGAACAAATCTAATGGCGAAACATTCACAAAAGGCACTTATAATGGTATTGAAGTCTTATGTAGAGACAAGGATGGTTATATAAATGCAACAAAGATATGTCAGCAGTTTGGGAAAGACTTTAGAAGGTTGTTGGAAAATAAGTCCTGGGAAGAGTATTATACGGCATTTTGTGAAGAATATACCAACCCGCGGAAAACAGCGGGTTGCTTTTTATACAAAATTCATGCAGGAATTCCGGATGAAATCAAACAGGTTAGAGGAATGTATGTAGACCCAAGACTCGTAAACTATATAGCAATGTGGGCTTCTCCAAAATATTGCATAGCAGTTGGAAAAATTCTGGACTCCATAGACAAGAAAGTTCATGAGAAATTAGATGAAGAAGAACTTGAAGATACAGTAGAGAATGCTAAACCTTTGTTCGAAGAAGAAGTTAGAAAAATGCATGAAAAACAAATAGAACATGAACGTGAGATATGTTCTGGTTATAGAGACTCTCCATACGAACTAGACCAATGGGAACAAGAAGATTTAAAGAGAGAATTTAGAGAATATGAACTCGCTAAAGTTTCATTAGAAGCTGCAGAAAAGAAGTTAAAAGTTTGGGGTCGTTTTGTACAAAAATATTGTGAGTAAATGAACCATTTATTTTTATTGAATTCAAAAAAAATAATGTTTATGTTAGAATGTTAGATCTAACATGTTTTCTAACACGTTTTCTAACATGGTCTAAAACTCTTGAATTTTCATGACTTCTTCGTAAATGTTTTGTCAAGACTTCTTCGTAAATGTTTTGTCGAAACTTCATCGTAATGAGCGTAAAGGACCCAAAAATAATGTTTATGTTAGAATGTTAGATCTAACATGTTTTCTAACACGTTTTCTAACATGGTCTAAAACTCTTGAATTTTCATGAAATTTGGTCATTTCCTTAAGACAGATGAAATAAAGTTAGTTTTTTTAAAAAAATATTTTTTATTTTTATTGTAAGAACATGTTAGCAACAACAGCACCAAACTCGTTAGTTATGAACCCAACTTCAATGTTAGTAGAGATGAAAAGCTTCATTCCTTCTTCATATACTTTCGAAACAAAAATCCAGAAGATAAAGCAAGAACTTTTAACAAGTAATTTAGACTGTAGTGCGAAAGATGAAACAAATGAACAGTATCTTTATGAAATGCAGGACATTATTGACCATTTACCTAAACTACCTGAAATTCAGCAGCAAAAACTCACTATTCCCGAATTTGACGAAATTGAAGTCAAAGCAACTGACTCAGTAGAAATAAAGAAGTTCATACGAAAGGTAAATTATGAATTCCTTGGTTTTCATTGCAACCATAAGGTTATGGACAAAGATTGCGACATGGTATATAAGAACATCTCTGACCTTTACAAATCCGAAGAATTTAAGACCTACGACAACTTTGTTTCATTAGTTGCAAAATGTGTTTGGGAAATAAGAGATAAAGATAGTAGGGGTAAGGTATGGAACGAACAGATAAAACCCGCAACTTTTGAGTTAAAGAGAGCAATTGACGCCTTGGTCATACTTGCAGGTAAGGTTTCAGAATATAACGCAAAAATGAACCCGCAATGTTCAAAATGTAAAGCAGCAATGAGGAAATATAACTACTCCGTCAAAGAGATAGAACGTATGCGAAACGACTATGCAGATTTAAAGAAAGAAGTAGAGAAACCAGCAGAAGATAAAATGAACATGTTAGCATTTCTGAACAAAAACTATCCAACTGCTGACGATTTCCTTCTATCTGACGTCAAGAAGAAGTATAAAGAAACTTTCGGTATCGTTAAAACTTTTGACATACTGACAGAAGAAATAGAAGCTACGAAATTGTTTAGAGTCATGAACCATCGCAACATATACCATGTAAAACGCTTGTAAATAGTTATGTTAGAAAACATGTTAGAAAACATGTTAGATCTAACATTCTAACATAAACATTATTTTTATTGAATTCCGTATGAAATTTCATGAATTTTGTATGTTTTAGACCATGTTAGAAAACATGTTAGAAAACATGTTAGATCTAACATTCTAACATAAACATTATTTTTATTGAATTCCGTATGAAATTTCATGAGTTTTGTATGTTTTAGACCATGTTAGAAAACATGTTAGAAAACATGTTAGATCTAACATTCTAACATAAACATTATTTTTGCTGAATTCCGTATGAAATTTCATGAGTTTTGTATGTTTTAGACCATGTTAGAAAACATGTTAGAAAACATGTTAGATCTAACATTCTAACATAAACATTATTTTTGGGTCATTTACGCTCATTACGAAGAAGAAGTCTTGACAAAACATATACGATGAAATCATGACAAAACATTTACGATGAAATCATGACAAAACATTTACGATGAAATCATGACAAAACATTTACGATGAAATCATGAAAATTCATGAGGGTAGAAAAGAGGGTAGAAAAGAGGGTATATCTAACCTTCTACCCTAAACATTATTTTTTGGTCATTTACGCTCATTACGAAGAAGAAGTCTTGACAAAACATATACGATGAAATCATGAAAATTCAAGAGGTGACAAAACATTTACGAAGAAGTCTTGACAAAACATATACGATGAAATCATGAAAATTCAAGAGGTGACAAAACATTTACGAAGAAGTCTTGACAAAACATTTACGATGAAATTCATGAATTTCCTTAAGATAGAAAAAATAAAGTTAGTTTTTTATAAAATATTTTTTTTATTTTGTATGTAAAGACAGATATGTCAACAACCGAGAACACAACAACAGTTATAGTCCATGAAGCTATAAATGAAGAATATGAGTACATACAGTTTAACAAACAACTCCGTCTCATTCGTTCAGTCAAAGACGATATGTACCAAATGCAAAGTATTTTGACAGCATGTTTTGCACCAGATACTAAGAAACCACAAGACTGGTTTGAATTAAATAGCACTCATGAACTCCTCAGTGAGTTTGAACATGAAGAACTTAAAAAGATGTACCAAGACAGACAAAACTTACCATCACATCTAAAAGGTATATATGTTCATAAGTTCCTAGTTAGTTCAATAGCAATGTGGGCTTCACCTCGTTATGCAATCTACATACTTATGCTACTTGACGAACTTTGTACAAAGCAGAGAGAAGATATGATGAAAGAAGACAAAAGCATTCAGAAAAGAATACCACGTTCGGTACCAAAAGGAAAGGAAAAGAACTATAAGTATATGATTTATACTGAAGAGATGGAAAATGAAGAAGACAGAGATATGGTTATGTTGCATTTAGTCAGAAGAAACAACAAAAGCTTTTACGACCTTGCTAAGATTTACAAATCTGACAGAAATTGGTTCTATCGCGAAAACTTACCGATTTCAATGACCCCAAATGAAGATGTTAAACAGATAGTTCAAGATACGTTACCTCAAACACACTATGATATGAAAGGTTGTACAATACTTACCTTCAAAGAAGATTTGCCATTGTTAAAGGAAAAAATAACAGAGTATTTTGACAACTTCAAACAAGTAGGGTAGATGAGCCATTTATTTTTCAAGCTTGACACCAAAGATGGCTCAGGTAGCTCTATAAGGTAGATTGCCTCATCTGTTGGGTCTATGTCGGTCATTGTTTCAAGACAAGTCTTTTACTTTTTCAAGACAAGTCTTTTACTTTTTCAAGACAAGTCTTTTACTTTTTCAAGACAAGTCTTTTACTTTTTCAAGACAAGTCTTTTACTTTTTCAAGACAAGTCTTTTACTTTTTCAAGACAAGTCTTTTACTTTTTCAAGACAAGTCTTTTACTTTTTCAAGAAATTTTTTGGTGTAAAGTTCTCAAATTTGAGAACAGTGGTCTTGATTTCAGACGATACCCGTACTTTTTCAAGACAAGTCTTTTACTTTTTCAAGACAAGTCTTTTACTTTTTCAAGACAAGTCTTTTACTTTTTCAAGACAAGTCTTTTACTTTTTCAAGACAAGTCTTTTATTGTTTCAAGACAAGTCTTTTACTTTTTCAAGACAAGTCTTTTACTTTTTCAAGACAAGTCTTTTACTTTTTCAAGACAAGTCTTTTATTGTTTCAAGACAATGTCCGACGTACCACCAACCGAGTCCATTCCAAAGCCAGAAGAACCGACAGCCCCAGCACCACAACAGACTAAGACTCAAACACTTACATTTTCAAGCTTGACTTTTTACAATTTGAACTTTGTTTGCGTAGATATGAATTCTGAAAGAAGTATGAGGGTCTTGTATGACTTTGTACTTCTCCCATAGTTCATGTCTGTCAAACTTACCTGCCATGGACTCTTTCATAAGTTCCATGAAATCGTCTTCGGACAATCCAGGGAAAAGTATAATGTCAGTAAGTATTCTCTTTACATCCTTACTTAAACTCTTTGCTGTCTGTACACAAATGACAACTGAGATGTTAAAGTGTCTGAGCTTCTTAAGAATTCGACACATGTCTTGTTCTCTATTCTTTAACAAAGGATGAGAAGCAAAGTCATCTAAGATAAGAAGACACCTATGAGGGTATGTCTTCCAATCGTAAGATTGCAATTTCTTCGAAATGTATTCTATCTCTTTCTGTTTGTTTCTGAAGTGTTTCTTCTCTAATATTCTCTGCATTTCCTCATTTGGGTCTTTAAACTTCGAATTTATATACTCATTTATAGCATTGTACTTCAAAACTCTTCTTTGGTACTTCTTTATCCAATCTAACAACTCAGTATCTTTTATACATACTAACTTAGACTTTTTTATAATATCTTTGAACGAATTGACGGTTTGGTCAAATTGACCAGAAGTCGAACAAATAACAACTAACTCATAGAATGGGTTCTTCTCATCTAGTTCTTGTTGTTGTGCAGCCATTTTAAGATAAGTGAAAGTCTTACCCGACCCAGGTGGTGCGATTAGACCTGTTATACCATTCTGAGCAAATAAGAACTTTTCATGTATAGGCTTTATCTGAGCATTTTCTAACTTCCTCTTGTTCTTCTTCAAAACATTCTCAAATTTCTTGTCAATGTCAGCAAACTTTTTTTCTAACATATTTTTAGAAAAATTAAAATTTTTATCTTTTTGAAAATGTCTAGCGATTTCGCTATCTATATTCGAGACAAACTTTTCGACAGCAAAACATCTGTCGACCATAAAATCTTACATAGTGTAAACAAGAAAGGTGAATTTGTTCTAAAGTTCTGTTTCTGGGAATATGACAAGAACCATAAAACATTAAGCAGAGCAGTCTTAAAATTTGTCAATGACAGACTTGTTGACAGAGATGACGCCTCTTGGAAAGATGAAGTCCAACAAAAGTTCTTAGAATGCAAAGAAGACACATGCGCTGTTCTTGAAGATGAAATAGAAAACAGAATAGAAGAGCTAGTAAAGGACAAAGAACTTTTACAAAAATATGGTTCGGAGAAATTTGACATAACTCCACCAGAGAAGAAGAAGAAGAAAGAAAAGAAAGAGAAAAAAGTAGAAGAGAAGAAAGAACCTGAACCAGTTCCAGAGAAGGGGAGATATGACATGTAAAAATAAAATTTTATTTTTAGAACATTTCTGGGTCAATGTCAATGTTCTCTTCCTCTTTAGGAGTAAACACTGGCTTAGACTCTAAAATCTTTTTACCCAATTTACCTTGAACTTCAACTATCTTAGACTCATAATATTCATAGTCGTCTGCTTTCTTTGGTTCATAAGGTATAACAAGTTTGTATGCTTTACCTTCTTCGAGTTTTGAGAACTTTCTGTCAAAATTTTCTTTGACTGTCAACATACCGTCAATGTATAAGTCTTCAAAAGTTGCACCACTTTTTCTAACAACAGCAAACTTAACTGGTGCAATGTTCCAAATTTTGTCAAATGTAGACTTTTCAAAATTGTAGAAGTAAACATTCAAATAAGCGAATGGAGCTAACTTATCTTTGACTTCTGTCATGTACTTATTTACTGAGATGAATTTTGCCATCTTTTCTATCGGATAAAAAAATATTTTTTTAAAAAAAAAACGTTTTAAAATGGTATGCCATATAGCTTCTTGAATTTGTTAAGAAATAGTCTAACGCATTTTCCATCTGTATCTCTAGCGTTTACATGAGCACAGCCATCCTTAGTAAAATATACTTGTAATTTTCTATAGTTTACGCCGGTATAAAGGTAGAAAGAGTCTTGTTCTTCGCTATAGTAGTAAAACTCAAACGTATGCTTACCATAGTCTGTAATTTCAATTGCTTCATCTTCTAGTTCGTCGACAAATTCGAATACAATATCTCGAAATTTGCTTTTGTTCTTATTGTTTTCAGAACGAGTGACCCAACGCAAGTTTTCAAGTCTATTGTCGTTTCTTATATGGTTTATATGGTCTACAAAAGGTAAATTGTTAGGGTTCGGTATAAAATGAGTTGCAATGACAACATGTTTTAAATAGCATTTTCCACCCAGATTCATCCTAGCATATCCGTTATTTTGCTCCCATCCGCTTAAAACTCTTTTTGTCTTTTTGTTTCTGACTTCAAATGACTCACAACAGTGAATTTCATATTTCTCATCTAACAAACAAGTTTCCCAACGGTCTTCTCCAACAAACTCAGCGTACATTTCAAATAAAATAAAAAAAATATTTTTTTTAAATTTACTCAGAAAAATTTTTCTTTGTATATACGCCGTTCTGAACATCTAAAAGACTTTTGACATTTGCCAAGAATGTACGTTTAGAAGCTGCCATATAACCATATTCTTGACAATATTGTTTATACGAATCGTACAACGACCTTTCATCTAAACACTCAAAGTTAGTCTCATCTATAAACAGTTCATATACACTCTTGTTTGCTTCTAACAATGTTTGTCTTTCTTCGGTATGTGGAATTTGTCTTGGATTGAACTTTGAAATATCTAATGTCATAAAGTATGAGAACAAGTGGTTGTAAAAGTCAGATGTCAAAGTTTCTGCTAAGTCGTCAAAATATTCTGTATCTTGCATATGAGAATCTGACGTTCTGACAACTACATATCTTCTGTCAGAACTTTCTAACTTCATCGGAACAGTATTGTTTGAAACCATAATGAAGTTTGCAACATTTTCACAAACTCTTTGGTCTTTATACTTTCTTTCAACAACTCCAACTTTGTCTGTTATAAGACTCTTCAAAGCATCTGAGTTCAAAACTTTTGTTGTATCTATACTTTGAAGTTCATTGCAAACTATAAGTTTCATATTCTCTATTGAAGAGTTAAACTTGCCACATATGTTTTCTAAGTTTGTCATATTCGGGTTCGAATAGCCCTCTAACAGTTTGCATAAGATATCTGTAAAGAAAGTATTCTTACCAGTTCCTTGTTTTCCAATTATAATGAGAGCAGTTTCATTTTTAGCACTTGGATGTTGTAAGATATTTGCAAACCAACATAAGATATACTCATAAACCTTTTCGTTTCCATTGCATATAATTTCTTTGACATGGTCTAACCAAGCTTCTATAATACTGTGTTTCCATTCTACTTGTTCATATTTATATCCAGTGAAGATAGAATAGAAGTTTGGAGAAGGTGTATAGAACTTTATACCTCGAACTGAAAAATCTTCTAACTTTGACAATAAGATATCCCAAGCATCTAACATCTTCATACCAACTTGTACGACTTTTATTTTCTTAAGTTTCTGTCTACATTCTTGTTCAGACACTATTGTTGCTCTTGGTTTGTTAAAGACAACATCCCATTCTTTCATGACATAACATTCTGGGGCAGAGTCGACATAAATGACTAAACGTTTCAAATTCTCGACTGCTTTGTTATAGTCTCTAAATGGACACATATTTCTGAATGCTTGGAAGTCATAAAAATCTGAAACATCTATTCTGTACATTTTTATAAAAATAAAAAAAATATTATTTTTATTCTTGAGCTATTTGTTGCATTTGTTGTTCTTGAGCTATTTGTTGTTCTTGAGCTATTTGTTGTTGAAGTTGTTCTTGTAGTACAATACTTTCACCAGTTGCATCTTCCAATTCGAAACTTTCTGCCGTCATTGACAAATACATAGGACATAAAAGTTTTACAGGAACAAAGTTTGCGTCAACTAAGGTTAAGTTTATGTTTGCTAAAGTGTTTGAGTTTACTAAAGCTGAAAACTCTGCATTCGAATGAACAATAGGCAAACCAGCAGAGAAAGTGTTGTTTATACGCATGAGTATCTTTTGGTCATAGTAGTTTCTGTCGACATTCGAATAGCACTTTGAACCTAAGTTTGAAACAATATATAAAATAGGTGTACTTAAAGTCAATGGAACAGACAAACCTTGTATGACACCTTTTCCTCTTATAGGAAACTGTTGGTAGTAAAAACCAGATATAAGTTTTGTATTATAGCTCATATCGTTTATAGTAAACTCAGTCGGACATCCAAACATAATGAAACCTGCTCTAGTTGCAGCACATGTTACATCCGTCCTTAAAGTATTAAATAAGTCAACAAAACCTGTTGGTGGTATATCTGAGTAAGTATCTTCAAAGGAGTATTTTTTACCATTCACAACAACAAAGTCTTCTGGTGTCAAAAGAGCAAAACAGGCTTTAGTCGTCATCGTGTTTAAGGTCAGTTTACAATATCGTCCTTGAGGACTTTGTAAGTTTGTTGTTATAGAATTATATGACTCGGGGTTTTTAGTCGTAATAGTATAAACCACTATGTCTTCTGCCATTTACTTAGCAACTAAATTTTAATGAAATGTTGTGGTCGTCAAATATTTTTATGACGTCTGGGAAACTATATTTTAAGTTCAAGGTTTCACCTCCTTTCATAACGTATATCTTGTCAATGACATTATATGAAACACCACAGCAAGCAATGTCGGGTTCTATTTCTTTGATGTTTATATCGTCTGCCTCTGTCAAAAGTTTCAATAGTTCTTTCAAAATTTCATGAGGTGCGATGACATATGAGTTCACTTTTACAGGGTTGTGTTCGACCAAGTTTAACATTAGACCTAAAGCTTGACAAATCTTCTCCTGAGTTTTAAGTTTGTCTTTCAGTTGTTGGTAGTCATTTCGAATATCTGCAACAGAACTTAAGTCTCTGCTAACTTCAGGATATGTTGGTTGTTCTTTTACAGGAACTATTGTTATACCATCTTCGTCTTCGTATGGTTTCCCCACTTCAACATCTCTGTCTTTGACATTGACAACAACACTTTGACTGTTTGTTTGAGTTGGTGAATTTAACTTCACATCTGCCACCGCCATTAAACCTTTTGAAACACTTACGCTTCTATTTTTCGGAAATGACATTTTACTTAGAATAAAAAGATGGACGTATTCGAGTATCTCTTCGAATTGAAGCAGAACAAAGTTTACACACACAAACAATACAAATACATTGACAGAATAGTTCTTTATACAAACAATGGAAAATGTTATAGAATAGCAGTCTTTGCTGAACCAAAATATTTTCATAAAGCAAAGAAAGTTGGTATAACTGAATGGTGAAAGTTCTTGAAGCAGACAAAAATATAACAACAAAACTTACAGATATTTCTAAAGGTAAGTTTATAATACAATATTATATCAAAACTGGCGTACTGTCAATATTTGACGGAGAGAAGTCAGTTCAAGAACAACTTACTGACCTGCTGCCAAAATCTGCTCGATGGAAGCTGTCGTTATGCCAATCTGAGGAGCCCCAGCAGGTTTCATCGAACGAATCTTCAAAAGAGCATCTTCTGTGAAAAGTGCTATTGGTTTTGTAAACTTCTTTGCTCTCAGTTCATCTGGACCGTCTCTGTCACCAGTATATTGTATTTGAACTGTACCAACAGTTGAAATACCACCCATAAAGTCTTCTGAGTCAGCAAATGGAATGCCAAGCCAAAAGTTTGAACGGTCTCCATTTGTATATTGAGTTTTTTGACCTCCTGTATGAGTCCATACTTTCACATATGGCATAATAGAACTTTGCATTTCAGGGTTTATGGTTGTTGTGAAGTTGTTGTTAAAGTTCATAGCATCTAATGTCAAGTTGTATGACCTCATATCCTCAACTGTAGAATATTCTTCTCTTGGATAGTATTTGCCATCTATGTTTATATGGTATTTAATACCAGGGTTGTAGAAGCAAGAATAGTCATTTATAGTTCGTCTGAACAGTACAAACATAGTATCTGCATGTTTCATTGCAGTTGTTAAAGCAATATCTGTTCTTGCACCTGGGTCAGCACTTTGGTTTCCAACTTCACCTGCAAAGTCTTTGACAGATATTTGGTGTATAGGGAACATAAGTGGAACTGCAATATATTTGGCAGCTAAAGCATTTGAAATATCTGGGTCCAACATATAGACTGCAAGTCTGCTTTCTATTCTCTTGCATTCAAATTTTTCGCATGTGAACTTAACTGGGTCCCAAGCATCTCCAGCAGCATTGAAATAATAGTTTACTTCAGTGTTGAGGTTTGAGAAACCAAAGTCTAAGTCAACTTTGTTTTTGCAAAAGTCGGCGAATGACATTTTATTTGTTCCCACTACTTCTGTAAGAGTGAATGGGTCTTGTGTTGGTGCAATGACTAAGTTATTTTTGCTTGGAGTAAGTTCGATAGAAATTTTTCCTGCCCAGTTTGGCAAGTATCTTAAAAACCTGAAGATGAGGAAAGATGACAAAGGAACTCTAAGTTTCAATTTTACTTTGGTTACTGCTGCTGCATTTTGTCCAGAAAGGTCAACATAAACTCCTGGAACGTTAGGGTCAAGTCTTCTTATTTTCTCAATAGTTGCATACTGGTCTGTTTGTTCTCTAGCTTGTGGTTGTACTGAGTTTCTCAAAGCGAACCATTCATAGTTTGCCCATGTTACTGTTTGAACTAAGTCAGAGTTAGAATATATCTTATATCCCATGAAAACTTCTGGAGCATATTGGTATCCGACATAGAAAATTCCATTGCAACCTTTCTTGTCAGACAACTTGGCAGAAGGTTTTATTTCAATGTCTTGTTCCACGTATAAGAAAGAGTTGTCAATAGAAATTATATGAAACCTGTCGCAAGCAATATCTACTGTTGTTGAAGAACCTTCTCCAAACTCACCTACGTTTCCATAAGAAACAGCAGTTGTATATTCGTAAGTTCCAGGAACTATTTCTGACCTTCTAATGGCATTGTCGCATTCGTTATACCATTCGGAAACATTTCCATTCATAGCATCCAAAACTGTTGGCGTTATATTCTGAGCGGCGTACATTTCATATGGGTAAAAATATAGAATAGTTGGGTTTATATGTCATAATAGAACCCACTCCGACCAAGCTTTACTTTCTTCCTGACTGAGTTTTTAACTCTTCTTTTTCCTTCATTGCCCTCTGCTTGAAGTTGTTGCATCTTTGCATTATGTTCATCTAGTATGTTGCAAATTTCCCATGTCCTTTTTGCCTTTTGGCTCTGGTCGCCCATCTCAGGTAACCTATATCCTAGAAAGAGTTTGTCATAGTCTGTATTTGAGTCTTCGCGTATTGTTTGCATGACTCTTTCCTGAGTTTCCGGTTCAAGCTCTTCAAACAGTGCCTGTCCATATGGAATATGCTCGTTTCCAAATATATGTTTTTGTAGCCATTCTGGTTTTCTTTCCATGTTACCAACTATATCTTTTGTGAATGGGAAAGCTTTTACCCAATCTTTCAGTCTTGCGTCGTTTATTTCTGTAGTTGGTTTTATTTTGTCAAGGAACATGTTTTTCAATACTAACATTTCATTTGGTACTGTCCATTTGAGTTTTCTTAAATATTCATCCCTTCTCGGTTCATTGTCTGCAAAGTAAGTTTTTATGACATTTTGTAAACTTTCGTTTGCAAGGTCATGTACAATAGGTTCTCTTCCTTCTCTATCCCTAACTTTCTTTCTAAACTCTTCACCAAATATACCATCTTTATGGTTCTGTGTAGTTCTTTGAGATAAATGTTCTAGAACGTCAGGTGTTATATTTCCATCAGCCATGTTCATTTCATACTGGTTCAAAATATCTGCATCTTTCATATCTTTCAATGGCATTAAAGCCGCGCTTAAAATACCAGCTATATCTCGTTCACCATTGACTTCCATTGCGTCTACAACTTCTTGGAATTGTGGTTGTAAGTTTATGAACCACCTATCTGGATTAGCTTTATGACCCCATCTCATTGTAGTTCCATCGTCTGCAGAAACAAAAGTAGGTTTGTTTCCATCTTGGTTAGGTTCTGAATGAACTTTAAACAATGTTTCATTTCTATATGTTTTCTTGAAATTTAACCTTTTATTTTCACCGAGTTCATCCGAAGATTGAACGTTAAATGCTCGTAAGTAAAAAGGGTTGTTGTATTTGTGTACATTTTCTTTCAGTACTTCCATTCTATGCTGAATATTTTCATCTGGTGTTGGAGTCTTTTGTATGTCGGCAAACATTTTTCGATATTCTTCTACTATGTCAGCCGAATTTTTTTTAGACTCTTGGAAATATTCCATATTCTCCGCATACTCTTGTTGAGGGTCAAGATTTTTCGGCTGTTCCAAATCTTCATCTAGTTCTGTGAAGTTAGTTTCCAAAGGAGTGACTTGTTCGTTTCCTTCAGGCTCTTCTAGCTGTTGTTGCTGAACTATTTCTTCCATGTCTGGTTGTATCTGAACTTCTTCCTGTGGAGTTTCTTGTACCTCATCTGCTGGCATTTCATATATTCCGAGACCGTTTTCAACAATTTCCCTATCTACGTCATCCGCATTCATAAGCTTTTGTTCTTTCGTTCCGTCTCTATTTTTTACGCGTTTCATGACGAAAGTTGAATTGTCATTTAGCTCTGACATCAAATATCTCGGAGTAAATTCATCCATGTCATTTGGATGATATGCTATTAAATCATATCCCTTAGCGAGCTTGTATTTTCCAGGTTTGAGATTATATCCGTTTTGGTGCTGAGCCATAAAGCTAAATAGGTTCGGGTCAGTATTTCCATCCTTGAACTTTCCAATAGCTTCTTTATATCTGTCACTAAAGTCAACAGTATCTGGGAAACCACACTCTTCTTTAAGCATTTTTAAGAATTCTTGGTTTCCTTGTTCTCTACTTCTTTTATGTCCTTGTTCTGTTTGTGGTTGTTGTTGTGCAGGGTTTTGAACTGTTGGTTGTGGAGGTGGTTGCTGTGCTGGTTGTGTAGGTGGTTGTTGTGCTGGTTGTGGAGGTGGTTGTTGTGTTGGTTTTGGTGCATGCCTGTGTCTGTGTCCATGTGACGATGTAAATGTTTTAGGTAGTCCTGGTGCAGGTGCTTCTCTTGGAGGGTTTGGTGGTATATAAGTTCCACCAGCTGGCACATATGTTCCATCTGCAGCATAATGTCCTACCTGACTTTTCGTTCTTAAGAAAGCATTTACTAGGTCTGTTTTGGTCTGTTGTAACTCTTTTTCTTGACTTTTCACAACAGTTGCTCTAACGGCGTCATAGGCACTTTGAACTGCCTGTCTCGTTGCTGCATCTGTTATTTTCGTCATATTTTGTGCTACTTCTTTTAACTCTTTGTCGAAACCTTCAGACTTCAGTTTCTTTCCAGATGAGAAGTCGTTCACTTGTTTCACCTTACTATGAAGAGCTTCGAAAGCGTTCTTAAAGTCAGCATTTGTTAAAGTTTCATTTGAACTGTCTTCATCCGCTTGTATTTTTGTCCTTATTGACCCTATGAGTTGGGCTGCTTTAGCGTTGGCTTGGGCATCTAACCAGTCATTGTTAGCTTTTATATATTCTGCGCTTTTCATTGCCTTTTGCATGGCTGCGTCGTTATTTTTACTTTCTTGTGCTAAGTTTTCATACTGTACGGTTTGGTTTTGCAACTGTAAAAGTTTTTCTGCCTTTACATTTGCTTCAACTTCTTTTTTATACTCATCGCTATCCATATATGTCTTCAGGGCTTTTTGTTTTATCTCTTCATCTTTCAGTATTTTATATTGAGTAGTATGGTTTTTCAAATTTATAACATCTTGTTCCATTTTTGCTACTTCTGCTGCTTTTTCTGACACTTTTTTTGCATATTCCTCTGTACTTAGTTCTTTCAGTTGTTCTTCTTTCTTCTTTTTCTCTACGTTTAACTCATTTAGTTTCTTTGTGTGTCTGTCATATTCTAGTTTCTTTTCGTTTTCACTTATTTGCTTCTGTATGTCTATGTTTGACTTTTTGACATCTGTTATTTGATTTTTGAGTGAACTCAAATTCATTTGACTTTGAGGGTTATAAGCTGTTCCGTCTGCAGCTCCACCATAGCCTGCCATTTTCGCTAAAAGTGCCGCTCTTAAACCTCCACTCTGTGCACCAATAACTCGGTTTAAAAGCATAGGGTTGCTTGACATTTGTTGCAACATAGTGGGGTCATTCATCATTTGTTGTTGCAACTGTTGTTGTGGTGTCAGTTTTACTATTGGATGTTTCAATGCTCTCTTCCTCTTACGTATATTCTTACGTAGCTTACGTGGCATTTTAAGTGAAGTAAAAAGCGGCTTTTGACAGATGGAACACATACTTTTTTCAGTAAAGACTTTGTTGAGACTTCTTCGTAAAGACTTTGTTGAGACTTCTTCGTAAAGACTTTATTGTGACTTCTTCGTAAAGACTTTGTTGAGACTTCTTCGTAAAGACTTTATTGTGACTTCTTCGTAAAGACTTTGTTGAGATTTCTTCGTAAATGAGTGTAAATGACCCAAAAATAATGTTTATGTTAGCATGTTAGATCTAACACGTTTTCTAACACGTTTTCTAACATGGTCTAAAACATACAAAATTCATGAAATTTCATACGGAATTCAATAAAAATAATGTTTATGTTAGAATGTTAGATCTAACATGTTTTCTAACATGTTTTCTAACATGGTCTAAAACATACAAAACTCATGAAATTTCATACGGAATTCAATAAAAATAATGTTTATGTTAGAATGTTAGATCTAACATGTTTTCTAACATGTTTTCTAACATGGTCTAAAACATACAAAACTCATGAAATTTCATACGGAATTCAGCAAAAATAATGTTTATGTTAGAATGTTAGATCTAACATGTTTTCTAACATGTTTTCTACCCTCTTGAATTTTCATGATTTCATCGTAAATGTTTTGTCAAGACTTCTTCGTAAAGACTTTGTTGAGATTTCTTCGTAAAGTTCTTCATCGTAAAGACTTTGTAAAGTCTTTCTCATGAACTTTCTTGTCAATGTTTTGTTGAGACTTTGTAAAGTTCTTCATCGTAAAGACTTTGTAAAGAAAGTTCATGAAAATTCATGAGGTTAGAAAACATGTTAGAAAACGTGTTAGAAAACGTGTTAGATCTAACATTCTAACATAAACATTATTTTTGTCTGATTTTACGAAGAAATCATGAGTTTTCTACGATGTTAGAAAACATGTTAGAAAACGTGTTAGATCTAACATTCTAACATAAACATTATTTTTGTCTGATTTTACGATGAAATCATGAGTTTTCTACGATGTTAGAAAACATGTTAGAAAACGTGTTAGATCTAACATTCTAACATAAACATTATTTTTGTCTGATTTTACGAAGAAGTCTTGACAAAACATTTACGAAGAAGTCTTGACAAAACATTTACGATGAAGAAGTCTTGACAAAACATTTACGATGAAGTCTTGACAAAACATGAAAACATATATAATTTGTGAAAAGCTCCTGGAAGACCCGTATATATAAGAACTTCATTATACCAATCATCCTCAGGGCTAGAAGGCACGAAGTGCCTGGAAGCCCCACTACCTTTTTTTTTTTTTTTTTTTTTTTTTTTTTTTAAATATGTTTAATATTACATATTAAATACATTTATCAACATTAATTATTTTGAATTGTGGTAAAACGATATGTCACATATTTTTTTATAAAAATTTGTTAAAATGTTTATTTTAATTTATATAATTAAATATTAAAATTTTAAATTTTGAAATAAAATAAATTAACCTCTCGTTTTGCATAGATATATATTTACATGGTCACAGAGCTTATTTTCATTGTCAAAACTTAAAAATTTTTAAAGTCTTTTCAGGGGGGTTATACCGTGATATTAGCCTTGTACCGAAAAAAAGTGATGGGCAATGCCGTAAAGTCATTTCAAGAGCCTTGTACCGATAAACTAGCCTTGTACTGCCATTTTATGGTGACGTAAAGTATTCAAAAAATTTGCAATGTAAACCATTACATGGCAGAAACTTTAAAATAAACAAAAACATGACACTTAGTACAGGGGCTTTTTGGCTGGTGAAGTCAGATAAAACGTGGCTCAAGTGCTCGTTTAAAATTAAAAATGGAATTTCTCACAGTCGAATTTCTTGGTAGACAACAAAAGTTTATCATCAATTGTCGCGCCGAAGGTATGACATATAGTCAAACTAAGCTTGCATGGGAGGAAGAATACCCAGATCTCGGAACTTTTACATCCAATCTCATTGCTACTGCACTTAAAAGAGCTGCATTAGGTCTATACTGGGAAAAAGGGAATCATGGCGGTGCAGATCCATACCTATGCGAGCGTGATCAGCTCACTTTAAAAGAAATTATCGAAGATTCTGCTTACAAAGGTGAAGCTCTAGAAGCAGCTGACATTATTGACGAGGCGTTCAAGTTGAAAGAGCTCAGAAGAGATTATGGTTACAGATTCCTTCTTGAGATTAATTGTCCTACTCTTGCAGAAGAAGTTATCAATACTCTTGGTGGTGATGATGTATCGAGACCTTATGTTAACCATATTTTACAGCAATTGCATTGCAAGCTTAAGGCATGCCAAGAGATTGAAGAATCAAGATACATGGCGTGTGAACCAAGAATTATCGAAGAATTCTACGATAAACATCGTGAAACAATCGAAAGTACTCCAGAGGAGTTGATTTTTAGTATCGATGAAACATTCATAAACAAATTTAAGAAGAAGAAAGTTGCATTACCTGAGGAGATAGAGCATATGATCGCCAAAGGAATTCCAAACTTTCCGCACATTACAGCTTTATGCGGATGCTCAATGACAGGCAAATCTGTCCCACCTCTCTTTGTTCTCCCATGTATTGCAGAACTACCTAGAGAACTGAAAGTATTCCAGCGCGAAAAACATTGTTGGTTTACTTCTACGCCAAAAGGCTGGGTGAACAGAAGTGTATTCTTATTGTATTGCATTTTCTTCATCGAGTGGCTTAACTTTGAACGCCAGAGAATGCCAGAATATATACGTGACAAGCCTGCTCTCATTGTGTGTGATGGACACTCCAGCCGCGAGAATCCTCTGGCATTGTTCCTTTTGGCAAGTGCCAACATCAAATTAATTGTTCTTCCCGCACATACAACACACATTTTACAAGTATTTGATGTTGGCATTGCCAAAAGATTAAAGTCCAAATTCACGGATTATCTGAGAGATTACATTAAGGCACCGAAGCAAGAGTTCAACAGCAATGCTGCAATGATGCGCTACGCCATTATCTACTCATTTATTAGCGCATGGCAAGAATCAGTATCATTAAGAACGGTTCAAAATGCTGTTGCCGCCTGCGGTCTTTGCCCTTGTTCTGTAGAAGCTCTCAAACATAATAAGTATGTTCGTGAATTGACTCCTGCAGAAAAAGAATTGCAAGAGAAAAGAAATTACCGTAATCGAAATCGTATTAACATCAATGGTGAAGAATTGACGATGATGGACATGATTTGCGCAATTTCTGACAATATTAAGAAGAATCCTGCAAATCACAGATTTTGCAGGAAGCCAGAACAAGACACCAAGGAACGTTTCTACTTTTGGATTACAAACTATCTTGATCCCAGCACTGAGTTGTTGACAAAACTCCCTAATATGCCAGGTTATAGTCCAAATGATTAGGAAAATTTTCCAATTTTCCAACAAAAATTTTCCAATTCTCCACCAAAAAATTTTTAATAAAATATTATTTTACGGCATTGCCCGTCACTTTTTTTCGGTACAAGGCTAATATCACGGTATAACCCCCCTGAAAAGACTTTACTATTTTTTCGATAAATAATAAAAAAGTTGGAAAATTTCTACATTCAAATTTTCAAAGACCTGTTACGGGCGCGTATAGTAAAAATTGAAGAAAAACTGTTATCAAATATATTTTGATTACTTTCCAATCTATTGGAATTTTTTTGAATTGAATAATCGTAATCCATTTAATTTTATATATAAATGTCTAAATACTATAAATTTACTAGAACAAGTTCTAGTGACAAACAACCGCCTACAGCTTTATTTGCGATGATATCTAAACCATCTGCACTAGATTATATTGAAGAATCTGAAAAATATATTATTCAACTTTACGGAAAACACGAAGAATTTAGGAATAGATCTGATTTTATGGGAAAACTTGAAAGGTTAATCCCATACGGTCCTTTCATTATCAATTTAGTAAGTAATAATGAAAAAGAATTACAAAAGTTAGTAAATTATCAAACAAATTACCAACAAACGAATTTAGAATTCGCAGACATTGGTGTAAAGACCGATATTCCTAATTATGAAGCAATAGTTAATAATCTTATCAAATACGCAAATTATTCTGATAAATTCTTTAAATTTATTCAAAATCGAATTTCAAATTTAACAGCTATACCAGCTCAGTATATTTTGAATTGCCCAGAAAAGTCACCACTTCTATCATCATTATTAGAAAAAAAAATTCTAATCAATCCAGAACCAAAAGAATTCAACATCTATAACAATCAAAATACGTATCTTGCTAGTCTTATGGAAGCATACGGAATCGCATCTAATCCTACACAGTCTTCTATCATAGATAAAACGCATTTACAGCCACTCCTTTCAAAAGCGAGCAACTACGAATCGGCATATATACAAATAATCAACGCATTCGCATTGCATCCTAATTTTTTTGATAAATGGTTTGATTTTATTGGATTTAAGACACATCTCAGTAATTTCCACTTTAGCTTACTAATGTTCAACGACAATTGGATAATAAAAATATTCGAAGGCTCAAAAGAGTTAAAAGGACAAATAATATTCTATTATTTGCACAATGACGGTGGATACAAAACAATTTTCGACTATTTTACAAAAGCTAAGAAAGCTCTTACTAATGATAAAAAGGAAATATCTACTACTTATTATGTTGGTGTTGCTTATTTCAGAAAATATGCTTTAGAAGCATTATCTGAATTTTCTGATATAATAACAACAGAATACCTTATGGATGTAATAGAATTCCTTGATGAAGAATATAGACATGTTAATTCTGCCTCAAAATCCATATAAAAAAATATTTGTTAGAGAATAAAAAATTTTAAAATATTGAATAATTTCTTTAATACCACATATACGTAAGTCGAATTAAGGATCTCGTTTGGAGAAAAAACAGCTGGGATCTCCAAATTCCAAAAATATATTAAAGTTGGAGAAGATTTTTCTCCATATGAGATCATTAGTCGAATAAGAATGACTATGGAATAACTGTGATTAAAAAATTTCACTCAAATACATATTATTTGTGTTATTGAATGAATCTAGTTCGGTATGTAACATGATTAATGTACATTTTATTGCATTTGATGATATTTAATTTTCAATTTGTAATTTGGAATTAATCTTAATAATATTTGCTTTTTGGTTAATGATAATGTAAGGTGTGGACCTACTGTATTGATATGAATAATAAAGGAATTTAGAATAAGCATAAATAATCACAGGAATGTAACAATTTTTTGAAAGTTTTACAAATAATCAATGAAAATTAAAATCATGATTTATATTGATGTACTATCAAAATTACTCAAACAGTGCAACAGAAAGTGAGGCAGGAATTTTAGGGCTTATTAGATCTAATAATGCAAATACTTGTTTTAATTATTGCTATTTTGTGGATAATTTTGTAGAAAATGGTTTTTTATTTGGAACAGTATATAATACGGATACCATAACTTTAATAAACTGCATGATTATTGGTAATACAATTCAAATTCATTCTGGAAATGGCACTTTCAGCTACATTAATCCACAATCAACAAAAATCATTATTAGTTTCTACTCAACTGACTTATGTCCAGGAGTAGGTGACAAAAGTGCATACTCTTAAACAACCGTCGGATTTCCGGGTGAAATCGTGACACACTTTCGTCTTTCGTAGGCAGTGGTGGTTGTTACAAAAGGTAACTTCGAATGTAGCGTGAAATCTGCAAAAAAAATTCTGAAATTTGAATGGAGAACACAAAAATTGAATAGTTTACGTCAATAAAAAAGAGAAAAATGAAGCCAATGTGTCTCGAACCTAGGACTTAGAGCAGCAATCCCACTGTTTATCCCATTACATATTACACTACATGCATCTCTCACCTCAGTGAATGAGATCAACTATATGATAACTTTTTCCCCATTATATTCTTGTGGAAAAGTGACAAATAGCAACTTTGACCCTCTCTCCTTATGTCCAGGGCATAAATTCATAGAATATCCATTATCTACAGATTCAAGAGATGAATTTCATAAATTTTTTTCTAAAATCCATAAGCGAAGATGAATTTATACAATAAAATGTTATTTATTATTAAACCTTAATTTCGGGAGATATTTTTTTTGAGCGTGCAATCATTCCCCAATGACATGGCCTTCAATTCAGATGTTTCAGGTTAATTTTTAATGACATTTCATGCTAGTTGTCAAAAATTTGAATTGAAGTCAAATGTGCACAAGGGCAGCCTTGAGAAGATTCTAAAATGGAATATATGTTGCCACTTTTCATGATAAACTTATTATCCACATTAATAGACGGTCTTGTTGGTATAGGAAGTAACTTAAAATTTAGCATAAAATCAGGGGAATAAAATCCTAAAAATGAATATGGAATTGATTAACCAACATTTCTTATAAATCCAAAACTTCGAACTCGGATAAAAAGTAACATATTGAAAGTATTAAAACAATTTTTAAACAGAAAATAGATTCTTAGTTAAATCCTAGATATCTAGCCGGTATATCTTCAAAATCTGAAGGATTATTTCTATACCATCTATAGAATTTCCATTTCAAGCTAATACATTGATTATACATAGCGCATCCAGGAAGTAATTTAATTTTAATATAGTGATTTCCTCTTGTGAAATACTGCCTAGGTGTTGTCACAACTGATTCACCTTTTTCTTCGCAATCAAATCTGTCATCAAGTGATCCAACAACAAGATTACCATCGATATATAGTTCTGCTTTTGGAATAGATTTGAGCTGGAATTGTAGATCTGTATTTTGAGGAACATAGAGAATTGAATTTAGTTCTATTGTTGAATAGGATTCTGAGAATTCTTTCATCGAGAAATCTTCATAAACTTGATAAGAATCTGTTGTCGAATCATTATAATAAGATGTATAAACAACACCTCTCTTTCCTTCTGGAAATACATATTGGGATGTATCTTCACAGAAGATATTATCAGAGAAACTATTACAAGTGCATCCGAGGCCATCTGATTCTCTGCCGTATTCAAGAGAGCCATGTTCGTTACAGTATGCATCATTATATTGACTACATGTATCTGTGTAATATCCTGGCAAGCAATCTTCTGTATAGCAGTCCATAATCGTAGTAGATGTACTATCAATTAATGTTCCATTAAGATAACCTTCTATACGATCAGTCACACAGTTATTTTCATCAGCAATTGTATATGGATAACATCTATTTGCATAAAGATATTGATTAAACGATTTTTCTTTCCAACCAGTACATTCATCACCTCTATCTTTCTGGTGTTGATTGACAAACTTGGTATAGATAGCGGGCCATGCTTTGGATTTAATTTCATAATATCCAGATACTTTGGGGCAAAATGAGCCGGCAATCCAATGCCAATGATGACTGTTTGAACTACTTTTTCGATAGTATGATGTTACTTTACCAACATAGTGATCATCATGATCATAATAGTTTAAAACTCCTAAATTTCCATTACTTTGTGAGGAACATGCGATTTTTGGAACTTTAATATCATCATCTTCAAGCACATTATAGAAAATTAAGTATTGAAGCATTACAGGTTCACTTTGAGAAGAAATAATTGGATCACATCACTAAGTATGACGAAAATTTGCATCATATTAACGATATTAAAAAATGGAAAATGGAATAATAATACTCCATTTACTATAAATCATAATAATAATGCAGTTCAGTAAGGAAGTCAATTTGGAAAATTGTTTTCACTTTAGGAGAATATAATTTTCCATTTGGAAAATTTAAAAAGTGAGACGCGCAGGATTCGAACTTTTTTAAAAGTTGATTTAAATGAATTTTAGTGTGGAATATAAGGATAATATCATATTTAAAATAAGAATATACTAGTTTAGGTGGTATTAATTTTTTCGATAAATTTGAGAGTATGCACGTTTAGGGCATGAAAAGTGTCAATTCGCTCAGCGAAAGCTGAGCTAGCTTCGTTCTCGAAAGAATAAGGAAGGAGTGAAGGAGAATGATACAGAAGTTGACACATTCATATCATTTCAACAAATTTTGATCAAATTGAAATTCTAAAATTCAATTCAATTCATATCCTTCAGTCAGTACATTGATATCCTTCTGCATCACAATGATAACTCGGGCATCAATAGTTCTACAACTAACTCAGAAAAAACAAGATTATTACTTCCTGCTTACAGCTTTTAAAAAGTTTCGATGATAAAAATCACTCTACTCTCGTTTATCGACATATGGTGATAGTAGGTAAACATATTCTTATCGATATTAATAAAAATATTTGTACGAAAATCTTATCCAATTAGAGAGTTATTCATAAAGTATATGATAATTATAATTACTTTATCTTTGTTTTATCTTTGAATAAACAATTTAATTTAAATTGCATAATATTTTTTGGTTGAAAGACAGGAAACTTAGTTGAGTTTGTATTATTTTTATCGTTTAATTCATCGTATCAGTGAGTGATCCAGATATTTAAGATATTTAGAAAAAAAATTATTAATTTGATTAACAAATTTTAATCAAAATAGCAAAAATCTATTTGATAGCTAAACAAACAATAATTTTTATTTCAAGCAAAATCACTTATTTTCATCTAAACGTATAAAATTGTCAATTTTATGAAAATAAATTGAAAATCTCATGAAATGTAAAGGAGAGTAATATTTTTCAATTTTCTTTTTTTCTTTGTCTCAAATATTTTCTGTTGGGAATTTTCTTGTTATCAAAAAATAATTTTAATATTTGTTTATTTCATTACATACAATAAAATTTTAAAAACTCTATTTCTTCTCAAGAAAATTTTTTCCTTCATATGAAGAAACATTTTGTTCTCCATTTGATACTGAGTCTAAATCTCGATTTTTGAATTTTCTTCTTTCCAAATTTTGCAAATTACCTCAGACTTTTCAGAGGATTGAGTTGCCACTCCATCCTCTGAAATAGTCTGTGGTAATTTTTAGTCTCTACACTATTTCAATATAAGCTCCATTTTTAAACAGTTTTTACACTATTTCAATATAAGCTCCATTTTAAGCTCTATACCATCTTTAAAAATTTTTAAGTTTTGACAATGAAAATAAGCTCTGTGACCATGTAAATATATATCTATGCAAAACGAGAGGTTAATTTATTTTATTTCAAAATTTAAAATTTTAATATTTAATTATATAAATTAAAATAAACATTTTTACAAATTTTTATAAAAAAATATGTGACATATCGTTTTACCACAATTCAAAATAATTAATGTTGATAAATGTATTTAATATGTAATATTAAACATATTTTGCGCGAGAAGTGAGTTGTGGTAACTTTCGTGGATATCCATCGTTCATTTTATGGTAAAAATTCTCAATTTGTGGGAAAAGTTCTCAATTTTGTGGTAATTTTTATGTACCACAACTCAATTTGTGGTCACTTCATCTTACCACGTGGTAAGTTTTTATAAAACTCTTTATTTACCATTGATTTCTGATTTAATATCAATATCTTGAATAATCAAGCATATCTATCGCTTTAAATTTTATTCTCTAATTCCAAAAAAATTCAAAAATCAAAAAATGAAAAAAATATTTAGAATTTTTTCCGTCAAAAATAAAAAATGTTCCCACTGAGTGGTTTCCATGGAAAGTTACCACTGGGTCCCACAGGGATTGGCCTAGCTAGGCTGTACAAGATTTAAAAAAACATTGCCGGGTTACCGTAGAGGCCTAAAAAATCGCGCCTCGGCGGCAAGCCGCCTCGGCATTAAGAATGCGCATCTAAATTTTTATATGTCCTTCTTTCTTTTATTTTTCCCTTCCCTTTCTTTTCTTTTTCTTTTTTTCCCTCCTCTTGCTCTCATTTACCTTTTTTTTCCTTTTCTCATCATTTTTCAAAATTTTAAATTTTTATCAAAAATCTTGCCTATAAAAGCAGACTATGGAACCTTTTAATGCCTCTTAATCAATATTATACAGCATAAAGCATATTAAATGAAAGTAATTACGTATAAATTTATTTTATTATCTTATTTATTAATTCTTTAGCATGTATTGTTTAATATTAACTTTTCTGTACATTAAATATGATATCTCCAAAGTATGAATGCCTTGTAACGAAACGAAAACTTAATTTTATGTTGAATATTTGTCACAAACATTAGATTATTAAAATATATGTTGGATATCCCTTAGTATGAGACTTCATGACTCTTGTAGTCTAACGTGAGCTTTGGATTGCAAGCTCTGTGGTTAACGAACATAAATTAATTGTAAAGTTTTCAAAATTTTTCATCGTTTCTATCAGCATCTATTTTTCCTTTAAAATAATATATTTGTATGAATACAATATTTAGTAATTTTTTTATTTCCCATAATTTCATTCAAAATTTCAGAAAAAATTAATTTCTATTCAATATTATTTCAGCTTCAAAACACTTCATTCTTATAGATGTTGATTCACTAAAGTGTGATACTCAATGTCTTATTTCAATGAAAATTGTTCTGCAAATTTATTTCACTTTTGACCTCACTTTTTCCGTAATTCAATTTTTTACTTTTAATATTTTAGATCTTCATAATATCATTTGAAAAATTAACCATATAAAAAAATCAAGTTAACAATTCACTTTTTCCGTAATTCAAAAATCAAAAATATAAATAATATATCTTTTTATCAATATTATTATTATATTCTATGAAAAATGAGGTCCGGAAATTTTGCGGATTCCCGTAACTCAATTTACGGAAAAAGTGCAGTAAACTATTCAAAATACGGAAAAATTGGTGTAAACTAATGATTTTACGGTAAAATCACGGAAAGTCCCGGAAGAATATATGTGCCTATATGAAATTATACAAAAATGAATCAAACGCATTTTAAAAGATTGTTCTTGTATTATAAATGCTATTCGCAGATTTATTAGTTGAAGAAAATTACCAAATTTTTGCCGATTTACAAAAAATGATTTACAAAGCATATTTTTATAAGGCTTTAAAAATCTTTAAAATGTGACCGGTGACGGAAATCCATGGTAACCAACCGCGGTTCCCGTTTGGAATGCCATAAGTATTTCTTAATAGAATGTGAAATAAAGTAAAATTAACTATATTCAAAATGGAAAAAAATCCAAAAAAAATTTGAAAAAAAGAATTTCATGATAAAAAGCATAAATTTTGCATCAGAAAATTAAATTCAGGTATTTTTTTGAAATAGAAAGAGTCCTAAAATTAGTTAAAAATCATTTTTTATTCAAAAGAAACGCTATTTTAAGGAATTGAAAAGAATTATTTAATAATATTTTATTTATAGAATTTGCATATATCATATGCATAGACATATTGAATTGTAAACATGAGAACACTAATTACATTAACTTGTCGTTCAAATTATTGCATCGAGAAAAAAGTGCTATAAATTTACTCAATTAGTTTACAAACGTAAATGTTTGACATAAACTTTACGTTTGTAAACCAATTTGATTAAATTTAGTAAATTTTAGTTCGAATGCAAGTTTTCTCGGTAAATCATTTTTTAGACCTCAAATGAGATGTATGATCATATGAGTCACATATGATTTAATCCGAATATGTGTGAGAATTGAGTTTAAAACGAAGTTTATTTTTTGGACTATATTTCGCCATTTTAAAATGTGTAATAATGATATAATTCGCATGAAATTGAAAAATATTGACTGGATGTGTAATGGTTTTATAATTGCAATGTTGATTTGATCGAATTTAAATGAATATATAACGCGATGAAATTTCGAATTGCTCAAATGTCTGTAATTCATATATGGTGCACATATTAATATTACATTTCGTTGATATTTACCACATAAACCTTTAAATATTAAGTCATTTTAAAGTTATATGCGATTTAGTTCAAAATGCACGTTTAGAAAAAGACGATAACGATTAAATTACAAAATCGATAACGACCCGAAAAAAATTGAATGCACTTTCAAAAAAATTTCAAAAGGTAAAAGTTGGCTTTTTATACTTGGTATATGCACTTAATATATGATAAATATTCATTTTAATTTCAATACTTCCTAAATTGTTCTAAAATCAGTCTGGTGGGATTAATTTGTCTGCCATGTCAAATTTTCAAAAAAGTATGCAAATAAAAGAGTATACGAATAACATATTTAAAACAGAAAAAAGAGTCTAGTTTTGGATAGTGTAATTCGATTTCTTGGAAATTTTTTGAAAGAGTATTCAATTTTTTCTCATAAAATTTAGGGCGTATGGATATTTAAAAAAAATATTTTCTTCATTTTTAAGATGGGTAAAACATCTAAGTTACACACTCGCATTGTCATGGTCAATGACGTTCGAAATGGTCAAGTTTCAGGAACTATATACTGCATTGGAAAGAATGGAATGTCGATTCTTACTACAAAATTCGATTCTTTCAGAGGGCATTTGAAACAAACAGCAGAGCCAATCGGAATGGAGTATCATGAAGTAGAAAGGAACATCTTACGGTGCTCATGGAATCCTCAATCTTCAGAAATACAACTTCTTGAAGATAATGGAGTGAGAGTTGAAGATCAACCTGTAAACACTAGAACAGAGACACAACGCTATGATCAAGATACTCAATTACTTTCAGATCTTACAACTCCTCCCAATAGAGTAAATTCTCAACCTATTCTAATGATAACAGCTATGGATTCCCTGAATTCTTAGATCCACAGATGACCAATTCATATTTAATAATAGTAATATCGATATCCAAATTGCTGATGATTTTCTCTTAATTATTAATACTTTTTACTTTCAATTTTTGCAAGTAAAAGAAACTATATATTGACCAATATTTCATTCATCACAAAAATAAGATTCATGAATATTTTAATCTCACAAAAGTATTACATATTGTTATATTCTATAAATATCTTTGTTAAATTCTAATATTTGAAGAATTATTGCTTCTAATCGGCATTGTCTACTCCAACTTCAGCACATGATTCTTTTAAAAAGCTTTGAGCTTGATTATTTGCTCAAATTTTAAATTCTCTTTTATGAGATTTATTGGAATTATTCAGCTTCTCTTAATCTGCTGAAAATTACTGGTTTCGATATCAAATAGTTAACAACATTTTTTTTCAAAGAGATAATTGATGCTTTTTCTTTTTGCAAAAAGATCAATTGCTCTTTTCCATTATAACCAGAACCAGTTAATTTTGCAGCCATCAGACAATATTAATGTAAAATTTAGTGGTATTCGATCGAAAAAATTTCCTTTCCAATATAATTTGAATTTTGGCAACGCAATATGCCAAAGTAATACATCGAATAGTATTAGGTCGTCATTTGGACAAAATATTCTCGGTGATTTCAGAACTAAAACCATAGAAAACATTAATTTTTTAGAAGATCAAGAATTTTCTTGCAGATGCTTCCATACTTTATCAGAAGAACAAGCTGAAATACTCAATTACCTATCCGAAAACGATTATCTTCTTTATTTTCAGTTGAAAAATTTCAAAATGAAACAAGGATTTCATATTTCTGAAGGAAGATACTTCCTTACTAAATACAAATTTGATATACAATACGCAACGGAAGTGAAATCAAATGTAGTTCATTATAAAATCATTGATATTGTTCCAAGTCAAGAAATTGGACACCAAACTTCTTATAGTGATAATGTATGCACAGAATTACAAACACCTCCCATTATCAAAGAAGGAACAAATGTTAGTTTAACTTATCAATTCACTTTTACAGAAACAAAGCTTTATCCACCTTCAACAATGCAGCCAACATTCGCATTATCATCCCTTAAGTTACAATTACTTATTAATATTGCAATTTTAGCATTTTTGTTATATTTCACACCAAAGTACTCAAATTCATTTGGTCCATTAGAAGAACAAACAGACGATAGTGTTTGGTATTATTTACGTGGTGATTTGTTCAGAATGCCACAAAATATTTCGATTTTATGCACATTTTGCGGGATTGGCGTTCAGACAATCTTCTCATTGCTCTACATGTCATTGAAATCGTATGGTGAGTTTTCTGACGTTGTTTCGACGTTTTTCAGCGTAATGTCATGGTCCGGAATAATATGTGGCTTTGTTTCAATGTTTACATTCAAATACGTTGGTGGCTATGAATGGAGAAACGTTTACAAGGCAATTCTCACTCTAACTCCTGCACTTTTCGTTTTAATTTTTTGTATCAGATCATTACTTTTTATTTTCACCAAATCTGCATCATCACCAACTAATGGAACAATTCTACACATAATGGTACTCGTTCTGATCCATACAATCTCAGTTTCAATTGGATCAACCGTTGGATTGAAGTTTCCCATTAACGACACGCCATGCAAAGTGAATATGATACCAAGACATGTTCCTGCATCTCCATTTTACATGTCTCCAGGCTATTTGAGGGTTTATGGAGGAATTTATTTGTTCATTTCTATTCTTGTTGTTCTTTTGACTATTTCTGAATCGGAAAGCAATCTCACAAAACAAGCATGAGAATGTTGTTTTGCAGTCTGGAAGCTTTGTTCGGCCAACAGCTCAACTTCAAAATAATAGAATGCTAATGAACTGCACATTTGACTTAGATAATAGTGTTTTGACGGGAAATGCTTATGTTCCAGCTACGCCATTGTTACTCCAGCAGCCAAAAGGTTCATATGCAGTTTTGCGAATATTGATAGTCCAATTTGCATCGGAAGAGGCATAACTATACATGTTAATGCCATCATCTGCTCCAATGTCACTTTAATTAATGGTTGTTCTATCCAAGAAGGCGCAACTATCGGAAACAGCTCAATAATGAGCCAGTGAAGTGTGGAAAAAGAAAGTTAAGTGATCACACCTTTATATACCCCCTGGATTTAATTATTCAGAAGATTTCATCGAAGACTGCCACAAACTTCCAATGGTGATAATAATCATAGGAACATGCCTTACTAAGCAACATTCGTGCGCAAGAATCGATGAAGTTCTTTCAGACTGTTGCGCTGACATGCATTCGGTTGTAAGAGGCTACATGAAGCTGATGTCAGATTATCCAGTCGAATTTGGCCGCCAAATTTCAAAGTTACCCGTTGTTAATACTTACGATGAGATTGCTGACGTATTTGGCTGAAAGAGTCTGTCTTTGGCGCTTTCTTACTGAGATTCTGGTTCTGAAGGCGAATGGGATAATTTGATAAATAATGCGACAATAATTGTTGCTGATGAAATCTAAGCGGCCTTCGAAAACTATTGTTTTTCAATAAAAACTCTTTGGAAATAATTTTATTGCATAAATTGATTTTATTTAAACATGGATGTTAGAAAGTGCTATGGTATAATTATTTTGAAGCGCCGTGCTCAATTAATAATTTGATAATTTCGTGTGCATTTTGTTTAATTGCAATGCTAAGCGGACATTCGTTAATATAAAAAGAATTTCATAATACGATGATTGATATTAAAAGAAAGAGAATACCATAAAACGATGATTGATATTAAAAGAAAGTAAATTTCATAGAACGATAATTGATATTAAAAGAAAGAGAATTTCATAAAACGATGATTGACATTAAAAGAAAGAGAATGATATAAAACGATGATTGATATTAAAAGAAAGAGAATGATATAAAACGATGATTGATATTAAAAGAAAGAGAATGTAATAAAACGATGATTGATATTAAAAGAAAGAAAATTCTATAAAACGATAATTGATATTAAAAGAAAGAAAATTCTATAAAACGATAATTGATATTAAAAGAAAGAGAATGTAATAAAACGATAATTGATATTAAAAGAAAGAAAATCTTATAAAGCGATGATTGATATTAAAAAATAGTTAATAAGTTTAATATTGACATCTGCTCCATGTTCAATTAATAATTTGATAATTTCGTGTGCATTTTGTTTAATTGCAATGCTAAGCGGACATTCGTTAATATAAAAAGAATTTCATAATACGATGATTGATATTAAAAGAAAGTAAATTTCATAAAACGATGATTGATATTAAAAGAAAGAGAATGTAATAAAACGATGATTGATATTAAAAGAAAGAGAATGTAATAAAACGATGATTGATATTAAAAGAAAGAGAATACCATAAAACGATAATTGATATTAAAAGAAAGAGAATTTCATAAAACGATGATTGATATTAAAAGAAAGAGAATGATATAAAACGATAATTGATATTAAAAGAAAGAGAATACTATAAAACGATAATTGATATTAAAAGAAAGAGAATACTATAAAACGATAATTGACATTAAAAGAAAGAGAATGATATAAAACGATAATTGATATTAAAAGAAAGAGAATGTAATAATACGATGATTGATATTAAAAGAAAGAGAATACCATAAAACGATGATTGATATTAAAAGAAAGAGAATGTAATAATACGATGATTGATATTAAAAGAAAGAGAATGTAATAAAACGATGATTGATATTAAAAGAAAGAGAATGTAATAAAACGATGATTGATATTAAAAGAAAGAGAATTTCATAAAACGATGATTGATATTAAAAAATAGTTAATAAGTTTAATATTGACATCTGCTCCATGTTCAATTAATAATTTGATAATTTCGTGTGCATTTTGTTTAATTGCAATGCTAAGCGGACATTCGTTAATATAAAAAGAATTTCATAATACGATGATTGATATTAAAAGAAAGAGAATACCATAAAACGATGATTGATATTAAAAGAAAGTAAATTTCATAAAACGATGATTGATATTAAAAGAAAGAGAATGATATAAAACGATGATTGATATTAAAAGAAAGAGAATACCATAAAACGATAATTGATATTAAAAGAAAGAGAATACCATAAAACGATGATTGATATTAAAAGAAAGTAAATTTTATAAAACGTTGATTGATATTAAAAGAAAGAGAATGATATAAAACGATAATTGATATTAAAAGAAAGAAAATCTTATAAAGCGATGATTGATATTAAAAAATAGTTAATAAGTTTAATATTGACATCTGCTCCATGTTCAATTAATAATTTGATAATTTCGTGTGCATTTTGTTTAATTGCAATGCTAAGCGGACATTCGTTAATATAAAAAGAATTTCATAATACGATGATTGATATTAAAAGAAAGTAAATTTCATAAAACGATGATTGATATTAAAAGAAAGAGAATGTAATAAAACGATGATTGATATTAAAAGAAAGAGAATGTAATAATACGATGATTGATATTAAAAGAAAGAGAATACCATAAAACGATAATTGATATTAAAAGAAAGAGAATGTAATAAAACGATGATTGATATTAAAAGAAAGAGAATTCTATAAAACGATAATTGATATTAAAAGAAAGAGAATGAAATAAAACGTTGACTAATATTAAAGGAAAGAGAATACTATAAAACGATGATTGATATTAAAAGAAAGAGAATGTAATAATACGATGATTGATATTAAAAGAAAGAGAATACCATAAAACGATGATTGACATTAAAAGAAAGAGAATTCTATAAAACGATGATTGATATTAAAAGAAAGAGAATGATATAAAACGATGATTGATATTAAAAGAAAGTAAATTTCATAAAACGATAATTGATATTAAAAGAAAGAGAATGTAATAAAACGATAATTGATATTAAAAGAAAGAGAATGTAATAATACGATGATTGATATTAAAAGAAAGAGAATACCATAAAACGATGATTGATATTAAAAGAAAGAGAATGATATAAAACGATGATTGATATTAAAAGGAAGAGAATTCTATAAAACGATGATTGATATTAAAAGAAAGAGAATTCTATAAAACGATGATTGATATTAAAAGAAAGAGAATTTCATAAAACGATGATTGATATTAAAAGAAAGAGAATTTCATAAAACGATGATTGATATTAAAAGAAAGAGAATAAATTTATTGTTCACTTTATTTCCATTTTGAATTAGATATGATGCAGTATCAAAATTCCCATAATACAAAAATTTTGCTATTTCTGAAGAAGGATGTTGATCGAAACTTGTTGAAAGATAATTCACAAGTTCGTAATTTCGGTGAATCAATGCAATGTCGATTAAACCTTTAAATGATTGACCATCGTTTAGCATTTGTGAGAAAATCATTTTATTTCCACTTTCAGAAGCAAATTTTGCAGTATTTTCAGTATATTTTGCACCTTTATTTTTCAGGTATTTGAAACATAATTCTGATCCAAATTTGCATGCGCACTCAAGAGGTGTTAAATCATCGCATTTCTCATTTGTATCCAAGTTTGGGAATTTGCTTTTAAGATCATCGATTTTATCCCAAGCGATAAAATATAAAAGGCTATCTTTTTTATAGATATTTAGGATGTCTTCTTCTTTTCTGACAGGTTTGAAATCTTTGAAATTGAAACCTTTATAGGATAATAATGTTGCTAAATCTTCATTTTCTGGTTTGATAATTAAAGAAAACTCTTTTGAAATATCTTGATAAAATTTTGCATATTGAGCAATATTCTTGACGCGAAGTGTTGAAAAAGTATCGATTAAATAAAGTGCCATTTTGACAGGAACTTTTTGTGTTTTAATGAGTTCAATTATCTGTTTTGTGGATTCTGTGATATTGTTATTATTGATATTCCAAATAATTTTTGAAGCTTGATTTGGATATTTGAATTCTTTAAGTAGATTCGCATCAGTTGAATTTTCTTCATTAATTTGAGATATTATAGTTTCTTTTTCTTTGAGTTCGGATTTAAGAAATTGTATTTCGATATCACTTTTTTGTTTTGCTTTTTGAATGGAATTTAACTCTGCTTGAAGTTTTTGGATTTTTACTGTTGATTCTGAAATAATTTTATCAGTTTCATCTAAAAAACCAATAATTCCATCTAACATCGTTAATTTCATGTATTTTCGAACAGAATTAAGTGTTGAAATTACTTCTTGGTAATTGCGAATTGAAACTTTAGTGCTTCGAGCGCATTCATATAACTCATTTTCATTAAGAGTAGATTTGGATTGTTTAAGAAGAGTAATGAAATCTTCTGATGTTAAATTCGCTAATTTTAGGATTTTCTTTAAATCTTTGAGTTCAAAGACATCAAAAAGCTTATCCTCTTGAATATAATCTTTGATGTGGGCAGCAATATATTCATAATTTTGGATTAGTTTTTGACTCATCTAAAAAAAATCTACCGAATTGTCACTTTTCTCAAATTTGTTTTAAACGAAATGTTAAAAAGTATAAATAAATGTCTAGGGTTGTTAGATTCCCGACGATAGGTGTCTTGGAAGATTTGCCTGGTGTCATCATAGTGTCTTTAAATCAAAAATTTTATTTTGGAGTTAGTTTTATTGATTTTTCAATAAAAAACATTTCTAAAACAAGAAAATAAAACGATAAAATATTTATATTTTATATAAGGATCTTATATATTGAAAATAAAGATCATTTTATTTTTTTCATTGGTGTCTGTCAAACCATAATACACTATTCAAAAATTCAATGTGTCTTGCGGTTTCAAAAGACACCTTCAAATTGAACGATAGCACAGACACTATTGAATTTTACCCATTTTATTTAGTTTTTGCCCTTTTTATTTTTAAGAATTAATGACTGAAACAGCTGTTTTGCTATGACCTCAATCACTTTTATTTATTATTTTAAATATTATTTAATTTTATTATTTGAATAGGCCAACTTATATTTGAGAAGCTCAATTTGAGACCACTTAATACATTGAAATATCATAAATATTGAAATATTAAAAAGTGTATTTCAAAATATTGAAATTATAAAAATTTATAATACTGAAATTGAGACAAATTAATAAATTCAATGTGTTTTTTTTGAAATAACTCTCAAATATTATTTTTTTGTTTATTTAATGATGAATAAATATGATTGCTTTAGTCAATCATAAAAACTAATTTAAGTTTAAAATAATGAAAGGATAATTTGATTGTTTTTTAAAATACAATTATTTTTGATGATTTGCAAGAATCTTTGAAAAGAATATAATATAGGTTCTATTTTTGTAAAATTTATCCAAATCATATATTACATAAATTACGATTAAAACGATGAAAGAACCAAAAAGTGTGTTTTGTGTTTTGTTGTTGCGTGTTGGATGCGGGATCCTGTTATTTCCGAAATCGACAAAAAAATTGGAAATTTAATTTCCGAAATCGAAATTATATTAATGTTTTTAATATTCTTATATCAAAAGGATTAAAGTTCATTAAGAGAAAAACAATTCTTCTTCTTCAATCTATTGGCGCATTTATTTCTACACGCCAATAAGGAAGGGAAAATTATAAGACACCATGGTGTCTTCAAAACGCTAATTTTTGATATTTTTAACAACCCTATAAATGTCTTTATTTTTAATTTGAAAAAAATATGAAATGTGAATTGTAAGAAAACGCTGTTTCAAAAGAAATTATTTTTGAAATTCTTTTTCTTGAAAAGTAAATGTATTACAGTATGAATAGAAGTAAGCTAAATCAGTAAAGCACTCTGATGAAAAGAGTATAAATCAAGCTTTGAGTCTAAATTAACTTCAATTAATAAGCAGAGTGGACTTATGAGATCCATAAACAATCTTTTATTAAGTTCAGGATGTAGTATGTTTTCATTTTCTTTTTCTGATGTGAAAGGCAGTTGTTTCCGCTTAACAACCAAAGCATATCATGTTTCTTTTTACCGGAAAAAGTTCAATAAAGTTTTATGATATAGTATGAAGAGACAAACTTAATACTATTCTTTTGTAAATAAAATCAAATTTGTTATAATATAATTTCTCGCATGAGGGAGCTACGCTTGTCCTTGGGGCAAGCGTGTCACCTTCGACAAAATAAACATATATTGTTTATAGGAAAAGTGTTTATTCATATAAAGTTGAATGTGTTTAGGGAAATTTTTGTTTTAATTATTTAATAATTAAAATAAAATGTTTAAATGTGAAAGCGCCGTTGGCCCAATTGGATAAGGCGACTGCCTACGGAGCAGTAGAGTCCAGGTTCAAGTCCTGGACGGCGCGATTTTTTTCGAATTTAGAAATTTTTTTGCGACTTTCTAATTTAATTTTGATTTTCTTTTTCCTTTTCAGATTTATTTAATGTTAGGGATGAAATTATATGTCTTTGCATGCTAAGTTCGGTGAACGATAGGAATTGAGTGGAAATTAATCGTCGAGGAAGTACGATTATGTAAAGTAAAAAATGTTGTGGGATTTTTAATATTGTATATAATTTTATAATAAAATTTTTGTGAGACATTTTAAGAAGCACATATAATTTTTTGAATTTAAAAATTAAAGTAGTGTTGAATGAATTTATTGATTAATTTAATACGGATATTTCTCAAAATTAATCAAAAATAGGTTTTCAGAGAACTTTTGAGATATCTTTTCAAAATGTCTTTTTGAAAATATATAAGTATTATATCAAATTGAAAAAAAGGTATTTATCAAAATTCTAAATTCTTAATAAAAAATAATTTTTCAGAGGATTGTGATTTTGAAAGCATGAGTAATAAGTAAAAAATATCTACGATTTTAAGGAGGGAATTGTTCCTTATGAGGTATACATTATAACTATATACCTCATAAGGAACAATTCCCTCTTGATAGCTGGGAAACTTTCTCTGAATAACTTATCATTTGGAGAAAGTTTCCCAGCTATCTATTAGAAACTAAAGGCTATGAGCACTAATATATAATCAGTGCCTCATAGCCTTTAGTTTCTTATTAAAAACGAGAAAACTTGTTCGAAATGATAAACAATTTCGAACAAGTTTTCTCGTTTTAAGGAGGGAATTGTTCCTTATGAGGTATACATTATAACTATATACCTCATAAGGAACAATTCTTTCTTTAAATGGGAGAAACTTTGTCCGAATGTTAAACTATTCGGACAAAGTTTCTCCCATTTGTAGTGGAGATGGAAGGCTTTGAGGTATATTATATTAATATGTACCCCAAAGCCTTCCATCTTTATTGTACAATTTAAAAATTCAGGAAAAATGTAATAAGATTTTTATAAAAATTAAGCGTTTATTCGTAATTGTGTATTCAATGGTTCGGTATTTCTTTGATTTCGAAGTGTCCATCAATCATAACTCTCCAAAATGGCGTTTCACCCTGTTTCCAATGTGGTGTCTCATTGTAACACTCTTCTGGAGTCATGGGGCGAAAGTTAGTATGGGTTAGTTGTGTACGGAGGCACTGCGAGCCTCCTTACCCATTATATGTGAATTTGACACTTTACAAAACCGTTAACATATATTTTACAAATCAAACGCAAAAACTAACTTAACCTTAAATATTTACAAAACCGCCAACCATTTCACCTCACTAACGTTTTCACAAACGACTTCACTAATGTAAAAAAATAAACGTTCTCATAAATTTTCTTCTATATCTTCATCGTCAATGTTAACTCTATTGTAGTCATACTTGAAGTCATAAAGTTTCTCAAGTTTTGAAATGCATAGTCTTGTTAACTTACCTTCATCATCATAAGTTTTATAAAACTACCATGACAATCTTTATACACAGTCAATGTATAGTCAACTGGTCTAGGATGAAGTGTAAAGAACATGTTATACTCAGGAAGGAAGAATAAATGTTTAAATGTATGTTTGTTATATTTTTCGATTTGTATGAGTTGCTTTTGTTCTGTCATTTATATAAAAATAAAATAAAAAATAATTTTAAAAAATAAACTTAAAAATTAATGATATCACCACCCTCACACGTATGAAAACATAGCACAAAAATAAATTTAGGTGAAGTGGTGAGATCTCACCTCTTTTTTCACCCTGTTGAATTCATTGCTTTATAACTCTCTTCCTTGGTTTCTTTTTAGTTGCTTTCTTCACGTCTGTCTCCAACTTGACTGTCTTTCTTCTTCGTCCGTAATGATACCAATTACTTCCACCAGTCAATGGGTCAAATGGTCTTTCGTAAGGGTTTCCATAGGGACCATACGGAAGAACTACTAGTGGAGAAGAAACATTTTCTTTAGTTCCATCGACTCTATTTAAATGCATTGTTTCACCTTTCATCTGGTCATTAAAGTCTTTTGCGTGTTTTGCAAACTCATCGTCCTTTCCTAAAGCATTTTCTGACTCAGTCGCAACCAAATTGGATGCTTTATTTATGAGCCCTATTTTATTTAATCTTAACTTCTTTGCAACCCAGCCTCCAATCTTTCCTTTATTTGCATCTAATGTCTTCGAAACTCTTCCTCCACTCATTTTATTTACTGCGTCATAAGCTCCAAGTGCTTTTGCTCCAAATGCTAATGCTTTTGTTCCCATTGCGCCTAAAGCGGCCCAAGCTACCATTTACACCATATTAAAATCATCTCTCTTCAATATTATCTCATAAAAGTTCTCGTTACTGGAGAAAGTCAATGAAACATAAACATTCTCACGGGCTTCGCCCTCACCGCTTTGCGGTCTATCTAACTTATTTCTTATATCATCTATACGCTTCAAAATGTCTGAACAATTGCTAACATCTTCTACAACAGTTATTTCATCATGAATGACCTTCAAGAACAAGCTCATTTAATATGCAATTAAAATCATTTCAATAATGAGTCCATCCTTTCCATCTTTAGGTAGCACAACATCTTTCATTGAAGAAGGTTCGACAAGTCTTATGTTAAACTTACTGACAAAGTTTGTTATACTATAATGCTTCGGCGGCGAATACATGTAGTTTGAAAGACATAATATAGATTCTTCAGCAAATTCACTTATACTGGATTTTATAACAATGTTCTCACGAGACCAAATACCACCAATTGACAATCTTGTAAGCAATCCTGCTGAACCTTCTACTGTAAACGTCGATGGTAACATTCCACGAAGGTCATCTATTGACATCGTTGAGTCACTGTATTTAAATATTTTCTTAAAGCAATCGTCATTATCTAACCATGCAATAGCTTTGAAGTTTTCATTCGAATATACATCTGCTTCATTAAATGTAAAACCTGACTTCTTTGCAGAGACGACTTTAAAATCTATTGAGTTTGTTTCAAAATTATATGCTATGGTAACTTCTGAAGGTAATGGATGTCCTTCCGCAGTCAGTTGTTCTCTCACTACCGTTTGAAGCTTTGTGTTAAAAACTTTCATGTCATCTCCTGTATCTAAGTTCACATACACAGCAACAGGGAAACTATCTTGCTTCTTTGTTTCATCATTATACCTCAAAACATTAAAGTTCTTCAATAATATTGTTCTTCCTGCTGGAATACTTCGAACCTGTCTGATTTCAATAGCTTTCTCACCTCCTACATACTCTACCCAGTGTCTTGGATATTCATAAGTATACTGACTTTCTTGAATTTTGGTTGGTTTCATCATAACGTGTTCATAGTATATCTTTATACTCTTGTCAGTTAGACTCGGTGCTATGTTCTGAATATTTCTGACTTGCATTTTTAATGGAGATAAAATGAAGCATTTAATACATGACGTAGATGAAGACATGAATGAAACTACAGACAAACTTAACTCTTCTCTTATTCTTCCTTTCAGCAAGATTATGAGTTCTGTTCAAATGGTGTTTATTTCTATTGTGGAAAGATGGGTTCAGGTAAGACATTTAACCTCATTCGTCATATACTCATAACAGAACGTTTAGGAAACGACTCTTACTATGACCAAATCATTATATCAGCAACTTCAGACTCTATGGACTCAACAGCGAAAACATTTATGTCAAAAGTTCAAGCCTCTGTCGTTAAAGTTCCAGACAGTGAACTCATTGAATTTCTTCAACGTTACATTCGACGTAAGAGGAAATATTATGCCATCGTTGAATTTATACAGTCAGGAATGCAAAAGACTTCTGAGGAGATGGAAAGAATTATTGACAAACACCACTTACGTCAATACTCAGGAGTTTACGATATGAAACGACTTACAAACTACATTCTGTCAAAACTTTCAAAATACCCCTTCAAAAAATATCCTTCAAACACTTTGTTTGTGACGACTTCGCCGGAAAAGGTTTAGTGTCAAAACCAGACTCACCATTAGCTAACATCATTACTAAAGTCAGACATTACCACTTAACTGTAGCAATACTTATGCAAACATGGAGGTTTTTAGCTTTAAACATAAAACGTCTCATAACTGACTTCGTTATCTTTCAAGGTTTCTCACGTATGATATTGAACTCATTTGGAAACAGTCAGGTATAACATTACCTTTTGAAGAAATTTGGGAAGCATATAAGTCTCTCATCTCTCCTCGTTCATACCTTGAGATTCATATCATGACTAATACCATTAAAGTCAAAAATATTCCATGGGAACGACCAACATTGTTTTAAAGTTTAACCTTCAATTGACTGATGGTAAACAAATTCCATGCATCTCTGTCGCCATTTCTGTTAATATTTTTGCTGTCATTCATATCATCCACTTCCCCATCCGTTAGCTTTTGAGGATATGCGTTAGAATAGCTGTTCTTAAATGAAGGCTTTTCACCTTTGAGAGCATAAACTCTATAACTTTCTGCATACTTTATGTTTGAACCTCCTGAGCCATCATTGACATAAATTTTTATAGGCTTCCACCCTTTGTTCATGTTCCTGCTTCTTCCCTTAGCTCTTTTGTTCAGTAGTTCTACATCTTTATACACAGCACCTGTCTCAGTGAATTCAACAATATTTTCATTCGTTAGCTTTACATTCAAACCCTTGTCGAGTATATTGTTCATTTCATACATATAAAAGGTTTTTATTCTATATGAAATGAGAAGCAAATCCATCTTAGCTGGTGCCGTTAATGTTCCAATTGAACCAACATCAAATGTTGACTCACGAACGACAAACAATATTGTCATAAAGAACTATAGTTCAGAGTGTTTGAAAGAAGAACCAGAACTTAAGTCGGTGAATTTAAACTCAGCTTCAAACGCTAACGCTACATCAGATGTTAAGTTAGAGTATCCACCACTGGACCAAATTCTTTCAAGAGAAGCCAACGACAACCCTTACACAAATGTTCAAACAAATCATTCAGATAACGTAGACCATTACCTTCTTCAGTTATACCAAACAATTTTACTCAAAGACGATAAGAAGCTTTTGACAAATCTTATAAGCAAGAACCAAATAATTCTAACAAAGGAGGACCTTGAAAATGTTATCTCACGAATAACAGGGAAACAATGTGTCATTGACTATCTCGACCCTGAAATCGAATGCTGTGGTCAAACTCCACTATTCATGAAAATAGGTAACATCCGCATCATTGAAACACCAGGAACTACAGGAGTTGAGTTTAAGTATAAATATTCGAACGAGTATACAAAACTTTCAACAGAATATAAACTTTGTTTGAAATATGTTTTAGTAAATTAAAGCAGTCAGTCAGTCAATGACTGACTTAGGTTAGTCAAAAAAATTTCAAGTTAGCAATTTGTAATATCTATCCAAAACTTCTTCAACAGTATCGAACTCATCTTCATAATGCAAACCTAATCTTATTGACTTGGTGCAGTTTTCACTAACACAATATTTTTCTGTTCTCTTGACTGACATAACTAACTCATTTGTTTCATCAAACAGCAACAACCAAAGTTCATGACCTAATACATAACATTCATACTTTATATTTTTAGCTCTGAGTTCTCTTGTAAGCTGTTGCATTTAATATTTTCTAAAAAGTCAACTTCATCAGTCATTCGCACTGGTGCCTTCAGTTCTACAGGCTCTCCTTGAAAGTCAACAAGTCTGAATTGCATGTCTTTCAAATTATGAGGACTAATGCGAACCCATTTACCTAAATGAGTTGCTATGACAGGAACGTTTGGAATGAACATTGAATTGACTGCATAACAGAAGGATTTATATTCTACTGAACCTTTACTATTAACTCCTGAAATGCCTGTGACATTAGCTATTTTAGACTCAATGTATAAACAATTACCATAACATACGTATGGAACAGATTTCATCTCAATCGTTTTGTCAACACTTTTCAAAGGAAATGTCATATGGTATGCCCAAAGAATTGTACTCTATGACTCATTCGTGTTATCTTAAACTCCTTCGCATAACCGAACTTCAAAACTCCTGCAATAAGTTTAACATTCATTAAGTTTTCTTCGTTATCCTTGTTTATTGTAGTATTTATGAGAGCATTTAACACTCCAGCTAATGTTTCCATCTTATATTCTACATTATTGTGAAATCTTATTTCGTGCTTCTTTCCATCTATTTCAATCTCCATGAAATCTGTTTCATCTGTTATAACGAATGAAGCGATAGTATTGAAGTCAACCATTCTGAATGCAAGCGCCTCATTCTGTAGACCTAAGTTTGTTTGTAGCTTTACTGTCCCGTATTCGTTTGGGTCTGTACTTTGCAAATAGAACAACATTTTATTCTCATTAAAATATGAGTATAGCTGCATATGCGTATGAAGCTGACAGAGCTAAACGTTTATATTTTGGTCAATACTCTCTCACACTTACTGACAAATATATTGTTATTTCTGATGGAAATACTGAGAAATATATAACATGGAAGGACTATGAAAAGTTTGACCCTATTTTAACTCCATGTACTATGCCATTCATTGTAAATGGTGAATGTCATGAAGAACGACACAACTGTTTATAGGTCTGTATATGAAGCTCTTGAAAGCATTCTTAACTTCAATCCTTCAGGGTTCGATACAAAAACAACTCCTTCGACAATGCCATTCATTGTAAATGGTGAAATTGTGTCAAAAAATAATGAAACAGTGTATAAGTCAGTGTATGAGGCGCTGAACTATATGCTTCATTTCAATCCTTCTGGTTTTGACCCACAAATAACTTCATGTACTATGCCATTCATTGTAAATGGTGAAATCGTCATGAAGAACGACACAACTGTCTCAAAGTCTGTTCGTGATATTTTAGACTACTTGCTTCATTTGGGTCCTACAGGATTTGACCCATATACAACTCAATGTCAAGTACCATTCATAAACGACTCAGCAGAAATAAAACTCAAAACGTCAACAGTAGATGAAGCAATTGCTGACTCATTGACAAAACTTCTTGATATAATAATGAGGTTCAATACATTCAAAACAACATATGAAACCTTTAAGAAAAATTATGACGATTTCTTTAAAATTACATACATCGAGCCTTCTGCTCCTCAAACACCAGACTATGCATGCCTTAAAATAAAGGCTGCACGGACACAAGTTAGAACATTGACTTTTGACGGAGATAATATCGTTAGAGACGTTACACCTGGAGACACATTACTTACGAAAGAATACTTAAAAAGTCATATCAGTGATTTTGTGAAAGTAGAACAAAGTGGAGCAGGTAAGAGTTGGTTAGGGTGGTTGTTTACTTTATTTTCATCAGGTGTAACAACTGCATCTCTTATAACCATGCAAAGTGAGATAGATGCACTCTGGGCTTTTCTTGGTGGCATAGATAGCATGAAGTTTTATGTTGAGTTTGCTAAATTACATGGAAATACAGGAAGTTTCTTTGACGGTCTCAAAAATTTATGGGGTAAAGTAACATATAATACAAAGAAACTAACTAACTGGGCACTCAAACGTAAAAATATGTTCGACGGACTTGCTTACAACCCTCGTCTCGGAATTATTGAACCAATTAATTTACATCCTTTAATGGCAGCAAGAGATTTAGATGAAGGAGGACAAGTGGTTCAAACAATTGTTGAAAATCTACTGAATATATATCCTGAGTTTAAAGAAGTTTTAACAGCAACAAACACAACAATTCGTGAAAACTGTATAGTGTTTAACACTGAAGATAATATTTTAGACTATATGTTCGTTGTTTTAGGTCAGTTAGCTAAGACAATAAAAGAGAAAGGTATTGACTCAGTCATAACAGTTGAAGATGTAATGTTAAGAAAGACTTTTGACTCATTGTTTCAAGAACCAAAAGAAGTAGTTAGTCTTTATGAAGTTTTGAACGCAATGCTGACAAAAATAAATGAAAGTGACACTGGTAACATAAGTGAAGCAAAAGTTGTTGAACTTCTTTCACAAAAAGCAGATAAAAACCATGTTCATTATATAACTTCAGACGAACAGATTATAACGGACTACCATGGATATTTAACACGAAGTGATGAAGCGAAGACAAAAAATGTTAATGAAAGAAGATATAAATACATTCGTGCTAAAGGTTATGACATAAGCTGTACTGTACAGTATGATGTAGCTAAAGCACCAGAAGCATTTGGTTATACCGGTGAAATTTATGCCTCTACTTTCAATGTTAACGGTGTATTAGTTGAACCAAGATTTACTTTGAGAGTTAAGGCAAAAATAACTTTTGAAGATGCTATTAAAAGTAAAGCTGACAAAGATGAACTCGAAGCAATGAACAAAGTTTTGAAATCTCATAAACACAATATCTCCGATATAAATGAACTTCAAGCTACATTAAATAGTAAAGCTGACAAGAACCATACACATAAATCCTTCACTACTGTTAGAGCAGACGACATAATATTGAACTATACCCTTGGTTCAAGTGCACCTTTAGAGAATCCGAGTACAAGCGTAAAAGATACACTAAACAATTTAGATAACATGTATGAACATTGAAGGTCATGCCAGAAACTTTGAAGCATATGAACTACCAGCAATGTTAGATAAGAAAGCTGACAAAGAACATACACATAAATCCTTCACTACTGTTAGAGCAGACGACATAATATTGAACTATTTGGTTCAAGTGCACCTTTAGAGAATCCGAGTACAAGCGTAAAAGATACTCTTAACAATTTAGATAACAGTTGCAGGAAATCGAAGTCATGCCAGAAACTTTGAAACATATGAACTACCAGCAATGTTAGATAAGAAAGCGACAAAACTTATGTAGATGAAAATTATGCAAAGAAGTCGGAAGTAAATGCTGCGCTTAATGGAAAAGCCGACAAGAACCATACACATGAAGAATTTCAAACAATCAAGATTAAAGAAATTAAAGCATGCATCGAAATAGTAACAAAAACAGGAAGAAACGGTGCAACTGTACAGAACAAAGAATTTATCCTCCTACTTTTCCTAATGGTTTAATAACAAACAATATAAATATTGTAGATGGCAAAGGATTTATAAACGTTAAACATGAACTTCAAACAATGAAGGCTCAGATTCTTCAAACCATATATCCTATAGGCTCTATTTATACGTCAATGAATTCAACAAATCCAGCAAGTGTTTTAGGTTTTGGTACGTGGGAACAGATTGTAGACAAATTCTTATACTATGCTAACTCTTCAAAGCAAACAGGGGGTTCGAAGAAAATTAAAGAAGCAAACCTTCCACCGCACACTCATACAGGAACTACAAACCCAACAGGTAATCATTCACATTCAATAACAAAAAGAGGTTATAAATCTTGCAGCAGGTTCGGATAGACAGGGAATGATAGATATGATATTTCAAGTGACCCAGTAGATTCAAGCGCAGGTATTTTCTGTGGAACCACAGGAAATCATTCACACACTTTCACAACAAATCCAACAGGCTCGGGTGCAGATTATATGCCACCATTTGTGACTATTTCGCATGGTATAGTTCAATGAACGCGCTTGAGCCTAGAATAAAATCTTTAACTTTACATAAATGAGCTTGAAAGAAGTATTCGAACAACATCCATGGAGGTCATTTAAGAAGTTCAATGAAGCTGCAAAGAGTTGGGGATTTACTAACAGAGCTGAAGTGAAAAGGTTCTTTGACAAAAATGTTGTACATCAAACAAAAATAAACCCTTACGACTACTTTTTACCAATTTACTCCAACGCTCCTGACGCATACCAATTTGACACTCTCATTCAAAGCAGAAAAGGAGGACATAAACCATTCCTCATCTTCATTAATGTTAACACTCGTAAAGCATATGCATATCCAATGAAAAATAAAGGAACTCGTGAAGTGTTAAGAGTTTTACAAAAGTTTGTAGCAGAACATAGCCCAAGTACTTTAACATCAGACCAAGACAGTGCATACCTCAGCAATGAAATCACAGATTTTCTCATTAAGCATAACATAACTCACTACACTACTGAAGACCATAACCATAACATACTCGGCATCATAAACCGCTTCATAAGAACGCTCAGAGATTTAAATCAAGAGCGAGACTTTACCGAAGAAACAATGAAACATTTTCTCGAAGTATATAATTCCTCAACACATTCTACAACAGGACATACACCAAATTCAATGACACAACAACAAGAAGAAAAGTATATACAAAAGAAACGAAGCCAAACACAAAATATCAGAAATTCAACACAATTTACCCTCATTCCTGGTACAAAAGTTCGTGTAGTTCTTGACGACAAACCGTTGACAAAGAAACGTTTAAGGTTAAGTAGAAACTATTATATCGTAGACTCTACGCAAGGTAATGGATATCTTATAAAAGCTGCTGACGACTCTATTGCGTTTTACCCTCGACATAAATTAGTGAAAGTAGTAATGGCAAACTTGCTGAAACCATTGACGAAGCAAAGCGAGGAGTGGTTATTGAAATACTTGGCTATAACATAAACGATGACACTTATAAAGTAAGATATGAAGGAGGCGTTGAAGATGTTATACCATCTAAGAACTTGAGAGAGTCAAAGCCAACACATCTGGGACCATTAGAGCGGGAGTACTGGAAAGACAAAAATAAGCCAGAAAGAATAAGAAAATTCTTCTAAACTTTTTCATTAGATGTAAATCAGACATGAATGAGAACAGTCATATTATTAATGGTACCATTTATTTTTGTCATAAATTTACACCAAAAATATATTTTAGGTGAAGAGGTGAGATCTCACCCGTTTTTTCACCTCTTTTTTCACCCTCGCCGCTTAGCGGCTCAGATTGCTTTAGCTTTCTCGTGAATTTTCATGAATTTCCTTAAGATAGAAAAATAAAGTTAGTTTTATTTTTATTTATTTTTTTTATTTTGTATAAAAGATATGATTTCAACAATCGGCACAACAACAATTCAAGCCACAACTACAGCACCAAACTCGCTAGTCATGAATCCTACGTCAATGTTGGTAGAGATGAAAAGCTTTATTCCTTCTTCATATACTTTTGAAACAGAAATCCAGAAGATAAAGCAAGAACTTTTAACAAGTAATTTAGACTGTAGTGCGAAAGATGAAACAAATGAACAGTATCTTTATGAAATGGAGGACCTCATCGACCATTTGCCTAAACTACCTGAAATTCAGCAGCAAAAACTAACTATTCCTGAATTCGACGAAATTGAAGTCAAAGCAACTGACTCAGTAGAAATTAAGAATTCATACGAAAGTAAATTATGAATTCCTTGGTTTTCATTGCAACCATAAAGTTATGGACAAAGATTGCGACATGGTTTATAAAATATTTCTGACCTTTACAAATCCGAAGAATTTAAGACATACGATAACTTTGTTTCATTAGTTGCAAAATGTGTATGGCAGATAAGAGATAAAGATAGAAGAGGTAAGGTATGGAATGAACAGATAAAACCAGCAGCTTTTGAGTTAAAGAAAACCATTGACGCCTTAGTTGTTCTAGCTGGTTTTATTTCAATGTATAACGCAAAAACGATGCCGCAATGTTCAAAATTTAAAGCAGCAATAAGAAAATATAACTACTCAGTCAAAGAGATAGAAAGAATGCGAAACGACTATGCAGACTTAAAGAAAGAAGCAGAAAAGCCAGCAGAAGATAAAATGGATATGTTGACATTTCTTAATAAAAACTATCCAACAGCAGAAGATTTCCTTTATCTGACGTCAAGAAGAAGTATAAAGAAACTTTCGGCATTGTTAAAACATTCGATGTACTAAAAGAAGAAATAGAAGCTACGAAATTGTTTAGGATTTCAAATATACATCGTACAATTCATGTAAAACGCTTGTGAAAAAAAGGTGAAAAAACAGGTGAGATCTCACCTCTTCACCTCAACATATTTTTATTGAATTCAGCACAAAAATAATGAATTTCATTAGTTATTTTGTATGTAAAGACAGTAATGACAAACATTGAGTTTGAAACAGTTAGAAAGATAGACAATGACACCAAAGTGGTTAGAATAGGTGATTTAAACGTAAGATACTCAAAGAAATACAACAAATATTCTTTGTCAGACATTATATCTCCATCTGGAAAAAAACAAACGACTGGGTTAGAAATGCTTCAACTCAGAAAATTTTGACAAGAAATCCTGAGCTTATGATATCAGTAGCATTTCATGGAACAAGAGCATATCTTATAGACAAAAGTCTTATACCAATAGTTTTGTTATGGTTAGACCCAGTTGTTGGATATAACTTCATAACATATGGTTCATTCGATACGGAACGTTGCAGTGAAGGCTTACTTTACATCGTTCAGAAACCGAAGGACTTCAACACAAAAGATATAAGATAGGAAGGACATATAATATAACTCAAAGATATGACAGTACAGTCAATAGAGTCAAGGTTGTGTTTGTTAATGATATGAGAGCTGCTGAAACAGAACTGCTTGAAGTTTTTGAGAAAATGTATGGTGCTCCCACGAAAGGTAAAGAAACGTTTGAAGTAGATGAGATAGATAAAGCTATAAAATTATTTGACGAAGTTGCTGAAAAATACATGTAAAGCGTTTATTTTTGGTCTTTTGTGAAAGTCAGAAAATAAAGTTAGTTTTATTTTTATTTATTTTTTTATTTTGTATGTAAAGACAGTAATGACAACATCAGAGAACACAACAACAGTTATAGTCCATGAAGCTATAAATGAAGAATACGAATACATACAATATAACAAACAACTTCGCCTCATTCGTTCGGTCAAAGACGATATGTACCAAATGCAAAGTATAATGAACGCTCTTCTTTCTACAAAGCAAGCATATCATTGGTTTGAAAACCAACAGACAAAAGAACTTTTAGAAGAATTTCCTCATATGATTGCTTCCCTCGGAAAACCGAGAGAAGAGATTCCGTACGAAAATCGCAAGAATTTGGCTCCTGGTTTGAAAGGTTATTATGTTCATAGACTTTTAGTAAATGCTGTAGCAATGTGGGCTTCACCTCGTTATGCTTGTTATATTTTCATGATGTTAGATGAACTATATAAAGCAGAACGTGGAGAGATGGAAAAGAAACTTCAAGCAAAAGATGAAGTCATTGAATCCAAAGACAAAAGCATACAGAAAAGAATACCGCGTTCAGTACCAAAAGGAAAGGAAAAGAGTTATAAGTATATGATATATACTGAAGAGTTGGAGAAAGAAGAAGATAAAGATGTGGTTATGTTGCATTTAGTCAGAAGAAACAACAAGAGCTTTTATGACTTAGCTAAAATATATAAATCTGACAGAAACTGGTTCTATCGTGAAAACTTACCGATTTCAATGACACCGAATGAGCAAATAAAGGAAATTGTCAAAAATACTCTTCCTCAAACACACTATGACATCAAAGGTTGCACAATACTTACATTCAAAGAAGACTTAACATTACTGAAGGAAAAAATAACAGAATATTTCGATAACTTCAAAGAGGAAGAATAAAAAAATCTAAGCTAATTTTATTTTTTTTATAAAATTTTATCTCATATGAAAGAACATGAATTTAGAATATTCGGAACTCATGACAGAAGAGAGAGAACGAACACATGTAAAAGATTATGCAAAATTTCTGAAGACATACAAAGCATTTAAACAATATCTAAATGCTTCTAAAGATTATGCAAAATTTCTGAAGGTATATAAAGCTTATGAAAAAGCGTATGAAAAGTTTATACATTGGGGAATTGTTGTAAAATATCGATATGAAGACTAACCAAAAATATATTTTTGCTTAAATAGCTTCAGGGTCTATTTCTTCAACCATTTCACTTCCTTCGTCAATGTCAATAGAAGCTTCTTCAACCTTTGGTAAGAATTTCTGTATAACATCTTTGTTCGTTATTGTCTTCAGAGATGAAGGATAATATTTCACATTTGTTTCACCCTTCTTATATTCTTTCTGTTCGGAAAGATTTAAAGCAATACTGAAGAAGTCAATATTAGAGTTCTTTATAACAGTATAATGAGTATCTTTGACATTCACGAAGAAACTCTTTTGTTTCAAAACTACTGCTAACTCTTGTGAAGTATAACGTTTGCGGTCAATGACGATAGCTAATGGTCTGACATACTGACCAAACTTAGATTCTTTCACAAACTTCTTGTTAAAGATAACATTAACATTTGAAGCATTATTGAACTCATTCTTGATGGCAGTAGCGAGAGCATTGTATGAAAAGAACTTGCAATCTTGCATGTGTTTCATTAAAATAAAAATATTAAATTATTTTGAAAAATAACTTAAAAAATCTAATCTAATTTTTTCAAAAAATATTTTTTTATTTCCTACTAAAGATGTATCGGAAGTTGTCTAAGTTAGAACACTCGGAAATAAAACAACTTCTTACAGAAGCTAACATAGATGTTGCAAAACATTACGCAACAAACAAAAAAGCACTCGCTGACTTCATTAAAGACTATAATGGTGCAATAAGTTATGATAGAATTCATGAGTTCATAAAGCCGCAACGCGGCGAGGACGAAGTCCATGCAAGAGCATTTCCTTTAAATGACGTTGCTATTGACTTATATCATAGACGTTCAGTACCTCATGAAGTAAGAAGAGAAATGTTTGACATAACAAATGCAAACGTTGGTGAAACAAGAAGAAGAGACGACACACTGAAACAACAGAGAAGAGAGATGTTTAAGAGCGCTATAGAACAAGTTCGCAAAGCTAACGATGTCATTCGTTCCATTGACGACAAACCAAAAGAAGGTGAGAGATGGTTAAAGAAAGATGAAGAGAATAGGAAGAGAAATGTGAAGTCAGGCAATAGACTCATTGACTTTAACATCGAAGCTTTAGATGAACCAAACAGAGACTACTTACACAAACATTTCGGTAAGGTTTTCATGAGACTCTTAGAGAAAATTAAAATAAACTCACAACAGAGATGGATGGTATGTTATAAACTTGGTGGAAAGTATGAATGTTCTACGTTAAACCTCAATAATATTGGAACATTACTACATCAGCTCTTGAAGGAGAACTTTATATCAGAGATAGAAGCAAATGCTGCAGGTATTGTTGAAATGCACTATGACTTCTTCTTGACAAACATAAAGAATCTTACCGAAATAAAGATGTATGATTTAACAGAATATGAAGGCTTAACGATGTCAGATGTAAAGAAAGGCAAACCAAAAAAGAGACCATATAGAGATGAAAGCACACTGACAAATGACCAGAAAGCCATTTTGGAAGCTCTTAAGCAAACAGGAAACCCAGCACTTATAGAAAGCTTTTGGAAAGATAATGGTGAAAAGAAGTTTTATAAGAAAAGAAGCGGTCAGTTCTGGAAGTATCTTTGCACATTACCTATAAATCTTGAGCGCTACCAAATCTTCAATGAACTGAACAAAAGAACTGCAACACTTATGACAGAAGACAATTTTTCGTTTATGCTTGCATTCAGGCTGGAGTAGATGGAGAGACTATTGACCACATGAGAGAAGTCATTCGTGTTAGAGACTTTCCTCAAAGTAAAGTACAAGAAATTTCTGACGCAACAGGTATAGCATTTAATGTTACCATTGGTTACTTCAATGACTCAAGACATAATGAAATAAAGAGATACATACCAAAAGAATGTGAAACTGTTAGAACTATTGACTTACTTCTTGTTGAAGACCACTACATGCTAAATGAAAGATTACCAATGACAACATATTTCATTCGCAACTATATAGAAATTCTCAAAGCTTGTGGTGGAATGAACATTGAGAAACAGATGAAGATTTATACAAAGAGAGAGAACAAATATATTGTTCGTTATGATAGAACAACACCGTTATGGGATGTTATGAAAACATTGTGGGAGTGCAAATATTTCGAACCTATTTCTTATGGAGAACTTTTCACATATACGACTGACTTATATAAACAGAACCTTGCACCATTTAAAGATTTGACATATGCTCCAAAGTATTGTGTACAACTGAAGAAGAAAGCTGAGCCAAAAGAAGTAAATAAAAATAAGTGCAAGTTCATTCCTGAGCACGTTTTCTTTGCTGACTTTGAGTGTAGCACTGATGGAGTTCATAAAGCCTTTAACATTTGTTATGACAGTGAAGATGGTTCAGTGAGTGAAAGCATTTGGGGTCAGAACTGTGCAACAGAATTTTTGGAACGACTTCCTGACAAGAGTTTAATATATTTCCATAACCTCAGTTATGATATAAACTTCATCTTAAGACACATGACAGAAGTGAAAGGAACTCCCATCATTAAAGGTTCACGAACAATGCAAATAACTGGCTTATATAAAGGAAGGGCAATTATTATAAAAGACTCTTACAGTGTTATAAATAAGAAGCTTAAACTATTTCCTGCTATGTTTAACTTACAACAGGACCGAAAGAAGTATTTCCATACAACTACTACAGCAGTGTTTTGTTAGCAAATGACAACAGAACTGGTGTCATTTCTGAAGCATGTAAGTTTGTAAAAGATATTGATACATTCATGAAAAACATAGATTCCATCAAAAGGTTGTAGAATAGATGAGAACCACTTCGACTTAGAAAAGTATAGCACATTTTATTGCAAACAAGATGTAAGAATTTTAAGAGAAGGTTTTGTTAAGTTCCGCAATGACATATTGAAAGAATTTGATTTAAACGTTTATGACTACGTTAGTATTTGTTCAATTGCTAACAAATTGTTTGAGAACAGAGTGTACTTCCCGAATGGAAATTTAATGACCTCTCAAATAAACCAAGAGAATTTATTTCACGCTGTATTCAAGGTGGAAGATGTATGCTGTCAGATAACATTAAACAAAAGAGCGAAAAAAACTCATTGCTGACTTCGACGCTGTTTCATTATATCCATCAGCTATAGCAAGACTTTATACTTTAGAAGGTATTCCAAAGGTTATGAAGAAGAAATGTTAAGCACAGAGTATCTCATGAGACATTTATTCGATGACGACCAAAAGGAACCATTGGTGAAAAGTTTATGTCTGGCTTCTTTGTTCTCATTAAGATAACAGAGATTGGAATACATAGACACTTTCCTTTAATAGTTTGTGACCCTGAACTAAATCCAGAACTTAACGTTCCCAGAAGTTCAAACACTTGCTGTTTAATGTATGTTGACCATATAACATTACAAGACCTCATAAAATATCAAGGTGTCAAATGTGAAGTGTTGCAAGGATACTATTACGATGGAAACAGAGATATTAGAATAAGAGATGAAGTAAAGAAGTTGTTTGAGTTAAGGTTAAAGTATAAGAAAGAAGGAAATCCTTTGCAAGAAAATATAAAGCTCATTCTGAACAGTATTTATGGCAAAACTATTCTATCTCCTATTTAGTCAAAAATAACCATAGTAAATGACAAAGATGCTATAAGATATGCCATCAGAAACTACAACCATATAGTGAAGTTCGAAGGTTTGGATGGTTCAGATAAAACTATTTTCAAGCTAACGAAAAGCATTTGCAGACACTTTAACTTCTGTCCGGTGTTAACATTCTGTCTATGTCGAAGAGAATAATGTGTGAAGTATTCTGTACTGCTGAGGACTTAGGAATGGACGTCTTTTATAGCGATACGGACAGTATGCATCTCTACAATGAAGATATCCCTCGTTTAGCTGAAGAGTTTGAGAAACGTTATGGAAGAGTTCTCATTGGTAAAAACCTTGGTCAATTTCATAGCGACTTTGCAGAAATCACACCTGGAAAACAAAGTTTAGCATACAAGTCAATATTTTGTGGAAAGAAGACTTACATAGACTTACTCACGAATGATTTAAATGAAGTTGCATTTCACTGCAGAATGAAAGGCGTGAAGCAAGATGTTATTGCTTTAACGCTAATGAAATGTTTCCTGACTCTGTTCAGTGTTTCTATGATGAAGATAAAGGTTTAATGGTTCCGCAAGGAACATATGACAAAGATTCTGAGTTCAGTTAATGAAACTTTACAAAGCACTTTATGACGGTCAGAGATTGGATTTGACTTATGTAAGTCATGTCAACCTTGCTTTGAAGAGAAGTTTAACTTCTCAATAACGACTAAAACAAGCTTATTCGTAAGTTGAAGTTCTGAGGTCATTTATTTTTGTCAGCAATGAGGTCATTCGTGATAAAATAAAAACTAGCGCAAGGCGAAACCCATGTGGTCATTTACAATACTGCGATGGTAGAGTTTAAGAGTTGTGCTTCAATGTAGAGACAGTCCTTATGGTCTGGAGGTAAGAACACTGGGCAGTTATGGTCATGAGTGGAGAACATGTCTATCCAAAACTCACGATTGAAGCCAGTTAATTTATAGTATTTAGGGTTAGGAAGTGGTGAAGTTCTTGTATGACCAATGAATCTTTTCAACTCCTTACTTAAGTTTGAATATATATAGCTTGCTTTCTATCCCAAATGCCTGGAAATCTAATTTCGAAAAATCATTTTTCCTCGGAAGCATTGCATCATAATTGAAAACATTCTTGAAATCATCACTTGTTCAGAGATTTGAAATCTATTAACGTAATGGATTTTTTTTCTTTTTAGCTACTTCATGAATGGTGAGAATACAATGAATTGACAGTCATGTGTTCCATCTTCATTTGCTACAAACTCGTAATGAAAAGCTATTAATCTTTCTACAATTCCTTCTTCTTTCAGTTCTGCAAGAAAATCACGTAAAGGCTGTAAAGTTTGTACTTCAATGTTAAACTTCTTTGAAAATTTTCGTAAAATGTAATTATACAGTCTTCTAACGTCGTACTGTCATTGAAGTATTGTATATGTGAATGTTTTGGGCGCCTTTAAGACTGTTCGTCATTTTCTATCTCGACTTGAAGTATAAAGTCAACCTTTCTGAAAGCACGTGTTATATACATAGATGTTATGCCAATGTTACTTCTCTTCATTTATGTTCACAATCCAGTCTGTTGGAAACTTAAACGTTACTCTGTTCCCCTTTATTTTGACGTCAGGGTTTTCACTACTGAACGCAACAGATAAAGGTATTTGTCTATACATTTAATTCGGATAAAAATAAACCATTTACTCTTTCTTTGCTTTTGCTTCTTCTCTAGCTTTTGCTTCAGCTTCTTCTCTAGCTTTCTCGCCAGTAGGCTTGGGTTCTTTTGTCTTCCAGCAGCTAATGCAGCAAGTTGTTTTTCACTAAGTTTTCTCTTTGGTCTCTCTGGCTTTTTTCTTGTTTTTGTTCCTTCAGTTCGGATAAAATTTGCTCACGAATTTCTTTCTTCAATGCTTCAACATCTATAACCCTTAGGTCTTGTCCGTAGGGCTTGTCTGAGTCATTTGACTGCAGATAAAAAACAAAATTAAAAACTTTAACCGATGTAAAATGAGCTTGTCAAAATCAGAGCGAGAGTCTATTATATTAAATGACGCAAGAGGGAATACAACATCCTTTCTATTACGTAAGTCAGAGTAAAGATGGTAAAATATACGTAAGAAAAAGAAAGGTTCCATTAGCGAATGCAGAAAGCGACAACATTAAGGTGCATGACAAGGGTGAAGTCCACGAAGCCCATATAAAACCTTCTGTTCAAACTGAGCCACCAAAAGAACAAGAAGAAAAGAAGCCAGATGTACTTTCAATAACGAACCAAGAGCTTATTGCAAAGTTCGTGAATTTCATTGAAAAACAAACCGAGTCAAAGAATCCTGACCCGCCAGTGAAAGAAGTTGAGACAAAAGAGAATGTACAGTTCATTGAAAATGTCAAGAAAAACTTCCACCACGAATGCCAAGAAGAAGAGTGAGAATAATGAAGTAAATAGATATTTTTATCTGAAGTAAATACATGCAGAACGAACAGCTAAACGAATTTACTCCAGCAGAGCATATTCATCAGATTCGCTCATATTTCGATATCATAGACAATGCAGTTCAAATTGGTGACACTAATAGAAAATATTCTGACGCAAAGATTCCATCACAACCTGGAACTGCTAAAGATAACACATGGGTAACATTCAATCTCTCACCTCCTGGTGAAAATATGTTGGACCTTTACAATACATTCATTACGTATAAAATGGAAGGTCAATTTATTGTAGATAAAGAAATTGGTTCAGGTTCCAATAAAACAAACCCACCAGGATTTTGGATTGGTTTCGATGACGCTTTCTATGCAGTTGCTGGATATCAAATCCTTGCAAATGGTCGTATCGTATATTCTCAAGACAACGCAAGAGAAGAAGCATATATAACTTCAAACTCACAAACTACTGAACAAATAAAGAAAGTAGATGTTTTCTCAAAGACTCGACATGAAGATGTATGGAGTCATTCGGGAACATGCAGAACAGGACAAATTGTTAGTGGTCCAATTACAGCAGGAAAATCATTTGATTTTAAGCTTCGTTTAAGAATTCCTGTTAGAAGATTCCTTCCATTAGAAGCTATTCGATTTATTCCAGCTTTTGCAGGAAACATTCAGCTTAAAGTAAAGTTCAGTAGCGACGCCTTACAATGCACATCTATATCTGTAAATGATATCATTGCTTCAATCCAACTCTTAAAGTTGCATTTGCTTCAGATTCAAATCCACCGACAAATAAATTTGTTCCATGGAATGAACCATTCACTATGATAACGAAGGCAGTAGAAGCTAGTGGAATAGTTACTATTACAACTGTAACCCAGCAACTATTTCGAACAAAGATGGATTTTAATGAATGTTTCATTCATCCAAAGTCATTCTCTTTAGACCCTAACATTTATACAGAACTTGTAGAACATTATACAAACGAGGCTTTATGTTTTCCTGTTAAAGTTATGGATTGGATTCCTATGGACGGTTCATTCTCAAAGAATACAGATAGTTCAAGTGCAACATTTACAGCAGCTTATACGCCTATTAATGTTAAAAGTATTTGGGCACTATTTAGAAAGAAAGACAACTATTATGTTAATTTTGAGAACCCTAAGTTTAAATATCTTCAGCTTTCCATGGGAGCTTATGGAAATATGCCTGCAGAACCTGAAAAAATCATATGGACCTGTATTTTATGAAATGGTTGCGAACGCTTGCAATACAAACAATGATATGATAGGATTTAATGAAGATGTTATGAGGTCATTGGTGGATGATGGTAGTGTGGAACATAAATGGGATAGCTATGACAACACACATTTCTTATGTGGTTTTCCAACAGAAGTGGACTTTTGCTTCCAGCAAGGTCAAACATCTACTGCTCCAATAACATACAAATTGTCTGTTAAAGGACCTATTGAACTAGCAACTGAAAATGTACCAAAGCCACTTATTGGATTTATGAGGGATTGTTGCTTTGCCATTCAGGTGCGTGCTAATGGAATCCCCATAATAAGATTAGATGACTATAACTTAGCTACGGACGACAGTGAGGAATAAAGGATGAACGTTTATTTTAAAGCTTATAAATGAGTTCTTCATCAAGCTCTCGTGAACCTTCACCATCTATGAAACAAACTTTACCAAACGATTATGGAGCACCTATTGAATATTTCTTACGAGCTGCACAATGGCAAAGAGCAGTCTCACCAAGGTTAGGTGTTCCACCAGCTCCTGTCAAAAATAGCATTTGGTCAAGTCCTTATATAAGATATGGTCTCCCACTAGGTTTGCTAGCTACAGCAGGAGCAGTTATGATGTTGAAAAGAAATAAAGCAAATGTTGTAAATAATACTGAAGTAGCTGAAGTTAAACAAACTCCAACACCTTCGCCAAAACCAACGCCTTCAATGACTCCTGAACCTATGGAAGTACAAACTCCTGTTCAAAAGTCAACTCCTAAACCGACTCCGACATTTAAACCAGAACCTACTCCTCAAATAAATCGTAAAACTCCTGCGTTTCCTTACTGAAAAAATAACGTTATTTTTATTTAATATTAAAATTTTTATTTGATTGAAATGACGACTAAAGTCACTGAAGCAATGAAACAAAAGTTTTTGGTAGAATACATTAAATCAGGAACTATTCCAGAAGGTTTTTACATTCATACTATGAAGGATGGTAGAGTTCAGTTTAGAAAGATAAAGCAACCATTAGATAAAGAAGGAATTTTGAGAAAGATTAAACTTCATGAGGACAACATTGCTGAACTTAAGAAGAAGCTAGAAGAGTTGGAGAAAGGAAGAGAGTTATAAAGCAATGAATTCAACAGGGTGAAAAAAGAGGTGAGATCTCACCACTTCACCTAAATTTATTTTTGTGCTATGTTTTCATACGTGTGAGGGTGGTGATATCATTAATTTTTAAGTTTATTTTTTTATTTTATTTTTTATTTTATTTTTATATAAATGACAGAACAAAAGCAACTCATACAAATCGAAAAATATAACAAACATACATTTAAACATTTATTCTTCCTTCCTGAGTATAACATGTTCTTTACACTTCATCCTAGACCAGTTGACTATACACTGACTGTGTATAAAGATTGTCATGGTAGTTTTATAAAACTTATGATGATGAAGGTAAGTTAACAAGACTATGCATTTCAAAACTTGAGAAACTTTATGACTTCAAGATGACTACAATAGAGTTAACATTGACGATGAAGATATAGAAGAAAATTTATGAGAACGTTTATTTTTTTACATTAGTGAAGTCGTTTGTGAAAACGTTAGTGAGGTGAAATGGTTGGCGGTTTTGTAAATATTTAAGGTTAAGTTAGTTTTTGCGTTTGATTTGTAAAATATATGTTAACGGTTTTGTAAAGTGTCAAATTCACATATAATGGGTAAGGAGGCTCGCAGTGCCTCCGTACACAACTAACCCATACTAACTGCGAAAACCCTTTTTGGGAAGGGTTTTATGTGGTACTGAGTTGTAATTTTTCCTGAATTTATCAAGAAATTCTTGAATTTGTTTTGCATTTGAAGACCGGCCGACATTTCTTTCAAGAGACGGCCAGAGCCTTTCAATCTTGCCGTTCTGGCGCGGCATATGGGGGAGAGTGTGGCGGATTTGAATGTTGTTTCGCATGAGCCAATTATAAAATTGGCCCATATTCTCTCCCCGTTGTCGGACCAGAAACAAAATGGCTTTTGATATAAGCCAATCGTTTCTTCGGCAACTCTTGTTGTAGATTCGGAAGATTTATTTGGCAAAATTTTTAAAGCCAACAAAAACCGAGATTTATCGTCTATTATACCATAAACAGGTAACCTCTGTGAACCGTATAAAAAATGAACATCTACATGCCATATGGTATCAGGTTTTGTTGCTTCATATGGCGTATAATATTTTTGAGGGGGCCTGTCACTTTTTGGTTCTTTGATCTCCAAAATACTGTAAATTCTTCTGAGTTTATTGTAGGAAACTGAATAAACATTTTGATCCATGTTTAAACGCCAAAACATCTTTTGGATTCCGCACTTATATTCCTGAAATTTTTGGAGAACATATTGCAAATTTTCAGGAGTAATATCATCTGGTGCCGGACCAGGTTTAACGTTTGGGGGCGTTAAATTTGCATTTGTGTATGCTGCTTTAAGTGTGTTTTTCGAAATTGATCTAAATTCACACTTCATTTCATCCTCGTATGGAACTCGCTTACACGCAATTAAATAATTGAGTTCGCGAGATTCAAGTTTTTCGCGTGTTTGAATTAACCACCAAGAAGGAATGGTTGGTCTACTCATAATAAAAAATGAAAAGCCAAATTCTCTCAAAAAGTTAAGTAGGACCAATTTTTTATAAAAAAAATCCAATTCCATTATGAATGTTAATTAATTTATATAATTATTGAATAAAAAATTTTCTTTGAGATTATGAAAAGTTCTTTGAAAAGTTATTTTTTCTCATTTTTAAATATTGTATTAGCCTATTTATTTCTAATCCAAATTAAATAACTTTAAATTCAATATTTAAAGAATAATTTTGAAGGAATTGAGTTACTTTCCCCGACGATAAAATTGAGAGGTTTACATTTTGACCGAACTTAGCATGCAACAATGTGACCAATTTTCTCAAAAAAATTCAGAGCTAATCGAGAAATTTTGGAAAAAAAAAGATCTGGGTAAATTTTTTTAATTTTAAAAATTGTATGGAAGCGGATGAACTTTTAACAAATCACAGCAATGTCATCAAAGCTAAAAATTCATCTCTCTCTAGTTCATTATCATTTTCATCTTCATCTAATTCATCTGACTATAAAAATGAATCTAATACTGTTCCTTTCAATTCATTTAGCATGGCTCCAAAGGACATGCCACCTCCTGACGAGCAGCTCAAAATCATTGAAAGTATTCCAGATCAAGACCAATACGTGGTGGGCCAAGATGCATACCTCATTCCTTCTGACTTTTTGAACCAATGGTTCAGTTATGTATATTCTGCAAGTGCTGAAGGAACATCTATGCCACCTAAAGGTCCAATTATAACGCGTAAAAACTACAATATTAGGACAAGAACACCAATTTTCGGCAGAGAGAAAGACTACACGCCTGTTACTAAGCCTACCTGGGAATACTTCCAAAAATGGTACGGAGGAATCGAATCTACAGTTGCTGTTGAATATGATGAGAAAGAAGAAAAAGCTACACCAGTTCTTGAAGCATTTGAAACTCGTATCAACTTTGGGGATGATTCTAAACCGTTAATTGTCCCTAAATTCATTTCTATCAAAGAATATCTCAAAAAATGTCTTGCATTATTTGATATAAAGTATTCCGAAGACCAAGAACCTAAAGATGAAGAAAACACTCCAGAAAAAACCGAAAATTCAAGCAATATCGTAAATAATGTAAATCCTTACGAACCAATCACTTCTACGGTCGAAGAAGATGCTCCAGTGGCAACAGGAGCTCCAGCCAACAATTCCAATCCCTATACAAACAATTCTGTCAATGAAGAAGAAGCTCCAATTTCTTTTTCAGATTCCAACAATGTACAGAACAATATACAACCATTGGTCGATTCTGATTCATCTTCTGATGACAAATCTCCAAAATTATCAGAAAATTCAAATATTATTTTCAATAATTCGGAATACAGCTCAGCGTATACGGCCACCGAGACAACCACTGAAGACCAGAACACAATGATTGACAATCCAACATTCAGCGACTTCAGATTATTCGATTATTACAATAAAACTCTTTCTAATCAACTCGAAATTGGAAAGTACTTAGATGACTACTCAATTGCCACTGTCAATGACATCCTCCTCGACTACAAGCTCAAAAACGGCTCCTGGTACTCAGAAACGATTCCAAAGTACAATACAACATCTTACACAGGAACATACAACTTCAATTACAATGACTCTTATACTACATCGTATAACTACCAAACACCAAGCTACAACTCCTATAATTATAACCATTATGGCGGTTATTACGGTTATTCCTATGGAACACCACCTGGTCCAGGCAAAGTTGGCTTCCAGAACCTCGGCAACACCTGTTTCTTCAATTCCGGCATTCAATGTCTCATGCATTCTAAACCATTAGTAAAAATGCTTCTCGGAGAGAGCTGGAAACAAGACATCAACGAGATCAATCCATTAGGAACCAAAGGCCGCCTTGTTCGTGCCTTCCAGAAGTTGTTGGAAGAAGTTTGGAGTGGAAATTCGAGAGTTTTAGCTCCAAGCGAGTTAAAACAAGTAATCGGTGAATTCTCATCGAGATTCGCTGGCTGGGGACAACAAGATTCCCATGAATTGATCACTTTTATGTTGGATGGAATCCATGAAGACTTAAATCGCTGCAGAGTCAAACCCCAGATAGATACAGTCATTGGTGATGGCATAAACGATGCAGAAACAGCAGATTTGGCCTGGACAAACCACATGAAGAGAAATGATTCGATAATTCATGATATCTTCTATGCACAGCTCAGATCGAGATGTATATGTCCTAAATGTGGAAAGACAATCGTTGTTTTTGATCCTTATTCCCATTTGAGTCTTCCAATTTCGAATCCAAAAATTAAACAGGTAAAAGTTACTTTCGTTCCATACAACTTCTCCGAAAAATACGAGACACTCAGCCTTAACGTTCCGATCATTCCAAAACAAAAAGATTACGAAGATGCCATTTCAAAAGCAATTTCAAGGGACGTAAAAGTCGTAATCTGTTCGCTTTCTACGGCCAAGAGCTTGAAATTGGGTATCATTGAAGGATACTCCGTTTGTAACTACATTGCCTTTGAAATTCCCGATGTTTCGAAACTTTATGTTCCATGTATCGTAAAAACTATGCAGAAAGACAACTATTACTACTCTACACCTCAACTAAAGAATGTAGGTGAATATTTCCTGTTGCCAATTTCAAAGGAATACGCTTTTGATTCGAATAATTTCAATTTTGATCAAAATGATTCAGCCGAGAAGACATCTAAAGCATTAACTCAACTCGAAGATGAAGCAGAAGTCTATCTAAAAGAAGTCTGGAACAAGAATTTGCAAGAAACAGAAGAAGGAAAAGAAATGAAAGAAAAAACACAATATTACGGCGAAGACATCCAAATAAAGCAAGACAAGATATTCACGGCATCACTCAAAAGCACATATTACTACGATAACTCTACATCTTTCACTTATTCTGATGAATATCCAAATGTTACATCAATAACGGCCACTCTCTACATAAACGACGAATACAGGACCGAGAAAAAGGGATTCTTGTATTCCCAGTTGATGAAACACTCATCAGAAATTGTCGAAGATAATTCCATGGACAACGAATCAGGCGGAGTGACTTTGGACAAGTGCTTCGAGTATTTCTGCACAGAAGAAGTCCTGGATGAAGATAACGAGTGGAGATGCCCTAATTGCGAACAATTCGTCTGCGCAACGAAGAAAATGGACTTGTGGAGCGTTCCTAAGTGCTTAGTCATACACCTCAAGAGGTTCTCCGCAGGAGAATACTACTCCCATAAGGATGAAAGGTACGTAGATTATCCTGATGTAATTGACATCGGAAAGTACATAGTCGGACCTCATCCGGGATGCACGAAATACCAACTATACGCGGTTTCCGAGCATATGGGATCTCTTGGAGGAGGACATTACACTGCTCATGCAGTTGTTTCGCCTTTGGACAAGAATACAGGCGAATGGTACTCCTTCAATGATTCTAGTGCCAGTGAATCGACGGCTGCTTCAGCACATAACGCTTCTGCCTACGTTTTGTTCTACCAAAGAATGGATGAGGACTGTCCAGTAATAGAGGGCGGCCAACAGAACGAAAATACTACTTCTGACTCAGATCTCCCTCAGTTGAACAAATCTCAGGATTCTTCGTCTGATAATGAAATTATTTTGGATAATAATATCCAAAATTCAAACATTAGAAGAATTGCATCATCCTCAAGTGATGAGGAAGAAGATGATGAAGAAGATGGAGATAAGAAGTTAAAGGAATCTGAAATTAAAGAAATTTTATCAGATCATTCCTCAGATGATGAAGAAAAACAGAGATTAAGACCTAATTCATCAGTTTTCTCATCAAATGATCAGCAGGAAAATAATAATCAGCAAATAAAGCAAAGTTTGTCGGAAACTGACTCAGATGAAGAAGAAACAAAAGAGAAACAACAAGAAAACAATGATTCTCCTTTGGAAAATGAAAATCCAACTTTGGTTCGTAAATTGACTGAGAGTTTGTCGACTTCTTCAACAGATGATGATATCCCACACAATGATTAATTACCTTGTATTTTTTTATTGTAATTCACGTTATTTTTTTATATTTTTTTTCTAAAATTTAAAAAAATCTTTTTTTATTCTTGAAAAATTAATGGTATTTTTGTAAGTAAAAACTGTTTCCTTAAGGATGATAATCGAAAAGATCTTGTAAAAAAAAATTATTAATAAATCAAAGAGTTTTGACTAATAAAATTGTATAATTTAGAGTAGACTGATGGATGTAGAAAAACCGATGATTCTTGTTTTGGTCTGATTTATCAAATAGGGAAATTTATATAGATTAGTTTTTTAAAAAGCGTAATTATTGAATAACCAAGGTAATTAATGAATGTTTCAAATGTTTTTGATTTATGTGCCGTGAGAATTTTTGTTGAATTTGGTTTCTGTGGATGAAAATTAAAATTTATTTTCGTGTCAATCTTGTTTTGAGAGCAAATCTTAATATACTGTACTTGGAGATTGAATCAATCTAGATTTTATGAAGAGATGAGCAGGAAAAATATTGTTGGCTATTAATTTTGCTCCAAATGAAGTGGAAACATAATAACAGCTTACACAGACCCTGCTCACCTCAACTTTGAAGATTGGAATTTTCCAAATTTTTTTCGAAATTTGAAAAATGATGATGAATGCAACAAATTTGATAATGAAAATTTAATTATCGAATTTTTTTTGGAAATTTCGTTATTGAATTTAGATTTTCACATTTAAAAAGGTAATTCTATGATTAGTTAAAACAGTGATAATTATTAATATTGAACAAATTTTATATTGACTATGAAGCAAGTAAAATATGCCCTAATATTAAATCCTAATTTAATTATCAAATATAATTATACTGTCTTTCATAGAACACCAACTAAATTATCAGGAAAATATAAGTTAGCCAAATACCTTAAACAAAGTAAAAAGAAATAATTTCAATTATGTAAAATAACCAAAACTAAATTTTTACTTACGCTTTGCAACGACATTTGCAACAGCTTGGGCGACAAACTCGACATTGGAGTTGTTGAGAGCTGGGACTGAGATACGGCCATTTGATGGGATGAAAACTCCTTCCTCATCGCCAAGGATCTTAACTTCATCTGGAGTTAAGCCTGTAAGAGCGAACATACCCTTTTGCTGAGCGATGAAATCGAAGGACTTTCCAGTCTTCTGCTCGAGAAGCTGAACGAACTTGGCACGGATGTCGATAACTCTCTTTGAGATCTCTTTGAGTTCTTCAAGCCATTCCTTGTGAAGTTCTGGATCGTTGATAACTTCTGTGGCAATGTAAGAACCATTCTGTGGGCAAACAGAGTATGTGAATCTGCCAATTGTAGCAAACTGAGAGCCAACGCACTTAGCTTCTTGCTCATTAGCGCAGACGCAGTGAGCGCAGCCTGTACGTTCTCCGTAAAGTCCCATGCACTTTGAGAATGAGAAGCAAACGAAGAAGAAGTTTCCGTCCTTGGCAAAGTTACGGACAACGGAGGCATCTGTGTCTGGATCACCAGAAGCCCAGCCCATGTAGGCGAAGTCGAAGCATGCAATGTGCTTTCTTGCCTTGATTGCCCCTAAGATCTTCTGCCACTGCTCAGGTGTTGGGTCGATACCTGTTGGGTTATGAGCGCAAGCCTGAAGAAGAACAAGGCAGCCCTCTGGAGCTTCTTCTAATGACTTAACGCAAGCATCGCAATCGAGTCTGCAATCCTTAGCCCAAGCATATGTTCCGAGCTTGAGTCCCTGCTCGCCGAAGATAGCCTTATGGTTTGCCCATGTTGGGTTGGAGAGAAGAACCATTGGGCACTTAAGATGGTCCTTGGCGAATCTTGCAACCATATAGAGAGCACCAGTACCAGCGCATGATTGGACTGATGTTGTTCTGGCGGCGATTTCTGGGAGAACTGGGCCCCAAAGGAATTCACGAGCTGCCTTAACGAAAGCGGCATCTCCTGTCATTGGAAGGTAGTCCTTGCTGTGCTTTCCAAGCATCTTTTCTTCAGCTTTGCGGACGCATGGGAAGACGTATGGCTTGCCATCTTCTGTACGATAAACGCCTACAGAGAGAAGGGCCTTCTTCTCGAGCTTGGAAGCGTTGTACTTTGTAGCGACACCGAAAATGGCATCCGGAGGAGCTTCTGGAGTGTTAGCGAATGCTGACATTACAATAAATGAAGTGAACTCGATTTATCGTATTTTCAATAGAATTTCAAAAAATTGTGAAAATCTCCGCGGTTAAATTTAATCGATATTTAAGGAAGGATATCTAATTAATAATATTTCGAATTATCTTCGGTCAATAATTTGAATTGAATGTTGTAAAAAAAGCAACAATGCAGAAAATCCGAAAAGAAATATTTTAAATAGAATTCTATGTAGCTTTCGATGTATCATCGATGAGTAAACTTTTCAAATAATTGTGATAAATCAAGACGATGAAAAAAGTTCAATAATTGAAAGTCGAACCGATATCAAATTTCAATAGGATAAATAAGAAGTGAATTCACTTCTCTTCAGTATAATTATTGATCGTCTTGCCTAACCCCAAGCATAATGAAGATATAGACTTAAAGATCCAAAATTCCAATTCGTACTATCAATAAACATAAACGACACATGAATTTGTTATTTTTTAGCTGCAAAATTTAACTATTTGCTCCCTTATTATGCATATAATTATAATATATATGCCGTAAAAATATTAATCATGGAGATTCTCTATTTCTAGAAGAACTCGCAAATTATTTAATCACAGAAATGAATTTGAACATTCTAACATATGAAAATAAGTTTTACATATGCAATATTTAAATAAATAAAAACTTTATACCATAAATGTATATAATTATTTCATTCTATCATTCCATTCTGCCTTGCAAGCATCGAAAAAGATTTTAACAAGTGAATCTCTTCTTGTAACCTGATGCAAAATAGCTGGCTTGAAACCATCACCTTCATATGATATATTTCCAATAGCATTATCATGATAATCATCAATCTTGAAGTGAATTGATGCGAAATGTGGGTTAACGAGTACATTAATTCCTAATCTCTCAGGTATATCAGAAGCAAGAACCCAGTCGTATGCAATTTGGTCGACCAAGAACGTTTCATAGTTCTTTTTCACCATTGATGAGACAAGAGTTGCTACTTTTAGCATTGTATACGTATCAGCTAGGAAAGTACCACCACAGAATATCAATTTATCTCCGAAAAATCTATAAAAATCAATACCTTTCAGATTTCTTGCCCAATCAAGACTCCAGCCTGATTCTCTGTGATAAGTTTTCTCACTACTGACATATATAGTATTATTAGATACCGTTCCTGTAAATGGATCTGCTTGGTAGTATGAATCGAAGATATCAACGTATAAAACTCGGTCAAAATCATCTTTATGATGCTCTAAGAAGATTTTCATAGCTATAAATCTGAAATACATCATTTCCGTCTTAGGAAGATTCTCTGTTCCTGGAATAACACTGATTAAAACTCCGCATTTTTGAAATAGTTTTTCATGTTTCGGCAATTTATCAGTAAATATTACAATAGTAGCTTTACATCCTGCAGATCTGATGCTTCTGATATTAGGATATGCATCATCCATCCTTCTAAACGCACACATTACAACTAAATCCTTTTGTGTTGAATTAGAGATATTAACTATACCAGATCTACATAATTTACAACCATCTAAATCAAGTTTCTGCTTAATATATTCTTCCGATTGATTGAAATCAATTTCAAATTTCTTATCAAGTGAAAATCCTCCTTTAATCGTTATATTAGCAAATGGATCAACTTCTTTAGCCATATTCCAATCGTATTCCTTAGTTTTAAGTACTGTCATCGATGAAAAAAATAAAAATATTATTGAACAAAGAAAAAAACCAATAAAGTATTGTTGACTGATGGCTGAAAATATTAAACAGAAGATTAGGAGTATATATATCCTAGGATTTTGTGAACTGTCGTAGAAATTGAGGAAAAGATAAATTTGAGAAAAAAGAACTAAAATTTTCAATGTTATAAAGAAAGTATGGTGCTTATGGTAGTTATCTGTGTCAGAATTAAGTAGTAAGAATAGTTTTAGGTATTTTCGGATGAAAACATCAAAAGATTTTCCTGTATAAAAGAAATAGAACTTCAATAACAAGAAGAATACCATTGTATACGAAATAAAACCGATGACACTTGCTGAATATGTATTAATCTCTGTTTTTATCAAAGTAGAATTGAATTCTTTTTCATAACTAATATTTACCAATAAATTATCATCTGAACTGAAATTACTCATTAATTTGAATATGTTTGTAGTTAGAGTGTTGTTTTGCGCCGTAAAATTAAATAACCATTTTCCATAAACTTTATGAGATGAACCAATGGCATGATCTACGTAGAAGAATCTATCGTCATCGTGCTCGATCTTAAATTCTATTGTATCGATTTTATATTTATAAGATTTCGTGATATTCAACGTTTGAGCAACAAGTGACTGAACATTCGATGTGTTGACCTCTGGATGAAATGTTAGAAAGACACTCTCTTTGTAGAAAATGAAAAAATGAAGCATTTCTTGAATTATTTTTGAAAAGTGACAGATTTTAGTATGAAATTCTTCTGAATTTTACTGACACATTCAATATAATATGATGACTGATTCTCTTATTCTTGTCTTGAGACTAAAGCATAAAGACATCGCTTCAGATATATCTTCATCTATTTTACAGAATTTCTTGATCAATTACTTTTCCCTGTATGAGTATGCAAACAAACAACATATATTTCCACTAAAATTTAGTAGAGTTGCAATATTAAGTGGTGTTTGTGATAAAAAATCAAAAATTAAATACTTATTTTTTCCTTAAGCTTTGCTGAAATGTGAAAACTGCCACTAACACATACAAAGCTATGAGAATCCATAATAGAAGATATCTATTTATGATTTCAAATGAATTAGTAATATGGTCTGGTTTCAAGAATGTTTAAACATTCATATCACCATGACGTATGTTTTCGAAGATATATCCACTAATCTTAATTCATTTTTTTTATGCTTCAATATGATACTGATCAAATGATAGTTTTGTTATTACCATGTGTGTGTATTTTAACACTATCATTATCAGGATCTCTCATTTTTATATCACCTTCAGATATTAGAAAGAAAATACGTCGAAAATTTTTTATATATCTTGGAATATATGCACTGACGCAATTTGGTTTTTACATGCAACAGCCATTCTTATACTCTTTATACTTATTTAATAAATATTCTACAGAAACAATTGCTTTATTAATCATCACTTCTTACATTTTTGAAGAATTAGCAACATTATTCCCTTTCGAGCTATATATGGAATTTAGTCCAAAAATATCATACATGTTCTTTCAGCTTTTCGCTATTTTGTCTTGTTTACTCAGATTTATTGGTGGCCCCATAAATCATCTTTGCGCAAATGCTTTAATTTCTTTCAGCAGATGCTCCGTAGATAAATTTTTAACAGAATATCGATCTAATTTTTACCAAAACGATGCAGATAGTAAATTTGCGTTTTCAAACAATTTACGTTTCACAAAGGTCTTATTATTTCTATTTACAGCCGGTTCCAATCAACTAATATTCTCTAATTCTTCATCAAATCTCGACTATATCTATTTGATGTCTATGATTTACTTTATAGTTTCAGTTCTATCCGTTTTCATGTATAAATCGAAGCAATATGAACCAAAAAAGAACGAAAAAACTACGAAAAACGTCTATTTACTTGCAGCTTATCTATTTTACTCTTTAATTAAGATAATGATTTTTCCTAGGTTCAGATTTTTCATAGATTCACCAGATTTAAATAATATTGCGCTACTCCACACCATTGTATTTTGCTCAGGAACAATGGGAGACATTTGTGGTTATTTTTCTATGAATTGCATCAGGCCACACATTGTATTATGCTTCTCTTCGATGATATTGGCAGGTTTTCTATATGCTTTATCGTTTTTGGTTCATTTTCCATATATTGCTGTTGCAGATTTGACTTTAATTGTATTTATGTTTCATGTAACTGGTTCATTCTTCAACCAATATATTAAGCTATCTATTCTTCATAGAATTATTATTGTTTTTATAACATCATCTGTATTTTTCATGCTTTGTAATGCAAAACCTAATATGATAGCAAATGTTTCATCTTTATTTGCTATAATGATGAATATGTGCTCTCTTATTTTCACTCTAGATTTACCAAAATAAAAATTGTTTGTATCTTTTCGATTTTTTGAATTCGTTTTAATATTACATGCAAGTTCATCTGTTTGTATATTTATATCTTCATTTCCTTTAACATTTCCTTTCATTTTTTTGTTTGTTGGAAAATGAAATCTTCATCGGAAAGAATTGGAAGGGAATTTTTCAAAGACGATGTAGTAGATGTGTCTCAAAAACTCATTGGTAAGCTTCTTTGCAGAAAATTCTCTGATGAGACAATAAAAAAATTTAGAATTAATGAAACAGAAGCATATAGAGGACCTGATGACCTTGCATGCCATGCATCAAAGGGGAAAACAGAGCGAACAAAAGCTTTCTTTTTAGAAGGAGGTCATCTTTATGTGTATATGTGCTATGGTATTCATTGGTTAATAAATATAGTAACTGGAAATGCTGATGAGCCTCAAGCAACCCTAATTAGAGGAATTGAGACTGCTCCAGGGCCAGGTCGTGTAGGTTCACGCTTAGAAATTAGCAAAGATTTGTATGGTATCGATCTTTGCACTTCAGATATCATGTGGTTAGAAGATGATGGTGTGAAATGGGATTATATATCAACACCTAGAATTGGAATTGATTATGCAGGGGAACCATGGATTAGCAAGCCATGGAGATATTATCATGAAACAGAGGAATCTAAGAAAGTGGCTCCTAAAGTTGGAAAACCAAAGAAAAAGAAAATTTCCCAATCTAAAAAACAAAGATTAGCAGATGATTCATATTCAGACTAAAAATTAAGGCGTATATATTTTGTTACATAATAAAAGAATAAATTTTATAACAATACCTTGAATGAATTAGCTCTACGAAGTCTCGTTGGTTTCTGTTGTTCTTTCTTAACATGGAACATTTCTGTTGAAGAATTCCTTGTAAGTCTAGAAAGATTCTTCTCAGGAACAGGTGGAGGAAGAGCATCGGATTTCTTTTTGTTTGGATCCGCATGTAAAGAGAAAATCGAGATTTTCGGTGTCTTTTCATTGAGCTCGATGAATTTATAAGAGTTTTCAGTAAAGAAAACTTTCATAACACAAGATTTTCCTGAAGCCATGAAACTTGGATCAGAAGCAGTAAACAATGTAACAACAGATCTGTCAGTAAGTGGATATTTGTATCCATCAATAGCAACTTGATGACCGCGGACAATCATTTTTAGATGATTCCTTATTAAGAAGCGATCTGAGGATATTTTACCCCATGTAACTGTTTGTCCTCTTGGGTTTCCTCCAAATGTGTAGCATTTTGGATCTGGATCACTCCAAAGAAGATCTGTAATTAAACCACGAAGTGGAACACCAATTGGTCGACGAATTTCTCGGATTTGCTGGACGAAATCAAGATGAGGGGAGATTCCACCATGCACGCAAAAGATGGATTTATTTACAATTGCAGCAAGAGGAAGATAATCAAAGGATTTGATAAATTCTTCATATATAGAAGTGTTTGCTTTCTTGCAGCATTCGCAGTAAAATCCATCTGGCTCGGATTGTAATTGTGCTTCGTGATTTCCTCGAAGTAAACAAATGTTGTTTGGATATAGGATCTTCAAAGCATAAAGGAGTACTATAACTTCAAGCGAGTTTTGACCGCGATCGACGTAATCTCCAAGAAAAACAAACTTAGATGTTGGATTAAGTTGGCCGGCACTTAATGCACGAACCAAATTCACCATTTGGCCATGTAAGTCACCAACGATCGTAACATCGCCATTCATTTCAACTAATGTCTGATCATTCTTGAGCACATTTATGATATAATCCAAAACTGTACGGATAACAGTTGTTGAAACACGTGCACATCCATATGAACTAGTTAGGAAGATTTGGTTAATAACTAATTCAAGCATAGTGCGATTCTTACTATCGATCTCCATGAAGTTTTTTGAATGGTTAAGTTTCTGGACCATTCAATATGTTTATTTCAATTTAAATTTGTCTATGCATATATTAATGGTTTTTATCCTTTGGTGTAAATAATTTGAGGGAAACCGTCACAGTTGTCATTTTTGATGAGCACTTAATATAGATGCACAAATACATTCTATTATTTAGAAGAAAATTTCTGTGACTTTTTACAAAATAATTGTATCAATTTAATGCTAAATTTGAAATCAATTACCTATGTACTATATTCTACAAATATACATCTGTAGAAAAGTAAAAAAGTGTCAATCGCAACTAATTTTCTTCTCAATTTTGAAAATCATGTCAAAAATTAAAATCAGATTTATATCCTCATTACCTTTTCCAACAAATAATATAGATGACGCAGAATCTTTTTAAAGTCGGTCAAACATAATTTTCCTCACTCGATTTTGCGATAATAACTTTATGATTGTGAAACATCAATAACAGCATCAAGAGTACTGATAAAGTTAAATCACCGCAGTAATCCAAATAAATTAACAATCTTTGAGATGATTATATCATATGATATTTCTAAGTTATTTGATATCTATGTAAAAGTCTTAAATATTAAGCTAAATTTATTTAGGACTAACTCATTCAGGAGAACTGTATATCATAAAACTATTGTATTTATCCAATTCATTATGTTGGCTTTGCATAATTGGTAGATTAAACATATTATAAAAGTGTTGGCATACGATTAATAAGCACTCAGATTTTCTAAACCAATGTGGGACTTTTGAGCATGAGATCTTGGAAAATAGTGTCGATATTGAAGTCATCAATCTTTATGCTAAATTTTGAACGATACAATTCTTAATTCTATGTAAGGAGCATACAAGGTAGTAAATAACTTATAATTAATTGATAATGGCGGGTTTTCTAAAAAACGGTTTTTTCCTCGTTAGTGCAAAATGAGTAAAATTCTTTCAAGGGGTTTCCGGCAGCCCTTTGAGTTTCAAAGACAAGGTCCGCTAGCACGACCACCTGGTGGACACAAGCCAGATTTCACTTTAACTGGTCCGACAACGCAAATTACAAAAAATCCTCAACAAACTACACAACCTGTAACAAAAACAAACAAAAACAAAACTGTAGCGCTTGATACACTCTTTCTTGTTGATATTCTCGGTACATCACACTTCGAAAACGTTCAAGAAATCGATGCATCTTCAAAACATCTGAATTATATTGATCTGACGGCATTAGGAATGCTATCAACTCTTGAGAAAGCAGATTTCAGTGATAATGCACTGCCACTTGAGCCATTTGCTATACTTCCAAAATTAAAAGAATTAGATCTCAGCTGCAACTCACTCAGATCGTTTGATTACAAGTCATCCGAGACAATGAGTGGTGATGAGAGAGCCTGGCCATGCCTCGTCTCTCTAAACCTCAGTTTTAACAACTGTGGACGATCAATTACAGATTTACAACTTATTACACATCTAACAACATTAAATCTTTCACACAACAATCTCACATCATTGCCATCTAATCTTATGCACTTTACATGCCTTACAAACCTTGATTTGACCGGAAATTCTTTGAATTCTGAACCAGCGTTTTTCTCATTGGCTACAATTCAATCTCTACAGACACTTATATTAGACAAGAACGGAATCTTCCATATTCCAAAATTCCAGTTCGGATTTGAATCTCTTGCTCATATCTCTTTACGTGGCAACTCAATTGAAATGGCCGACGACATTACATCACTTGCAGACCTAGAGCTTCTCGAAGACGTAAATATTTGCGATAATCCTTTAGTTCTTCGTCCAAAACAATTACCTATCGCCAGACAAGCATTTAACGCCGCAAATATCGATCTACGAACTGATGAACCACTTCCTGCAGTGGTCAGACATACTTTAAACGTTGCTACTCTTCGAACAATTCCATTAGATCCTTTAACGCTTCCTTCGTTCACAAAACAACATATAAACTCTCTAAACAGACAAAGTGCCGCTATTAAATCAGCCGACAAACTACTAGAAAAGACAGATGAAACTAAATCTGTCGATTCTATGTCAACTCCTTTACAACAGACCCAGAGTACAAGTCTAAAGTCAACAACAAGTGTTGCTACAACTGAAGATGACATTTTCATGACAGCTTTCGGTTCAATGGCGAATGAACCTCCACAATTCCAGCCTCCTCCAGAACCAGAGCCACAAGAACCCGAGGAAGAGGTTGCTGAAGAGGAGCAGCCAATTATTAGCATCTGGAATGAAGTTCCTGTCGTTAATGCAGAACGAAGAAAGAAATTAAGTGGCCGAACACGCGGAGAATTCATGACAGCCTTTCGAAGATTGGAGTTTGTTGTTTCTCATCCTGATCTGCGCCTCAAACCGAAGAAAGACGAGAAGGAAAAGACACAAGAAGAACAAAGGTCACAAACAGCAAATTCCGAACAGAGTTTGTCCGAAAAAATCGCAGCGGAAAGGGAAACATCGATTCTCCAGCCAAAACCGGCCACGGCCACTTCAAAGAAACCAAAAGAAATTGCTCAAAAACTTGCTGCAAGGACAGAGTACACGAAATCGGAAATCCAACAGATGCTCAAGTCTATGTCGGACAGGCTTGGCATCGTGGAGAGAGATCTTCACGCAACAGACGAATCTGGTCAGTCTGCAGTTGATATCGCGATTGATCAGAAGAATTTCTCGGAACTTCACAAGAAATACGAAGTTATCAGAGCAGAACTTATCAATACTCTCAACTCTTAAGTTGTTTTTCTTTTTCTTTTTCTATCCATGTTTCTAATTTTTTTGTTTTTTTAATTTTCTTTTTCTTTTTATTTATTTATTGTAAAAATAGATGTTTTAATACTTATAGATTATAGATTTTTACTTATGGCTAGCAAGCAAGTTCAAATTCAAATACCGTCCGAGGAATGCTATCAAAACATGATCGGCATATATACAAACCACTGGCAGAGCGTCAAAATTATAATTTTTTATTTAATAAATAAATACTTAATAACTAACTAAAGTTGCCTCAAAATCTCGATTGAAAGACATTGAATTTAGTTTTGAGAAGACTGTTTTTCATTTTGAGAATTATTAATTAGCATATAATTATAATCATATTGTATGAAGTTATCAATTCTCTTAAATTTTGAAAGCTTAAGAAATTTAAAAGCACAAACAAATATATATTATTAAAATAATGGTATTGATCAATTTGAAAAATTTTGAAATTTTGAATACGAATTTTAATGTAAACTTTAATAGTTGTAAAAGAATAGGAAACATCACAGATGGCAACTTAGATTAATGAAAAGTTGGAATTTTTTCAATAAAATTTTATTCATGAAAAAAGATGCATGAAATACAATAATAGTAATATAGATACGTTATACAACATGTTACATAAGTGATCACTATAAGCATAATAGCTTTAAACAAAATAATCATATCAAAATTTGTATCTGTAAGCAGCAAGAGTGTTATATCCTAATATTAAGTGTAACTACTTATTAGACAATGAATACAATATAATGTATTGATTAATAGGCTAAAGAAAAAAAATTATATCCTTCAATTTGGACAATCCGAAATTTTTCTTAATTAATTGAATTACATATACATTAATTTACAATTAAGTGATATCAGCGATAAACTTATATGCACGTTTAACTTTATCAGATTTCAAATGAAAACATGGATTTCATTGCATGTTTTTCAATACTAGCTCCAGAAAAATGATACAAAGATGAATAAATAGTAATGTCCCTAAAATAAGGTACGAAACAAAAAATTATCAACAATATACTTAATTTCGGCTATTATGATAAAAAGTGAATATATCAAAAACATTTATTCCATCATCTTGTTATCTGTACCTCACCACGGACTAATATGAAGAGAGATCAATTTCCAAAATTTTACCAAAAAGAGATTAGGCCTAATTTTTTTGGCCAATCTTTATGATTTGTTATACAGATACTAGATCTACTACTCCCCAAAACAATTCATTTTTTGAATGACCCCTTTTTTAGGTTTTCATTTTATGAAAAATGCCAATATTATACGATTATTAATATATTTATTTTTTTGTTCTCAATAAAGGTATTCAAAAGTCAATATAAACCATTCAAAATTGAGAGGAAACTCATTGAGAGGCTCGGAATTCGAGTAGTGAGGAAGGGTACATTTTGAGAGCCAAAATTTCAAATCCCCTCAATATTTCAAGCCCTTCAAAACTGGTGAAGTCAAAGGACTTTATTCAATTTTTTGATTGAGATTCACTCAATATTGAGGAAGAAAAACGATAAGGAGACTTTAAGTAGGAAAATGGGTTTATTTATATAATTAAACAGCCATAACGTATTTAATTATTCGATGCTTCAGTCTCTTAGATTTGTTAATTTAGTGTGATTTTCATCTCCATTCAGTAAGGTATCAGTTTTTACAATTGAATTTCACTATTTGAAAAAGCATCAGAGTATTGATTCAATTGATTATAGTGATTTATATCACACTTATCATCTTCGTCTTAATATTAATATTGCCAATTTATCACTTTCCTTACATTTTGGTGGTTGTTTCATTTTGAACTTACAAGAAAAGTCGTCACCTTCAAATGGATTTCCACTATAATTGAAATCTGGATTGGTGGTATTTATTGTTTCATCACCTAGAATAAATACAGACTCCTCACCAGTAGTCATTGAATTAGTATTAAATGATGTTTCCGAATCAATAAAAATTCTAGTATTACTCTCAATAATTAAATTATTGACGCTAACGTATGAACTAGTGAATGTATAATGAATCTACAAAAATCAAAATATTGATTAAGCGTTTGAAAACTGAAACTCCCGTTAAATAATATCATATTATTGTGATTAGTGTTGACAGATGTGTCTATAAACCAAAAATCGTTTACTGTGTTGTTATGTAAAACAATAAGTTGATTTGTTGAAGTATGTTTACCTTTGCAAAATGCCAATGAGCAATTGTGAGTGGTATCTGACGCTGAATTCAACGTAATATTACAAGTTTGAATTAATATTTGGCCAAAGAGTGTTATAATCGAGTCTGTATAATAACATTTATGAATGGATCCCGATTTGATGATGTTTCGTTTGCTAGTTTGAGTATATGAGTGACAATGTTTTGTATTAAAGTGGTTTGTGGAATAAATGTAATTTTGGATGATATCGCCGTTAGATGTGATAGATATTGATGATGGATTTGATGAATCGCTGTTGTGAATGAATTGACAATACTCAATAAGAGTGTTAAATTCTGAGTCTGGAACATTGATTAAAATAGGGACTTGTTCGAAGTTTCTAAATGTAGAATATTTGATATAATTATTACTTTCTGTGCTAAACGGACTTTTTTTTGCAAAGATGTAAAACTTATAATCTTTATCTTTAAAAAATTCTCTCCAAGAATGATGTAAATGAGTGCTTGATTCCTGTGTAGAAGGGTTAGTAATCCAACATAAAAAATTAATTACAGTTGGGATGAGCATTCATTCAAAGAAAAAATGTAGCAAAATTTGACACTTTACAAAGAAAAAAAATATAATTTATTCTTTTTTACATAATACAAGTTAAAATGTATATGTCGCATTTTGGTGCATAAATATAAAGCTGAAATTTATTTTCTCTCGTTGAATTTGTTTTTTTTTCCTAAGGTGATTTTGACGAGTTAGTATCACCAACATTCTACCTTATATGCCTCATACTTACATATTGAGTTTCAAATCAAGACGCATGTTGGATTTTTGTTGGACTACCTTTAAATTTATAAGATTTTCATGATACAATCAAAGTTTATAACATGAATACTTAATTCCTTAATTTATGCTCATAAATCTTAAAATTTTGTTGGAAAATTGATGAAATAAATTATTTTCATTGAAATAATCAATTATCTCCTTCTAATAATAAGTTTTGATGAATCGTTATTATTTGGGCAAATGCATTTCTTTATTGCTGCTTTGCAATAATAATTATTATCGAATATAACTTCATTTATATCTTGTGGACCCGAATCTGTTGAAATATCTATCCTTTCATTGGAATCAATAATGATTTTTTCTTTCGTGTTTAAAGTCGTACTTTGAATAGTAATGTATCCATCAGTTGTAGGAATTTCAAAAGAATTAGCCTCTATGAAAGAATTTAGCATTGTTAAGTTTGAATCTACATATATGTTAACATCGTTTTTGACTTGAGCGAAGATTTCCTGTAGAAAACAGCTTTCAGTATTGATAAATAGCGATCCACCTTTAATTATAAAATATCTGATCTCAAGCAGTGGAGAATCTGCAACCAAAAGTAGCTTTAAAGAATTTTCATCAATTAATTTTATATCCTTTAAAGTTGTATTAAATCTAGATTGTAAATGCATTTGATATGATTCATAATTGCAATGCGTGATATTAATCGATTCAATGTTATTAATAGAAGTGCATAAATGCAGTTTATATTGTTTGTATTGGTATTTGAATGATAAATAGTTGGATCTAGATGGTCAGTAGAACATATTCGATTTTGAATGATTTTTCCTAGCGTTTTAATAAATATGCATGATAGTTGTGATGGATCACTATTATTTCGAAAATGACAATCTTCAATTAAAGTATGAATAGGAGGAAATTCTGAATTTTGGCTATTTATGTATATTGAAACATTTTGCATGTTTGCAAATGTTGAACACTTGATGAACGTGTTGGTATTTTGAGCGAAGGGTCCTTTTTGCACGAATACGTACAAATTTCTTGGTTCGTCTTTAAAAAAACCATACCAAGATTGATGAATATGATGGTTTATGTAAGGGTGATCATTTATTGTACGAATAATGGATACCCAAAATCTAAAAAGATTCAAAGTTAATGAAAAATATCGGCTTTTTTTGCCATTGTGAAGATAACCTTTTTCAATTTCTTCGTTATCTAAAAGTATTGCTTATTACAAGGATGTCGATTTGTCCACTTTAGGGTTTATTTCCTCCTCCAAATTGTAATACTTCTAAATTTTTGTCCCCTATATTTGGAAAATTAGAGTCTCAAAAATTCGGGCGGTTCTAAAATGTCCCCAAATGGCATTCTTACTTATTATGAGTATTCAGAATTCATGTATATGAATAAAAAATTTGATCAATTAATCTTATATAACTTGAAAGCTATTGTCCAAGGATACTATAGTTGAGTTTTAACTAAACTTTAAATATTTGCAATGATCAGATAATAACTAATAAATGATCATTTAATCTGATATTTATTAGTCTAAGAGCCTTATTATTTATAGTAATACTTTAAGAATAAAATATTACATTTTGGTGATTATACAATCACGTTTCAATAAATAGGAATTATTCATATTTGTATGCATAATCAAAATATTATAACTATTTTAATATAATTACAAATGGTTACATTACATTTGCAATACAGAGATCTAAAATATTTTCTCTTTTCTTCGGTTTTACAAGGGAATGAGAAATTGACCCTGTTTCAAAAAGATATTTATATATATATGAAAAATATTTAATGATTTCATGATTAAATAATGTGTATATAGAATGCAATTATATTGATTGACTTATTTTCAAGTCTGATCAGATTTGTTAATCAATTATTAAATAACATCAAATTTAAAGTTTTTTGAATCGAAACACTTTATAAATAGCATATGCTAGTATTTGTTTTGTGTTTGATTTTTTGATTCTAACTACTTTGACGAAAAGTAAAAATTAATTAAAAATAGTTGCAAAAATTAATATGATTTTCGTAATGCTTAGTAATATTGGTACTTGTTGGACATTTCAATTTAACGAAAAATATGGTTGCTATTGAATATTCAGATTGAAAGGCATTTAAATGAATAATTGATGAATTTTGGAGCTTAACATATTTACAAAGGGGACCAACTGTGCAGTTAATTTTATTGAGAAAAACCGTTATCTCACAATTATATTTCGTTTCCCAAATCTGGGAAAAGTTTTATATTTTATAGATGTATGCTAAACTTGTATTTCAATTTTTACTAATAAAAGTATGATAATTCAAAACTGCCATTGAATGAAAAACATAATGCAAATTTCAATTTTCCTTTCAAAATTTGAATAGTTATTGTTAAATATTCTTATGTTTAATTGACTATCGATCATCAATGCTAATCATTTTTAATGTTGTAAAATTCAATTACAAATTTCATTAACTTTTGAAGTTAGATTGTTCTAGTAATATAGAAACAAATATCACCGATAAAATATTTCATTTTCGCCTAAAAAAGCTTATCTCAAATTTTTGATGAGTTCATTTTTTTTGAAAACTGTGGTTTAAAATGCATTCAAATCTTTAACTGGGTTGCTAGTTTATACTTCTCGTATAGATAATGTAACGGAGACGTTTCGTAATTTGTTTCGTATTAGATAATACTCTCAAAAATTGTGATATTTTTCTGAGCTGCATTAAATCGATGTATTTTTATTTCCTTACTTGATAAATAATAATTTCATTTAACAATAATTTTTCTTTTGAATAATCAAATCTGAACTATTCTCAAAATTTGAAAATCATAGGATAATAATACCTTTTGCAGCTGCGTTCAGCCCTAAAACATCATTTAAATAATTAATTATTTTCCTTTGAAATTCAATTTACTCAATATTTTGATGTTAAATTCCTTAAAAATTGAATCAAATTAGTCAATTCACTTCTCATGGAAGATGCTCTGACATCTACATCAGTAACTTATACCGACTTTGCTTCTTCCTCAATCTCCAAGTATGCAGATCTTATTGACATTCCAATCACTACACGTGTTATCGATTATTTGATATCTCTCTTCAATTACTTTGATATATATGCCCCAAGAATACCATTAATTTACTCCGTTGTTACATGCATTCGATTCTTCCAACTAATTGGAGGTGCCTTCTTCTCTGCCAACACGGATTCTTTCCTTCCAGGTACATTCGCATACAAGGTAATGTCAATCATTACTGTATTGTTCCATATTGTCCCGTTACAGTACAGATTAGGAAAGGCTGCCATCATTTTATACTCGATTAACTCGGTACTGATTGTATTTGTTGTTCACTTACTTGTTACAGCATATTCTTATAAAAAGACGAGCAAAGTTCCAAAGATATCTTGCATTATTTTGTCAATTTTTAATGCAGTTGGTCCATACACGTTAATCCCGATTGTTGCTCAATACTCAGGCCAAACATTATCCGCTATCATACAAGGAACCGTTAAACCTAATCTTAAAGATCTTTTGGCCTTAGTGATTTCGTTTATTAACATCTTTCTCTTTAATTGGATCAATATTAAGGCATATTCTATATCACTGGTGTTTAGAATGTGTTCGTTCCAGTCAATTGAAGGTTCCCCACAAAACAAATTATTTATCACAACAACATTTGTAACGTTAGTTGCTGCATTAACGACATACTTCACCGCAATCCCATCTGCAGCAATGATAGCCATCTCAATCTTGTTCTTTATCTATTGCACGACAACTGTATTTAATTGCGGTACGTTTATTAAACAAAAGCATCAAGTTATGGTCCTTGGTGGTTCGATTCTTGGTATAGAACTATGTATTGCTAACTTGATCATTATATTCTTAAAGAAACCATGGAACGCCGCATTTTTCCTTGGTTTTGGTGTTGCTTCAGTTATAACATTTGTTTTGACGGAAGTTTTCATCAAAAGGAAAGGAAGAAGAGAGTTACAGATATTAGATGAAATTGATGACACAAAAGATATCTCATCCATCAGAACTAAGAACAAATTCAAACAGTTACTTGCTACAGGATTCACTTTTTCACATCCAGTTTGCATTAACTTTAATATTTTCAAATTAGCTGTTGAAGAATGGAAATTGGATTGTGATGTTTGGTCAGTTTATGCAAAGTTCATTTCCATCTATCCAGAGAACACAGGAACATTATGTTTTATTGCTCAGAACATTGTAATCTCAAGTTAAACACAAACTTGTCAAATATCATTTTGAACTCAGCTGGATACATCATGAGAACAAGAGAAACAAAGTTTACTCCACAGTTAAAGACAAGAATCTCAAAGTTATCAAAGAATTTCAATAAAACAAAGACAAGACTAAGAAATATTTGGGATTTAGTTCTTCAAGGAAACATAAATGAATTGAATTTTGCCATCAAAAGAACAAAAGAATCAGTTGATGATTGCGAAAGAGAAATTGATCATTTAGTCATGACATATCCAAATAACAGATTTGTTGCAAGACAAAAATTAATCTTTTTAAGTGAAGTAAAAGGAGATCCAGTAAATGCAAAGCAATCTATTGATGAAATCATTAAACTTCAAAGAGGAATTGCAATCAAAGAAGATACAATCCATGAGTTAGGAATGATGGCATTTCCTAATATTCCTGATTATTGCAATGATTCAATGAGTACTGGAAAGACAATAAATGAAAACGAGTCAACAACTAATGATGAAACAGTATTTGATGATACGGTGAATTTCGAAGCTATTGAATCAATTTCTAAACAAATTGATAATCATGAAGTTCCAGCAATTCACTATATCTACAAATCAGCATGGCTTTGTTTCATTTTATTGGTGTTCTTGCTATTAGTTTCAATGATTATTGTATATCAATTCTACGCAGAAGCTTATTCAAAACCAATTTACATGATGCAAGGAATTGCAAAAACAAGAAACATCATAACAATGTTGACTGCTTTTGCTGGAAGATTTTTGTTCCAAGTCTTAGATGATCCAAAGAATCCAGGTTCAAAATTAATGGGTCCTTTAGACTATTACCTAACTTTAATATGGATAGCTATGGAGATAATAGAGATACAGAAGCAATCATGAAATTCATAGCTGCAAAAGTTTCATCATCAACAGAATTAATGACAGACATCATTCCTTATAAACCTAATAATGAATATATGGAAAATGTCAGAAAATTGTTATTTGAAAACAACATTAAGTTCTTCTTCTATTTGAACAATACTTATTGGGAAGAATCAACGACAACAGCAACAGAGATTTCCTATATCATTTCAAATCATGTTGGCAAACTATTAGACATGGATAGCGATGATGCGGGAGTTGCAAACGGTCCTGATTCATTGATCATAAGAAATAACAATAACTATCCAACAACAGCGATGAATGAAGCTCTTAAATCAATGATCAATTATTTGATTGCTCTCAATGAGGACTATCAGAAAATATTCATGATCATTATGATAGTCATTATTTGTATCAATGTCATTGTTTATCCTATTGTTTACTTCACACAAATAAAAAAGTTAAGAGAGAACAGATATGAAGTTTTACAGTTAATGACAACTTTACCTAAAACTGTAATATCAGGAATTTCTGCTTCTCTTAACAAAATTAAAGATGAAAAGACAGCAACACAAACAATGACAATAACAAACACATCATCAAATCCAAATTATGAGCAAAACAGACAAGAAGAAAGCATCATTAAATTGTTTACTTCTATTTCAGATGGAACATCAAAAGCATCAATAGAAACAAGCATTTTGATTTTGATGATAATTATTGTTGCTTTATCTTGTGTCAGCTATTATCTTGGAATGAACTGTTTCATGGTTTCTTCCAATAATTTGGTATTTAACTGTCATCATATTAACTATTTGTTTGGATCAGTTACTTATTTATTTGGTGTTTGTGCAAGAATTTTCAAAGTTTCATTAGCAACTTGTGATGAATCATTTAAAGAATCAATATTAAGTATTGATGATGAAATCCAAAATATTCAAAGAATTTTGCCATATTTAGTTAACTATTTCCAGTTCATTCGTCTTGGAGGTGAAGATAGAAGAGAAGTTCCATTCTCTGAAATGAGTACTACAATCAATACTGCTTCAGATTTATTGACATGCACTGTTGGATTAACTCCTCCTAAGACAGTTATGGAAAGTGTTCATTGTTTAACTTCTGCAATGCAATTTATTGTTTCAACTGGATTAATGAAGAAATTCTATAACAATATGCTATATAGTATCTATCCAGATCCTAGAGATGTCTCATTGCAGCAATTATGGCAAATAGGACCCATTGAATTATATCAAACATTTTCTATCCAGCAGAAGAAAAATTAATTCCAATTATTGTTGAAAACCTTCACAGTCAGGGTGATAACTTGATAGAATACAACGTTATCTTCATCATATTGACTTTAATTCTGACAATTATTATTTGTGCAATTGCTTTTAACGAAGACAAATTACTTAAGTTTACATTGAAGTTGTTCATGAGATGTCCAGCAACAACAATTCTCAACAACCAGAGAATCATGGATCTCATTTCAGGCCACTATAATTATAAGAATGATGACAATTCCGAAAAACATGTTTGGTTCACAAATGAAGTTGTAAATAAATTGAATGATGTTGTAATTGTTTGCCAAGAAGAAACAAGTAAAATTATAACAGTTAATGCAGCTTTCGAAGAATTATTCGGCATCAAACAACAGGATATTGAAAACACTCCAATCAAAGATTTCTTTACAGAAGAAAGATTCAAATATGATGAAAATATAGACAGAGTTTTCACAAAAACAACAGATTTAGTTTTTCTCAACAAGTCAGGGAATAATGTTTATTTGGAGTTTTCAACATCAGCGATATCAGGAAGAAGAATTTATTCAGGAAGAGATCAAACACAAATTGTTATGCATGAAAAGCTTATTGTTGATGAGAGGAAGAAATCAGATGCTATGCTATCAAGTATTTTACCACCAATGTTAGTTCCAAGATTTCAAGCTGGAGAAAAGAATATTTCTTTCAGTGTACAAAGTGCAACAGTTTTATTCTTGGATGTTGTTGAATTCACGCCATGGTGTGGTTCTCATGATGCTCAATATGTCATGAGAATGTTAAACATCATGTTCAAAGAATTCGATGCGATAACAAATGCCCATAAAACAATGACGAAATTATGGGAAATAAAAAAATTACTAAATATTGTATTCATACAAATATATTATTTTAAAGGAAAAATAGATGCTGATAGAAACGATGAAAAATTTTGAAAACTTTACAATTAATTTATGTTCGTTAACCACAGAGCTTGCAATCCAAAGCTCACGTTAGACTACAAGAGTCATGAAGTCTCATACTAAGGGATATCCAACATATATTTTAATAATCTAATGTTTGTGACAAATATTCAACATAAAATTAAGTTTTCGTTTCGTTACAAGGCATTCATACTTTGGAGATATCATATTTAATGTACAGAAAAGTTAATATTAAACAATACATGCTAAAGAATTAATAAATAAGATAATAAAATAAATTTATACGTAATTACTTTCATTTAATATGCTTTATGCTGTATAATATTGATTAAGAGGCATTAAAAGGTTCCATAGTCTGCTTTTATAGGTAAGATTTTTGATAAAAATTTAAAATTTTGAAAAATGATGAGAAAAGGAAAAAAAAGGTAAATGAGAGCAAGAGGAGGGAAAAAAAAGAAAAAGAAAAGAAAGGGAAGGGAAAAATAAAAGAAAGAAGGACATATAAAAATTTAGATGCGCATTCTTAATGCCGAGGCGGCTTGCCGCCGAGGCGCGATTTTTTTAGGCCTCTACGGTAACCCGGCAATGTTTTTTTAAATCTTGTACAGCCCTAGAAATACTTAGGCCAATCCCTGTGGGACCCAGTGGTAACTTTCCATGGAAACCACTCAGTGGGAACATTTTTTATTTTTGACGGAAAAAATTCTAAATATTTTTTTCATTTTTTGATTTTTGAATTTTTTTGGAATTAGAGAATAAAATTTAAAGCGATAGATATGCTTGATTATTCAAGATATTGATATTAAATCAGAAATCAATGGTAAATAAAGAGTTTTATAAAAACTTACCACGTGGTAAGATGAAGTGACCACAAATTGGGTTGTGGTACATAAAAATTACCACAAAATTGAGAACTTTTCCCACAAATTGAGAATTTTTACCATAAAATGAACGATGGATATCCACGAAAGTTACCACAACTCACTTCTCGCGCAAAATATGTTTAATATTACATATTAAATACATTTATCAACATTAATTATTTTGAATTGTGGTAAAACGATATGTCACATATTTTTTTATAAAAATTTGTAAAAATGTTTATTTTAATTTATATAATTAAATAAAGTCTTTTCAGGGGGTTATACCGTGATATTAGCCTTGTACCGAAAAAAAGTGACGGGCAATGCCGTAAAATAATATTTTATTAAAAATTTTTTGGTGGAGAATTGGAAAATTTTTGTTGGAAAATTGGAAAATTTTCCTAATCATTTGGACTATAACCTGGCATATTAGGGAGTTTTGTCAACAACTCAGTGCTGGGATCAAGATAGTTTGTAATCCAAAAGTAGAAACGTTCCTTGGTGTCTTGTTCTGGCTTCCTGCAAAATCTTGATTTGCAGGATTCTCTTAATATTGTCAGAAATTGCGCAATCATGTCCATCATCGTCAATTTCTTCACCATTGATGTTAATACGACGATTACGGTAATTTCTTTTCTCTTGCAATTCTTTTTCTGCAGGAGTCAATTCACGAACATACTTATTATGTTTGAGAGCTTCTACAGAACAAGGGCAAAGACCGAGCGGCGGCAACAGCATTTTGAACCGTTCTTAATGATACTGATTCTTGCCATGCGCTAATAAATGAGTAGATAATGCGTAGCGCATCATTGCAGCATTGCTGTTGAACTCTTGCTTCGGTGCCTTAAATGTAATCTCTCAGATAATCCGTGAATTTGGACTTAATCTTTTGGCAATGCCAACATCAAATACTTGTAAATGTGTGTTGTATGTGCGGGAAGAACAATTAATTTGATGTTGGCACTTGCCAAAAGGAACAATGCCAGAGGATTCTCGCGGCTGAGTGTCCATCACACACAATGAGAGCAGGCTTGTCACGTATATATTCTGGCTTCTCTGGCGTTCAAAGTTAAGCCACTCGATGAAGAAAATGCAATACAATAAGAATACAACTACTGTTCACCCAGCCTTTTGGCGTAGAAGTAAACCAACAATGTTTTCGCGCTGGAATACTTTCAGTTCTCTAGGTAGTTCTGCAATACATGGGAGAACAAAGAGAGGTGGGACAGATTTGCCTGTCATTGAGCATCCGCATAAAGCTGTAATGTGCGAAAGTTTGGAATTCCTTTGGCGATCATATGCTCTATCTCCTCAGGTAATGCAACTTTCTTCTTCTTAAATTTGTTTATGAATGTTTCATCGATACTAAAATCAACTCCTCTGGAGTACTTTCGATTGTTTCACGATGTTTATCGTAGAATTCTTCGATAATTCTTGGTTCACACGCCATGTATCTTGATTCTTCAATCTCTTGGCATGCCTTAAGCTTGCAATGCAATTGCTGTAAAATATGGTTAACATAAGGTCTCGATACATCATCACCAACCAAGAGTATTGATAACTTCTTCTGCAAGAGTAGGACAATTAATCTCAAGAAGGAATCTGTAACCATAATCTCTTCTGAGCTCTTTCAACTTGAACGCCTCGTCAATAATGTCAGCTGCTTCTAGAGCTTCACCTTTGTAAGCAGAATCTTCGATAATTTCTTTTAAAGTGAGCTGATCACGCTCGCATAGGTATGGATCTGCACCGCCATGATTCCCTTTTTCCCAGTATAGACCTAATGCAGCTCTTTTAAGTGCAGTAGCAATGAGATTGGATGTAAAAGTTCCGAGATCTGGGTATTCTTCCTCCCATGCAAGCTTAGTTTGACTATATGTCATACCTTCGGCGCGACAATTGATGATAAACTTTTGTTGTCTACCAAGAAATTCGACTGTGAGAAATTCCATTTTTAATTTTAAACGAGCACTTGAGCCACGTTTTATCTGACTTCACCAGCCAAAAAGCCCCTGTACTAAGTGTCATGTTTTTGTTTATTTTAAAGTTTCTGCCATGTAATGGTTTACATTGCAAATTTTTTGAATACTTTACGTCACCATAAAATGGCAGTACAAGGCTAGTTTATCGGTACAAGGCTCTTGAAATGACTTTAATAACATCGTTTAAGGTTAATCATTTTTTATGTCAGTTTTGGATGAGTTCAAGATTTGTCTAGTAGCGTGGGTCTATTTTCACCCAGCCATAAGGGACACGTATATTAGAGAATTTCATGGTATATGCCTGTAAACGACATGAAAAACTATTCTCAATTATTTCCCAGAGGATGCCTGCGTATCTACCCTAAAATATCCGTGATAATTCTCTAAGAATAACTCCATTTCAGTTAATAGGAAAGTATGCAACTTATAGAGACTTTGAAGGAAATTCTTTTGAGACTTCACTTGAATCCAGAACTAATATTTTTTTGAAAAAAAAATCACTAAAGTCAATATGTATGAATACGTTTCCAAGTTCCCTCGGAGTTCCATTTGATAACTTCCAATTTCGAGTTGTGCTCAATTTATGATTGATGAGGAAATATCGGGACTATTGTCAAGAAATCAGAAAGACTTAAAACAAATATGGTTATTCAATGAATTATATTGAAATGGGTTCTTGCAATTACAACAATTACCTCAATTTAGTCGGAATTCACTTGATATTATCATTTAACATACGAATGAAAACCGACGGAGATCATAAATCAGAAGTATTTCGTAGTTTGATAACAATGCAAAATCTATACGATATTGAGAAGATGTAAAGTGAAGAGAAAATTTTATTGAGAGAATGAAAGGGTTCCGTAGAGTCCGTTTTGAACCAAAAGAGAACGGCATACATGTTGCAAATCTTCCACCAACAGTAACTGTTGAGTTTTTAAAGTCCTTATTCTCTGAAGCAGGCACAGTAATAAACGTTATCCTTAAACAGAAGCCTACATCATGCTATGCATTTGTTGATTTTACTCTACAAGAAGAGGCAGAAACTGCTGTACGTGATTTCAACTATACAAAGCTAAATGGAGAAACAATTATTGTTACAAGAACAACAGCACCAGTTGTAAGTGCAATTTCATCTGGACAAGGAAACTTATTCATCAAAGGATTAGATGAATCTATTGATTGCTTACAACTTCACGAATTATTTGCAAATTATGGAGAAATCGTTTCATGCCGTATTCCAACTCTGAATGGACAGCCACGTGGATTTGGATATGTACAATTCCTTAAACAAGAAGATGCAGAGCATGCTATGAAAGAACTTGCTGATTCTACAGTTAATGGAAAACCAATTCAGATCGGTCCATTCCTCAAGCGCTCTGAACGTCCACTTAGTGCTGCATTCCAGAATAACTTAGACTCATCATTTACCAACGTATTCGTTAAAAATCTCCCAGATAACATCAATACTCTTCTTTCGCTCTTAAGACTCTTCCACGAGTTCGGAGATGTTACGTCAGCACGTATTGTACCAGAAAGACACATCGGATACGTAATGATGTCTGAACATGAAGCTGCAGTTCGAGCTGTCGTTGGCCTTTGCGGAAGAACAATTTTCGGAAAGCGTCTTTCAGTTTGCCGCTCCCTTTCTCCAGCTGAAAGAGCCAATTTCATCAAAAAGCCAATTGAAGAAGTTGATCTCCCAGCAGATTCCGCAAACAAAGACAAGCCAACTCCAGAACAAACACCAAGCTCATTACTCAAGCAGCCAGAAGACACTTTAGCCAAGGCTGTTGGTTCAATTGAAATGAAAGAGAAGCCATTAAGGGAAGCTCAGCAACAAAAGCAAACCCAACAACAATCCCAGCCAGCACCAAAGCCAGCTGCAGCTCCAGCTCAGCCACAATCACCTGCTCCACCACAAGCACCTTTAATTGACCCTGTTCTCTACCAGCAACAAGTCAATTACTACTACCAACAGCAGATGATGCAGCAACAGATGATACAGCAGCAAATGTACGGTAATCCAGTGCAGCCAATGCAACCTCCTCCACAAAGAGGTCCTTTACCGATCAACCCCCAATTAGTACAACCTCCCCCTCAAATTCCAGTACAAGTCAGTGTAGAACCACCTTCATCGAAACCAGCACCAAAACCAGTTCCAAAGCAGCCACAACAACAAAAGGAGAAGACAACAAAGGCTACTTTCGAACCCCCGCCAAAACAACAAGCTCCAATTCCATCTCCTACTGATATCATGGTATCTTCTCCAAAGACAATGATAAAACTTGTTCCTACTAAGGAAGATGTACTCGCTAAGCCTCCTCCACCATCTGTTCCTGCAAATACTCCTCAATCTAATTCCCAATCTGACCAGGATCAAGAACCAGAGCCAGAACTGGCTTCAGGTTCACAGAGTGACTCTGGAAATGATATTCCTCCAGCTAAACCAGCACCAGCTCCAGCACAACCGATTGGAAACACAAGAACTCGCCAGGAGTATATTTCTTCGAGCGATGATGATAGACCAGTTGCATCCCCAGCAAATCCATTTGGATTTATGGGCCAGAAATAAGTAACTAACAAAAAATAACAGATTTTATTATCTGATTTACGGATTTTTATAACAAAATAACATAATCAAACAACAAAGAACTTAATTGCTTTGTAAACATTCTTGATTTTTTAAATTCTTTTTATTGGCGGGAGAAATTTTTTAATTGAATAGTTTACAACAATTCAATGAGCTTTATCAAATATATCTAAATTTACAAAAACACACAAAGTAATAAAAAAAAATTATGCAGGTGAAAGCGCCATCATCTTATGTGGCGCCCATCACTTTCAGCATTATCTCAAAGATATTTCTTCCAAAGCGTGTAATGGAGAACGTAAATAAGTTATTCGCTAATTGGTTGAATACAAAATATTCATATCAAGTTTTTACGCAACAATTACAGAAACTAATTAATGATTATGAAATAGTGAACAATTCATGGCAAGTTCTCCAAAATAAAAAGCAAATGTCGCAAGTTCCGCAATATCAAGCTATTTATAACGCAGTTTGTACCTTTGAAATGCATAACATACCTAGACAAATCCTCTTTTCATACATAGCGATGATTGTCCAGGCAATGTATAGCGGAACTTCGAAGAAGGCTTTTATTACACAAATTTTATCGCAAAATTTTCCTTCCACTTTTAGAATTAAAATACAGGATTTAATGCAACACGCTTTCGCAATTTTCGATATACTACCAAAAGCAAAACAAGTTGTTATCAGCAAACAAAATGAAGTCCTCATAAATAATTCCGACGATGAAGGCCAAAATGAAGCCCCGCCGCCCCCACCACCACCTCCGGGACCGGCAAAGAGAATATCTTTATCTTATATTGAAGTTAAAGTTCCTCTCTCTCAAAATCCAGGGGTTTTGATATTCAACAACGTCTCAAGATCCGTTGCTATTGGTAGTGAAGGCCAAACTACAGAACATATGAGCGAATCAATCCGTTTTATTTCAGATTTACAGATTTACATGGATACAACGTTCGAAACTCTTGTCCGATCTGATCAGACATACAGATCCATGCTGTATGCCGGACAGAGCGACGGAATTTTATACAGAAGTGCAGTTTTGGAATTATACGGAAATTATGGACGAGAAATTCTTGCATTTCCTCGTGAAGTAGTTGAACCCGTTCTCAAGGAAAGATGCATGAGCGTTATATCGGATGTATTTAGCGGCAGAACCCATACAGAAGAGAAAGTTGATTTAATGACGAATCACGTACCAAAGTTTGACTTTTCACCTACGGTTTCTTTCTCAACCCAAAAGTCTCCCATCAAATTCTCATTCAGTGCTCGCTCAACATTAGTTGCCGACTTATTACATCGAATCGGAACACTTCACTCGAAACAACTGATCTCCTTTTTAGACACAATGATGCCATTATTCGTTATTACGCGCACCGATGAGCGGATTTGCATCATTGGAACAGATGCAATTTCGAATGCTTTGTATTTGTTCTCAAAATGCGCAACAGCCATCGACAGCTTCTTCGGATCAGCACTTCCAGAAGATCCCAGTCTCGCGGACATCATTAGGGCCGCGGAATGTGAAGCAGCGAACAAATATTCACCAGTTACAGACACGCACATCGAAGAATTTCTCGAGGACTTCTTGAAGAAGTTCTTCGCATTCGAGTACAAGTTCTACGAGCTCGTGGAAGAGGCGGAGAACAGATACGGACGTGCTTCGAAGGCTTTGTTCACTTTGACAATGTATATTACACAACTCGACGCTCTTTGCTCGAGATTTGCTGCACAATACAAATTGTCGAAGTTTGGAACACTCGCAAAGTTCTTCTCAAGAGCACATGGACCTCACGCAAAAGAATCACTTGAAGCAAGGTTCCCAACTTATTTGAAGAAGTCCCAGAATTTGTTACTTTCCCCTCTTGTCAAAATTGAGATGAGCTCAGATGAACCAGACGCTGTAATTACTCCAATATAAATTTTGTTTTATGATTAATTAATACTACAAGTTTTTTTTTAATGATCCATATGAATTACTTCTAAATTACTCCAATGTTGTTTTATTAGTGGGATGCACACACACATACTCCTTTACTATATAACTAGCTTTGGACTGTATCTTCATCGAAATATCTGTTCAAAATACATACAAAAAAAGGTGTGCTAATCTATTTTTTTTTTGCTCCGGCACTAAAAATGCTACATCTTGGCATATAACAGTCTAAATCAAGAATTTTTAAAATTCCAATGCATAGAATACAATTGCAGCTGTTGTATTCTGCTGTATTTATCAATTATTTGGATTTCATGATGTTCAATATCTGTTCATAAAAATAACAAACCTATCATAGAAAATAACTACTCTCAAAGTCAGACAGTTGCAAGATAAGCTAATTATTCATGACATCTTAAGATATTATTCAAAAATTGAGTGCCAAAAATTAGAATTCTATCTTGAATCAGTTTTTTTTGAATATGGATATGATATAAAATTAGGGATTTATGATTTAGTAAGGTCTTACAAAAATGACAGTTTACATATGTAAGAGTGAATGATAGCTATTCTAATCATTTTTCTCAAAGCTCAGAACCTCTCAGTAATACATGATGCCAATTTAAAGAGCGGTTATCATAATTATATTCAAGTTTTTAATTCTCTTTACAAATTAAATTCAAATAACAAAGAATACAGTACAAAAGTATATAATTCAATCAAGGTTGACCTCATAGAAACAATGTATTTTACTCCAATTCAAATTATTAGTATATTGGGAGATATTTATTACCACAGATATTGTTATGGCAAATGTTATATGGAACTTGCTACAAAAATTGCTGAAGAATACCATTGCGAAAACAATTTACATATAAAAGACGAAAGTCCATTTTTTAAAGCCTTGATCAATGATAATCTCGGAGAATTTATATCATTAACAAATGGAGGTAAAGAGACATCTACTTTAACACTTCAATTTTGTTGCCGACATGGTGCAATTAATTGTTTTAATTATTTACGATCGGAAAGGAACATAACAATAGACTCTTTATGCCTTTGTAATTCATTTATTGGTGGAAATTTAGACATCATTAAAGAATGCTTGAAATATAAAGAACCTGATTATGATGATGCAGTGGAATATGCAATTTTTTCTCATGATTTAGACTTAATTAATTTTTTGAGGGATAATTATCATTTAGAAATTAGTCCGTATTATTGTGCCATGCATGTTAACCTTGAAGCATTTTTGCTTTATTATGAAAAAACACACAATATTAATAAATGCTTTAAATATTCACCAGGATTTGGTATTCCTTCTCTTTGCGAATTTTCCCTCTTGAATCTTGCAAATATCAATTCATTCGATTTCGATGGAAATGCACTTCATTGCGCAATAAAATATAATCATATAGATATTGCAAAATATATAATTTTACACGGTATTGACATGAATTATAAAGTCAAATTATATCAAACACCTCTTCTATATGCGCTATCACATAATAAAAAAGATTTTACTAAGCTTCTTGTTAATTCTGGAGCAAATACAAATATATTGACAGATGAATTCGGCCAATCTGCTCTACACTATGCAATAATAAATGAAGATCAAGAAAATGCAGCCCTACTTATTTGGCATGGTTCAAATGTAAATGCAAAGAATCAAAAAAGTGGTGCAACGGCACTTCATTTCGCATCATTATTAAAGAATAAGGAACTTTTGGATCTTCTAATTTCAAATGGTATTAATGTTGATACAAAAGATTATTATGGAAACACTGCTCTTATGATTTCACTTTTATTCAACTTTGTTGAACATGTGAACTTTTATAAGTCGTTCAGTGGGCACTTCGATTATCGTGAATCAACAAATAACAAAAATAGTACGGAAGTTGTTGAATTTCTTATTGCTAAAGGTGATGATGTAAATGTCAAGAATAATCAAGGAAATACTCCTCTTCATCTGGTTTCATTATTTTCTGATATAATCCAAGCTAAGTATCTTATTTCTCAAAATGCAAAAATTAATGAAGTCAATTGATCTCTTGATATTGCAATTATTTATAATAATGATGAGATGAAAGAATTTCTTCTTTCTTATAATGCAAAAACAAACAACAGCAGCAGCGTGATGAAGGTGCAACCTGATGGTATAATGAAAGAGTTTATTTTAACCTATCGTGATGCTAAAGGGTACAAGCCTTCGCGTTTTCTTAAAAGTGCAAAAAATGCGCTAAAACGACTATTTAACATTAGAACGATCTTTACGATTCTCCTTGGCCCAGTTTTATATATTTTTGATCGTTTAATGCGTAAATCCGGCTATTCATTTATGGCGAGAGTATTTATATGGTTATTATATGGTTTTCTTTTCAGCTCTTTGCTTATGCGCGCGAAATGATATTGATGCTGATTTTATGAAAGTATTTTGGTTTTATAGTTATCAAATTATTTATTGGGACCACAAATGCTTGCTATATTAATAAAAAGCATTATGTGTTTGTTTAATAAAGCAGATTCATGATAACAAAATGCATTTTTTTTTTTCATTTGAATTGATTAAGTCATTTTAACACTTTAGAAACAAATATCTCATGTATGGAAATATATTGTAATATAACTTACATAATATTTTGGTATTATAAAAATAATTTAATTTTTTTTGAATTTCTTCAGCAATTCCAAATATAAAATTCATTAGACTCATATTTTAGATAGTAAAATTCACAACAAAAATGAAAGATTATTGGTTTTCATTAAAAATTTTTTTTAACTAAGCTTTTTTAAAAAAAACATAGCAATACAAAACACTTTACAAACATAATATAACAATGTTAATACATACTATTCCAAGCAAGCAGAGAGGATCTCAGATAACACTTTGTAGCTGTAAGAAACAGCTTTCGATCTTGCATAATCTATCTCAGACATGAATTTACTTGTAATAAGAGTTGCAATCATAGTCTCAGGTTCTCTCGGGCTTGGAGCTTTCACTATATACTTCTTACATATATAGAGAAATTGCAAACATTCATCGACACTTGAAAGAACAACTTCTCCTGTATAGATGTAGCTAAGCATACTCTCTATCTGTTTAATGGAAGTTGAGAAGAGGTCTTCCATTGTTTGGGTCACGTCTTCTTCGAATCCCGAAGAGAAAAGGGAATAAAAGAATTCCGATGAAGATGCTAAAATAAATCTATGAACACTAAAAATTTTCCCATGAGCAGATATTTTAAAGTCTGAACATGTCTTCTCTGTATATAGACGTCTCATATCAGCTATATATTTCTCTCGGAAGTCACTCGATGGAAATGGAATTCCGATTGTTCCAAAAGTTGGTCGTAATGATTCACTTGGCATCAGACCAGCATATAAATATTCTAGAATTTGTTTGAAGGGTCCAGAATCTATTTTTTGGATATTAGTTCGACATCGTTCTTGCGATTCACGGAATAATGGCCATCTATTAAATAAAAGAGCTTTGTGAAGACCCAATGGTACACCATCGTTTGTAGTAACCAAAAAATCTGGATGATCGGGCCTTTTTTTCATGGATTCCATTATTTTTTGCCAAATATAGTCTCAATTTTAACTTTACATTGTCAAATTTATTTTTATTTTTCCTGACTAGTGTTCACTGATCTGTACTTTCCATTATACATCAGATTTTCATGCATCAACTACAAGTTCAAAGAATTTCAAGTAGAATTTAACCGACTTTTTAATTTAGGGCCATTTGTACAATAATTCGATGTTGTAAACATATTGGCATGACAATAGTTAAGACGTTTAATCTTATTTAGAATATTTCCGATAAGCCACTATTTTCCTTTATTAAGAATACGTATCTCTTGCTAGAATATAATTTTTTCTCATAGTGCATTGAGAAATTACAGTGTAGTTAATAATAAACGAAATAATTTTTATTTGAATAAAAATATAATGCAGATTTATTTTAATGGTAGTAATTTTATCTAACACTAAGGCAAATGTTTTGAATTTCTCAGAGTAATGTATATAATGGAAGAAAATTTTATGAGGAAATATTAATTGTTCAATTATACGGTATCAATAATATGGATCTAGCGAACCACTGCTCTATATATCAAAATAGAATGCACTGTAGAAGAAACCTTAGTTCATAAAATTTTGAATAAATTTATAAAAAAATATTTTGAGAATTAAAATACTAAATATGTTTTTAAAAAACACTAAAAAGCTGATACGAGTTTTGCTAAAACAAAAGCAATTTCGTAATCAACCATAAAAATTATTGAATCCAAAACTTTGGTAAAGGAGCTGCACATGGTGTTTGGGGTTTTGGAGGTGTAAACAATGGGAGGATCCGGTTAAATTTAAATGGAGCATCAATATTTTCAAGATATTCAACCCTTTGTTTTTGGTTTTTGCGGTAAAAATCAGGCTTCATTTCAATTCTACTATACTGAAGTTCACAAATTTTCTGTTTTTCCAGATCCATGTCTTTAACAAGTTTATATTTTGATATTGTATTGGCAAAGATGGTTTTAGGAGTAGGGTAAACTGTACATATTATATCGCCATCAGTCATAGAATAAAACTTAAATGTTAATGTATCAACAAGCTTCATTCCTTTGTATAAAAATATACAATCATTACCTTCGTACTGTCTTAGCGAAGAAATATTACTCTCTGGATCTACATGTACATCGCGAATACCATTAATGTTATTTAATGTTTTTAAATAAAGAGTGCGAGTCTGGCCAATGCTCATTCCGAAATAATAAACAATAAAAATCTGTTTTGATAGACGGTTCAATTTTTTTGTTGGTTTAGCCATGTAAAATAATATCATTATGTATTATAGTATTAAAGGCATTTTATTCATTTTTGTCTGACAATTTCTGAATGTGAAATTGAAAGCGATCTTTCAATCAAAGATTTACATCGAAAATAAGGTCACTTTATATCAATAATCTAATTTTCTAATTTTTACATTTTGAAAGCATTATTCAATGTGAGGCTAAAAGCTCTTTCAATTTTAAATTGAAAGTGCAAACGTGAATTCAATACTTACGAAAAATATCACTGCCGATAATTTAATCAGAACGTTTCATAATGGTCATAGCAATTATTCAACGATTAGGTTTTTTTTTAATTTCAGTGTTTTGAAAAAGTAATCAAAAATATCGAATCATCAATGATAAACTCTGAGTAATGGATAGCAATTGCCCATTTAAAATGATTAATAAGAGTAAAAGTTTGAAAAAATTCAATGTTTCTATCACTATATCATTCAACTATATATTGATTAAATCAACATGTGAATGAAATTAAATTATTCAATATTGGCTCTGCTTTTTTTTTATCAAGGATTTAATTTCCGGTAAAAACAGTTCTCCAATGCCAAAGGAGATCTATACAAATGGTTCAACATTAATTGTTGATAGAATAATTAATTTTGACACTCGAATCTTTACACTTGCGGAACTAAACAAGATTTTTCTTTTTGGATCTACATAAAATATAGTCTATTGCAAATAAATCTGATAATTAGAGGAAAAATGTCTATTTTATTAATTTGTGAATTGAAAAGTCCACCAATCTTATTGATAATAAGTAAAATATTATTTTTCCTGGATATCACTCAAATTTTATTATAAAAAACATATTTGATCTCAAATCATATCATTAATCCATTTTTTTTTTAGGAATTTCGTCAAAGCCAGTTCTTTTGTTCCATCATGTATTAATATCCTATGTACAACTTCAAATTTTGCTTCGTCTTCTCATAAAAAACAAATTAGATCTTTTTATGGAATAAAAAAGCATTTGAAATGTTTTGATCCTTTGAATAGTGACATTTTCACATTACAACCAAAAATTATATGCAGTGTATGGAAGAAAACTCTAAATCATGCTAAATTAATGTTTCATATACTCTAAATTCGGAAATATTTCACAATTTATCATCGCCCAAGACAAAATTCGTATACTCAGAAACAGTAACAACAGTGGTACCCATTTCATATACATTTATATGCTCAAAATAAAAAATTTCATGTTGATCAAAGAATAAGAGGACAATTAAGGCGTTTCCATCTGGAAACTAACAATTTCACTTTATTAGAAATTTCAACGACAAGCCTAAATCTAATCGATTTGGCAATTTTGATGCTTTTTCATTCATCAAAGATGATAAATGCAAGATATGACATAGTAACTAAAAATTTATCCAATATTTTGATTGTAATAATAGAAGAAATGACAATTTCTTTCTCATCGAAGAAATTAAAATCAAAATAATTCAAGACTTACGGCTGTCAAACAATTTAAGGATTTAAATCAGAAGATGAATTAATTTGTCAAAAGCAATTATGAGCGGAATTTCAGATGTTTGGAATGAATGTTTGAAACTTTGAAAACATGATAATTCATCGCTTTCGCATTTTCTGAAATGAATACAATATTATGATTGAGTTTACTATGTCCATTATTACACTAATCATTTCTTATTTGTATCGATCAATAGACTAATATGGATGAACTTCTCTTATAGTAGCCACAATTAAATATTCTAATGCCAAGAACAGCTTATGAAAAAAGAATAAAGGATGAACTACAATTGACTTTGATACACAAATGAATAATAATGAATTTATTGAAGATTTGTTTTATTAAGGAGTTCAGGAAAATACAATAACTAATTATAGTGCTCAAAAACAGAAAAACGATTAATATAACTATATTTCATGTAGGAAGCATTGATGCTAAATTGGAAAATGACTCAACTCATCTTGGATTCGTTTTTGATAAATAAAATGTTAACTAAATATTTAGTGATGCCTATCAGTATTAGAGATTTATTATTCTGTAAAAGTATTCAATCAGCGATTTTTAATTTCCATATACGCAAAATTTATTCTATTTTCTCAATTAAAAATTCTATTTAAAACATTATCAAATTTCGTTAGAATCCAAGCTATTACTAATATTTTCATGTTGCTCTCCCTCGTTTTCATCATCAGAAACAATCTCTTCTTGTGTTGGTTTCATTGATTGTTTCTTCTTTTTCTCGATAACTTTGTATACAATAAATATAAACACTCCAACTGCAACAATTATTGTTAATATAATAGCGAGTATAAGGATTATACCACTTAAACCGCGGTTTAACTTTTCTTCCTTCTTATTAAATTCTATGACATCTTCCTTCGAATTTCCATTTCCATTTGATGGCAATCTTAAAAACAAATCATTTTCGAAGATTTCTTCATCTCCCTCTTCTTCAGTTGAATTTTCCTCAGATGGAACAATTTGAACTTTAACTTTAGCTTTAAGTTTAAATGTTGTAAGGTTTTCTTCTTCGCGAATAAACTTGAAGAGGTCATAATATGGATAAATAGTAACTGTATTATGTGAAACTTCATTTGTTGTGAATTCATTAGATGTAGTTAAATAATTCGATATTTCTTTATTGTCACTATTTACTGTAACATTAAATTTCTTATTGTTATGAACAGTAATTGAAAAGATTTCAATTTCATCGTTATCAATAGTGATTTCTTTTTCTATTGAAAAGTTTGTTTTTGTTGTGAATGTTGATTCTATTTTCATTGGCGTCATAAATAATCTCTTTTGAATAGGAGGTAAAACACTTACTGCTTGAACTTTGCATGCTTCAGTTTTAGATTTGCATTCCAATTTGATTAACTGGCTCAATCTTTCATCATGAATTTTTGTTGTTATTGTGAATGGATTTTCATATGTCTCTAAAATTGTTTTTGGAGCATTTTGTTTCGTATATACATTATAATGCTTTGTATCATTGTATACAACAGTTGCAATGAAATCATCTTTGCTATTAAATACGAAATTACCATATAAACATTGACTTTTTCCTGGTTGGATTGTAAAAACTTTTGAATCTGTGTATTTTAATCCTAAATCATAGTTTACAAAATCAGGACTCCAAATTTCATTATCAAGACATGAAATAGTATTATCAGATAAATCGTAAGGATCAAACTCAAGCTCATTATAGAATGGATGATGCAAACTTGTGAAATCTTCAACTTGGGACTGCGTATAAACTCCGGATTTTGTTGGAATCAAATACTTTTTTTCCATTTGGAAATATGATTTTGTAATTGATTCATTATTGTCATAATAAGCTAAATAATAATCTCCTCTTTGTGATGACTTTTCACAGTTTAAATCAACAGTCAACAATGCTGTTTCGTTTGAGAAGTTTCCAAGAGTTGAATTAATATTATATCCTGTAAATGAAATTAAATGCATTGATCTTCTTATTAAAATATTAGAATCAGAGTCTTCCATATGCTTAGCAACAAATCGTTGGCAGAAAAATCGTTGTGTCGAAAATATTGAATAAGATAGATCACTTCCATTGATTTTGGAAGCGTTTATTTCTATCAATTGGAGAGTAAACGGTTCTGATAAACTTGCTGCAGATATTTTCGAAATAATCTTGTTTTGATCTGTATCAGGTTGAATTATTGCGAAAGGATCTTCAAAATGATGAAAAATTGGATAGTTTCGATAATTTGAATTATAGTAATCGACTATGATTGATGTGTTTGAAGCAATAACTACACTATGATCGTTACAATACGCTTTTCCAGCTGGAATTTGTACAAAATAACGGCCAGCAACAGGCGAAAGGTCAAAATTATCTTGATAACAGTCTGTAAGATACTGATTATCGTAAGACTTGACTCTAAAAATTAGGTATCCAATAAACACTGACTCGATTTCAAGGAAAAGGTGACATTTTTACACATTTTTTTCTTCCTTCAAAAAATCACAAAAATTTAAGATTTTGCGATCAGTATTTTCAGATTTATATTCGTGATTTCAATCTGGAATGATCGCTAGTTCTGAAAATAATTGTATAATTGAATGACCTCCAGGTCTCATCCATTTCAAAATAGTGCATTACTATATATTATGCCAGATAATGCAAATATATTTTTGATAACTTGTAAAAAATTTTACATTTTTGAATTCCAAATTTATATTATTTGGATAAACATATTATTGCAACAACAAAAAACATTATTTCGATTTTTCCCGAAATCTACCTTGAAAGGCATTATTATTTTATTAAATATAAGCAATACATTATCTGATATTTGATTTTCTGCAAAATTCTCAGCCATTTTCTTCCAAAGTTCTTTACATTGAAATTGACATATGTGTTTTCAATCACATTGAAAAGGAAGAAAAGTCACTTTTTCTTTTTCAAAAAAAGAGAATCAAAAGTTTTAGAAAAGTTATATTGTAATGACAAAACTAAGTAAAACAAGCGCAATCATATCTTTAATTACGTTCTTACAAAATATTGGATCTGTTTTAGATTTCAAAAAGTTCATTGTTTCACCAAAAGTCCAGAAGATTTGTGGATTTTTCAAAAATCTCATTAGTGTCATTGCAGATAACACACTTGGGTTAATCAAAAATACTGACTTCAACTTCATGATCTCGTTCATCATTTTTTTATTTTCAATATTAATTTTCTCGTCAAGTTTTGTTCATGGACTTGAAACAAACAATGATCTTATTAATACAATAACATGTTTATTAACAGCTTTACCATTATTCTTTTTAATATATTTTCAGGTAAATTATTATTTTCAAATACTTGGTGCAATTGTTTCTCCGATTATTTTCTTCTCAATTTGATTTTTTGCATGTAAAAATCGGAGAAGATTATTTGATGATATTAAATTTGTTGAATCAGAAGAACATTACAATATGCAAAGAGAAATCATACAAAATGAACATACAGAGGAGGAATTGGTTGACATGATTGATAAAATAATTCATTTTGAACGACCTCATAAAGCAACTGATATATTCAAAATATTTGCAGGAATAATCTTGATCGTAATAGTGATTATATTTAGAAAACAATATTTCATCATAGTTCCTATAGCCATATGTGCATTGCTTTTACTTTTTTTGGGAGTCCACAGCCTTATTAAAAAGAAAACATCATTGGACCATTATCTAGATAATTCAAGTGGACATGATGTATTTATTTTTGCTGGAACATTATTATTGAATATTTTATATATTCCACTTTTATCTTATTTCTTCCAATTGGCCTATGTCACTACAACTCAATGCCCAGCAGGCTATTACTGGGGATCATTTATTGGAGATACAGTAATTCAAAAAACAACAGCGCATTGTATTCCATGCAGCTATACATTAAAGCAAAAATATCCTGGAATCGAAGGATATTTAAATGACTTGGTCTATCCAGATTTATCTTCATTCATTAAATACAAGTTTAAGAGATTTGTGTCAAATAATCCGGAAATTTATTACGACACTTTTAATGGAACAAATAACACAGATTATGAATATAGTTATGCAATGTGTCCTCAATTATGTTCAGGTCATCCAGTTCGCATTATCAAATATGAACCATCACTTTACTTTGATTATGATATTTTACCTAAGGATGTTTTGCTATTTCTATGGGGAATAGTATTTGTTATGATTGGATGCCCTGTTTTATTTTTTGTATTGGTTTATAGAGCAAGAAGTGAATTCAAAACAATTTTGGCTTATGGAGAGACAAAAGAAAACAGATGACATTCATTAATGCTAAGAATATCATCAACTGGATCTAAGTTTTGCAAAGATTATAATTATTTCAATCCTTATTTTGAAATTGTCAAGATTATATACAAATTCTTTGTTTTGCTTGTAACATCATTTGCAAATTATGCAAGCAGTTACATCATTGTTTGTCTCCCTGTGTTACATCTTTTGATGTTTATCTTAACATTTTTTAGGAAGCCTTATCTTTCATTCCTCAACAATGTAGTTGATTGCATACTTTATGCTATTAACACGATAGTCGGAATCATTACTTTTGTTAACATTATCAAGCCATTACCAGATAAAGTCAATTCATGGACTATTATCATTTCAGATGCAGCCGGTATTCTTGCAACAATCGTTACAATAATAGGTGGTTTGTTATTTAAGAATGAACCTAATGATCCGACAAGATTCACAGAATTAGATTTACGTAGATTTAAAGAGGAAGAAAAGGCAAGAAAGAAGAAACAGAAAGAAAAACATTCATATACTTATTCGGAAGAAAGTTATGATGAACAAATGGAGGAAGATGATAACAAAGATACTAAAACACCAAATGAAAATGCACAAAAGGAAGAACTAATTGAAATTCCAAAGGAATTAATTCAACCAGTTGATGGATCGCATGAAGTATTGGATAAGGATATAAATCAAGATAGAATTTACACATGCTGAAGATTCAATACTTTTTATATGATTTATGATTTTTTAGTTAAAGATGCTGAATATTCGATTTTGTTACGCTATGCAAGATTGATGGGCATTATGGGATTAGTTGCCTCATTCCCCGGAGTAATTATGAAGCATATCAGACGTTCTTGCATCGATTATAAAAAATGGTTTTGAATTGTATTAAAAATATGATTTTTTTTGAGTTAATAATATTTTTTATAATCAATAAAAAAGAACAGAATAAGCTCAACTATATATAATAAAATACTTATATAAATGTATACTTTTACCAAAGTGAAACAGAATTTATACATTTAACAACATTTAATATCTTTATTGGCGCATATACAATTAGCAGCAAGAAATTTAAGTATTCTGAAGTCAAAATCATTTCATAACATGCTAAAATAAATTAATTTGAAAGCTTTGAAAATGGTTTTGAAGTTTTAGATTTTATTTCAAACATTTTAAATACAAAAGTAATAAAGTATGTTCAATAACTGATGCAGCAAATGAAAGTTAGATTTTATTTCAAAATTTTCATGATAATTGTAAAAACAAGTGGAGAAGAAGGTTTCGATTTAAGATTTTATTTGCCGCTATAAATCCTAATGTTGAAGCAAGTAAATTACTTGGAACTTCTCAAGCAATTAACTTTGATCAAAGAGATCAATTTGGCGCATCAACACTTCATGATGCAGCATTAAATTCGAATGTCGAAGTTATCAAATACCTAGTTTCTCTTCAGATAATTAACATTAATGTATTAGGTTATAAAAATAAAACACCACTTCATTATGCAGCTCATATTAAAAACATTGAAGTTTTCAAATAACTTTAGTCTCTTCCAAATAAATGCGATAATTGAATATCAAAACTTGAAGAAATACATTTGTGAATCTTTGTAAATAAATTTATTTTCGATCTATGAGAATTAGATAAATAAATTATATCAATGATAAATTTTACATTGAGCTCAATTGAATATGAGGATTAATCAAAGAATATTGAAAATTGTTATGATGATGAAATATTTTATGATATTATGACTGTATTTGTTTTTTTTTGATCTTGTTGATTTTTAACAATTTTTCAGAGAAAAAAATAAAGTTTTTAAAATGATTTTATAAAAAAAGTAGTTTAAGAAAATTAGTTTTTATTATGAATTAGTTGGAAGCTTTATGATTTGTAATTAATTCATAACTTGCAAAATACTTCCTTTTTTTGTATCATCAACAATAGACAAAGCTGTTTCATCATAAATTTTAAGCGGCCAAATAATTCCAATTAACATCACAATATAGAAAGGAGCATATAAAACTAACATGTATTCACCAAGATAAGAATTAAACAACTATCTGTGAGTCTCATGGAATGGTCCTGATTCACTATCAACTGCTATTTCGATTGTTTGATTTAAATTTCCAGAAATTGTCAAATTTTGAACTCCGCTTTGGAATTCGAATTCTTTTGAATACAAAGAAACATCTTCATCAAGATATTTCTCCCATTTAAGCTCTCCTTCAATTCCTTTTCCTTTCACTTTGAAACTCTTGTTCTTTAAATTTGAAAAAGTGACAATTCTGACAGGCATTTTTTTGTCTTTGAAATTAAAACTTTGTAATTTCGAAGGAGCAGGATTTGCTATTATACTTATTTGTGATTCTTCCATTATCCAATGACAATAACGCAAAGGAATCGTATTTCTTCATCGACATCATTGTTAATTCCATTGTGTTTGCGTAATGAACAAATTCAAGTTTTTTAGGATGAACATGGCCTGTCAATAAACATGTGACGTTGTATTCTCTGATCAGGTCTTCGTAGGTCTTCCCGGATGTAGATCGAGCACGTAATGGATAAATAAACTCATGAGTGAAGTGACAGACAATAAAAACGTATTTCGCCTCACTTTTTTGTTGTAATTCACGTTCAAGTTCGTCTAAGTACTTTGTAACAGTATAATGAAGTTTACGGTAGAATTCATTGATCGAGAAGGCATAAAATATCAAAAAATAGAGAAAAATGATAAGAATCAAATCAAATGTTGTCAAAAAGCCATTCACCGAAATAATGATCGTAAAATTAAGAAAAACAATATCACAATATTTTCAAAAATTTGGTTATGGCTTATTGTCATAATCATATAGATGATCATGGCCATATCGACATTTAAAATTTTCAATGTATCAATAGAAAAAAAAGTTTTTCCAAATATAGTTCTGAATATCAATATTTCAAAAGAAAATCATTTTCGTTCTATGAAATCCGGTCATTGATGATAACTAAATAAAGTTTACCTAATTTCATCAAAATTGTCTTTTTCAATTTCGAATAAACTTCACTAAAGGCTTTGCATTTGTCTCATTGCAAATACTTGTAATTTGCGTTCAAAGACAAAGAGATAGTGATTGGCACAGAAAGTTCATTAGAAGCCAAATTCATGAATTCTGCAAATATTTCGCTTTGTAGCACAAAAATACACACACACAAACAAACAAAACAAAACAAAAACAAACAAACAAACAAAAAAAAAAATGAAATTTTTATTAATCAGATTGTTCAGAAATTTGACTTCCCTGCATAGACATTTTATTAATGCTATGACTATCTCTAATTGCAAAAACTCTATAATTTGCGTCCAAAGCTAAAGAGATAATGATTGGCACAGTAAGGTTACCAGAAGGCTCATTGCAGAATTCTGCAAATGGCAAATCTTTTGTTCTCACGAATTGTCTTTGTGGATCGATTGTAATTGTTTTCTTTTTCATAGCTACTTGACGATTTTGTCCAAAGAATTTCTTGATATCTTTATTTACTCTTGCTCTTACACTGATGTCCTCTCTTTTATTCAATTCAACAAGCTGATCAAGAAATGCATTATGAACAACTTTTATTACTGTAATATTTTTTGAATTGTCTAATAGAGTGGCTGTTTTGTAGTAACACGATACATAAATTGTTGCATCTTTGATATCTTGTAATAAATCGTTAACAATTGGATCTTTGGAATGAAGATAATTGATTTCATAAGTGTTGCCTTCATTAGTTTGGACATTAATTGAAAAACCGGAATTAACTGGAACTTTGGCTTTGATCGACATGATATTGACGCCTTCAACGTATTCTGGTGGAACTGTGAAACCATCTGTTTCCGAAATTTTCAAATCTGGTAATCTCTTATGAGAATTGAGTTTTTCGACAGCTAATTTGTTGCAAAGTAATGTAGAAATGATTTGGAACAGAAACGAACCTAATTTTTTTGGTATTTCTGTAATTTTGAAAATTGATAAATAATTTCTAGCTGAAAGGGGTGAAAATTTCAAATCAACATCAGCAAAGTTAGTAATCTCATTTGAAAGATCTTTGACTTGAAGTGATGGGTAGTCGTCAAGAATGAGATTGGGATATGATGCAATCAAAGTTGCCTTTGAAAGGAGTTTTTGTAGTTTAGTTCCATCGAATGAGTTTTTGTTGAATCTTATGATAAATATTTGGTTTTGGCATAAGAGACCAACAAGTTTGAATGATTTGTAAATTTCTTGAACAATGTATATTTTGTTATTAAGTTTGTCAGCAAGAAAATCATAAGTTTTATCATTGTTGCCGTCTAAAAGTGTAGCTTCCATATATTGGTCCTTAATATATTCAATTTTCATTGTTTGTCCAAGTTCCCAACTGATCTTATCTAACTCTATGTAATTGAAAAGAAGATTATTTGGAATCTCTTTTGGGACATTTTTTGGTTTTGGTTCTGATTTTGGCTTCTCTTGCTGGTATTTAGCTACCAACACGTTAAATTGTTTAACCAGGTCATAGCACTCATTAATCAAGGTTGAAATCTGAATTAAATCTTCAGGACGAACTTTGTAGGTCATTAAAAAATAAAACTTGACTACATTTCACTTCACGCTATGTGGAAATTTTTAACTTATAAAAATTATAAGACTAATGTAACGCAATATATAAAATTTGATTTTTAAATCTAAAATGTTTGATAAAGAGGCAAAATACAAAAAAGTGACAATTGATTTTTTAAAAATCAAAAAAATGCCAAAAATCCAAATAGAGCGAATCGATAAACGAGCACAACCGTTTCCAGGGAGTTTGGATGTTACTCTCGTTCCAAATCGAATCGCTCCATTTGGATGAGGCTTAAAGTTGCTAATTTAAAGCAAAGTACAAAGGCAAGATCAGAGAACAGAATAGGCCGTCGCTGTCTGCAGCATTCGCTGCCTTTTGCTTTCATGATAATTTTTGGCTGGATAACATAGTTATTCAGCCGATGTTCTCTTTTAACAAGGCACTGCAAAGCCCTGCAGACCATATACTCCCAATATTCAGCCAGCAACGCCCTGTCGTGCCTTGTTTTGTCGCTAAGTTTGGTTATAATTTCCCAATCAGACCAAACTTAGCGACGAAAGCGAAGGATAACTGCGACTTCGAACAGCAGAATAAGCACCTGCTGTTAGTCGCCGTTATCCTTCTCTGTCTACTAGAAAGCTGGGACAAAGTTTCCCAGCTATCTAGTAGAAACTCAAGGTTATGGGGTACTAATATATAATCAGTGCCCCCACAGCCTTTAGGTTCTTAGAAAAAAAAGAGAAAACTTGCTCGCAATTGTTCCGCATTGAGAGCAAATTTCCTCTTTTCAAGGGAGGAATTGCTCCTTATGAGGTACACAGTATGAGTACATACCTCATAAGGAGCAATTCCTCCTAGATGTCTGGGAAACTTTGAATTAGTTATCTTTTCAAGAAAGTTTCCCAGCTATCTAATAGAAACTAAAGGCTGCTAGGTACTAATATATAATCAGTGCCTCATAGCCTTTAGATTTTTATCAAAAACGAGAAAACTTGTTCGAAATGATAAACAATTTCGAGCAAGTTTTCTCGTTTTAACGGAGGAGTTGCTTCTTATGAGGTACACAGTATGAGTATATACCTCACTTTTTTGTAAAATGTCCGTCACTCAAATTGTGGAGAGAGAAGGACATTTGTATTATTAACAAATTATTTTCAAGGATCAAGAACGAAATACATTTAATTAATTAAAATTAAAAGCAATTCATCTCTAGAATTCTTGTTGAAATGTGTAATAGCATATTAGTGTTCATTTTTGCTGGAATTTGTAATAGAGTAACTGTATTCATCAGGAGATTCAGCATTATTGCCTATCTTTTTTCCATCAATATGCATATCGGAATAATTGGTATCCTCATTATTTTTTACATTTTCTTTCTGTTTCTTGGCTTCTTCTTTCTGAAGTTGGCGTTTGACAAGGTTGAAGTAGAAGCCTTGTGCGGCAACAAGTGATTCGTGGTTGCCTTGTTCCTTGATCTCACCAGCATCGAAGACATAGATAACATTAGCATTCCTGATGGTTGACAATCTGTGTGCAACAATGATACCGGTGCGTGTCTCGAGAATCTTGTCGAGTGCTGCTTGAACTTTCTTCTCCGACTCACTGTCAAGAGCAGATGTTGCTTCATCACAGATCAAGATTGTTGGATCTTTGATGACAGCACGTGCGATAGCAATTCTCTGCTTCTGACCACCTGAAAGTGTGCTGCCACGGTCTCCAACAAGTTGCTGAAGTTGTTTCTCGAACTTAAGTGTGAACTTCTTTGCATTTGCTGTCTCGAGTGCTGCCCAGACTTCTTCGTCTGTCTTGTTCTTCTCAACACCGTACATGACGTTCATCTTGACTGTCTCCTGGAACAAGATTGGATCTTGTGAAACTAATGCCATCTTCCTGTGAAGCCAGTGTGGATCTAAGTCTTTGATGTCGTGGCCATCGATAGTGATCCTTCCTTCAGTGACATCGTAGTATCTCTGGATCAATTGGACACATGTTGACTTGCCACTTCCTGAGTGTCCGACGAGTGCAACACTCTGACCTGGTTTGATCTCGAATGAGACATTCTTGAGTGCCATGACTTTTCTTGTTGGATAGCAGAATGAGACATTCTCGAACTTGATGTGACCGATGAATGGTTCATATGTCTCACCACCATCGAAATTCAACGATGGTTGATAAGCCAACAACTGCATAATTCTTGCACCAGCATGGATAGCTCTCTGTTCAGCGTTGATACCGTTCATAAGGAGAATTAAACCGAATGAGCCGAACATTGTGAAACCGAAGCAAGAGAATAATTGACCAGCTCCGAATTTGGCATTTTCGCCATTGTCAACCATTGTTGCACCATAGTACAGGTCGCCCAAAACAACAGCCCACATTAAAGCTAAGACAATTGTAAACATAAATGTGAGCAAAACAATGATAATACGATCGTGATTTGCACCAAGTTCTGTTTGTTCGTTGAATCTTCTTTCATCTTCTTCTTCACGGTTGTAGCCTCTAACTGTTCTAACAGCAGCTATTGTTTCTTCGGCAATTGTCATAGATCTTGCCACATTTCTGAATCTGGCTTGACCATGTCTAGCGATATGTGGATGGAATATGACAACAATAATTGCAACAACAGGGAAAAGGGCTAAAGCAATTAAGGCAAGTTTCCAATTATAAATGAAAACCAAAATTGTACCAATAACAAACTGGCCACCTTGCTGGAACTGAAGACCTTTCTGTGCACCAAAGCATTCTTGGAGAACTGCTGAGTCTTCACCAAGAATTGTAAGCAAGGCACCGATAGGATGTGTATCGTAGAAAGCGACATCATATTTCATGATATTTGTAAAGATTTCATCACGGATTCTGATAGAAACGTGAGAACCTGCACGAATCCACATGAATGAAGTTAAACCACGGCAGATACCTGTAACAACAGCAACTGCCGACATAATTGCAAGTAATATACCAATCTTATGAAGTGGATTATTAGATGTTCCGAGGGAATAATCACGCATTTCATTCAAAATGTAACCAAAGATTAAGTAGTTAAAAATAGGAGTAGCACCAGAGATGATAGCTGGAATAGTTCCCAAGTAAGCCCAAGGATCAGAGAAAAGTACACCGTAGATTTTTCCTCTGGCTGCATTGTTTTCTTCCCTTGAGAACTTCTGTTGGATGATAAAGGATGAAGCACTCCTAGAGTCGCTCGAAGAGTATTCACTGGAAGCTTGTGGATCCATTATACAATAATAAAAATGAACCTATCAAATTATGGTTTTCGAAATTGAAAGGAGAAAAAGCCATACCTTTGAATACTCACTCTCAAAAAATTGAATGAACCAAGTATATAAAAAAATTGATCGAAGATTTTTAGTGGTTATTCGTGCTAATAACTGTACCCTCATCCAAAATAATGAGCGATATCAAGTAAAATTTTGATGCCTAACCTCACTTTCGCTCAGAATTTGTTGAGAGAAAATAAAATTTTTCTTCACAAAAAAATTGAATTAATCGTATCATTGTGGAGAAAATTGAGAGTAGTAAAGCATTCAAAGTTACACAGACCATTAATCATTAGTGATGTCTTCCAAAGGCGTGCTCGATGAAAAAGTAGAAGTTGAAGGTGGCGAGTACTTCAGGATCATGAAGTGCTTCGATCGCAGATGGGTATTTGGTATTGCGTTGTTTTTTCTCATTCTGCACAGGTGCAATGCCAATGGTCATGAACGTTTTAATGGGAAATATGGCTACAATCATGACTACTTCTGACAACTTCATAGATGCTGTTGTTAAATTAATTATCAAAATGGTTATTTATATTTGCTGCTTCATTGTTGTTTTCTTGATCCAACACTTTATTGCAGGCTATTCTAATCCATTTTTTATTTCCGATATCAGAAAGCACTTATATAAGAAACTCATGGAATTAGATATTTCATTTTTCGATCAGAACGAAACAGGTATGTTACTTTCGAGATTTACCAGTGATTGTGCTACATTGAACGAAATTTACATCACAAAGTTTGTACAGGCCTTCCAGAACTGCGTACAGGCTGTTGCAGGTATCATTTTGAGCTTTGTCCTCTCATGGCGCGTCACGCTTGCAGTATTCATCGCATATCCATTGTGTGGCTTCGTTTATTGGTTCGGCCAAACAAAGATTACAAAACTGTGGAGAGATTATAACCAAAGTACAGCTAATGCAGGCACAAAAGCAGAGCAGGTTATCAATGCTTTCAGAACTGTTAAGTCCTTCGATAACGAAATGTACGAAGCTGACCTTTACAGAGAATCATTAGGAACAATTCAGAAAGTTTTCAACAGAGCATCTATCGTTCAAGGCATTGAAGATGGTACAATTCATATTATCATCCATGCTATGATTGTTTCATTCTTGTACTTCTCATGCTGGATTATTATCAGAAGACCAAACTGGGGAATGGAAAACGGTGACCTTATGTCTCTCATGATGTCACTTATCTTCTCCGCTTTAGGTATCTCTGCAACACTTGCACTTGTTGAAGATTTCGATCGTGCCCAAGTTTCTGCAGCCAAAATCTTAAAGATTCTTGAGGAACCAGTTGAAATCAATCAGCGTGAAGGCCAAGAACCAAATGAACCAGTCAAGGGTAAAGTCGAGTTCAAGAATGTTTGCTTCAAGTACAAAGGAAGAGCAGAATATGCAGTCAAAGATCTCAACTTCACCGTCAATCCAGGTGAAACAGTTGCACTTATTGGTGAGTCTGGCTGTGGCAAGTCAACAACACTTCAGTTGCTTCAGCGTTTCTACGAGATCGAGAGTGGTGAGATTCTTGTTGATGGTGTCGACATCAGGAAGTGGTCACCAAAGTACTTGCGCAAGAACATCTCAATTGTTCCACAAGGTCCTGTCTTGTTCACAATGTCAATCAAAGACAACATCCGATATGCAGTTCCAGATGCAAGTGACAAAGACATTGCAGATGCTGCACAGACGGGAAATGCACATCCATTCATCATGACATTCCCAGAGAACTACAACACACAAGTTGAACCATCATCACTCTCCGGTGGTCAGAAGCAACGTATCTGCATCTCACGTGCAATCCTTGTTGGTGCACCAATCTTACTTCTTGATGAAGCCACAGCAGCACTCGACACAGAGTCCGAGAAACTTGTCCAACAGTCACTTGAAGTTGCACGTAAAGGCAAGACAGCAATTGTTGTTGCACATCGTCTTGCGACCGTCATCAACGCGGACCGCATTCTTGTTTTCAAAGAAGGTCACATTGTCGAAGAAGGCAAGCATGATGAACTCATGGCCAAGAACGGCATTTATGCAGATCTTGTTCGTTTCCAACTTCAATAAATTATTTGAATAAACTTTTTTATAAAATCTATATTATTTTGACAAACTATTTTTCGATTAAATGAAAATGAAATATCTTATCTAATCCAAAATTCTAATGAAAAAATTGTAAGAAATTTAAAAAACAAAAACTAATTTAATAGAAAAATAGACTTTATAAACTTTATATGAAAAACAATTACTTCTTATCTTTTGAGCTGTATGAGTATGAATAACTATACTCTTCATCATCCTTCTTCTTTGATGCTGTTTCAGAATAGCTGTATTCTTCAGGATCTCCTTCTTTCTCCTTCTTTTCTTCTGGTTTCTTTTCTTCATCTTCTTTCTTTGCTTCTTCAGCAATTTCAGAAGTGGAGTTATTGCCACTTGACTCTTTATTGTCATTGTTGTTTGCTTTGGCTTCTTCTGCTTCTTTCTGTTTCTTGGCTTCTTCTTTCTGAAGTTGGCGTTTGACAAGGTTGAAGTAGAAGCCTTGTGCGGCAACAAGTGATTCGTGGTTGCCTTGTTCCTTGATCTCACCAGCATCGAAGACATAGATAACATTAGCATTCCTGATGGTTGACAATCTGTGTGCAACAATGATACCGGTGCGTGTCTCGAGAATCTTGTCGAGTGCTGCTTGAACTTTCTTCTCCGACTCACTGTCAAGAGCAGATGTTGCTTCATCACAGATCAAGATTGTTGGATCTTTGATGACAGCACGTGCGATAGCAATTCTCTGCTTCTGACCACCTGAAAGTGTGCTGCCACGGTCTCCAACAAGTTGCTGAAGTTGTTTCTCGAACTTAAGTGTGAACTTCTTTGCATTTGCTGTCTCGAGTGCTGCCCAGACTTCTTCGTCTGTCTTGTTCTTCTCAACACCGTACATGACGTTCATCTTGACTGTCTCCTGGAACAAGATTGGATCTTGTGAAACTAATGCCATCTTCCTGTGAAGCCAGTGTGGATCTAAGTCTTTGATGTCGTGGCCATCGATAGTGATCCTTCCTTCAGTGACATCGTAGTATCTCTGGATCAATTGGACACATGTTGACTTGCCACTTCCTGAGTGTCCGACGAGTGCAACACTCTGACCTGGTTTGATCTCGAATGAGACATTCTTGAGTGCCATGACTTTTCTTGTTGGATAGCAGAATGAGACATTCTCGAACTTGATGTGACCGATGAATGGTTCATATGTCTCACCACCATCGAAATTCAACGATGGTTGATAAGCCAACAACTGCATAATTCTTGCACCAGCATGGATAGCTCTCTGTTCAGCGTTGATACCGTTCATAAGGAGAATTAAACCGAATGAGCCGAACATTGTGAAACCGAAGCAAGAGAATAATTGACCAGCTCCGAATTTGGCATTTTCGCCATTGTCAACCATTGTTGCACCATAGTACAGGTCGCCCAAAACAACAGCCCACATTAAAGCTAAGACGATTGTAAACATAAATGTGAGCAAAACAATGATAATACGATCGTGATTTGCACCAAGTTCTGTTTGTTCGTTGAATCTTCTTTCATCTTCTTCTTCACGGTTGTAGCCTCTAACTGTTCTAACAGCAGCTATTGTTTCTTCGGCAATTGTCATAGATCTTGCCACATTTCTGAATCTGGCTTGACCATGTCTAGCGATATGTGGATGGAATATGACAACAATAATTGCAACAACAGGGAAAAGGGCTAAAGCAATTAAGGCAAGTTTCCAATTATAAATGAAAACCAAAATTGTACCAATAACAAACTGGCCACCTTGCTGGAACTGAAGACCTTTCTGTGCACCAAAGCATTCTTGGAGAACTGCTGAGTCTTCACCAAGAATTGTAAGCAAGGCACCGATAGGATGTGTATCGTAGAAAGCGACATCATATTTCATGATATTTGTAAAGATTTCATCACGGATTCTGATAGAAACGTGAGAACCTGCACGAATCCACATGAATGAAGTTAAACCACGGCAGATACCTGTAACAACAGCAACTGCTGACATAATTGCAAGTAATATACCAATCTTATGAAGTGGATTATTAGATGTTCCGAGGGAATAATCACGCATTTCATTCAAAATGTAACCAAAGATTAAGTAGTTAAAAATAGGAGTAGCACCAGAGATGATAGCTGGAATAGTTCCCAAGTAAGCCCAAGGATCAGAGAAAAGTACACCGTAGATTTTTCCTCTGGCTGCATTGTTTTCTTCCCTTGAGAACTTCTGTTGGATGATAAAGGATGAAGCACTCCTAGAGTCGCTCGAAGAGTATTCACTGGAAGCTTGTGGATCCATTATACAATAATAAAAATGAACCTATCAAATTATGGTTTTCGAAATTGAAAGGAGAAAAAGCCATACCTTTGAATATTCACTCTCAAAAAATTGAATGAACCAAGTATATAAAAAAATTGATCGAAGATTTTTAGTGGTTATTCGTGCTAATAACTGTACCCTCATCCAAAATAATGAGCGATATCAAGTAAAATTTTGATGCCTAACCTCACTTTCGCTCAGAATTTGTTGAGAGAAAATAAAATTTTTCTTCACAAAAAAATTGAATTAATCGTATCATTGTGGAGAAAATTGAGAGTAGTAAAGCATTCAAAGTTACACAGACCATTAATCATTAGTGATGTCTTCCAAAGGCGTGCTCGATGAAAAAGTAGAAGTTGAAGGTGGCGAGTACTTCAGGATCATGAAGTGCTTCGATCGCAGATGGGTATTTGGTATTGCGTTGTTTTTCTCATTCTGCACAGGTGCAATGCCAATGGTCATGAACGTTTTAATGGGAAATATGGCTACAATCATGACTACTTCTGACAACTTCATAGATGCTGTTGTTAAATTAATTATCAAAATGGTTATTTATATTTGCTGCTTCATTGTTGTTTTCTTGATCCAACACTTTATTGCAGGCTATTCTAATCCATTTTTTATTTCCGATATCAGAAAGCACTTATATAAGAAACTCATGGAATTAGATATTTCATTTTTCGATCAGAACGAAACAGGTATGTTACTTTCGAGATTTACCAGTGATTGTGCTACATTGAACGAAATTTACATCACAAAGTTTGTACAGGCCTTCCAGAACTGCGTACAGGCTGTTGCAGGTATCATTTTGAGCTTTGTCCTCTCATGGCGCGTCACGCTTGCAGTATTCATCGCATATCCATTGTGTGGCTTCGTTTATTGGTTCGGCCAAACAAAGATTACAAAACTGTGGAGAGATTATAACCAAAGTACAGCTAATGCAGGCACAAAAGCAGAGCAGGTTATCAATGCTTTCAGAACTGTTAAGTCCTTCGATAACGAAATGTACGAAGCTGACCTTTACAGAGAATCATTAGGAACAATTCAGAAAGTTTTCAACAGAGCATCTATCGTTCAAGGCATTGAAGATGGTACAATTCATATTATCATCCATGCTATGATTGTTTCATTCTTGTACTTCTCATGCTGGATTATTATCAGAAGACCAAACTGGGGAATGGAAAACGGTGACCTTATGTCTCTCATGATGTCACTTATCTTCTCCGCTTTAGGTATCTCTGCAACACTTGCACTTGTTGAAGATTTCGATCGTGCCCAAGTTTCTGCAGCCAAAATCTTAAAGATTCTTGAGGAACCAGTTGAAATCAATCAGCGTGAAGGCCAAGAACCAAATGAACCGGTCAAGGGTAAAGTCGAGTTCAAGAACGTTTGCTTCAAGTACAAAGGAAGAGCAGAATATGCAGTCAAAGATCTCAACTTCACCATCAATCCAGGTGAAACAGTTGCACTTATTGGTGAGTCTGGCTGTGGCAAGTCAACAACACTTCAGTTGCTTCAGCGTTTCTACGAGATCGAGAGTGGTGAGATTCTTGTTGATGGTGTCGACATCAGGAAGTGGTCACCAAAGTACTTGCGCAAGAACATCTCAATTGTTCCACAAGGTCCTGTCTTGTTCACAATGTCAATCAAAGACAACATCCGATATGCAGTTCCAGATGCAAGTGACAAAGACATTGCAGATGCTGCACAGACGGGAAATGCACATCCATTCATCATGACATTCCCAAAGAACTACAACACACAAGTTGAACCATCATCACTCTCCGGTGGTCAGAAGCAACGTATCTGCATCTCACGTGCAATCCTTGTTGGTGCACCAATCTTACTTCTTGATGAAGCCACAGCAGCACTCGACACAGAGTCCGAGAAACTTGTCCAACAGTCACTTGAAGTTGCACGTAAAGGCAAGACAGCAATTGTTGTTGCACATCGTCTTGCGACCGTCATCAACGCGGACCGCATTTTTGTTTTCAAAGAAGGTCACATTGTCGAAGAAGGCAAGCATGATGAACTCATGGCCAAGAACGGCATTTATGCAGATCTTGTTCGTTTCCAACTTCAATAAATTATTTGAATAAACTGTCTATAGATATAATTATGATAATTAAATAGACTTTTTTCTCTTTTCCTGAACCACTCTCAAAAATCATTATATCTTTATCTTAATAGGTATTTGCGTCAGGTAATTATTTATAATAACTTTTTATCATAGAAAACCATGATATAAAGCTTAAGTGCCATAAAATTGAGAGAATATCAGTAAGTACAGTGCTCAATTAATCATTAAATTAAAATTTTTATTGATAATCAAGTTTGTCATCAATTTCTGCAGCAATAGTCTTCTCCTTGTAACAGAATCCGTACCATAGTGAGTAACCTAAGAGGAGAACTTGGATAAAGATTGCAACAAGAATCGTAATGGAATAAGCTGTTTTATGCTGATTATAGTTTGTTTTCAAAGTTTCGTAACGTGTTTTGGTTTCGTTCGTTGCATTTTCATATCCGCAGTTCTTTAAATCAGCTTCATTATAAGGATTTTTGAATCCGCTACACTGACTTTCATTTTCAATCTTTTTAATCTTTGAATCACCTTTGTATTCATCGAAGAACTTTTGGCATTCATCAAGGAACTTATTTGAATTAACAATTGCAAATATTATAACAATCACTTCGACAATTACAACAACAAGGTAAAATACTGCATAAACCACACGGAAACATTTTGAGGATCCAAAGCAGATAAGGAAGAAACCTACAATGCAACCAATGATTACAAACGTCAGTATGACAAAGAGTCAAGCTGATGTCTTTGAAAATGATTTGATATCATCAATGGAAATTGTTTTCAATTCATGTCTGAAAGCGAAGATGAGGCCACCGACTGTAATAAGGACAAGCAGGTTGATTATGCCTATAATTGATCTAGCCATGCATGAACAGCAAGTCATCTTTAAAAATGAAATGAATTGTTGAAATTCAGAAATCTTTGAATTTTATTTTCTATTTTCCTTTTGAATAATTATATCAACTATACATTTTAAAATAATTTTAGTAAAAAAAGAAATGCACAGTAAATTGATTTTCTCACAAAAAACTCAAATTGAAAGTTTTGATAGTTAATCGGACTCATTAGGATGAATATTTTAATACGCATAATAAAATAAAGTGAATAATTACAATTGTAAATTTTCCGGTGCAATCTTTGAATACTTTACACCAACACTCAAAAATTGTGAGCTTTATTAACCAGCAATTTTTTTGACACGCATCATTTTACGTATATTTTTATAAGGAATTCTTTTTGACATCACATTAACATTCTATAACACACCAATATACGTATATATTTGATTATAATTGAATCCAAATTAAATTTGAAATTTCAAATTGAACATAAAATTAATATTAGACTATGAATTAAATTTATACGCATTGCAAAATTAAATCACAAATGCATGAATGAATCATTTTCAAATTTTTTATGATTTAATTCAAAATTTTGTTGATATAATATATTTTTATAAAAATTTATTTATTTATTTTAAATCGCAAGCAAACATACTTGACATGATACTTATGTATATTCTTTAAACAGTTTTTTTAGCTGATTTTATTCCTAAATTGATTAATATATAGAATTTCAGCTTAATTAATTTTGAAATTACATAAAAGATCTATACCTTAGCATGATACCTACTATTTGATGTACAAAACTCAACTGAAGATCATATCATAAATAAAAAGAAATCTTGATCCTTGGATAAGAGGAAATACCAGTAAAAAGACATATATGTCAAGTGAAAGGTACATTCACTAGGCGATAACAGTAAAATGGGATGAAAATAGGATAAATAGCATCCCTATATAGTGCCTAACAATATTTATACGGGCCAAAAAAAATTTGGCTAGAGATTTGGCGAGTTATAAAACTTAGAAAATTGAGAGGGATTTTTATTTTTGAATTTTTTTTGGAAAGTTAAAATTGCGATTAAAAATCGATTTCCAGGAGAACTAAGCATCTCATCATATATTTAAATCGATAAAAATATTAAATAATAGTTGAATAGTATAACAACGTGAAATTATGGCTGAATCTACAGAAAAAATGAACATATTTGACATTTTTGAAAATTCATACGTTAGATGGTGACAGACTCATAAACTATACTTTAGCTAAGATTGATATATGGTTTCAACAACACATGGTTAAAATCGTAAAAATATTTTAGATTTCAAAAAGATACATATGGTAATATAATGGAACAAAGTCAACAAATAGCATGTTAAATATGTTATAATTAACTTTTTATTAGATCCAATAGTAGATATCGAATGGTTTCCAGCTTTATGGTTAAATATTTTCTTTTCGAGCTTCTCTTTAACTGTTGTATTAAGGTTGTAAATTTTTGATGCTAGAAACTATGGAATCTTCTTTGCTGCTGCATTTTTCTTGAGAGTTCTTGCAATTTTGAATAGATCTGCGCATTGTATGAAATGGAGGCTTTAAAATATCTTGAAAACAGAATAGGACTGCTTTTCCAAAGGAATGCTTACTTGTAAATCAGAGAGTTTCAAAATTGAGAGCAAGATTATCATCATAACTTTCGATTTTGCTGCGAAAAAGGAAGACAAGTAATTAACAAATCATTTACTGTTGTTCATCAAAAGAAGAAAACTTTGATAACAACTAATGATGATAAAATCAAGCTATCTTTTAATATTTTAAATTGATAAGACATTCAAAATATTTGAATGGTTTAAAATATTTTCTTTTAATTTCTATAAGATATTATCATGATTATATAATAAAATTTAAATTTTTATTCAAAAAGGCAATATTTCAAACTTTTAATTTCAAAAATCTTAATTCTGCAATAAGTGTATTTAATTGTAGCAAATTTAATGATCCTTCGTCATGCTTAGCAATTTGGAACTCATAAATTAATGATTTCTTCAAGTAAAATTCTGCATTATTTCAAAAGTCAATAATTCTCTAGTAACTTTTCTTCAAACCCTAACCATTATATTATATGTATAATGGAGAATAATTGCAAAGAAAGATAGCCGAATTTACTGGTAGTTCTTGTGATGCGAAATAATTGCAAATTAACACCTAGTTTTAACAGCATCAATCTCTTTTTGCTCTCATTTAAATGCATTCGCACACTTTAATTTTGAAATATAAGAGTTTTGGAAATTATCAAATTTATCTGCTCAAATACTATAGATCTTCATAAGTGTTAATAGAATCATTAGCCTTACATATAGTGTTTAATATAATGATGCACATTATACTGGGATTCATTCCTTATTCATCTAGTTATTATAAGATTTACAACCCCATGAAAATTTAAAATTTTGTCAAAAATAGTGAATGTACCTTTGTCAAGTGTAGTGATAATAAATCTAATTTTGCTGAATTATTTTTTTCATTTTGAATAATTGTCAAAAAAAAATCGAGTAATACAAAGAAAACATGTAAGGATAGTAGTATTTAATACAAACAATCAATAAAATCTATAATATGAACAATTTTTCTTACAATGAAGGTTCAACGTGTGCTTCACTAGCAGATGCATCATCGCTCTTTTCTTCCTTTTGATCTTGATCGTTTTTTGTAAGATGATTCTTTATTGTTGTGGTCAATAAATAACCAAGAAAAAGAAATAGAAAACAGCCTAAAAGAGAGAAGAGGACTTCACCTAAACCAGATAGGACATGATGATTTTCAAGGCTAGAAAGCGAGTATGAAGTGTATCCAGAGAATGTTGTTAAAGATCCGCAAAAACCGACAGAAAATAATGTCATTAAGTATTTTTGCCATTGCTCCTTTGTTTCAATTGGAATTACTAATCCAGCAAAGAAGCATCCAACGTAATTTGCAATTAATGTTGCAAGATCGAAGTATTCATGATATGTTTTTTTAATTCCTACAAATATTCCATATCGAAGAAGTGTTCCAACAACACCTCCAGCTGCCATTAAGATGACTATCATCGTAAGAGTTAAGCTTTACAAAAGACGATCGGAATTCATTTATTTGAGTCTAAAATAATCGATTTTTCTCTTATTCATTTTTTTTTTCAAAGAAATATACAAAAATAGAGTATTCTCTAGCATATGATTCATACACGCCAATATTCATTGAATTTTTGAAAATTTCCTTCGACTTAAGCATTATATGACTAAAAATCTCTATATCTCAGATTTATATTTAAAATCATATGGTATCGTGTATAAAAACTATATTATAAGAAGGGTGACAGATCACTGTAATGGAATTAATCTAATATTCCTCTAAATTTTTATATAGAATACCACATGAATGATAAAGCAGCTAAGTATAAAAATTAAAGTTATTAGGCATAGATAAATACAAACAATTTATTATAAAAACATAATTAATTAGTTGGCCTTGAATCTTGTACTGAGCTTACCGCACTGTAATGGCCATCAGGATAAACTAGTTCTGAAGATGAATCAAGCTTTTTACAATATGGTTCTGGTTTAATAGAAGGTAAAACAAATTTGGAGAAATTAGTTCGCATTGGCCGGACAAACTCCTCATTTACTGCAATTTGAGGTTTTCGTACGTTATTTTGATTATATCTTCGTGGAGATTTTTGAATATAATCTCTCAAACTAAATAATTGAGGATTATATACTGATTGATAATTTTCATTGCGGTTTTCTATAAGTGTTCTTGGTTCAGGACGCTTAAATGATTTGAATTGGTTCAATAAAAAATCTGTTTGTTCTTGAATAGAAATTGATGAAGTTTGCATATCTAGTAACCTTCGTTTAGACTCTATTTCTTGTCTGAGCTGATTAGATAGCATTGATTGTTGGATTTTTTTGGTCTCGAGAAAATTTTGATAATTGCTTTGTATTTCATTTGAAGGAGGTGGACTATAATTATTCGTTTTGTCTATTTCTGCAGGAGGATCCTCAAAAGTCTCGACACGGCGGTGGGAACGGCGAGGACTACGTAAGCAAAACATTGTCAATTTTTATTAACGGACAATAGAAAATTTTGATTCAGAATTATTTTCTAAAGTTTACATTTTGCCGAAAGAATTCTGAATATGAATGAGAATTACTGCATATATTTAGCTTTTGAAGTTTAAAATAGTTAACCTAAGAAACGCAAACGAAACAATATCAAGAAAATCATTAAATTATAACTGAATTTTTAAAATTATTGAATGTGTAAGATTTAATAATAGAAATAAATATAAAATATGCATCGGATTCATTTCAATAACAATATCATGCTCCACTAATGCTAAAGCTGTATTAAGATGTTTAAAAGTTCAATATTATCATTTTCTGCTGCATAAATGGGAGCCGACTTTCCACATTTGTCCTTAGCATTAATATCAATACCTGAAAGAGAACAAAGATATTTGACGGCATCAATGTTCTTAATAAGAACTGCATAGTGAAGTGGGGACTTATCATAGCAATCTTTTGCATTAATATCAATATCGGGAATAGAACAAAGATATTTGACGACTTCAACATTGTCATTTAGGGCAGCATAATGAAGAACAGTTGTTTGAAATTTATCAACTGAATTGATGCTAACTTTATTAAGTGAATAAAGATATTTTATAACTTCAACATCTTTATTTAATGCTGCATAATGAAGAATTGTTTTTCCTTCATATTCAGTTTCAAAGTCGTTTGATTTGGAATAAATATACTTAATTGCTTCAACACTGTTGCGTGCGCAAATATTTGATAGCAAATTAAAATGTTTAATCAGTTTAAAGTCATCATTTATAAGAGCATATTCAGAAATACTATACGTTAGTCCCTTGGATATTGCAAATTTAATTGTATCGATATCTCCTTCTTCACATGCTTTTGACAATACTTGATAATTTCCCATGACAACATCATTTTTTCTATATGGATTGTATAAATATTGTTGAAATAAAAACTTTATATTTTTACCATTATGTGCCTTTTGATTTTTAATATATGATACTGCATCATTTATTGCACTATTATGAATGAGTTTTGAAAGGAATTCTAAAACATTAAATGCCACTTCTTCATTTTCAAATTTTCCTATTTTAGCATGCTGCGATATTGAAATTACTTCTGAGCTATTAAATTTCTTGCTGATAATTGTAAATGCCGATACAAACTGTCTTGTTGAAAAATTACAAAAATCAAAAATATTGCAGAGTTCAGTTGCTGTTCTCATTTCATAAAAGTCATTATTATCATACCAATTTTCAAGCTCCTTTGCATAAACTTCATAATCAATAGAACTCATTTGATTGGTAATAATTTTATAAAACGAAGTCAAAATTTTCAATGAAAAAAAAATCAAAGGTAAATTTATTTATTTATCTAATTCGTATTAATCGAAATTAAATTCGTTAAAAATAATTAACAAATGTATTTCTTCAAATTTTGATATTCAATTGGTCCAACATTTCATTTTCAGCTGCATATTGAATTGCAGTTTTTCCTTTTTTATCCCATAACCTCGTATTTATATTTGGAAGAGAATAAAGGTATTTAAAAACTTCAATGTTTTTTATATGTGCTGCATAATGAAGTGGTGTTTTATTATTATTATCTAATGCATTGATGTCAAATTTTTGAAGAGAAACCAAATATTTAATTACTTCGACATTAGTGTTTAATGCTGCATAATGAAGTGCGGATGCACAAAATTCATCTATTTTACCAAAGTCCGTTGTTTTGGAATTACCAAGTAATTTAATTACTTCAACATTAGGATTTAATGCTGCATAAAGAAGCCTTTTATCATTAAATGGATCATAAATGTTATTTATTGAAACAGATCTAGTACAAGTATAATTATCTTTTTTATTGATAATCTGAAATGAACTGCCTCTGAATGATCTCTTACTCGATCGATCTTGGTATGCCAAATTTACTTGATTGGAAACACATCTGATTGATTCAGGACTGTTAGTTGCCCAAAAATTTTGGCATAATGAAATATATTTGAAAACTTTAAAATTGTTAAATTCAATTGCACGTTCAAGTATTGAACGTATATCTACTGTTGTATGCAAATAGCCGTTATTGTATGCAAATTTAATTGAGTCAATATCATCTTCTTCACATGCTTTTACAATAATCATGAAAATTTCTTCAAAGTTAATCTCATCCAGTTTGCATTTTAATAAGTATTTTATGTTCTTGCCCGTTTTAGGTTTTTGATTCTTTAAGGAAATCGCTGCATCAGATATAACTTTTGTATTTAAAATTTTTGAAATGAAATCTAAAGCTTCAAAAGCATCTTCAAAGCTTTCAAATTGAGTTACTTTAACATGTTGTGAAATGATTGAGACTTCAGAATACTTAAATTTCTTGCTGATAATTGTAAATGCTTCAATAAATTGACTTGAAGAAAAACTGCATAAATCGAAGATATTACAAAGTTCTGATACTGTTCTATTCTCGTAAAATTCATCGCTATTATACCATTTTTCAATTTCTTTGGCATAAGATTCGTAATCTGGTGCGGCCATGTGAAAGTGCGGTGGTTGTCTTAGATTTTGTAAACCTTTCAATTAACTTTCAATAAGATTTCGAAAATTCATGTTCGAGATATAAATTTTATTGTTGAAAAATTACAAAAGTCAAAGATATTACTAAGTTCTTTTGCTGTTTTCATATCATAAAACTCTTCATCATCATAGGATCTATCAAAATCCTTTGCAAATACCTCATAATTAACAGAGCTAATGAAAAAGTGTTCTCGCAAAATGTTCATTTATATCTTTCAAACTTTTTTGAAATTTGAAAGTCAAAATTTGATAAACTATTAAACCAAGTGTTGATAATAGTGATTAAGACTCTTATAAACTATACAATGATATTTGAATTCAATAATAATATCAGAAGAAATCATTGAGGAAAATTGAGATTTCCAACAAAAGATTAGTTGGTTTAGTTGTTTTTAATATATTTACATTGCAATTAATTAATGTAAATAAAAAAATTTCGAAATAAAATTAAATTTTCAAAAATAAATATAATATAACAGTTTAGTATATGTATTTATGCAATATAGCATCGATATCCGCTTTGTTTCTCTGATTCCTTGATACAAATATCACCTTCGTCGTTTAATATTGAAAATTCTTTTTCTTTTTCGTTGTAAACGAAAGGAGGATCTTCGTATGGTTTCTTTTGTTCGGATTGTTTGATCAATTCCTCAAGGTTGCTGATGTATTTCCTTGTTCTCGCTTCGAAATCTTGTTTTTTATCTTTTGGCGTTTTGCTGTTCAAAACTCTCTCCAACATTGCAACAGATCTATCTCGAAGGGATTGGGAGTTTTCTTTGATCGATTTCCATAGTTCGAAACGTTTAATTCCAGGTAATGCGACTGATTTCAAGTTTTCGAGGCGATTCTTATATTCTTTAAGGTCCAGTCTCTCGAATTCATGTTCATCGAACCAATTTCTGATTTTGGCAATTTCTTCTTTGATATGTGGAAAATCTTTTGGATTAAAGCTTTCTTTGTACTCTTGTTCAATGCCACGCTCGACCTTGAACAAAAATCCTTCCAATTCATTACGAGTTTCATCAACAGAGTTCTCATAATCGTCTTTAGAACTAAATTCGTTTTCAATTTGGGAAAATCTGGCGATTTCTGCATCAGATAAGATGGATTGGTATTGTACATTAATGTCCACCTTGACTTCACCATTAGGATTAGTTTTAGGATCTGAATTTTGTTTATAAAATGCTTCAATAACTTCAAACGTGGAACTTTGGGACATCCTTACACGTATAAAGAGTTCATTTGATTCTGGTGGTGGCTTGATAGTAACACTGCAGATTTCTTCATTGTTTGATATAAATTTGATTTTTGTTTCTTTATTTATATTCAAAGGAACTAATTTAGTGGAAGGAATCTGTGAGAATTGCTTATAGATCTCACAAAACTTATTTCCTTCTTTGTCTGTCCAGTTTGCAGTAACATTATGAGGAGTTACATCTGTAACTGTCATTGGAACTTGCATATTTGGATTAAGAATTGCAGAAATGTATCCTGCACCGATTGCAAAGCATTCATCTATGTTAACAGCTTGTTCTGGCTCTTTATTAAGAATTTTCTGAATTTCAGCTTTGACAATTGGAACTCTGGAGCATCCACCGAGCAACTCACATCCTTTAAGATCTTCTTTCTTAAGATTTGATGACTCTAAAGCTTTCTGAATCGGATTTTCTAATCTTGGCAACAAATCTTGGATTTGAGCTTCGAATTCTTCTCTTTTAACGATAAATCTTACATCTGTGTCTCCTTTTATTCCGATTACTTCGAATTGTATTGAAGTATTCACTGAAAGGTTCTTTTTGAGCTTTTCTACGGATTCTGTGAATCTGTGTAGCATCCTTTTATTCTCGCGAGGATCGATCTTGTATTTCTTCTTTGTTTCTTCGATTAAATAATTTAATAATTTTTCTGTAAAGTTTGAACCGCCAAAATGCTCATCGTATGCGAAACTACTAATCCTGACATTGTCTTCTTTAAGATATGCTATGGCCACGTTCATTGATGAGTCTCCAATATCAATAAAAGCAATTGGTATTGGATTTTCATTTGATTTCGGTAATTTTGAGCGATGATCCATTGCATAACCCACTGCTGCTGCAGTTGTAGAGTTGATTAGTGTGATTAAGTTAATTTTTGCAATTTTGCATGCATCAATGATTGTTTGTCTATGCGCTTGTGTCCACCATGGGCTAACTGCTATAGAAAATGCAGCGACAGCTTGCTGGGAGGATTGCGTAATTTTCATCAAAGATTTTAGTAAATAAGCAATGATTTGTGCTGGTAGAAATACATGATTATCGTTATTCGATAATTTAATACCAGTGAATCCATCATTTAATTTAACCAATTCAAAATTTACCATTTTTTCGATTGATTTACGTTCTTCTGAATCATATTTTAAGCAAACGAGACGCTTTAGTTGTGTTATTGTTCCTTCTAAGTTTTGCAAGATTTCTTGTTGGGCTAATGTTCCGAACACTCTTCTTTTTTCTGAATAACCTGCCATTGTAGGAATAAGTCGATTGGACGCTTGATCAAGAAGCACAGAAATCGATCGACTTTGTGGAATTCCTACAACACAGTACTTATTACCAAAATCTAATCCTGCTCCTGACCACATTGATAAAAATTTTTTTTTGCATTCAAAAAATATAACAAATTATGGACAAAAATGAGCGAAAGATCTCATCAATAAATTAAATCGTTATTCTTAGATCTATCTGATATGCTGTTTCGTTCAGTTCGATGGCTTGATTTTTTCAAGAATTGCTACGATCATTAGATTCCTTGAATATATATAAAAATGAATATCTTCCTAGATAATAGATAAGGACATGAGAGTGGTTGAAAGCATGAATATTCAGATATACATTCTCTATTGATAATGAATTTGTGGAGAGAAATTTAATGAATGAATAGTAAATAATTACTAACTTTTGATCATGGACAACCTACATAAGAAAGTAAATGTCATTTGAAAGTTCAGTATACATATTTCCAATCAATGGAAATGATTTTGTGAAACTAATCTCATTTTCCACAAAAACTAAGTATTTTTATGAATTAATATGAAAGTTTCACATATCTATCAATATTTATTATCCAAAATTTAGGTTCAAAATTTGAATTAATTTGTAAAGCAAAAAAATTGATGATCGATAAAAATCTCAATTCATTCAAATACGATGAATTGATGAGTAGATATCAGTCTCATGTGGATACATATAATGCATTATATCGGTTAAAAACAAATAACGAAGAAGATTTAAAAGAGATTTTTCACAAAATCAAAACAAATTTGATTGCATTGCATAATTGTTCTCCAACAGACATAATATCAGATATCTCAGCAATGTCAAGATATAACAACCGCTGTATGAAGTCATACATCCAACTTGTTAAATTAATTTATGACGAATACAAGCCAACAGAGAAAATAACAACAGTGTTCCCATTTGATTACCTATTCTATAAAGAGTATGGGATATTTTTTGATAAAGATACAAAAGATTTTTTGGAAGATTTTGAATCTCAAAATTTAATATTGAATATTCATGAAGAAAACACGGTGTATAGAGCAATTATGGATGATGATATAGGATTGCTCATATCATTCACAAATATTGATGATTTTGATAAAAATCAAACATTAAACAATGAATTATATCCAGATACTGAAGAAGAATTTTCATTACTTGAATTATGTTGTTATTATGGATCTGTTAATTGTTTTAAGCTTTTAATATCGAAATTCAAGTCCGAAATTACCGCGCGATGCCTTCGACTTTCTTTTTTGGGTGGAAATCCAGAGATCATTTCTGAATGTTTGAAATATCAAAAACCAGATGAAAAATGTATGGAATTTGCAATTATTTCACGCAATATTGATTTCGTTTCTTTCTTGAAAAATGAATATAACATTGAAATAGATCCATTTTGTTGCAGCGATTGTATTAATCTTCAGGCATTCTTTATTTATTTAGATCAAACTAATGATATCAAAGATTGTTTTGTCTATTCACCGAAATTTCACATGACTTCACTATGTGAATATTTCATTTCACGTGGTGTGGATATAAATGCACAAAATGAAGAAGGAAAAACTGTACTTTATTATGCATCAAGTGAGGAAAGAGGAGAAATGGTTGAATTTCTTATTTCAAAAGGAGCAGATATTAATGCAAAAGATAAAAATGATGAAAATCCACTTCATGGTGCTGCATATATGGACAATATCGATGCAGCAAAGTCTCTTATTTCACATGGTGCAAATATTAATGAAACTGATAATGATGGTGCAACACCTCTAGATCAAGCAAATTATGGATGTTGTGAAGAAATGATAGAATTTCTCAATTCACTTGGGGCATGTTAATATACAGTACATTCTAATCATTCTTTGAGTAAAGATCTTTCTTATATCTGGAATATTTCAAATCTTTCAAAATACAGCATAATGAATGAGGACTCTGCATTAATTTTTCATGGATATCTTTGTGTGAGATTGGGAAATCCAAAATTGAAAATTGAAAAGTTTGAAGGTACTTAGAGGTCAACTCTGAAGCTAATTTTCATGAAATTGTATGAAAAATACTCAATTTTTGAATTAAATTCATCGATGACCATACATAAATAATGTACCCAGATTTTCCTTACTTTTACCACTCCCCATGTAATTTCTGGGGAAAACGATAATTCATTTTTTTTATGGATGAATAGATCGTTTTCCTAGAAAGGACCTCATATCTCTGGCTAAAAAGAGTGTCAGATCCTAAATAGATTATTGATCTAGTGTACAAATCCAATAAAAAGCCTATTTTTTTGGCTTTTTTGGTGCTCATTTTTTCGAAGATCTACATGAATATGGAGAAACCATCGGATTTTTTTGGTTAACCCACATCTTCATGTAGTCTGGACTATCTTTCCTCGAAGGACCTCTTTACGGGTGTAAAAACTCATAAAGTTCTCAAAAGATTCATTCTCGATCTCCATGCTGAAAGAATTTACAATAAAAAAGAGATCTACGCATCAAACTACAGCCATAAATGAACTGAACCCCTAAAGCTCAGCTCTTAGTTTATCAAAAACGTCGAAATCCTTCTCATTGCAATCAAATTTTCTCAATAACTCATAAGAAAAATCGAATTTTGATTAAGCCGATGTTATAGGTATCACAAATACTACAAACTTGAGCAATATCGAAATTGCCAGCAAAAGTTTGAAATTGCATTGCTCATATTTGTTTTGTAAACTAAAAATCTGCTTATATTATTCATTAATTTTTTATATATTATTCATATACTTTAATAAAAACAATACTATTTCACCTTAAAAATGAATTTCATAAGTCAATATTATTTTTTTGAAAATGTATCAATTTTCGATTAAAACAACATGAGAATAAAATTTACGCAAAATTATTTTAAAAAATGGTTTTAAAAATTTACAATTGATTAAGAATAAGATTGCAAGAAGTTTTGAAGTTTAATTTTAAGAAAAAAAATTCGGATATTATTCATGGATCTAAGTAATCTGATATTTGAGTATCGGCACTATGCATAAAACATATATTTATAGTTTTTTTGGAGTTTTATGATTTTAAATATATTCAAATTTGGCAATCCAATAGATTTTTAAAAAATAGGTAAATAAAAATAGATTACATATGCAGCAGATTTAGAACATGAAACAAATCTTATAGTGACCCAAAAAAAAATTCATGATCCAAAAAAGAAAAAAATTGGCTAAATGGGAATCAAACCTTGGCATAATGAATCATTATGTCGGATGTTTACACTACACTACACCGGCAGTTTGAAAAATATCCTTGGTGGTTCTATTTAATAGCTACTCCCAACGATAGGCGGTGTCCCCAGCTTTAGAGAGGTGGTAAAAGTAAGGAAAATCTGGGTAGAAATAAATATAAAACGATCACAATTAATGGAGAAGTGAGAGATGACGATCAAACAGGAAGTTTAACAATAAAATACAAATTGGATGAAAGTTATTTTGACGATTTGTCGTATGTTAGTATTTACAACAACGAAACAAGGCAATTTACAGAGGCAATTAGTTTGGAAAACTTAAGATTTGGAAGTCATTCTATTGAGTTATATGCAATTGATGATGATGAAAAAGTTTCAAATCATCAATATTTGAATTTCAAATATGTTGATAGAAATTTGGCATTGGATAGAATGAGCCGTCATGTGTCAGTCCAGGTCATAGTATTATTTGAAAAATTACTTGGATTATTTTAATATATTTATTATGAATAAAATTGTTGAATTTATTAATTTTTGCAAAGAAATGTATCTGCATTGTATTCCAATAAAATTCGGATGCAATGTGTATTAGCTCTAAAAATGTATAAGTAATTTCTTCCTTTGATACTATGGATTGGTGGATTTCCATCCTTTATTCTATGATTGATAAAATATTCAGCTTATATTAATAAGTCAATAAATAATTTTTTATTTTGTTAAGAAGAGAGTTTTCAATCTCAATAAATATGTCGCAATTTGCAACCTTTTTGAATCATAAACTTAAAATTTTTATGGAAGAGAATTTTTATCGATAATTTTTTGTCTTTCACTCTGATCCATTTCATTTAAAATTATTTCGGAATATGGATATTTTAGTAATCTATCCATATTGTAAGATTCACATTTGAAGTTTTTAAGATGGTTTTTTAATCTTTCCAGAATAATTCTGTGGGATTCATTTTGATAAGGCTTGTAAAATAATATGAGCTGATTAATAATATAATTTATGTCTAATATTTCTATATCATTAATATATTTGAGGAGCATTACATAACATTTTAGATCTGGGGTGAATTGGTTATCAGATCGAAGTTTATCAATCAACTTATTTTTAGCGATTTCTTGAGAAATGTTGAAGCCGCAATTGATAAGAATTTCCAACTGTCGCGAGTTTCTAATGTATTTAATTGGGCTGTTTTCATTGCTAGATAAATCTGATATAAATCCTTTTGTTTTACATAATTTGCTAAGAAAATGCTCTTCTTTAAACCAATCATCAATTTCAAAAATAAACAACCTTAAATCATCTGAAAGATCTTTAAAATCAATGTGATTTTCAAATATGTGATAAATCAGCTGGAAATTAACTTGCCTAGAAGGATCCAGAAATCGTACACCTGGATATCTTTCTAATTCATAAGAACTTTTTCCTAAAACAATTTTATAGAATTCTTTGGATTCCTCCTTAATAATCATGTCGAATATTGCAATTGTAGTTTTTGCCAAAATCTCAGCTGTTGGAGTTGTTGAAGCACTTTTCATCAATAAATATTTAACAACTAATTCTCTTCTCATTTCAACAGCACCTGAAAGTGCATCTTTGCCATCACTTGTCTGAAAATTGACATTCATGCCCTTATCTAATAAATATTTAACAATATCTAGATGTCCTTGGGTAGCTGCTTCAACGAAACAGTTGCATTTTCTGCGGGTAATTTGAAAGTAAGCACCTGCCTCGATAAGAGCTTTAACACATGAAAGTGATCCATATCTTGCTGCAAGAACGAGAGCAGTAATACCATTTTTGTTAGTTGCACCAAGATTTAGACCTTTTTTGATTAGGAAGTTGACCACATCAACCGAACCACTTTTAGCCGCTAACATCAATGAATTTAATTTGTCTTCATCAACACGAAATGGATATCTTTCCGCTAATTGGAATTCTTCATGGTTATCACAACTCATAGAACGTTTATCAACAGTTGCATTTTTAGCCATTTGAGTAAAGTTACGACATTGGTGAGAAATGAATTCGACAATTTCGATGGAACCAGATGCACAAGCATGAAGAACACAATGTTTGCTGAGCGAAAAATCAAAACCTTTTGACCACATATACTTAACGCAATCAAGATTTCCATAATCAATAGCGAATATCATTGGATGTCTTTCAGATTCTTGAGGATCTGGGAATTCTGTGAAACGCCGAAAAATGGAAATTTTGCCACCCGCTGCTGCAAAATGACGAGTATCTATTTTAACATAATGGTTAACTCTTATTTCTTGAACACCAATACTTAAAAGATAATTATAACAATTTTCAGAGCCAAAAAATGCAGCAGCTTGGATCGGATATTTCACATTTCTTAAAAGATATGGATACTTATAATCGTTTGGAGTTTTAAGTTCAATGTCCGGATTTGGATATTTGAAAATTATCGAAGCCAGCTCTTCTACATTATCATCAACAAGAACATTGAAGATTTTATTGGAATCGTCTTGACTAAAGAATTTGATACTAGAATCATTTTGATTGAACATCACCTAAATTTTGGAAAAAAAATTTTGACTAATCTGATGATATCGTATTTGATATATATATGCGCGAATCCAAAGTTTTTTTTTTTTTGATTAATCCAAAATATTTGCCAAACAGAGTCACTTAAAATTATTTTTTTGTAAAACTTTGTAAATTTTAGCCTAAAATAAAAATACTGAAATTTTTTAATCTTCGGCGAGCCACCTATGAATGACTGCCTTCACGTGTTCTCTTGTACGTGTCAAATCGGTTGGATCTGATGGTTGTGGAGATGAAAGATCTCTGCAATGTCCGATTTCCTGGCCAACGATTGTGTGTACGTAACAGTTTGGACCAATCTTATCAGAGTCTTCAGCTGTGTAGCAAACAGGTGTCCAAGGATCTTGTGATCCTGTAAGATAGTAAATTCTTGATGTCTTCTTGAGAAGATCTCCCCATTTCTGGTTCCATGCGTCTGTATCTGGTGTTTTCATCTCATCGGAAAAGACTGTCTTGCACTGGTTGAGGAAGAAGTCCTGTGTAACCTTCTTAGAACGTAATGTCAATCTTCCGGAGTTGACTTGCCAGTATGCGAGCTCGTTGCATGTCATCCAGAGCCAGGCACGTGGGCCATTTGGTGTTGATGTAACGCTGAGACGTGAATTCGAGTATGTTCCGATGATATCATCATCAGCGTAATTTGGAGTAAAGATTTCGCGAGTGTACTTGGCAATGGCCATGACAGGATCGGCTCCTGTGATGAGTGTGTCCTCTAATGGCCCGCAAAGTTGCTGGCGACGGCCATATTGAGCACCAAGAGAGAAAATTTCACCGAGAACAAGTGGGAAGTTCTCCTTTTCGAGGCCGGTCATGTTGAAGGTAGCAAGAAGCCAGTCTGGATCTGTCTCAAGAAGCTCGTCTGTTCTACGGCGAATTTCACGGGCGACAGAAGCACAGGATTGGCCAAGAGAGATGGCGATCTGACGGTCGAAGTCCTCGTAGTTGTTGCTAGCAATGACGACACCGGAGGAAGCAATGGAAGCATGGAATTCCTTTGGATATTTGGCTCTTGTGTATGCGGATAAGAGACCTGGGTATGATCCGCCGACAAGGATCCACTTGGAGTCGGTCATTTTGTATTGCTCGACCATTTTGACCTTGAAGTTGTAGAGATCGTCAATTGCGTTGTCAACTGTGAGATATTTGATGTTTGGATAGGATAAATCTGTTGGGAATGATTCACCGAAGTAGCGGTGCTCAAGCATGAAAAATGCAGCGTTGAATTCCTTGCAAAGAGTTGCCATATAATCATTGAAAGCGCGTGGTCTGAAAGTATCGGATTCGCCACCGATGAAAAGAATTGCTGTCTTGTTATCTGTTGTATAATCGAAGAGAGCTTCATAGCGTTGCTTAAATGTGCCTTTTTGTGGATCTGAGTGATCTATGTTCTGAGAAAATGTTAAGAATGTATAGTTATCATCACCAAGGATACGGCGGCGTAAACGGCCTGGCTCCATCAGGGATGAAGAAAGGGAAATCAATAATCCGAGCATAGTAATGGCCTGAAAAAGTGACATTCTAACTGCAATTTTCAAAATAAAAGTCACTTTTTTTATCCCTTTTTCATCATCAAATCGATTTCGATTGGATTTTGCAATAAATGACTTTTTAGCTTGGTGTATTTAAGAATGGCTGCATAATGCAAGTGTTTTACAGCATATTGTGATCTCGATTCATTGAAATCATTCGATCTGAACAATGCAATCTTCACAAATAGATTTTAAATAAATAATTATTAAAAATCTATTTTATTGGAAGTAAATAATTGATAACATTTCTTGTTTAATCTTATTCATGACTTAAATCATAAATCAGTAGCCTATTACTCCAAATTTTTGTGTAGATCGGATTACCTATCATTGCTATATTAAGAATTGTAACCTAAATTAATTTTCATATTTAATCTCATTTATCTAAAAAATTTCTATTAGATAATGAAAATACTTAGAGAGTATGAATGAAAGAAAGTGAAATTACTACAATTTATATAAATTAAATAATAAAATTTTTTAATTATCTATATAAACATTAAAATACACACGTGTATAGTGATTGCTCGGCTCAATTTTACTAAATTATCACGCATTGTTCTGGTAAATTGTATGTTTTCTTCTCAAAATTGAGAAATTTAATAAAATTATTTAATATGACCAAATTTCATATTCCATCAAACAAATTAATTTGAGGTTAATGTAATCAATACCTATTTTTCAATATTTGAAGTAATATTACTCAAGATCTGCAGCAATCATTACTAAAAAGAGAGTTTCTGTTTGACTGATAGCTGCTCCTATTCCACAATATCTTAATGATGAGAAAACCAGCTCTTTGAATTTTGGATCATGAGTTATCATATTTGTAATAGAAGTAAGAGGATCTGCTGTCTTTATCATAAATCCTGCTGCATACAAAGGTTGTAATAGTGGTTCTCTTGTTGTATCTTGATATTTTTCCCACTCAATATTATCAAGAGAAATGTTTCCTTCTTTTAGTTCATTAGCAATGAAAAATGCCATATTATCTAAGTACTCTTCAGGAACAAGTTTTGGTCTTTTCTTTGATAATCTAATTTGTGAAATTGAATCATATATAATTGTGGAAAATTTATGTAAGGATGGATCAACTTCGAATTTAGCTATTTGTAAACGTAATTTGTTTTTGGCCTCATCGTTTTCTGGTGTTTTTTCAACTTCATTCTTTTTCATTCTTAGAATTGTTCGTGCTTCTGCTAGATACACTAATACCTTTATGTCTTCTACTTTCCCTGTTGCCTCTTTTATTTCTAAAAAATGAGCAATAATTTCTGGAATTTGTAATTCTGGGTGAAACTTAATGTAATGATTGATATTTGCGCTTGGTATTAGTGGGAAAAGATCGCATATAAGTTTTTTAGTCTTATAATCTGACTTACCAATAGGTTCATGAGGTTTCATTATGAAAAAAATGAATTTTTTTATCATTAATCATATATTAGCTCATACTACAGGTAGTAATTTATAACTTCTTTAATCTTATTTAGAACTACCAATATTCAAATTTATATTCTCAATTGATTCAACAATTGTCCAGATTACACTTGAACATTCCCTTTTTATTGATAATATAACTTTATTTATACTACATTGCAGAATGATATACTAAAGTTATAGTATATATATATAACTTATTCTAAGTTTGCAAAAGCACATTTAAAATGCTTAAAAACACTCACTTCTTGAATACATAGTGGTTGCTAACGTAGTTATCTGCAGAACTGTATAATGAAATCGAATTTAAAGAAAAAAAAAGTAAAAATATTAATGCTCAATAGTTTATCATCTGTGTCTTAATCTTAAGTTATAAGCATTAAGACAAACTGGACATTGTGGTTTGGTAATTTCAAATTCAATTGAATCGTTGAATCTAGTTGAAGAGCCTTCAAATATGAGATCGATTTTGTGTTTTCCATATTTTGAATCAAGTGGAATATCAATGTGAATAGTGAATGGATTTGGTTTATCACTTTGATTTAAATGAATATTTGAATGCACAAGAACTTTACCATCAAGAATTGTTATGATATTGATGAAATCATTTAGTCCCAAATTATTAATAATACCTTCTATGTCAAAGGTCTTTCCCTCCTTTAATGAAAACTTGTTAGGATAACTGATGATGCTCCAATTGATATTAATTGTCATACAATATTTATTTGAAAAATATGATATTTTAGGATTATACAATTCACAATTCGTGATGTTAAAATTAATATGTTGATCTGGAATAAATATAGTATAATTACCCTCATTATTTATTATTTTAGTTTGATCGATTGTGAAATTGGAACATGAATAAATTATTGCTTTTTCGTTATAAAAGCATTTATTTGAATCAAACACACACATTGTAATATTGTATGGGCAATCGAAAACGAAACAACTTCCTAATTTGGAGGTATTATTCTTGAACATGCAAAATTGAATTGAAATTATATTTGAACTCAAACAGTTCACACAATTACCGTTACCTGATGAATCAGTAATATTGTTACAATTTTGACAATGATATAGATTTAAAATTAGCTGGTTGCCTTCTTCTTTGTCTCTGATTATTGATGAATCATTGAAAAAAGAAAGATTTTCTGAATTGCATATAATTTGGTATAATGGTAAATGCATGCAGGTATTGTATTTCATTGATGTTCTCTTGAGAATCATTGAATGGATATCCAGATATATTAAGGTTGTTTCTTCGATATTGCATGAATCAAAAACACAATTATATAATATAGCATAATTGTTCGTATTTTCTATAGTAATGATATTTGAATCGAATTTAATAAATACTGTATCGTGAATTGAGAAGTTGTTTGAAATGTTAACAACTTGTGCTTTCGTAATTTCTTGAAAATTGATGTTTGGATCGAAGTTTTTTACATAATACTACTCCCATTTAAAATAAGATTCTTCATACTCTTTCAAAATATGATGGTTTTCCCCGATATATATGTTTTTTGAGAGCATATCACATATATTTCCATGAATTAACGAGTCATTAATCGTAATGTAAATGATATTTTGCAACTTGACCATCAGTGGTAAAAAAATAAACCATTTAGTATTCATGTTTAGCAGCACTTTTTGGTAAATACCTTATTCTCGCAAAAATTGTCAAATCAGATACATTATTAATTGTTGTTTAATTATAGTCACAATCATAGTCGCAGTCCGATTTTATTCTTAATACAATAATAAATCGAAAAACGGTTTTTTCGGGTAAATTGAATATATTGTCCTAGGCTGAATCGAACTTATGGATAACAACATCCAAGTTTATGATTAGCTAAATGGTGAGTAAATTTCCGAATAACTCTTGAAATTGTCTATAATTGATTTCGTAATTTTTCCAAGAAATTGAATATTTGTGTATATTGTTAATTGGATATATAATATACGAATTTAAATCATCTTTAAACATTACTTACAATCAAAATATGGAAAATGTTTTTAAGGGTCCACTGTAAGGCCAAATAAGGTCTATCGTCGTCCCAAAAATATTGCTCGTGATGGTGTTTTACTAAGGCCCAAAACTTAAAAAAACACAAAAAAATTAACTTTACTCTTTTGAGATCCTTATCAGATATGCATCAATTTGATGCAGTATCGCAGTTCAAATCTGATTTTTTAATGTAGATGTACTCTAACATCCTTTAAAAAATGCAAAATGATATTAATTAAGCTTTTCATTTCTGTATCATACACAAAACAAAATCGTTCATTATACTAAAATTTATCAAAGTTTGATTAATGAAAAAATAATATCTAAATTTTTACATTGAGTCGGCTATTGATATGGTTAATATTAAATCTTGTAAAAATTGGCATTATCCAGAATAATAGGGAAAACCGCAACCACTTTTTTAATCACGATTTAAATATATAAATCGCGATTTTTTAGAAAAATCGCGACTTTTTTAAAATCGCGTTTTTTAATGAATTGCGATTTTATTGTGGTCGCGATTTTTCTAAAAAATCGCGATTTTTATGGAAAATTGTGATCAAAATTAAACGCGATTTTCTTTATCAATCGCGAACATAGAACAAATCGGAACCATGATTTTGGACCTCATTAAGCGAAAAGGTCGCAATTAAATTCAATAACAAAGCAATTCACAAAGATTTTTTGAATCTAGAATGGCTGTTTATCCATTTTAGACTGCTCACAATATGGTTTTTCTGCATACTTGCCGAAATCAGAGATCTAAAATCAAACAATCTCGATAACAAATACCTCAATCCCACTTTACTGGTCAAAATTCTTGAAGTCTTACTTTACTGCACTAATTAATCATAATTTACCTTTAACTAAAAAAATATTACATAAATCTAACAAAAAAACCTTTAGCAATAAAAATACATTTGCTCAAGCCTATCGGCAACTTATATCGAAAAAACTTTTTATAACATTCTTATTACAATTTTTATTTTATTCTTATATTTATATTTTTGAGAGAGGGTCAAAGTTGCTATTTGTCACTTTTCCACAAGAATATAATGGGGAAAAAGTTATCATATAGTTGATCTCATTCACTGAGGTGAGAGATGCATGTAGTGTAATGGGATAAACAGTGTTATTGCTGCTCTAAGTCCTAGGTTCGAGACACATTAGCTTCATTTTTCTCTTTTTTATTGACGTAAACTATTCAATTTTTGTGTTCTCCATTCAAATTTCAGAATTTTTTTTGCAGATTTCACGCTACATTCGAAGTTACCTTTTGTAACAACCACCACTGCCTACGAAAGACGAAAGTGTGTCACGATTTCACCCGGAAATCCGACGGTTGTTTAAGAGTAAGCACTTTTGGCACCTACTCTTATATTTTTTAGTTCACTTTTTAAATAATGATCTTTAGATTGAACCAATAACGCGATTTTCCATATAAATCGCGATTTTTTAGAAAAATCGCGACCACAATAAAATCGCAATTCATTAAAAAACGCGATTTTAAAAAAGTCGCGATTTTTCTAAAAAATCGCGATTTATATATTTAAATCGTGATTAAAAAAGTGGTTGCGGTTTTCCCTAATACCCACTAAAATACACAATTTTTTTAAAAAAAAATTTTATCAATTGTTATGGTATATCTTTATGATAATGAATAAAATGCTTATTTTTCATAAGTAAATACATAATTTATGCTTAAACACAAAAAATAACACGAAAATTTTTGGCCAACATATCTAAACTAAGGATAATGGTTTGAATATATAAACAATAATACTTTGTCCAGGGAATTAAATTTGTGCTATCCAATTGTCAATTCTTTGAATTTTTTTTAAATGCAAGATATCCTGGCATTAGCCTCAATAAATATATATATTATGCATCATAATATTAGTTTGTAATGGCATTAAAGCGAAATTCCTAATTTCTTCTCAATTAAATTCTTTGAAAAACATTGGAATTAATGATTGGAAATAGGTCAAAAAATTCCTAATATAAAACTTATACTTAAGAAAAAAAAAAAAAAAAAAAAAAAAAAGGTAGTGGGGCTTCCAGGCACTTCGTGCCCTCTAGCCCCTAAGAAATTTTGTCACTTTTCAGGAAAAAACATTTTTATTATATATATAAAATGAATTTTACAAAACCACCGTTACCCTTCTTTGGAAATAAGAGTAGATGTAAAGATATTCTATTGAGAGAACTTAAGAAACTACCGAATGGTCTAACATTTGTAGATTTGTTCGGTGGAAGTTTCTATATATCCCATTTGTGCCATACTGTATTTCCTGACTCAAAGATTATATGCAATGACTTCGACAACTATATGAACCGTCTCAAACATATACCAGACACAAACAAAATATTGAAAGAGTTAAAAGAAAAGATACCTATAGGTAAGATGGAACGTATACCATTAGATAAGAAAAATACTGTCAGAGAGGTTTTGAAAAAGGCAGAGTATATTGACTGGGATAGTATATCTGCTAGACTATTATATAGTGGTGCTATAAGAGTTCATGACATTGAAACACTTATGTCAAAAGTTTTATATCTTAACTATACAAATGTTTTCAAAGAGAACATAGAAAAAATATATTGAGGGTATAGAGTTTGTGAGATGTCATTGGACAGAGTTGTATGAAAAATATAAAGACAAGGAAAATGTTTTCTTTATAGTGGACCCGCCGTTCTATAACACATGGGATTTTCAATACCAAGTAGACTGGACTTTGAGAGACTCTTTAGAAACTTTAGACGTTTTACATAACCATCCATGCTTTTACTTTACATCCGATAAAAGTGGTTTGGAAAGTGTCATGAGATGGTTAGAGGACATACATGACTATGAGTTTAGATACGATAAGATAGAATATGAGAGAGGTCCTATAAACTGGAGAAAGTGTCATAACAAAGAAATTTTACTAGTAAGTAAATGTGGTTTGAAATAGGACTACTTGTTTTAGGTTTTTTCCATTGTGTCATTTACTTATTTGACGTGGCAGAAAGATATAGAGAATATGAAGATGAACCAATGCCTGCAAATGTTCAGCATATGTACTCGTAAGAGATATTTTTATCTAATATTAAATGGACGCACAGAACTTAGCGAATGCACAGCAACCTGGACAACCAAACCCAGAGAATATTCCAAATGAAGTTAGAATACAAACTGCAATGGCAAACTATGGTCAAGTGCCAACAGATGTACAAATGCAAACTGCCATGTCAAATGACGCTGCGTTAGGTTTGCCACCATGGTATGCAAATATGAGATGGAAAGAGTTTTATACAAACCCTGAAGTGGGATATAAACAACTTTATGCAGATGACGCGAACACAGGAGTTGACCCAGAATATGTTTTCTACCAGAGGAGAAACAGAATGTATGAGCTCCAGTTAAAGAATGCTATGGAACTCAACAGGAAACGTAAGAGACTAGGTGGACATTAGATTTTTACATATAGTAAAATGGGTTTCTTCAGTAGTATTGGAAACTTCTTTCGAAATGTTGGAAGAGGTATATGGAATGGAATAAAAACCGTCGGAAGAGGAATTTGGAACGGAGTCAAAAATATTGGCAAAAGAGTAGGTCAGTTTGTTGGTATTATACCTAAAGACCCTGAACCAGAAGAACAAGCTCCTGTTATACAACAGCCTGAACCTGCACCACAGTCTAGTTGGCAACCAAATCCAACACCTCAACCGTATTAAAAAATTATATTTTTACCGTTCGATAGTAGTTGTATATGAAACTAAGTTCTAAGTAAAACGCATGTATAATGGAATTATTCTCTTTCTTCCATCTGTTGTAAACCATACTTGAAAGTCTGAAATACTTCCACTCGGCGGTTCATATAACTTTGTAGGTTTTTCGTAAAAGTCATTTGCCAAGCATAAAAAAGATTTTGTGCACCAGAAAATGAAGCATGAACTATAATAGCAGCTGGGTCGAAAACATCTTTAAATAAATATGGTTCATCTCTTGCATATCGACTGTAAATATTTGCTAAAGGAAGTTCGACTTTCTGATTTAACATTCTTTGCAAATAATACCATGACATTGCAGTGAATTCTGTATATATTTGTTCGTCTTTCTTTGGATTGTCTTCGTAGATTTGAAATGACACTTGTGAATTTTGTTTGTCATATACAATTCTCACATAAAGTGTGCTCTCGGTATTTGCATATTCATCAGCATATTTTGCATAACATGAATTTATTTTATCTTCTATATTTTTTAACGCAGTCTGTAGAGAAGATGAAAGGTCAACTTGTATTAGCTCAATTTCTTCCCACATTTTTCGTTTCCCTTCAGATATATAATCTATATGAAACCTTACAATAAATGGAAAACTTTTATCTTCTACAGACACAAACTTCATTCTACGAAAGCCAATAGCTTTTGTGACAGATGGGTCTCTTAGCCATCTTAATGGGTAGTCAAAACGATAGCCTTCATGCTTTACGGTCTCTGTCTCAAACTTTTGACCGACATTAGTAAAAAGTTCATCTAATGGTTTAGTTGTAGCAACTCTTGAATTTTCTTTTTCTATTGGAAGCATATTTTATCTAGAATAAAAATGTCGAAAGATATTGCTTCCATGAGAGAAATAAAACACAACCGACAACTCATTTTGCAAGCTCTAAATAAGAACACAACAAACTTTTCAAACTATTCTAAGATATCTGAGTCATTGAAAGAAGGAAACTTAAAACTGACAATAAACCCAATGACAGACGAGTTTCTATTTCAAGACAGTAAGAACCATACTGTCTGTATAAATCCAACAAAAGGAACTTTAAACGAGAAACCTATAGATGAACTTCTTTTGAAAGCAGATGTTGAAAAGAAAGCTGACAAAGAGTATGTCATTGAAAAAGTTCAAGAAGAACATGACAGAGCAGATGCAACATATGCAACAAAAGCAGATGTTGAAAAGAAAGCTGACAAAGAGTATGTCATTGAAAAAGTTCAAGAAGAACATGACAGAGCAGATGCAACATATGCAACAAAAGCAGATGTTGACAACAAAGCTGACAAAGAGTATGTCATTGAAAAAGTTCAAGAAGAACATGACAGAGCAGATGCAACATATGCAACAAAAGCAGATGTTGACAACAAAGCTGACAAAACATATGTTGACAATAAAATGTCAAGTGAAGTGACAAGAGCTGAAAACGAATATTCTAAAAAGACTCATACACATACCATTGCAAATATTACAAACTTACAAGAAACCTTAAACAGGAAAAGTGACGTTGGACATACACATACCATTGCAAATATTACAAACTTACAAGAAACCTTAAACAGGAAAAGTGACGTTGGACATACACATACCATTGCAAATATTACAAACTTACAAGAAACCTTAAACAGGAAAAGTGACGTTGGACATACACATACCATTGCAAATATTACAAACTTACAAGAAACCTTAAACAGGAAAAGTGACGTTGGACATACACATACCATTGCAAATATAACAAACTTACAAGAAACCTTAAACAGGAAAAGTGACGTTGGACATACACATACATCTTCTGAAATAACAGACTTAAACGTTAGCCTTGAAAAGAAAGCAGATAAAACATATGTCAATGAAATATACCAAAGTTTAGTTGGAACAACAAAAAATATTGAAACTATTGTTGGTGACTTTTCTATCTATGAAGAAAACAAATATTTTAGATGGGAGTTTGTACACTCCTTAAAAAATGGTATACGGTATAAACTCATTCCGAAAAATAACAATGAAATGTATGTAAGCTATAAAAAGAGTGATGGTACACAAGTTAAAGTTCCATTAGACAACAACTGCTACTTAAACTTCTATGGAGACGAACAAAAGAAATATTTAAGAGTTTATGAAATGGCAGATATGACATTGCCTGACCCAGCTCCAGCACCATATTATTATGACTATGGAGATGACGTTAGAACACCACATGTAGATGAACAAAAGCTAACATTATATTTAGATTTTTATAGATATAAAAGATATAATGCAATAGAAAAAACGAGAATAGTATACTATTATGAAGATGACAGAAACAAATATTATAGTCAAGACTTTACCTACCATGAAAACATAAGATTATATTATAAAAAATATTCTGACACAAACCAGAAGAAACCTGAAATAGTTGCACTATATTTTAAGTTCAAAAGAGACAATCCTATAATGTCTCATATGTTTGATTTAATGAACCCAGTAGGTTCTATTTATACATCTATGGAAGCAAGAGGTCCTCAAGTAATGTTTGGTGTTGGTGCATGGGAACAAATAGTTGACAGGTTTTTGTATTGTGCAAACTCTTCAAAGGAAACAGGTGGAAGTAAAACGATTTCAGGTGAAAATTTACCTGCGCACAGTCACTACATAGATTTAAGTACATCTCAAGCAGGTTGGCATAAGCATAGATATTGGGATTGGTCAGGAATGACAAAAGGTAAAGGATATGATGTTAAAGACGACGTTAAGTTTGCTATAAATTGTTACTGGGATGACACTCAGGGAGAAGGAAACCATACACATTTCGTTTCAGGATATACACAAACAACGGGACAAAGTAAAGACTACATGCCACCTTACATGACAGTTTACGCATGGTATAGAATTGCTTAGTCGTCATTTTCAACTTCTTTAGCATATTCGTCAGGAGTTGTCTTATATTTGTTAGGAACTGTCTTTGAAAGTATACCACCTTGAACTTTGACAAGTTTGAAACGAGGTCTGACAATAGTAGTTTTATCTTCTGCTTGCAGTCTGTACATTTTGCCATGTTTGCCTAAAACTTCATAATATTCTCTTGTATACTTTCTTCTATTTTTACGAACACGAACGTGAGTACCTGTCGAGTTCCCATTGTTGTCATAGTCAATAGTATTTTCATATGGGTCGCGTTTAGGTATTTCTATTTTTACTTTGTCACCTTTCTTAAGTTTGAAGCCTGGCATTCTTTCTTGTTTGTCTCTTTTGACTAAACTATTAAATATATAGTCTTTCTCTAAGTCAGGGTTGTTTTTCATTTCTTCGGGGGAGTGGTTTCCCAAACCTTTTTGTTTACGGCTATTGTAAATATTTAAAACTTGTCTCATCTTTGCCATGGAGAAGTGTCTATATTGTCGTCATATGACATTTCATCTACCTCACCACCTTGTGGTTGATTTAAGTCTCTTAAGATTTTTATACAACTGTCAATGACACCAAGAGCAGAATGGTTTTGGTCGACAATGAAATATTGGTTTACATTTTTTGAACGCAGATAGTTTTTAATATCGTCTGATTTGAAAGAACTTTCACAGTCAGATGTCAGTTTTGTTGGATGGTATTTGTCAACGAATATTGTCAAAGCAGTTTTCACATCTAAAATATTTTTGGACCATAATGGTATGGCTTCACAGTATCTTGTGTTTTGACCGACAAATATTAACCAGTATGGTGGTCCATCTTCTCTATACCTCGGAATGTTTTCCAAGATATCCATAAACCAAGCATTTGGTGTTGAACTAAAGATTTTTATCATGAGTGCTTTCTTTGTCGCTTTAGAAACATAGGGGTCCTTGTTTGGATTCGTCATTTTTTAACCCATAAGAAATGGGTTTATTTGGCGCATTAGCAGGAGTTGCATCCAGATTTTTGCCCGCAGTGGGAACAATAGCCAGAGGTGTATTTGGAGTTGGAAGGAAGATTTTGAGTACATTAGGTATACTTAAAGAGAAAGCACAACCTATTATACAAACTGTACAGAAAGGTTGGGATGTAGCACGAGATGCAGCAAATCTTATTCCAAATCCTGAAACAAGAGGAAAAGTTCAAGGCTGGATGGACAATGTAGGAAGACAAGCAGGAAACTACTATAACAAAGCAAATGACTACTATAACCAAGCAGGACACTATATGGACCAAGGTGAAAGATTCTTTAACAGAGGATATAACCATGCACAACAGTGGGTAAACAACAACCAACCGCAACCGCCTCAAACGTGGGGAATGTAAAGTTTTTTACTGAGATGAAATGAACAATACAGCATTGAGACAAATGGGCTCAAGATGGATTTGTCGACTTCCAGCAGTTACACAACCACGTGTTTGTCAAGTCCTCCCTATACCTCAAGAAGTTTTAGACCGACTTAAAAAACCTAAACAACCAGTTGAAAACAAACCAAACTAAAATTTTTTACTGAGATGAAATGACCGAAGAAGTTGAAACGGTAGATTTGACACCACAAACAAAAAGTTCAGAACCATTGTCAAAACCTGTCAAAGAACTTACAGATGAAGAGAAAAATTCAATAATAGAAAGTGCCAGGTCTGGAAATACAAACCCTAACTACAAAGTCACTTTTCATAGAAATGGAACGGCTAGTATCTCAAAAAAGAAACAGACTCTCACAAATAAAATATTGAAGTCTGAAGGAGCTTTCGAGACAACAGATGGAAAAGTTTACTTCACTGACCAACAGTTCATTATAGAACATCTCATTGACTTAGAGTCGAAATATTCTAAACTTTACAACAAACACAAAAAGTTGAAAGGAAAACAAAAACAAATGGCATATGATATTTATGAAGATGTTGACAACACAACTGTTCCTGCAGGTGAGGTAAAGTCAGAGGAACCGAAAAGTGACGAAAAACCGATAGAAGAAGAAAAACCAAAAACTGAAGATAAACCAAAACCAAAGTTTAGTTTCAATACTAAACCAAGTCAACCTTCATTAGCTGGTATGGGTTGGCGTCAAAGACTTATGGTAGCCGGTGGTTATGTAAAGTAAAGAAAAAAAATATTTTTTTATTTTTATAAAAATGCCCCCATATAGAATGGACAGAAGGTCTGCTAGAATAAAAGCAGAGTTAGAAAGATATGGTTGGAAAGTTTCGAAGAAGTTTAAATATAGGAAGGGAAAGCCAATAAAAGTCTATGACAAACTGTCTGGTCTTCGCTACGAGATGGACTTAGAAACCGCGCGCGCCAATTATCCAAACAGACTCGAGAGGTTAGAAGAAGAACGTCTTATGGACATGCCTTTCGATGTTAGTGAGCCACAGGTTGAAGGACACGACGGCTTTGCCAGATTCTACTGGAAACATGACGAACAATTGCATCCTTTGAGAAGGAAAAAAGGGAAGGGTGAAGACAAACATGCTCCCATGGAAAGAACAAGATATGCATATGAGAAGTATCGTGAAGTTAGAAGTCAAATTACATCTGGTCGAACCTTTACAGTAAACTTTGACGAAGGAAAGAACAAAGAAGGCTTCATGGGTGTACTTGCTGCAATTCAAGACGGAAATAAGAAAGGATACAATCTCAGACTAACCGTAACAGATTTGGACGGTCACATTTACTATGCACATGGCAATGTCACAACAGCCGCACAACTTCTTGACGCTTTCAAGACTACAAAGAGAGAACAAATGGTTGACTCCGACTCAGATATTTTGAATGCGATTGAAGGAATTGCAAGTGTCAAGTTCGAATGGTACCAACCTAACCCTCAAGCAGTCAGACAACATGCTGGATACTTCCCCTTCAGAAATAAGTCTGACATTGACTTGACAAGGTATGGAATTTACAATTCAATCGAAACAATTGTCAATGAACCTTGTATTCTTACATGTCTCAGGAACTCTGGTCTTGTTTCAGAAGAGAAGATGAAGTATCTTGAGTCATGTGTGAAAACAAGGTACATGCTCAGAGGTCAATTGTCAAAAATTGCACCGTTGGCAAATGTGAATATCCGAGTCAACATTCCGACTGAGAAAGGTTCTTCACATGACGACTATGTTGTTGACAAAGACTTACCATGGTTGAAGATTGTAATTGTCCACAACCACTTCATGTTGAACGAAAGTCTTACAAACCCATTGTTCGGAAAAGGCAAGTGCAACATTGTCAGAGCTGTAAACATTCTTTCGAGAAAGTTTGTTGGAACCGATTCCAGATGACAAGCTGACAGAAACTTTTGTACCAAAAGACGAAACAAACTTTTCACTGTTAGCAAGACCAAAAGTTGTTCCAGACAAAGTTATAGCACAAAAGAAGTACACAATTCCACAAGGAGTTGATTGTTCGGATACCAACCTGAACCAGAAGAACTTCCAATGAGGTTGCAAGAACTTCAAGATGCTATAAATAAACTTCCATTGAGACATCAATTGACGTCAAATTGTATTGGAGAGCATCTGAGTTAGGTCAGAAGGTTTTATATGAAACAGGTTGCTTCGACGATGTTTATGAGATAACAGGAAAAGTTTCTCAGAAGATAAGAGACTCACTTGAATTTCCACAAACTGGACCAATTGTTGCGACAAGTTCGACTCAAACGAAAAGATATACTATGTCGACCTTAACGCTGCATACATGAGGTTTGTCCATATATATTCCGACTGGAATTCCAAACGAAGATGGTGAGTTCCTGGGAAGGAACTATACAGTTGGAAAGTCATACAACAACTTATGATATTAGGAAAGCTTCAAACCCCAAACTTGCAATGACACTCAAATTGCTTATGAATTCGACATGGGATATTCCATTAAGAAAACTCAAGAGATGAAGAGTAAACATTATGAGAAGGTCGACAACTTTGTTGAAAGGTTTTCTCCTTTGTTGTTTTGAAGTACGAATTCACTCAAGGTCAAAGTGGCTTAGTAACCACATTAAAACCTATTGTCGAACATTGGTCTTAACCTCAGTTCGCAAAGGCAGTCCTTGACAACTACAACAAATTCTTCTCCGAAGTCAAATCCAAAGTGAAGGTTTACTATGAGAACATTGACGCACTCATGACGAACGAAGAAGGATACAACAAACTCATTGAAGATGGGTTGGTCGGTGAGAAGATGGGTCAATTCAAATTGGACAAAATTTTCACCGAAGTTCATGTCCTTCTCCAAGCGTAAGTACTGGGGCATACTTGAAGACGGCACAGAAATAAAACATTGCATGAAATAAAAAATTTTTATTCGAATTTGAATTAAAATGTGGGAATTCTTGGAACGCGGAAAGGCTTATTTACTTGAGGAACAGGTAAAGGTGGTGGAGGTGGAGGTGGTGGAACCAGTCCATTTTATATTCCTTCCTAGGTAATTTCCGTTTAATTTCATGGTCGCCCTCGGAGTCTTTGAATCGGACAGGTCGAGTTACACCATTCTTGGTCTCAAACTCATATATAACCTGTTTGTCTGTATTTTCGTCGACTATGGCACGAGACACGAACATTGACCAAACGGACAAAAAGTGTCATTTCAGTATGGTCACGCAGCAATCGCATTCGAGCACTTCGAAGAAGCCTTACGTTCCAAGGGAGAGGGTGTCTGGTGCAAGGCAGAGGTCATGAGACTCTACGAGCAGATACATCCTCAATGCCTGGGAGGACAAATCGTCCTTGGATTGGCAATTCTACCAACTCCTCTGGGGACGATCCTTACGCCAACTCTCTTTAGAGCAAACACTGGCTTAGACTCTAAAATCTTTTTACCCAATTTACCTTGAACTTCAACTATCTTAGACTCAAATATTCATAGTCGTCTGCTTTCTTTGGTTCATAAGTATAACAAGTTTGTATGCTTTGCCTTCTTTAAGGTTTGAAAACCTTCTGTCAAAATTTTCTTTGACTGCTAACAAACCTTCTATGTCTAAGTCTTCAAATTTCGCACCATTTTTAGTCCAATAGCAACTTAACTGGTTCGATGTTCCAAACTTTGTCAAATGTAGACTTTTCAAAATGGTAGAAGTAAACATTCAAATAAGCGAATGGGTCTAGTTCTTCTTTGACTTCTGTCATGTACTTGTTGACTGAAATATATTTCGTCATCTTTTCTATCGGATAAAAAAATATTTTTTTTAAAATTTACTCAGAAAAATTTTCTTTGTATATACACCATTCTGAACATCTAAAAGACTTTTGACATTTGCCAGAATGTTCGTTTAGAAGCTGCCATATAACCATACTCTTGACAATACTGTTTATATGAATCGTACAATGACCTTTCATCTAAACACTCAAAGTTAGTCTCATCTATAAACAGTTCATATACTCTTGTTTGCTTCTAACAACGTTTGTCTCTCTTCGTATGTGGAATTTGTCTTGGATTGAAGTTAGAAATATCTAATGTCATGAAATATGAGAACAAGTGGTTGTAAAAGTTAGGTGTCAAAGTTTCTGCTAAGTCGTCAAAATATTCTGTATCTTGCATATGAGAAATCTGACGTTCTGACAACTACATATCTTCTGTTCAGAACTTTCTAACTTCATCGGGAACAACATTGTTTGAAACCATGACGAAGTTTGCAACATTTTCACAAACTCTTTGGTCTCTATACTTTCTTTCAACAACTCCAACTTTGTCTGTTATAAGACTCTTCAAAGCATCTGAGTTTAAAACCTTTGTTGTATCTATACTTTGAAGTTCGTTACATACTATAAGTTTCATATTCTCTATTGAAGAGTTAAATTTACCGCAGATGTTTTTCTAAGTTTGTCATATATTAGGGTTCGAATAGCCTTCTAACAGTTTGCACAAAATATCTGTAAAGAAAGTGTTCTTACCTGTTCCTTGTTTTCCAATTATGATGAGAGCAGTTTCATTTTAGCACTTGGATGTTGTAAGATGTTTGCAACCAACATAAGATATACTCATAGACTCTTTCGTTTCCATTGCATATAATTTCTTTGACATGGTCTAACCAAGCTTCTATAACATTTTCTTTCCATTCTACTTGTTCGTATTTATATCCAGTGAAGATAGAATAGAAGTTTGGAGATGGTGTATAGAACTTTATACCACGAACTGAAAATCTTCTAACTTTGACAATAAGATATCCCAAGCATCTAACATCTTCATACCAACTTGTACGACTTTTATTTTCTTAAGTTTCTGTCTACATTCTTGTTCTGAAACTATGGTTGTTCTTGGTTTGTTAAAGACAACATCCCATTCTTTCATGACATAACATTCTGGGCAGAGTCGACATAAATGACTAAACGTTTCAAATTCTCGACTGCTTTTTATAGTCTCTAAATGGACACATATTTCTGAACGCTTGGAAGTCATAAAAATCTGAAACGTCTATTCTGTACATTTTTATAAAAATAAAAAAAATATTTTTTTTATTCTTGACTTTGTTGTTCCATTTGTTGCATTTGTTGTTCTTGAGCTATTTGTGTTGAAGTTGTTCTTGTAATACAATACTTTCACCAGTTGCATCTTCCAATTCGAAACTTTCTGCCGTCATTGACAAATACATAGGACATAAAAGTTTTACAGGAACAAAGTTTGCGTCAACTAAGGTTAAGTTTATGTTTGCTAAAGTGTTTGAGTTTACTAAAGCTGAAAACTCTGCATTCGAATGAACAATAGGCAAACCAGCAGAGAATGTGTTGTTTATACGCATGAGTATCTTTTGGTCATAGTAGTTTCTGTCGACATTCGAATAGCACTTTGAACCTAAGTTGAAACAATATATAAAATAGGTGTACTTAAGTCAATGGAACAGACAAACCTTGTATGACACCTTTTCCTGTTATAGGAAACTGTTGGTAGTAAAAACCAGATATAAGTTTTGTATTATAGCTCATATCGTTTATACTAAACTCAGTCGGACATCCAAACATAATGAAACCTGCTCTAGTTGCAGCACATGTTACATCCGTCCTTAAAGTATTAAATAAGTCAACAAAACCTGTTGGTGGTATATCTGAGTAAGTATCTTCAAAGAAGTATTTTTTACCATTCACAACAACAAAGTCTTCTGGTGTCAAAAGAGCAAAACAGGCTTTAGTCGTCATCGTGTTTAAGGTCAGTTTACAATATCGTCCTTGAGGACTTTGTAAGTTTGTTGTTATAGAATTATATGACTCAGGGTTTTTAGTCGTAATAGTATAAACCACTATGTCTTTCTGCCATTTTTACTTAGCAAGTAAATTTTAATGAAATGTTGTGGTCGTCAAATATTTTTATGACGTCTGGGAAACTATATTTTAAGTTCAACGTTTCACCTCCTTTCATAACGTATATCTTGTCAATGACATTGTATGAAACACCACAGCAAGCAATGTCGGGTTCTATTTCTTTGATGTTTATATCGTCTGCCTCTGTCAAAAGTTTCAATAGTTCTTTCAAAATTTCATGAGGTGCAATGACATATGAGTTCACTTTTACAGGGTTGTGTTCGACCAAGTTTAACATTATACCCAAAGCCTGACAAATTTCTCCTGAGTTTTTAAGTTTGTCTTTAAGTTGTTGGTAGTCGTTTCGAATATCTGCAACAGAACTTAAGTCTCTGCTAACTTCAGGGTATGTTGGTTGTTCTTTTACAGGAACTATTGTTATACCATCTTCGTCTTCGTATGGTTTCCCCACTTCAACATCTCTTTCTTTGACATTGACAACAACACTTTGACTGTTTGTTTGAGTTGGTGAATTTAACTTCACATCTGCCATCGCCATTAAACCTTTTGAAACACTTACGCTTCTATTTTTCGGAAATGACATTTTACTTAGAATAAAAAGATGGACGTATTTGAGTATCTCTTCGAATTGAAGCAGAACAAAGTTTACACACACAAACAATACAAGTTCATTGACAGAGTAGTTCTTTATACAAACAATGGAAAATGTTATAGAATAGCAGTCTTTGCTGAACCAAAAATTTTTCATAAGCAAAGAAAGTTGGTATAACCGAGATGGTGAAAGTTCTTGAAGCAGACAAAAATATAACAACAAAACTGACCGATATTTCTAAAGGAAAGTTTTTTAATACAATACTATGTCAAAACTGGCGTACTGTCAATATTTGACGGAGAGAAGTCAGTTCAAGAACAACTTACTGACCTGCTGCCAAAATCTGCTCGATGGAAGCTGTCGTTATTACCAATCTGAGGAGCCCCAGCAGGTTTCATCGAACGAATCTTCAAAAGAGCATCTTCCGTGAAAAGTGCTATTGGTTTTGTAAACTTCTTTGCTTTCAATTCATTTGGACCGTCTCTGTCACCAGTATATTGTATTTGAACTGTACCAACAGTTGAAATACCACCCATAAAGTCTTCTGAGTCAGCAAATGGAATGCCAAGCCAAAAGTTTGAACGTCTCCATTTGTATATTGAGTTTTTTGACCTCCTGTATGAGTCCATACTTTCACATATGGCATAATAGAACTTTGCATTTCAGGGTTAATGGTTGTTGTGAAATTGTTGTTAAAGTTCATAGCATCTAATGTCAAGTTGTATGACCTCATATCCTCAACTGTAGAATATTCTTCTCTTGGATAATATTTGCCATCTATGTTTATATGATATTTAATACCAGGGTTGTAGAAACAAGAATAGTCATTTATAGTTCGTCTGAACAGTACAAACATAGTATCTGCATGTTTCATTGCAGTTGTTAAGGCAATATCTGTTCTTGCACCTGGTTCAGCACTTTGGTTTCCAACTTCACCTGCAAAGTCTTTGACAGATATTTGGTGTATAGGGAACATAAGTGGAACTGCAATATATTTGGCAGCTAAAGCATTTGAAATATCTGGGTCCAACATATAGACTGCAAGTCTGCTTTCTATTCTCTTGCATTCAAACTTTTCGCATGTGAACTTAACTGGGTCCCAAGCAGTTCCAGCAGCATTGAAGTAGTAGTTTACTTCAGTGTTGAGGTTTGAGAAACCAAAGTCTAAGTCAACTTTGTCTTTGCAAAAGTCACAGAACTTGGCTCCACCAGTTCCAGCTACAGTAAGAGTGAATGGGTCTTGTGTTGGTGCAATGACTAAGTTATTTTTGCTTGGAGTAAGTTCGATAGAAATTTTTCCTGCCCAGTTTGGCAAGTATCTTAAAAACCTGAAGATGAGGAAAGATGACAAAGGAACTCTAAGTTTCAATTTTACTTTGGTTACTGCTGCTGCAGTTTGTCCAGAAAGGTCAACATAAACTCCTGGAACGTTAGGGTCAAGTCTTCTTATTTTCTCAATAGTTGCATACTGGTCTGTTTGTTCTCTAGCTTGTGGTTGTACTGAGTTTCTCAAAGCGAACCATTCATAGTTTGCCCATGTTACTGTTTGAACTAAGTCAGAGTTAGAATATATCTTATATCCCATGAAAACTTCTGGAGCATATTGGTATCCGACATAGAAAATTCCATTGCAACCTTTCTTGTCAGACAACTTGGCAGAAGGTTTTATTTCAATGTCTTGTTCCACGTATAAGAAAGAGTTGTCAATAGAAATTATATGAAACCTGTCGCAAGCAATATCTACTGTTGTTGAAGAACCTTCTCCAAACTCACCTACGTTTCCATAAGAAACAGCAGTTGTATATTCGTAAGTTCCAGGAACTATTTCTGACCTTCTAATGGCATTGTCGCATTCGTTATACCATTCGGAAACATTTCCATTCATAGCATCCAAAACTGTTGGCGTTATATTCTGAGCGGCGTACATTTCATATGAGTAAAAATATAGAATAGTTGGATTTATATGTCATAATAGAACCCACGTGGACCAAGCTTTACTTTCTTCCTGACTGAGTTTTTAACTCTTCTTTTTCCTTCATTGCCCTCTGCTTGAAGTTGTTGCATCTTTGCATTATGTTCATCTAGTATGTTGCAAATTTCCCATGTCCTTTTTGCCTTTTGGCTCTGGTCGCCCATCTCAGGTAACCTATATCCTAGAAAGAGTTTGTCATAGTCTGTATTTGAGTCTTCGCGTATTGTTTGCATGACTCTTTCCTGAGTTTCCGGTTCAAGCTCTTCAAACAGTGCCTGTCCATATGGAATATGCTCGTTTCCAAATATATGTTTTTGTAGCCATTCTGGTTTTCTTTCCATGTTACCAACTATATCTTTTGTGAATGGGAAAGCTTCTACCCAATCTTTCAGTCTTGCGTCGTTTATTTCTGTAGTTGGTTTTATTTTGTCAAGGAACATGTTTTTCAATACTAACATTTCATTGGTACTGTCCATTTGAGTTTTCTTAAATATTCATCCCTTCTCGGTTCATTGTCTGCAAAGTAAGTTTTTATGACATTTTGTAAACTTTCGTTTGCAAGGTCATGTACAATAGGTTCTCTTCCTTCTCCCTCCCTAACTTTCTTTCTAAACTCTTCACCAAATATACCATCTCTATGGTTCTGTGTAGTTCTTTGAGATAAATGTTTTAGAACGTCAGGTGTTATATTTCCATCAGCCATGTTCATTTCATACTGGTCCAAAATATCTGCATGTTTCATATCTTTCAATGGCATTAAAGCCGCGCTGAAAATACCAGCTATATCTGGTTCACCATTCACTTCCATTGCGTCTACAACTTCTTGGAATTGAGGTTGTAAGTTTATGAACCACCTATCCGGGTTAGCTTTATGACCCCATCTCATTGTAGTTCCATCGTCTGCAGAAACAAAAGTAGGTTTGTTTCCATCTTGGCTAGGTTCTGAATGAACTTTAAACAATGTTTCATTTCTATATGTTTTCTTGAAATTTAACCTTTTATCTTCACCGAGTTCATCCGAAGATTGAACGTTAAATGCTCGTAAGTAAAAAGGGTTGTTGTATTTGTGTACATTTTCTTTCAGTACTTCCATTCTATGCTGAATATTTTCATCTGGTGTTGGAGTCTTTTGTATGTCGGCAAACATTTTTCGATATTCTTCTACTATGTCAGCCGAATTTTTTTTAGACTCTTGGAAATATTCCATATTCTCCGCATACTCTTGTTGAGGGTCAAGATTTTTCGGCTGTTCCAAATCTTCATCTAGTTCTGTGAAGTTAGTTTCCAAAGGAGTGACTTGTTCGTTTCCTTCAGGCTCTTCTAGCTGTTGTTGCTGAACTATTTCTTCCATGTCTGGTTGTATCTGAACTAGTTCTTCCTGTGGAGTTTCTTGTACCTCATCTGCTGGCATTTCATATATTCCGAGACCGTTTTCAACAAGTTCCCTTTCTAAGTCATCCGGACTCATAAACCTTTCTTCTTTCGTTCCGTCTCTATTTTTTACGCGTTTCATGAAGAGAGTTAAATTGTCATTTAGCTCTGACATCAAATATCTCGGAGTAAATTCGTTCATGTCATTTGGATGATATGCTATTAAATCATATCCCTTAGCGAGCTTGTATTTTCCAGGTTTGAAATTATATCCCCTTTGGTGCAGAGCCATAAAGCTAAATAGGTTCGGGTCAGTATTTCCTTCCTTGAACTTTCTAATAGCTTCTTTATATCTGTCACTAAAGTCAATAGTAGCTGGGTAACCATAGTCTTCTTTAAGCATTTTTAAGAAATCTTGGTTTCCTTGTTCTCTACTTCTTTTATGTCCTTGCTCTGTTTGTTTTTGTTGTTGTGCTGGGTTTTGAACTGTTGGTTGCTGTGCTGGTTGTGGAGGTGGTTGTTGTGCTGGTTGTTGTTGTGGTGCAGTGTTTTGAACTGTTGGTTGTTGTGTTGGTTGTTGTGTTGGTTTTGGTGCATGCCTGTGTCTATGTCCATGTGACGATGTAAGTGTGTTAGGTAGTCCTGGTGCAGGTGCTTCTCTTGGAGGGTTTGGTGGTATATAAATTCCACCAGCTGGCACATATGTTCCATCTGCAGCGTAATGTCCTACCTGACTTTTCGTTCTTAAGAAAGCATTTACTAGGTCTGTTTTGGTCTGTTGTAACTCTTTTTCTTGACTTTTCACAACAGTTGCTCTAACGGCGTCATAGGCACTTTGAACTGCCTGTCTCGTTGCTGCATCTGTTATTTTCGTCATATTTTGTGCTACTTCTTTTAACTCTTTGTCGAAACCTTCAGACTTCAGTTTCTTTCCAGATGAGAAGTCGTTCACTTGTTTCACCTTACTATGAAGAGCTTCGAAGGCGTTCTTAAAGTCAGCATTTGTTAAAGCTTCATTTGAACTGTCTTCATCCGCTTGTATTTTTGTCCTTATTGACCCTATAAGCTGGGCTGCTTTAGCGTTGGCTTGGGCATCTAACCAGTCATTGTTAGCTTTTATATATTCTGAGCTTTTCATTGCCTTTTGCATAGCCGCGTCGTTATTTTTACTTTCTTGTGCTAAGTTTTCATACTGTACGGTTTGGTTTTGCAACTGTAAAAGTTTTTCTGCCTTTACATTTGCTTCAACTTCCTTTTTATACTCATCGCTATCCATATATGTCTTCAGGGCTTTTTGTTTTATCTCTTCATCTTTCAGTACTTTATATCGAGTAGTATGGTTTTTCAAATTTACAACATCTTGTTCCATTTTTGCTACTTCTGCTGCTTTTTCTGACACTTTTTTCGCATATTCCTCTGTACTTAGTTCTTTCAGTTGTTCTTCTTTCTTCTTTTTCTCTACGTTTAACTCATTGAGTTTCTTTGTGTGTCTGTCATATTCTAGTTTCTTTTCGTTTTCACTTATTTGCTTCTGTATGTCTATGTTTGACTTTTTGACATCTGTTATTTGATTTTTGAGTGAACTTAAATTCATTTGACTTTGAGGGTTATAGGCTGTTCCGTCTGCAGCTCCACCATAGCCTGCCATTTTCGCTAAAAGTGCCGCTCTTAAACCTCCACTCTGTGCACCAACAACTCGGTTTAAAAGCATAGGATTGCTTGACATTTGTTGCAACATAGTGGGGTCATTCATAATTTGTTGTTGCAACTGTTGTTGTGGTGTCAGTTTTACTATTGGATGTTTCAATGCTCTCTTCCTCTTACGTATATTCTTACGTAGCTTACGTGGCATTTTAAGTGAAGTTAAAAAGCGGTTTTTGACAGATGTTTATATGACACTTTTTGTTCAGCTCAAAAAACTACTCGGTCAAAGTGTTGTCAGTTTTGTAAAATAACCGTCTTATCTCATTCTATAAGGGGGAAAAGGCTTCTCAAAGTATACTTCCTTGGAACGCCTGTAACTTTTCCTGTAGCGACGATAGACCCTTACTTGTCCGGACAAAGTTATACTATTTTGAGTGCTCTACAAAAAAGTCAACGGCGACGACTCTCAAAAACCGTTGTGTAAAAAGTTTTACCGTTGGACAAAAAAGTATATATAGAAAACAAAAAACGTTTATAGTTCATTCAATATTTGAGATGGAACGGTTTTCCAACGGTAACTATTAAATAAAATAAAAAAATAGAGGGGGTCTCCGTTGACGAAAACGGTTTATTTTAAACTTTTCTATGAGTAGTCCGAAAAAAACAGTTTATTTTTGTCTAATGGAAGCCAACATTAACAATTCTCAACCGCTAACCAAAGCCAAAGCCCCACAACCTCCAAGAACTGGCACAGCTGTTAGAATAACCGCCAAAAAGTCTAACAGCGAATTAAGAGAAATTCTTCAACAAATTTGCTCTAAATATCTCAAAGACGCCGAAGAAAACACACAACCAGACGCTATATACAATACTCAGTTCTGTGAAGTTCTGAACAAAGCAATTGCTAGTTCAATTGAACTTACTAAGACAATTCCAAGTCCAATTGAGCTTAGCGATGTCTTAGTTCAGTATTTTCCAACATTTACTAAGCTTATAATGTTGAGAACTTTATACCAAGTTCGTCAAAATCTTCCTCGTTACATGCAACGGTCATTCGACAAGAGAATTGCCGAATTCCAAGTCTTTAGTTACGGATATGACCAAGATGAATACATTGACGAGTTCGGAGACAACTGTACAAAATGGTTTGACTGCTATACGACTACACAATTTGAATTCGACTTTCTCGAATTCAACGCAGCAACCATTTATATCATTGCTCTTTACCTTTCCGAACAACAACAAGACCTCGCAGATGGAGATGTTGTTACTGTCGTCATGGAAACTCCTGAACAATTCGGAAAAAAGAAGTCTCTAATTGCCAAATTTGTTCCAGGACATCAGCTTTTCCAACGCACAGAAGTCTTCTGTATTCCTGGAACTAAGTTCTTTGTCAGGAGCGAACTCAAAGAAAGATATAATGTGTCATTCAATTACACATTATATAATGTTTTCGACCCAGAAGAAGGCTTCTTCCCAGAAGCAATGGAGGAAGAAGAAGAGGAGGAGGAAACACAAGACTCTATCCAAGAAGAGTCCTCCGAATTCACACCAGAAGACTAACAATTTTCCGAATAAAAACCTCATTTTTTACTAAACATCTTCGGGGCTAGAAGGGGCGCAGCCCCTGGAAGCCCCACTACCTTTTTTTTTTTTTTTTTTTTTAAGATAAAATTAAAATTCGAAAATATCTATTTTTCAAAACACGCATCCAAAAGCGAAAAAATTCGAAAAAATCATGTTCTTATAAAACTCACTGATTTTGCAATTTTTATGAGATTTGAAGTGATAGAATATATTACCATCTTATTGAAACATATGCTTCATTGTTGTATTCACATAATATTAATCAGAACACTAGGAAAAGTGGATTTTCGAAAAATGACGATAACGATTATTTGCAAATCGCCTCTCAATTTTGAGAGACTTTCAATTTTTACAGTGGACCCTTAAATGTTCAAATATTGAATCATTTTTCATGTTCATTCAGACATCTTATCGTAGCTGATAATCCTTTGTTTTCTCTGTTGTCTTTTAAAAAAAAAAAAAAAAAAAAAAAAAAAAAAAGGGAAGTGGGGCTTCCAGGCACTTCGTGCCCTCTAGCCCCGAAGATGTTTAGAATATGAGAGAGGTCCTATAAACCGGAGAAAGTGTCATATAAACATCTGTCATTTTACTCAGAATTTTCATGAAATTTACACCAAAAATATATTTTAGGGTAGAAGGGTATATCTAACCTCTTTTCTAACCTCTTTTCTACCCTCTTTTCTACCCTCTTGAATTTTCATGAAATTTACACCAAAAATATATTTTAGGGTAGAAGGGTATATCTAACCTCTTTTCTAACCTCTTTTCTACCCTCTTGAATTTTCATGAAATTTACACCAAAAATATACTACTAGGGTCATTTACGAAGAAATCTCAACAAAGTCTTTACGATGAAGTCTTGACAAAGTCTTTACGAAGAAGTCTCAACAAAGTCTTTACGAAGAAGTCTCAACAAAGTCTTTACGAAGAAGTCTTAACAAAGTCTTTACGAAGAAGTCTCAACAAAGTCTTTACGAAGAAGTCTTAACAAAGTCTTTACGAAGAAATTCATGAAAATTCAAGAGGGTAGAAAAGAGGTTAGAAAAGAGGTTAGATATACCCTTCTACCCTAAAATATATTTTTGGGTCATTTACACTCATTTACGAAGAAATCTCAACAAAGTCTTTACGAAGAAGTCACAATAAAACATCTGTCACTTTTCAGGAAAAAAAACATTTTTATTAAATATAAAATGAATTTTACAAAACCACCGTTACCCTTCTTTGGAAATAAGAGTAGATGTAAAGATATTCTATTGAGAGAACTTAAGAAACTACCGAATGGTCTAACATTTGTAGACTTGTTCGGTGGAAGTTTCTATATATCTCATTTGTGCCATACAATATTTCCTGACTCAAAGATTATATGCAATGACTTCGACAACTATATGAACCGTCTCAAACATATACCAGACACAAACAAAATATTGAAAGAGTTAAAAGAAAAGATACCTATAGGTAAGATGGAACGTATACCATTAGATAAGAAAAATACTGTCAGAGAGGTTTTGAAAAAGGCAGAGTATATTGACTGGGATAGTATATCTGCTAGACTATTATATAGTGGTGCTATAAGAGTTCATGACATTGAAACACTTATGTCAAAAGTTTTATATCTTAACTATACAAATGTTTTCAAAGAGAACATAGAAAAATATATTGAGGGTATAGAGTTTGTGAGATGTCATTGGACAGAGTTGTATGAAAAATATAAAGACAAGGAAAATGTTTTCTTTATAGTGGACCCGCCGTTCTATAACACATGGGATTTTCAATACCAAGTAGACTGGACTTTGAGAGACTCTTTAGAAACTTTAGACGTTTTACATAACCATCCATGCTTTTACTTTACATCCGATAAAAGTGGTTTGGAAAGTGTCATGAGATGTTAGAGGACATACATGACTATGAGTTTAGATACGATAAGATAGAATATGAGAGAGGTCTATAAACTGGAGAAAGTGTCATAACAAAGAAATTTTACTAGTAAGTAAATGTGGTTTGAAATAGGACTACTTGTTTTAGGTTTTTTCCATTGTGTCATTTACTTATTTGACGTGGCAGAAAGATATAGAGAATATGAAGATGAACCAATGCCAGCAAATGTTCAGTATATGTACTCGTAAGAGATATTTTTATCTAATATTAAATGGACGCACAGAACTTAGCGAATGCACAGCAACCTGGACAACCAAACCAGAGAATATTCCAAATGAAGTTAGAATACAAACTGCAATGGCAAACTATGGTCAAGTGCCAACAGATGTACAAATGCAAACTGCCATGTCAAATGACGCTGCGTTAGGTTTGCCACCATGGTATGCAATATTGAGATGGAAAGAGTTTTATACAAACCCTGAAGTGGGATATAAACAACTTTATGCAGATGACGCGAACACAGGAGTTGACCCAGAATATGTTTTCTACCAGAGGAGAAACAGAATGTATGAGCTCCAGTTAAAGAATGCTATGGAACTCAACAGGAAACGTAAGAGACTAGGCGGACATTAGATTTTTACATATAGTAAAATGGGTTTCTTCAGTAGTATTGGAAACTTCTTTCGAAATGTTGGAAGAGGTATATGGAATGGAATAAAAACCGTAGGAAGAGGAATTTGGAACGGAGTCAAAAATATTGGTAAAAGAGTAGGTCAGTTTGTTGGTATTATACCTAAAGACCCTGAACCAGAAGAACAAGCTCCTGTTATACAACAGCCTGAACCTGCACCACAGTCTAGTTGGCAACCAAATCCAACACCTCAACCGTATTAAAAATTATATTTTTACCGTTCGATAGTAGTTGTATATGAAACTAAGTTCTAAGTAAAACGCATGGTATAATGGAATTATTTCTTTTTCTTCCATCTGTAGTAAACCATACTTGAAAGTCTGAAATACTTCCACTTGGTGGTTCGTATAACTTTGTAGGTTTTTCGTAAAAGTCATTTGCCAAGCATAAGAAAGAGTTTTGCGCACCAGAAAATGAAGCATGAACAATAATAGCAGCTGGGTCGAAAACATCTTTAAATAAATATGGTTCATCTCTTGCATATCGACTGTAAATATTTGCTAAAGGAAGTTCGACTTTCTGATTTAACATTCTTTGCAAATAATACCATGACATTGCAGTGAATTCTGTATATATTTGTTCGTCTTTCTTTGGATTGTCTTCGTAGATTTGAAATGACACTTGTGAATTTTGTTTGTCATATACAATTCTCACATAAAGTGTGCTCTCGGTATTTGCATATTCATCAGCATATTTTGCATAACATGAATTTATTTTATCTTCTATATTTTTTAACGCAGTCTGTAGAGAAGATGAAAGGTCAACTTGTATTAGCTCAATTTCTTCCCACATTTTTCGTTTCCCTTCAGATATATAATCTATATGAAACCTTACAATAAATGGAAAACTTTTATCTTCTACAGACACAAACTTCATTCTACGAAAGCCAATAGCTTTTGTGACAGATGGGTCTCTTAGCCATCTCAATGGGTAGTCAAAACGATAGCCTTCATGCTTTACGGTCTCTGTCTCAAACTTTTGACCTACGTTAGTAAAAAGTTCATCTAATGGTTTAGTTGTAGCAACTCTTGAATTTTCTTTTTCTATTGAAAGCATATTTTATCTAGAATAAAAATGTCGAAAGAAACAGCGTCTATGAGAGAAATAAAACACAACCGACAACTCATTTTGCAAGCTCTAAATAAGAACACAACAAACTTTTCAAACTATTCTAAGATATCTGAGTCATTGAAAGAAGGAAACTTAAAACTGACATTAAACCCAATGACAGATGAGTTTCTATTTCAAGACAATAGGAACCATACTGTTTGTATAAATCCAACAAAAGGAACTTTAAACGAGAAACCTATAGATGAACTTCTTTTGAAAGCAGATGTTGACAACAAAGCTGACAAAGAGTATGTCATTGAAAAAGTTCAAGAAGAACATGACAGAGCAGATGCAACATATGCAACAAAAGCAGATGTTGACAACAAAGCTGACAAAGAGTATGTCATTGAAAAAGTTCAAGAAGAACATGACAGAGCAGATGCAACATATGCAACAAAAGCAGATGTTGACAACAAAGCTGACAAAACATATGTTGACAATAAAATGTCAAGTGAAGTGACAAGAGCTGAAAACGAATATTCTAAAAAGACTCATACACATACCATTGCAAATATTGCAAACTTACAAGAAACCTTAAACAGGAAAAGTGACGTTGGACATACACATACCATTGCAAATATTGCAAACTTACAAGAAACCTTAAACAGGAAAAGTGACGTTGGACATACACATACCATTGCAAATATTACAAACTTACAAGAAACCTTAAACAGGAAAAGTGACGTTGGACATACACATACCATTGCAAATATTACAAACTTACAAGAAACCTTAAACAGGAAAAGTGACGTTGGACATACACATACATCTTCTGAAATAACAGACTTAAACGTTAGCCTTGAAAAGAAAGCAGATAAAACATATGTCAATGAAATATACCAAAGTTTAGTTGGAACAAAAAATATTGAAACTATGGTTGGTGACTTTTCTGTCTATGAAGAAAACAAATATTTTAGATGGGAGTTTGTACAGTCCTTAGAAAATGGTACACGGTATAAACTCATTCCGAAAAATAACAATGAAATGTATGTAAGCTATAAAAAGAGTGATGGTACACAAGTTAAAGTTCCATTAGACAACAACTGCTACTTAAACTTATATGGAGACGAACAAAAGAAATATTTAAGAGTTTATGAAATGGCAGATATGACATTGCCTGACCCAGCTCCAGCACCATACTATTATGACTATGGAGATGACGTTAGAACACCACATGTAGATGAACAAAAGCTAACATTATATTTAGATTTTTATAGATATAAAAGATATAATGCAATAGAAAAAACGAGAATAGTATACTATATATGAAGATGACAGAAATAAATATTATAGTCAAGACTTTACCTACCCTGAAAACATAAGATTATATTATAAAAAATATTCTAACACAAACCAGAAGAAACCTGAAATAGTTGCACTATATTTTAAGTTCAAAAGAGACAATCCTATAATATCTCATATGTTTGATTTAATGAACCCAGTAGGTTCTATTTATACATCTATGGAAGCAAGAGGTCCTCAAGTAACGTTTGGTGTTGGTGCATGGGAACAAATAGTCGACAGGTTTTTGTATTGTGCAAACTCTTCAAAGGAAACAGGTGGAAGTAAAACGATTTCAGGTGAAAACTTACCTGCACACAGTCACTACATAGATTTAAGTACATCTCAAGCAGGTTGGCATAAGCATAGATATTGGGATTGGTCAGGAATGACAAAAGGTAAAGGATATGATGTTAAAGACGACGTTAAGTTTGCTATAAATTGTTACTGGGATGACACTCAGGGAGAAGGAAACCATACACATTTCGTTTCAGGATATACACAAACAACGGGACAGAGTAAAGACTACATGCCACCTTACATGACAGTTTACGCATGGTATAGAATTGCTTAGTCGTCATTTTCAACTTCTTTAGCATATTCGTCAGGAGTTGTCTTATATTTGTTAGGAACTGTCTTTGAAAGTATACCACCTTGAACTTTGACAAGTTTGAAACGAGGTCTGACAATAGTAGTTTTATCTTCTGCTTGCAGTGTGTACATTTTGCCATGTTTGCCTAAAACTTCATAATATTCTCTTGTATACTTTCTTCTATTTTTACGAACACGAACGTGAGTACCTGTCGAGTTCCCATTGTTGTCATAGTCAATAGTATTTTCATATGGGTCGCGTTTAGGTATTTCTATTTTTACTTTGTCACCTTTCTTAAGTTTGAAGCCTGGCATTCTTTCTTGTTTGTCTCTTTTGACTAAACTATTAAATATATAGTCTTTCTCTAAGTCGGGGTTGTTTTTCATTTCTTCGGGGAGTGGTTTCCCAAACCTTTTTGTTTACGGTTATTGTAAATATTTAAAACTTGTCTCATCTTTGCCATGGAGAAGTGTCTATACTTGTCGTCATATGACATTTCATCTACCTCACCACCTTGTGGTTGGTTTAAGTCTCTTAAGATTTTTATACAACTGTCAATGACACCAAGAGCAGAATGGTTTTGGTCGACAATGAAATATTGGTTTACATTTTTTGAACGCAGATAGTTTTTAATATCGTCTGATTTGAAAGAACTTTCACAGTCAGATGTCAGTTTTGTTGGATGGTATTTGTCAACGAATATTGTCAAAGCAGTTTTCACATCTAAAATATTTTTGGACTGTAATGGTATGGCTTCACAGTATCTTGTGTTTTGACCGACAAATATTAACCAGTATGGTGGTCCATCTGTTCTAACTCTCGGAATGTTTTCCAAGATATCCATAAACCAAGCATTTGGTGTTGAACTAAAGATTTTTACCATGAGTGCTTTCTTTGTTGCCTTAGAAACATAGGGGTCCTTGTTTGGATTCGTCATTTTTTACCCTATAAGAAATGGGTTTATTTGGCGCATTAGCAGGAGTTGCATCCAGATTTTTACCCGCAGTTGGAACACTAGCCAGAGGTGCATTTGGAATTGGAAGGAAGATTTTGAGTACATTAGGTATACTTAAAGAGAAAGCACAACCTATTATACAAACTGTACAGAAAGGTTGGGAGGTAGCACGAGATGCAGCAAATCTTATTCCAAATCCTGAAACAAGAGGAAAAGTTCAAGGATGGATGGACAATGTAGGAAGAGAAGCAGGAAACTATTATAACAAAGCAAATGACTACTATAACCAAGCAGGACACTATATGGACCAAGGTGAAAGATTCTTTAACAGAGGATATAACCATGCACAACAATGGGTAAACAATAACCAACCTCAACCGCCTCAAACGTGGGGAATGTAAAGTTTTTTACTGAGATGAAATGAACAATACAGCATTGAGACAAATGGGTTCAAGATGGATTTGTCGACTTCCAGCAGTTACACAACCACGTGTTTGTCAAGTTCTTCCTATACCTCAGGAAGTTTTAGACCGACTTAAAAAACCTAAACAACCGGTTGAAAACAAACCAAACTAAAATTTTTTACTGAGATGAAATGACCGAAGAAGTTGAAACGGTAGATTTGACACCACAAACAAAAAGTTCAGAACCATTGTCAAAACCTGTCAAAGAACTTACAGATGAAGAGAAAAATTCAATAATAGAAAGTGCCAGGTCTGGAAATACAAACCCTAACTACAAAGTCACTTTTCATAGAAATGGAACGGCTAGTATCTCAAAAAAGAAACAGACTCTCACAAATAAAATATTGAAGTCTGAAGGAGCTTTCGAGACAACAGATGGGAAAGTATATTTTACCGACCAACAGTTCATTATAGAACATCTCATTGACTTAGAGTCGAAATATTCTAAACTTTACAACAAACACAAAAAGTTGAAAGGAAAACAAAAACAAATGGCATATGATATTTATGAAGATGTTGACGACACAACCATACCTGCAAGTGAAGTAAAGTCAGAGGAACCGAAAAGTGACGAAAAACCGATAGAAGAAGAAAAACCAAAAACTGAAGATAAACCAAAACCAAAGTTTAGTTTGGAAACTAAACCAACTCAACCTTCATTAGCTGGTATGGGTTGGCGTCAAAGGCTTCTGGTAGCAGGCGGTTATGTAAAGTAAAGAAAAAAATATTTTTTTATTTTTATAAAAAACATTTTTTTATTTTATTTGAAATGTACGCTGAGTTTGTTGGAGAAGACCGTTGGGAAACTTGTTTGTTAGATGAGAAATATGAAATTCACTGTTGTGAGTCATTTGAAGTCAGAAACAAAAAGACAAAAAGAGTTTTAAGCGAATGGGAGGGGAATAAAGGATATGCTATTATGAAGATGGGTGGAAAACACTATCTTAAACATGTTGTCATTGCAACTCATTTTATACCGAACCCTAACAATCTACCTTTTGTAGACCATATAAACCATATAAGAAATGACAATAGACTTGAAAATTTACGTTGGGTCACTCGTTCTGAAAACAATAAGAACATAGGCAAATTTCGAGATATTGTATTCGAATTTGTCGACGAACTAGAAGATGAAGCAATTGAAATTACAGACTATGGCAAGCATACGTTGGAGTTTTACTACTATAGCGAAGAACAGGACTCTTTCTACTTTTATACCGGCGTAAACTATAGGAAATTACAAGTATGTTTTACTAAGGAAGGCTGTGCTTATGTAAACGCTAGAGATACAGATGGAAAATACGTTAGACTATATCTTAACAAATTCAAGAAGCTATATGGCATACCATTTTAAAACGTTTTTAAAACAGTATATTTTTACATATATTAAATGTTTCAGGTTGAACGAAAGTCTTACATACCCTCAGTTCGCAAAGGCAGTCCTTGACAACTACAATGAGTTCTTCTCCGAAGTCAAATCCAAAGTTGTGGTTTACTATGAGAACATCGACGCACTCATGACGAACGAAGAAGGCTATAACAAACTCATTGAAATGGGTTTAGTTGGTGAGAAAATGGGCTGTTTTAAGCTAGACAAGGTATTTTCCGAAGTTCATGTTCTCTCCAAGCGTAAGTACTGGGGTATACTTGAAGACGGCACAGAAATAGTTAAACATTGCATGAAATAAAACATTGCATGAAATAAAACGTTTTTAAAACAGTATATTTTTACATATATTAAATGTTTCAGGTTGAAAAACAAAGAACAAAAGTAGCAGATACAAAACCGTTAGACTATATCTTTACAAATACTGGTAGAAATCTTTCAGATGAAGAAATTTCATCCCGAATTGTCTTTCATATACAACTACGGAAAAGTGCTGAAAAAGTATTGAATTTTGTATAAAAAAAGCAACCGCCGGAATTCCGGCGGGTGGTATATTCTTCACAAAATGCTTGTTTTGAGGTCGAGCCATTTTTGGCTCCACCGTATTTTTAAACCAAAACTCTTGAATTCGGCAAAAATATATTTTAGGTGTCACCAGGTCACCAGGTCACCAGGTCACCAGGTCAACTAACATCTTTTTGAAAATGGTGACAACATGACATTTTGACAACAACACAGGAAATAGACTTCTTCGTATTCTTTCACCCGTTGAATTTTGTATAAAAAAGCAACCCGCGGAATTCCGGCGGTTGGTATATTCTTCACAAAATGCTTGTTTTGAGGTCGAACCACAAACGAATGTCCGACGGTTAAGCCACAAACGAATGTCCGACGGTTAAGCCACAAACGAATGTCCGACGGTTAAGCCACTCAAAAATATTTTTTATTTTTATTGTAAGAACTGAAATGACAGTCGAAGCAAAAACGTTCACGAACAAATCTAATGGCGAAACATTCACAAAAGGCACTTACAACGGTATTGAAGTCTTACGTAGAGACAAGGATGGTTATATAAATGCAACAAATATGTGTCAGCAGTTTAGGAAAGACTTTAGAAAGTTGTTGGAAAATAAGTCCTGGGAAGAGTATTTTAAGGCATTTTGTGAAGAATATACCACCCGTCGGAATTCCGGCGGGTGCTTTTTATACAATGTTAATGCAGGAATTCCCGATGAAATCAAGCAGGTTAGAGGAACGTATGTAGACCCAAGACTCGTAAACTATATTGCAATGTGGGCTTCTCCAAAATATTGTATAGCAGTTGGAAAAATTATGGACTCCATAGACAAGAAAGTTCATGAGAAGTTAGATGAAGAAGAACTTGAAGATACAGTAGAGAATGCAAAACCTTTGTTTGAAGAAGAAGTTAGAAAAATGCATGAAAAACAAATAGAACATGAACGTGAGATATGTTCTGGTTATAGAGATTCTCCATACGAACTAGACCAATGGGAACAAGAAGATTTAAAGAGAGAATTTAGAGAATATGAACTCGCTAAAATTTCATTAGAAGCTGCAGAAAAGAAGTTAAAAGTTTGGGGTCGTTTTGTACAAAAATATTGTGAGTAAATGAACCATTTTTTTTCAGCAAAAATATAATTTATGTTAGAATGTTAGATCTAACATGTTTTCTAACACGTTTTCTAACATGGTCTAAAACTCTTGAATTTTCATGAAATTTACACCAAAAATATAATTTATGTTAGAATGTTAGATCTAACATGTTTTCTAACACGTTTTCTAACATGGTCTAAAACTCTTGAATTTTGTATAAAAACCAACCGCCGGTTTTCTTCCGGTTGCTATATTCTTCACAAAATGCTTGTTTTGAGGTCGAGCCACTTTTGGCTCCACCGTATTTTTCAACCAAAACTCTTGAATTTTCATGAGTTTTCCCGAAATAAAAAATAAAGTTAGTTTTTTTAAAAAAATATTTTTTATTTTTATTGTAAGAACATGTTAGCAACAACTTCACCAAACTCGTTAGTCATGAATCCAACTTCAATGTTAGTAGAGATGAAAAGCTTCATTCCTTCTTCATATACTTTCGAAACAAAAATCCAGAAGATAAAGCAAGAACTTTTAACAAGTAATTTAGACTGTAGTGCGAAAGATGAAACAAATGAACAGTATCTTTATGAAATGCAGGATATTATTGACCATTTACCTAAACTTCCTGAAATCCAACAACAAAAACTAACCATTCCCGAATTTGACGAAATAGAAGTCAAAGCAACTGACTCAGTAGAAATAAAGAAGTTCATACGAAAGGTAAATTATGAATTCCTTGGTTTTCATTGCAACCATAAGGTTATGGACAAAGATTGCGACATGGTATATAAGAACATCTCTGACCTTTACAAATCTGGGGAGTTTAAGACCTACGACAACTTTGTTTCGTTAGTTGCAAAATGTGTTTGGGAAATAAGAGATAAAGATAGTAGGGGTAAGGTATGGAACGAACAAATAAGACCCGCTATGTTCGAGATGAAGAAAACCATTGACGCCTTGGTTGTTTTAGCAGGTAAGGTTTCAGAATATAACGCAAAAATGAACCCACAATGTTCAAAATGTAAAGCAGCAATGAGGAAATATAACTACTCCGTCAAAGAGATAGAACGTATGCGAAACGACTATGCAGATTTAAAGAAAGAAGCAGAAAAACCAGCAGAAGATAAAATGAACATGTTAGAATTTCTGAACAAAAACTATCCAACAGCAGAAGATTTCCTTCTATCTGACGTCAAGAAGAAGTATAAAGAAACTTTCGGTATCGTTAAAACATTCGATGTACTAAAAGAAGAAATTGAAGCCACGAAATTGTTTAGAGTCATGAACCATCGCAACATATACCATGTAAAACGCTTGTAAATAGTTATGTTAGAAAACATGTTAGAAAACATGTTAGATCTAACATTCTAACATAAACATTATTTTTGCTGAATTCCGTATGAAATTTCATGAGTTTTGTATGTTTTAGACCATGTTAGAAAACATGTTAGAAAACATGTTAGATCTAACATTCTAACATAAACATTATTTTTATTGAATTCCGTATGAAATTTCATGAATTTCCTTAAGATAGAAAAAATAAAGTTAGTTTTTTATAAAATATTTTTTTTATTTTGTATGTAAGAACAGAAATGTTAAACATTGAGTTTGAAACAGTTAGAAAGATAGACAATGACACCAAAGTGGTTAGAATAGGTGATTTAAACGTAAGATACTCAAAGAAATACAACAAATATTCTTTGTCAGACATTATATCTCCATTTGGAAAGAAAACATCCCACGACTGGGTTAGAACTGCTTCTAGTCAGAAAATTTTGACAAGAAATCCTAAGCTTATGATATCGGTAAGATTCTATGGAACTACAGCATATCTTATAGACAAAAGTCTTATACCAATAGTTTTGTTATGGTTAGACCCAGTTGTTGGATATAACTTCATAACTTATGGTTCATTCGATACGGAACGTTGCAGTGAAGGCTTACTTTACATCGTTCAGAAACCGAAGGACTTCAATACAAAGAGATATAAGATAGGAAGAACATTTAATATAACTAAAAGATATGACTCTACAGTCAATAGAGTTAAGGTTGTGTTCGTTAACGATATGAGAGCTGCTGAAACAGAACTACTCGAAAAGTTTGAGAAAATGTATGGTGCTCCCACGAAAGGTAAAGAAACGTTTGAAGTAGATGAGATAGATAGTGCTATAAAATTATTTGACGAAGTTGCTGAAAAATACATGTAAAGCGTTTATTTTTACGCTTGACTTCAGATGGCTCAGGTAGTTCCTAACTAGCTCATTTATCTCTATAAGGTAGATTGCCTCATCTGCTGGGTCTATGTCGGTCATTGTTTCAAGACGAGTCTTTTACTTTTTCAAGACAAGTCTTTTACTTTTTCAAGACAAGTCTTTTACTTTTTCAAGACAAGTCTTTTACTTTTTCAAGACAAGTCTTTTACTTTTTCAAGACAAGTCTTTTACTTTTTCAAGACAAGTCTTTTACTTTTTCAAGACAAGTCTTTTACTTTTTCAAGACAAGTCTTTTACTTTTTCAAGACAAGTCTTTTACTTTTTCAAGACAAGTCTTTTACTTTTTCAAGAAATTTTTTGGTGGAAAGTTCTCAAATTTGAGAACAGTGGTCTTGATTTCAGACGATACCCGTACTTTTTCAAGACAAGTCTTTTACTTTTTCAAGACAAGTCTTTTACTTTTTCAAGACAAGTCTTTTACTTTTTCAAGACAATGTCCGACGTCAGTCAGTAAATTTTATCGTCCAACCTTACAAATGTAAACTTATATAGTTCTATTTTCTTCACTAGGGTCTAACACCAAAGTAGCCTTACAAATGTAAACTTATATCGTTCTATTTTCTTCACTAGGGTCTAACACCAAAGTAACCTATGTACATGAAATTTCACTGCATAAAAGGAAAAAACCTGCGCGAATCGGGATTTGAACCGAGGTCTTCGACGCCTGTAGCGAGGTAGCCCATACCACTGAGCTATGAGCCGCTTGCATATTTTTAAGCAAAATATAGTATATTTGTCATATAGTGAAGGATGACCAAACTTAAAAAAAATAACGCTAATTTTTAAAAAAATATTTTTTTTATTTTGTATGTAAGAACAGATATGTCAACAACAGAGAACACAACAACTGCTATCGTTCATGAAGCTATAAATGAAGAATATGAGTGGGTTCAGTATAACAAACAATTGAGACTCATTCGTTCAGTCAAAGACGATATGTACCAAATGCAAAGTATTTTGACTGCATGTTTTGCTCCAGATACCAAACACGCAGACGATTGGTTTGAATTAAATAGCACTCATGAACTCCTCAGTGAGTTTGAACATGAAGAACTTAAAAAGATGTACCAAGACAGACAAAACTTACCATCACATCTAAAAGGTATATATGTTCATAAGTTCCTAGTTAGTTCAATAGCAATGTGGGCTTCACCTCGTTATGCAATCTACATACTTATGCTACTTGACGAACTTTGTACAAAGCAGAGAGAAGATATAATGAAAGAAGACAAAAGCATTCAGAAAAGAATACCACGTTCGGTACCAAAAGGAAAGGAAAAGAACTATAAGTATATGATTTATACTGAAGAGATGGAAAATGAAGAAGATAAAGATATGGTTATGTTGCATTTAGTCAGAAGAAACAACAAAAGCTTTTACGACCTTGCTAAGATTTACAAATCTGACAGAAATTGGTTCTATCGCGAAAACTTACCGATTTCAATGACTCCAAATGAAGATGTGAAACAAATAGTTCAAGATACGTTACCTCAAACACACTATGATATTAAAGGTTGTACAATTCTTACCTTCAAAGAAGATTTGCCATTGTTAAAGGAAAAAATAACAGAGTATTTTGACAACTTCAAACAAGCAGAGTAAATGAACCATTTATTTTTACGCTTGACTTCAGATGGCTCAGGTAGCTCTATAAGTTAAATTGCCTTGTCAAATCCTTCTGGCATTCCGAGTCCTTCCTTCTGGCATTCCGAGTCCTTCCTTCTGGCATTCCGAGTCCTTCCTTCCGACAGGAAAAGTTTTTCTTTCCGACAGGAAAAGTTTTTCTTTCCAACAGGAAAAGTTTTTCCAGTTGTCCGTCCGTAAACCATTCAAATTTTCGAAAATTGAGAACTTTTTGGCCGACCTTCAGAAAAAGTTTTTCCTTCCAACAGGAAAAAATTTTCTTTCCGACAGGAAAAGTTTTTCTTTCCGACAGGAAAAGTTTTTCTTTCCGACAGGAAAAGTCCTTCCATCCGACAGGAAAAAGTTCTTCCTTCCAACAGGAAAAGTCCTTCCTTCCGACAGGACACAAACGAATGACTGACGTTCCACCAACCGAGTCCATTCCAAAGCCAGAAGAACCGACAGCCCCAGCACCACAACAGACTAAGACTAAAACTCTTTATTTTTCAAGCTTGACTTTTTACAATTTGAACTTTGTTTGCGTAGATATGAATTCTGAAAGAAGTATGAGGGTCTTGTATGACTTTGTACTTCTCCCATAGTTCATGTCTGTCAAACTTACCTGCCATGGACTCTTTCATAAGTTCCATGAAATCGTCTTCGGACAATCCAGGGAAAAGTATGATATCAGTAAGTATTCTCTTTACATCCTTACTTAAACTCTTTGCTGTCTGTACACAAATGACAACTGAGATGTTAAAGTGCCTAAGTTTCTTAAGAATTCGACACATGTCTTGTTCTCTGTTCTTTAACAAAGGATGAGAAGCAAAGTCATCTAAGATAAGAAGACACCTATGAGGGTAAGTCTTCCAATCGTAAGATTGCAATTTCTTCGAAATGTATTCTATCTCTTTCTGTTTGTTTCTGAAGTGTTTCTTCTCTAATATTCTCTGCATTTCCTCATTTGGGTCTTTAAACTTAGAATTTATATACTCATTTATAGCATTATACTTCAAAACTCTTCTTTGGTACTTCTTTATCCAATCTAACAACTCAGTATCCTTTATACATACTAACTTAGACTTCTTTATAATATCTTTGAACGAATTGACGGTTTGGTCAAATTGACCCGAAGTACTACAAATGACTACTAACTCATAGAATGGGTTCATCTCATCTAGTTCTTGTTGTTGTGCAGCCATTTTAAGATAAGTGAAAGTCTTGCCCGACCCAGGCGGTGCAATTAGACCTGTTATACCATTCTGAGCAAATAAGAACTTGTCATGTATGGGTTTTATCTGAGCATTTTCTAACTTCCTCTTGTTCTTGTTTAAAACATTCTCAAATTTCTTGTCAATGTCAGCAAACTTTTTTTCTAACATATTTTTAGAAAAATTAAAATTTTTATCTTTTTGAAAATGTCTAGCGATTTCGCTATCTATATTCGAGACAAACTTTTCGACAGCAAAACATCTGTCGACCATAAAATCTTACATAGTGTAAACAAGAAAGGTGAATTTGTTCTAAAGTTCTGTTTCTGGGAATATGACAAGAACCATAAAACATTACAAAGAGCAGTCTTAAAATTTGTCAATGACAGACTTGTTGACAGAGATGACGCCGATTGGAAAGATGAAGTCCAACAAAAGTTCTTAGAATGCAAAGAAGACACATGCGCTGTTCTTGAAGATGAAATAGGAAACAGAATAGAAGAGCTATTAAAGGACAAAGAACTTTTACATAAATATGGTTGCGCCAAATTTGACATAACTCCACCAGAGAAGAAGAAGAAGAAGAGAGAAAAGAAAGAAAAGAAAGTAGAAGAAAAGAAAGTAGAAGAAGAGAAGAAAGAACCAGAGCCAGTTCCAGAGAAGGGGAGATATGACATGTAAAAATAAAATTTTATTTTTAGAACATTTCTGGGTCAATGTCAATGTTCTCTTCCTCTTTAGGAGCAAACACTGGCTTAGACTCTAAAATCTTTTTACCCAATTTACCTTGAACTTCAACTATCTTAGACTCATAATATTCATAGTCGTCTGCTTTCTTTGGTTCATAAGGTATAACAAGTTTGTATGCTTTGCCTTCTTTAAGGTTTGAAAACCTTCTGTCAAAATTTTCTTTGACTGCTAACAAACCTTCTATGTCTAAGTCTTCAAATTTCGCACCATTTTTAGTCACAATAGCAAACTTAACTGGTTCGATGTTCCAAACTTTGTCAAATGTAGACTTTTCAAAATGGTAGAAGTAAACATTCAAATATGTGAATGGGTCTAGTTCTTCTTTGACTTCTGTCATGTACTTGTTGACTGAAATATATTTCGTCATCTTTTCTATCGGATAAAAAAATATTTTTTTAAAATTTACTCAGAAAAATTTTTCTTTGTATATACGCCGTTCTGTATGTCTAAAAGATTTTTGACATTTGCCAAGAATGTTCGTTTAGAAGCTGCCATATAACCATACTCTTGACAATATTGTTTATATGAATCGTACAATGACCTTTCATCTAAACACTCAAAGTTAGTCTCATCTATAAACAGTTCATATACACTCTTGTTTGCTTCTAACAATGTTTGTCTTTCTTCGGTATATGGAATTTGTCTTGGATTGAAGTTAGAAATATCTAATGTCATGAAATATGAGAACAAGTGGTTGTAAAAGTTAGGTGTCAAAGTTTCTGCTAAGTCGTCAAAATATTCTGTATCTTGCATATGAGAATCTGACGTTCTGACAACTACATATCTTCTGTCAGAACTTTCTAACTTCATCGGAACAGTATTGTTTGAAACCATAATGAAGTTTGCAACATTTTCACAAACTCTTTGGTCTTTATACTTTCTTTCAACAACTCCAACTTTGTCTGTTATAAGACTCTTCAAAGCATCTGAGTTCAAAACTTTTGTTGTATCTATACTTTGAAGTTCATTGCAAACTATAAGTTTCATATTCTCTATTGAAGAGTTAAATTTACCGCAGATGTTTTCTAAGTTTGTCATATTAGGGTTCGAATAGCCCTCTAACAGTTTGCACAATATCTGTAAAGAAAGTGTTCTTACCAGTTCCTTGTTTTCCAATTATAATGAGAGCAGTTTCATTTTTAGCACTTGGATGTTGTAAGATGTTTGCAAACCAACATAAGATATACTCATAAACCTTTTCGTTTCATTGCATATAATTTCTTTGACATGGCTAACAAGCTTCTATAACATTTTCTTTCCATTCTACTTGTTCGTATTTATATCCAGTGAAGATAGAATAGAAGTTTGGAGATGGTGTATAGAACTTTATACCACGAACTGAAAAATCTTCTAACTTTGACAATAAGATATCCCAAGCATCTAACATCTTCATACCAACTTGTACGACTTTTATTTTCTTAAGTTTCTGTCTACATTCTTGTTCTGAAACTATTGTTGCTCTTGGTTTGTTAAAGACAACATCCCATTCTTTCATGACATAACATTCTGGGGCAGAGTCGACATAAATGACTAAACGTTTCAAATTCTCGACTGCTTTGTTATAGTCTCTAAATGGACACATATTTCTGAACGCTTGGAAGTCATAAAAATCTGAAACATCTATTCTGTACATTTTTATAAAAATAAAAAAAATATTATTTTTTTATTCTTGACTTTGTTGTTGCATTTGTTCCATTTGTTGCATTTGTTGTTCTTGAGCTATTTGTTGTTGAAGTTGTTCTTGTAATACAATACTTTCACCAGTTGCATCTTCCAATTCGAAACTTTCTGCCGTCATTGACAAATACATAGGACATAAAAGTTTTACAGGAACAAAGTTTGCGTCAACTAAGGTTAAGTTTATGTTTGCTAAAGTGTTTGAGTTCACTAAAGCTGAAAACTCTGCATTTGAATGAACAATAGGCAAACCAGCAGAGAAAGTGTTGTTTATACGCATGAGTATCTTTTGGTCATAGTAGTTTCTGTCGACATTCGAATAGCACTTTGAACCTAAATTTGAAACAATATATAAAATAGGTGTACTTAAAGTCAATGGAACAGACATTCCTTGTATGACACCTTTTCCTGTTATAGGAAACTGTTGGTAGTAAAAACCAGATATAAGTTTTGTATTATAGCTCATATCGTTTATACTAAACTCAGTCGGACATCCAAACATAATGAAACCTGCTCTAGTTGCAGCACATGTTACACTCGTCCTTAAAGTATTAAATAAGTCAACAAAACCTGTTGTGGTATATCTGAGTAAGTATCTTCAAAGAAGTATTTTTTACCATTCACAACAACAAAGTCTTCTGGTGTCAAAAGAGCAAAACAGGCTTTAGTCGTCATCGTGTTTAAGGTCAGTTTACAATACCGTCCTTGAGGACTTTGTAAGTTTGTTGTTATAGAATTATATGACTCAGGGTTTTTAGTCGTAATAGTATAAACCACTATGTCTTCTGCCATTTACATATATTTAAAAGTTTTTCTGAAAGTGGAGAAGAACTTCATCTAAACTTTCACATGGCGTTTCTTGAAGTTCTCTGTCTAAGAAGTTCAAATATTTTGTAAAGACATAGAACTTTCCTTTGTCTACACGAACAAACAAAACAGGGGTCTTTCATATCGTTCAAAAGTGTGTAAAGTCCTTTACATGAAATAAAGTCTATATTGTTTTTCTTCAAACATCTTTCAAGAAGTTTTGCCATTTTTACTTAGCAAGTAAACTTTAATGAAATGTTGTGGTCGTCAAATATTTTTATGACGTCTGGGAAACTATATTTTAAGTTCAACGTTTCACCTCCTTTCATAACGTATATCTTGTCAATGACATTATATGAAACACCACAGCAAGCAATGTCGGGCTCTATTTCTTTGATGTTTATATCGTCTGCCTCTGTCAAAAGTTTCAATAGTTCTTTCAAAACTTCACGAGGTGCGATGACATATGAGTTCACTTTTACAGGGTTGTGCTCAACCAAGTTTAACATTATACTTAAAGCTTGACAAATCTTCTCCTGAGTTTGAAGTTTGTCTTTCAGTTGTTGGTAGTCGTTTCGAATATCTGCAACAGAACTTAAGTCTCTGCTAACTTCAGGATATGTTGGTTGTTCTTTTACAGGAACAATTGTTATACCATCTTCGTCTTCGTATGGTTTCCCCACTTCAACATCTCTTTCTTTGACATTGACAACAACACTTTGACTGTTTGTTTGAGTTGGTGAATTTAACTTCACATCTGCCATCGCCATTAAACCTTTTGAAACACTTACGCTTCTATTTTTCGGAAATGACATTTTACTTAGAATAAAAAGATGGACGTATTTGAGTATCTCTTCGAATTGAAGCAAAACAAAGTTTACACACACAAACAATACAAGTTCATTGACAGAGTAGTTCTTTACACAAACAATGGAAAATGTTATAGAATAGCAGTCTTTGCTGAACCAAAATATTTTCATAAAGCAAAGAAAGTTGGTATAACTGAAATGGTGAAAGTTCTTGACGTTGACAAAAATATAACAACAAAACTTACAGATATTTCTAAAGGAAAGTTTATAATACAATTTTATGTCAAAACTGGCGTACTGTCAATATTTGACGGAGAGAAGTCAGTTCAAGAACAACTTACTGACCTGCTGCCAAAATCTGCTCGATGGAAGCTGTCGTTATGCCAATCTGAGGAGCTCCAGCAGGTTTCATCGAACGAATCTTCAAAAGAGCATCTTCCGTGAAAAGTGCTATTGGTTTTGTAAACTTCTTTGCTTTCAATTCATTTGGACCGTCTCTGTCACCAGTATATTGTATTTGAACTGTACCAACAGTTGAAATACCACCCATAAAGTCTTCTGAGTCAGCAAATGGAATGCCAAGCCAAAAGTTTGAACGGTCTCCATTTGTATATTGAGTGTTTTGAGCTCCTGTATGAGTCCATACTTTCACATATGGCATAATAGAACTTTGCATTTCAGGGTTAATGGTTGTTGTGAAATTGTTGTTAAAGTTCATAGCATCTAATGTCAAGTTGTATGACCTCATATCCTCAACTGTAGAATATTCTTCTCTTGGATAGTATTTGCCATCTATGTTTATATGGTATTTAATACCAGGGTTGTAGAAACAAGAATAGTCATTTATAGTTCGTCTGAACAGTACAAACATAGTATCTGCATGTTTCATTGCAGTTGTTAAAGCAATATCTGTTCTTGCACCTGGTTCAGCACTTTGGTTTCCAACTTCACCTGCAAAGTCTTTGACAGATATTTGGTGTATAGGGAACATAAGTGGAACTGCAATATATTTGGCAGCTAAAGCATTTGAAATATCTGGGTCCAACATATAGACTGCAAGTCTGCTTTCTATTCTCTTGCATTCAAACTTTTCGCATGTGAACTTAACTGGGTCCCAAGCAGTTCCAGCAGCATTGAAGTAGTAGTTTACTTCAGTGTTGAGGTTTGAGAAACCAAAGTCTAAGTCAACTTTGTCTTTGCAAAATTCGGCGAATGACGTTTGATTTGCTCCCTTTACGTCTGTAAGAGTGAATGGGTCTTGTGTTGGTGCAATGACTAAGTTATTTTTGCTTGGAGTAAGTTCGATAGAAATTTTTCCTGCCAGTTTGGCAAGTATCTTAAAAACCTGAAGATGAGGAAAGATGACAAAGGAACTCTAAGTTTCAGTTTTACTTTGGTTACTGCTGCTGCATTTTGTCCAGAAAGGTTAACATAAACTCCTGGAACGTTAGGGTCAAGTCTTCTTATTTTCTCAATAGTTGCATACTGGTCTGTTTGTTCTCTAGCTTGTGGTTGTACTGAGTTTCTCAAAGCGAACCATTCATAGTTTGCCCATGTTACTGTTTGAACTAAGTCAGAGTTAGAATATATCTTATATCCCATGAAAACTTCTGGAGCATATTGGTATCCGACATAGAAAATTCCATTGCAACCTTTCTTGTCAGACAACTTGGCAGAAGGTTTTATTTCAATGTCTTGTTCCACGTATAAGAATGAGTTGTCAATAGAAATAATATGAAACCTGTCGCAAGCAATATCTACTGTTGTTGAAGAACCTTCTCCAAACTCACCTACATTTCCATAAGAAACAGCAGTTGTATATTCGTAAGTTCCAGGAACAATTTCTGACCTTCTAATGGCATTGTCGCATTCGTTATACCATTCGGAAACATTTCCATTCATGGCATCCAAAACTGTTGGCGTTATATTCTGAGCGGCGTACATTTCATATGAGTAAAAATATAGAATAGTTGGATTTATATGTCATAATAGAACCCACGTGGACCAAGCTTTACTTTCTTCCTGACTGAGTTTTTAACTCTTCTTTTTCCTTCATTGCCCTCTGCTTGAAGTTGTTGCATCTTTGCATTATGTTCATCTAGTATGTTGCAAATTTCCCATGTCCTTTTTGCCTTTTGGCTCTGGTCGCCCATCTCAGGTAACCTATATCCTAGAAAGAGTTTGTCATAGTTTGTATTTGAGTCTTCGCGTATTGTTTGCATGACTCTTTCCTGAGTTTCCGGTTCAAGCTCTTCAAACAGAGCTTGTCCATATGGAATAAGCTCGTTTCCAAATATATGTTTTTGTAGCCATTCTGGTTTTCTTTCCATGTTACCAACAATATCTTTTGTGAATGGGAAAGCTTTTACCCAATGTTTCAGTCTTGCGTCATTTATTTCTGTAGTTGGTTTTATTTTGTCAAGGAACATGTTTTTCAATACTAACATTTCATTTGGTACTGTCCATTTGAGTTTTTAAATATTCATCCCTTCTCGGTTCATTGTCTGCAAAGTAAGTTTTTATGACATTTTGTAAACTTTCGTTTGCAAGGTCATGTACAATAGGTTCTCTTCCTTCTCTCTCCTAACTTTCTTTCTAAACTCTTCACCAAATATACCATCTTTATGGTTCTGTGTAGTTCTTTGAGATAAATGTTTTAGAACGTCAGGTGTTATATTTCCATCAGCCATGTTCATTTCATACTGGTCCAAAATATCTGCATGTTTCATATCTTTCAATGGCATTAAAGCCGCGCTTAAAATACCAGCTATATCTGGTTCACCATTGACTTCCATTGCGTCTACAACTTCTTGGAATTGAGGTTGTAAGTTTATGAACCACCTATCCGGGTTAGCTTTATGACCCCATCTCATTGTAGTTCCATCGTCTGCAGAAACAAAAGTAGGTTTGTTTCCATCTTGGTTAGGTTCTGAATGAACTTTAAACAATGTTTCATTTCTATATGTTTTCTTGAAATTTAACCTTTTATTTTCACCGAGTTCATCCGAAGATTGAACGTTAAATGCTCGTAAGTAAAAAGGGTTGTTGTATTTGTGTACATTTTCTTTCAGTACTTCCATTCTATGCTGAATATTTTCATCTGGTGTTGGAGTCTTTTGTATGTCGGCAAACATTTTTCGATATTCTTCTACTATGTCAGCCGAATCTTTCTTAGACTCTTGGAAAGATTCCATATTCTCCGCATACTCTTGTTGAGGGTCAAGATTTTTCGGCTGTTCCAAATCTTCATCTAGTTCTGTGAAGTTAGTTTCCAAAGGAAGGACTTGTTCGTTTCCTTCAGGCTCTTCTAGCTGTTGTTGCTGAACTATTTCTTCCATGTCTGGTTGTATCTGAACTAGTTCTTCCTGTGGAGTTTCTTGTACCTCATCTGCTGGCATTTCATATATTCCGAGACCGTTTTTAAAAAGTTCCCTTTCTAAGTCATCCGGACTCATAAACCTTTCTTCTTTCGTTCCGTCTCTATTTTTTACGCGTTTCATGAAGAGAGTTAAATTGTCATTTAGCTCTGACATCAAATATCTCGGAGTAAATTCGTTCATGTCATTTGGATGATATGCTATTAAATCATATCCCTTAGCGAGCTTGTATTTTCCAGGTTTGAGATTATATCCCCTTTGGTGCAGAGCCATAAAGCTAAATAGGTTCGGGTCAGTATTTCCATCCTTGAACTTTCTAATAGCTTCTTTATATCTGTCACTAAAGTCAATACTATCTGGGTAACCATAGTCTTCTTTAAGCATTTTTAAGAATTCTTGGTTTCCTTGTTCTCTACTTCTTTTATGTCCTTGCTCTGTTTGTGGTTGTTGTTGTGCAGGGTTTTGAACTGTTGGTTGTTGTGCTGGTTGTGGAGGTGGTTGTTGTGCTGGTTGTGGAGGTGGTTGTTGTGCTGGTTTTGGTGCATGCCTGTGTCTGTGTCCATGTGACGATGTAAATGTTTTAGGTAGTCCTGGTGCAGGTGCTTCTCTTGGAGGGTTTGGTGGTATATAAGTTCCACCAGCTGGCACATATGTTCCATCTGCAGCGTAATGTCCTACCTGACTTTTCGTTCTTAAGAAAGCATTTACTAGGTCTGTTTTGGTCTGTTGTAACTCTTTTTCTTGACTTTTCACAACAGTTGCTCTAACGGCGTCATAGGCACTTTGAACTGCCTGTCTCGTTGCTGCATCTGTTATTTTCGTCATATTTTGTGCTACTTCTCTTAACTCTTTGTCGAAACCTTCAGACTTCAGTTTCTTTCCAGATGAGAAGTCGTTCACTTGTTTCACCTTACTATGAAGAGCTTCGAAGGCGTTCTTAAAGTCAGCATTCGTTAAAGCTTCATTTGAACTGTCTTCATCCGCTTGTATTTTTGTCCTTATTGACCCTATAAGTTGGGCTGCTTTAGCGTTGGCTTGGGCATCTAACCAGTCATTGTTAGCTTTTATATATTCTGCGCTTTTCATTGCCTTTTGCATGGCTGCGTCGTTATTTTTACTTTCTTGTGCTAAGTTTTCATACTGTACGGTTTGGTTTTGCAACTGTAAAAGTTTTTCTGCCTTTACATTTGCTTCAACTTCCTTTTTATACTCATCGCTATCCATATATGTCTTCAGGGCTTTTTGTTTTATCTCTTCATCTTTCAGTACTTTATATTGAGTAGTATGGTTTTTCAAATTTATGACATCTTGTTCCATTTTTGCTACTTCTGCTGCTTTTTCTGACACTTTTTTCGCATATTCCTCTGTACTTAGTTCTTTCAGTTGTTCTTCTTTCTTCTTTTTCTCTACGTTTAACTCATTGAGTTTCTTTGTGTGTCTGTCATATTCTAGTTTCTTTTCGTTTTCACTTATTTGCTTCTGTATGTCTATGTTTGACTTTTTGACATCTGTTATTTGATTTTTGAGTGAACTCAAATTCATTTGACTTTGAGGGTTATATGCTGTTCCGTCTGCAGCTCCACCATAGCCTGCTATTTTCGCTAAAAGTGCCGCTCTTAAACCTCCACTCTGTGCACCAACAACTCGGTTTAAAAGCATAGGATTGCTTGACATTTGTTGCAACATAGTGGGGTCATTCAGCATTTGTTGTTGCAACTGTTGTTGTGGTGTTAGTCTTACTATTGGATGTTTCAATGCTCTCTTCCTCTTACGTATATTCTTACGTAGCTTACGTGGCATTTTAAGTGAAGTTAAAAAGCGGTTTTTGACAGATGTTTTGTTGTGACTTCTTCGTAAAGACTTTGTTGAGACTTCTTCGTAAATGAGTGTAAATGACCCAAAAATATATTTTATGTTAGAATGTTAGATCTAACATGTTTTCTAACATGTTTTCTAACATGGTCTAAAACATACAAAACTCATGAAATTTCATACGGAATTCAGCAAAAATATATTTTATGTTAGAATGTTAGATCTAACATGTTTTCTAACATGTTTTCTAACCTCTTGAATTTTCATGATTTCATCGTAAATGTTTTGTCAAGACTTCTTCGTAAAGACTTTGTTGAGATTTCTTCGTAAAGTTCTTCATCGTAAAGACTTTGTAAAGTCTTTCTCATGAACTTTCTTGTCAATGTTTTGTTGAGACTTTGTAAAGTTCTTCATCGTAAAGACTTTGTAAAGAAAGTTCATGAAAATTCATGATGTTAGAAAACATGTTAGAAAACGTGTTAGATCTAACATTCTAACATAAACATTATTTTTGTCTGATTTTACGAAGAAGTCTTGACAAAACATTTACGAAGAAGAAGTCTTGACAAAGTCTTTACGAAGAAGTCTTGACAAAACATTTACGATGAAGAAGTCTTGACAAAACATTTACGAAGAAGTCTTGACAAAACATTTACGATGAAGAAGTCTTGACAAAACATCCTCAGGGCTAGAAGGCACGAAGTGCCTGGAAGCCCCATTCCCTTTTTTTTTTTTTTTTTTTTTTTTTTTTTTTTTTTTTTTCTTTTTGAGTGCAGTCTTTCCATATTTATCTGATGTTTCTTTATCAGCGCTAACAGAGACAAGATATATGACAATTTCTTGATGCAAACATGAGAGATGTCTTTCCAACTCCAATAGAAATAATTGAAGTATATCGATAATAATTTCTTTCTTCTTTATCGACTTGCAATCTATTAGAGATCTGACAAGCTTAAGGTTTCCTGTCATACTTGCAATATTAAGGGTATTACCTTTATTGTTTCCTGTCTTTATCCAAAGTCTTTCTTCACAAGATTTTCATAGATTTTATAATTTAAACAGATTCCTCGATATTTTGGATAGTAACATTTACTTTTCGTGTAGATAAATGATTTAATGCTAATTTTGAATTTTTCATGATTGTATTGATATCTTCTATCTCATATATATATATATCGAAGAATTTTTTATTCATAATGCAAACACTGATATAAGAAAAAATGAATTTCAAATTCAGATACATGGTCTGAGCCGTTTTTTGAAATTTTATAGCTTTACTAGCTATTTGAATGTTTTGGAAATTGTCATGCTCCCAAAGCAGATTGATAAATCTAGATCAAATGTACAAACTAAACTCGAAATTTCAAATTAGAAAAAAATTAAAATCATATTTATCATTGTTGAGTTGAATGTAAATCAATATCGCGTTATCTAAACCAGGAAAATTCAATTCCTTTAAATAAAAAAATGATTTTATATTTAATTATGAGCAATAAGGAATGAAAATAATAGAAAAACATTATGTAAACATCCAATGTTTGCAAACATCATTATATTTCGTTCATGAATCTTACCATATAGAGGCCTATATGAGCCACAATAAAATTCATATCTTACATTTTTTTTTATTATTTTTGAGAAGCCTTTCAATTTTTGATAATTGATAAGCTACCATTAGTCATACAATTAAATTATATTGCTTGACAAAATCATAATTTATTCAATGCCAAATGGTCAGGTTTTGTCATTTTGAATTGGCTTTCAAATTTTTAATGGAGAGGCATCGGAATCAAGTGTTTTCTCAGAGATTAAAGCCATCAGAAAACACAGTTTCAATATTTCAGTGTTTATTCGTTTCAATTACATCATATGCAAATGGTACTGCTATTTCAATGCCTTCTTTGAAGTTTATAAGTTTAGACGTTACAGATTCTATTTTTGATTCATGCACTGTCAATGGTGAAAAAGGAAGTGACTTGTCATCAGGCGGAGCAATTTTTGCAATTTTAAAAGATCATATTAATATATATAAATCATGCTTTTGTAATTGTCATGCACCAGAAGCAGATGTTATTGAGTATTTTTCTCCAAAACATAATATCTCACATAATTACTTCAATTTAGAACAATAAAATAATAAGTTTATTATTGGCGATAATCTTTCAATACTTATGCATTGTAACATATCCGAGTTAGTGATTGATGATGGTGATTTAGAATTTCTTTTTAAATATAGTTATTTTATGGAAACGAAATTTGACTTTCAAATTAATTCTGAATCAAAACTCTCTATATTTAATTCGTATTTCATCAATTGTAATGTTGAATCATTAGATGTTGATATTATTCGTGATTGTTATTTTAAGAATTCAACTATTGTTAGTATCACAGGACGTATTGAAACTGTCTTCACGGACAACGCAACATCTGTAATCAATTGTTCATTTACTCAAGAAATTCCATATCCAGAAGTTGAACCAATTCTTTGTCCATCAATTCCATTAGAGAAGAATTACACGAATCATGAACAAAATTCATCAATAAGATTCACATTCATAGATGAAAAAATCGAAGTTACCAATTGCAAGTTTATTAAAGTCAGTGTTCAACATGATGAAGGCTCTGCAATTACTATTCTACGACCTGCATATCAATACTTTGTTTCTGATCCTTTCATTAAGATCGACAATGTTTTCTTTTGGAAATGTCAATCTGAATTGATATCAGGAGCTATTTATATTGATTATTCAAGTTCTCATATTGAAATGAGTCACATTTGTGGTATCGAAATTTCCGGGATGATGTTTCAATTTTGCTATATAGATACTAAATCATATTTTTCATTTAACAGCAGCACTATATATTCTGATTTTAAATCAGCAAATGCTTTATCCTATGATGTTTATGATATAAATGGATTATTTTACTATGGAAATAGAATAACAACAATAATAAATGGAATCAATACTTCGAAATGCTATACCATTGGAAGTGTTTTTAATCTTCACAATTCAACAATAAAGTTTTGTCAAGAAGAAGCAATTTATACTGCTTTCTTTACTGCATATGTATTTGTTGATGTTGATTACTATAATTTTATCAACTCTAGTACTGTTAATCAATCACTTTTTATAGAAAACAGTGATTATAATTCAAATGTAACATTTAGTCACTGCGTGTTTATTGATTCGCCTTTAATAGAATTTTTCAAGGATTACGCTGATACAAATAATATTTCATTCATTGATTGCAATAGTACAAAATTGAATAATCTTGAATCATATCTTTTGCCCGCATGCCGAACTCCTAATTTCAATTCGAAGAATTACAAAATGATTATTTATTATTCAGTCTCTGCAGCTCTTTTTGTTTTGGTTGTTGCTATTGTTTGCATAGCTTATTATTGGAGTAGAAAGAAAAATGCAAATTTTGAGAAAAGATTAGAACTTGACAGAGAACTTGCAGGAGATTTTGGATAAATTTAAACACTGTTATAAATTTAAAATGCTTTGTTTTAAAAAAAAATTTTTCTTTTTATCTCTGAAACACGAACAAGTATAAGCTGATTTGATTCGTGTTTATTGATTTAGTCATCTATTGATACTTTTTAATGCTTAGAATATATATAATAACTTTCTTCCGACAAAAAAATGCATAAATCTATTTTTTAGACGACAATGATAAATTTGTCACTTTTCCAGACGAATTGTCAGAAAGTAAATACAAACTTAAGAGTGCACTTACCACTTTTTGACATTCTCTCAATTTTTTTGACATTCAAATTTTTTATCCAAATTTTCTAAGGTAAAAAGACATTAACTTTGTTCGGGAAGAAGTTATTTTAAATCACTACTTAGTACTTAATATTACTGTTATACTTTTTTGCAATCATAATAAAGATATATTGATATCATGGGAGAATGTCAGAAAGAAAATACAAACTTAAGGCTACACTTACGCCCATCTGACTTTAATTCAAATTTTTGACAACTGGCATGAAGCTTCATTGAAAATTAATCATAAACAATTGAATTGAAAGCCATGTCATATGGGCGTAAGTGCACCCTTAAGGGTTCACTGCCTTAGTTCACAACTATTCAATTTTTTGCACTAAAATGTACTTTTTCTCTATGATAGAATTGATATTTTTATGAATAAACTTAAATATAGCATGCATTGATCATACTTTATCTTTTCATTGTTTCAAAATCTATAAGGAAAAGACTCAGGGGGGTAAATAACATTTTTTTCTGCAAATGCAATAAAGACATATTGAGATTATGCAAGCATGTCATATGGGCGTAAGTGCACCCTTAAAATAAATTAAATCAATAAAAAACTCTATATCTTTAATATAAATAAGCATATAATAAAACCAGATTCATTCATATTAATTTAAAAAAATAATAATAATAATAAATTAAATAAATAAAAAAACTCTTTATCTTTAATATAAATAAACTTTATTTCTTAGCAGCACGCTTAGCTCTATCATTCTTTTCAGATCTCTTTCTGTTCTTCATTATAATGTTCTGTTTCTCAGACTGAGGAATTGGGTTTACAATTGCATTTATTGCCTGTTTCTTTGGAATTTTGTTTTCTTCGATGACTTTGATTGCCTGTTTCCTGAGTTTCTCATCTCTCTCGCAGAGTTCAGCAACGACCCAAGCTCCAGGAGTGTTCAATATCTCCTTCAGACCAACTTGGTCGATGATTTCTCTGACTCTTTTGACGGCGTCACCTCCAAGCTTCTGAATAGCGAGTTTCACAAGTTTGTGGGCGACTTTGTGGGTGAGATTCTCCTTTGTGAAGACTAAATCTGCGATCAAATCGAAATTCTCTGTTCCATGTGTCCTTTCAAGCATCGAAACAATGATTCCTGAGCCCTGGGGGTTTTCGTATAACGCATCCAATGAATCTTTGAGGACAGGAATCAAGTAATCGTTGACTAATGTGTTGGCCAATTCATCATTTATCGGTTCGGGGCCTTGGAAGTCGATTCCGCAATAGACAGAATTTGTCTTTTCAAGAATCCTGTAAAGCAGCTGCTGTACGTATTTGTTTTTCTTAATCCAGTCCCACATATCGAACAAATTGGGTAAAACTTCTTCCATAACAACGGATTTGTCCTTGATGTAGGAGATACATGCGGAAAGAACACGCCAGCCATACTCGTCAACTGCTAATTTGCAAGTATTATTTAATTCAAAGAATTCTTCCTCTTCTTCGCCTTCGCTCTGTTGCTGATCGTCATTTCCTTCATCGTTCTGTTGTTCTGGCTCTTCATTTTGCTGTTGCTCCTCTTCTCCATTTTGTTGATCTTCTTCTTCGCCATTTTGGGCCTGTTGCTCATTGAGATTCATCAGGTTCTTCCTCTCATGTGGCTCAATGAGTTTGATGGCGCCGCGGAGCTCGTTTTCCTTCGCATTCTTGATGCAAAGTAATTCGACGCGAGAACCATCAGAAGAGTAAGCGATATCGTTGATACGGACTAAGTGGCTACCGAGAGTTGATGGGTCGTGCTCGCCAACGATGAGAATAACAGATTGGATGACTTTGAACTGAGCAAGGTGTTTATCGCCTGCAAAGTCAAGTAATTTGAGTGTCCAGTCAAGTGTGTTGAGATTGTACTTCTTGGCTTCAACAATTACGCCTCTGTTAAGATCTTTGGCGATTTGTTGAGAAATGGAAACAATTTGATCGAATGTGATACCGCGAGGACCTGCATCATCAGATCCGCCTGTTGTAGACTTGAAATTGTACTTCTTGATCTTATCTATTGTTAATTTGACTTTTCCACGCTTGTTATCCCAGCAAATATCGAATAACATTTTGTTTTTCTGTTCACGATTGATTTTTTCGTATAATGCATCAACAACAATGCATCCATATCTGTGTTTAACAAGAATTGAATATTCGCCGTAAAGTGCTTCGAAGATTTGATCTCTTTGTTGTGTAGTTGAGTCTTTGATGATAGCTAGAGCAATACGATATTGGTATCTGCTTTGAATAATGTTAAGTAATTGAGGTTTCAGGAGTTCGAGGAATTCATTGCGAACTTCTTCATCACCACGATGGAAAACAAGCTGTGCGGCACGTGATCCATCTGGTCTTCTGATTAATTTCTCAAAATCTGGCTTAATATATTCAAAAAGTTCGCGAATGTTATTTTTGCGCTGTGTTTCACTCAGAGATTTAGGCTTTGCGGCTTCATAAAGTCTACGGAGCTCTACAATCTTTGGGTCAAGCTGCTTTTTCTCTTGATTATTCTCTTCGTAACTCATTTGTGTCCGGGAACGATGATTATTTTTGTCTCAATTTCTACCAAGATTTTATTTAAAAATTTCGCGATTTTATTGCTTATTTAGAATTAAAAGCCTCAGAAGAATATTTTTCTCGCTTGATCATCTTAAAATTTATATTGTTGAATTTTTGAATTTTGAAATTTTGATTTCTTATAGGTTTTATCATTATTGTTGCAATAGTCTAGATGAAAGCAATATTATTTAATATCCAAAATCTTCCTATTTTAGATTTTGTTTTTTGAAGAAATTTCAAAAAAGTGACGGTTTAGAAAATTTGAAATTCAATTTATTTCTTTACCAAATATATAGAATATCAAAACGCTTTTTAATGGTTTTGGCCTCTAAAACTTACTCTGTCTCAGAAATTTGAGAGAATCTCACCGAAAATTGAGTTTGCGCATATGAGTTTATTTTAAAAATGCGACATCTTCCATTTGTGAATTTTTTAATACCAATTTTTTTACCAAAGTTTTCAAAAATAGTTCAAAATCACATCAACTCACGATCATTTCAACGTTCTGTCAACTACAAAAGTTCAATTGAAGCTGTTATCTCTATCAATAATGTAGATATAAAGCTTAACCAATCATATGCGGTCACAATTTCAGAAAAATGTTATGCTCAATATCTATTAGACAATTGTTTGCAAAAAATTAACATAGAAGCACATGTACAATCCGAAGATACATATGAGATTCTTAAAGATATCCTTTTGCGTAGAAAGACTGATTTTGATCTTGATGAAACCGTATTATTTGATCTATTTCACATTAGATTAGCACTTGGATGCTAAGAATTAATTGATATGTATAGAAAAAACTGTGTTGACAATACAAAAATCAACATTGAAAATTCAATTAAATTCCTAGAGTATTATTATGATATTGAAGATTCAGATAAAGTTTCAGAATGTATAGATCCGATTAAGACGAATTTCTATAAAATTGATTTAGAGAAACTCAAAACAATTTCTAAAAAACTAGGATTTGAGTTTATTCTCAAGATATATGTACAACATAGATTAAAAACAATTAGTTGTTAATGAAATCAATAATAATCAATTTATTTATTTATTCTCGAGGGGTGTTCCAGATAGATTAAAAACAATAAATAGTATATTAGTTGTTAATGAAATCAATAATAATCAATTTATTTATTTATTCTCGAGGGGTGTTCCAGATAGATTAAAAACAATAAATAGTATATTAGTTGTTAATGAAATCAATAATAATCAATTTATTTATTTATTTATTCTCGAGGGGTGTTCCAGATAGATTAAATTTAACTCTCTTTGTTGGATCTGGTTTGTGAGGTGTAGTTACTGGTTTCTCTTCTTCTTCCTCATTCTCAGGCTCTTCATCGTAGTAATCATCAGGTTCTTCCTCTTCGTATTCGAATTCTTCCTCTTCTTCTTCATCATCATCATCTTCTTCAGCGCGTTTTAGCTCTTCCTCCATCTTCTGCTCATTTGCCTTCTTCTCCTCTTCATCTGGCTTTGCTTCTTCCATCGCTTTGTCGTGGTTGTCGACGATTTGCTGAATAATCTGCGCATTATGAGCAGAATCAGTCTGTGGGACTTGTTCGACCTTATCTTCCTCTTCTTCTTGTTTCTTGGATTGCGCAGCTGCTAATTGTGCCTTCTTCTGCTTCATTCTTTCAACTCTTAATTTTCTGGCTTTTTCTTCACGAATCTTCTGAACAGGAGCTTCTACGAGGCCTTTATCGGCAAGGTAGTATGTGTAGTTCTGTTCGAAGTATTTTGATGGTTGAAAGTCCGGATTATTAAATAAAGCGTATTTCTTGTTAAGAACGTCAGCGTATTGGGAAAATTTCTTGTCAAGTTCGATCTTAATTGATTTATCAAGAGCTGCGAGTTCTTCATCAGCTTGTTTCTGGAATGCAACTAAAGTTTTCTTCATTGTTCGGTTGAGAGCGCTAATTTCCTTGGATTGTGTTTCAAATAACTTGCTAGTCTTATTTTGGACTTGTACAGCAAGGCTCTGCTCTCTTTTGTCTTTGTATGCTTTATGATCTTCTTCTGCTTTATCGCGGATGTAGTTTGCTTCATCAAAATTACCTGACTTAGCAAGTCTCTTCGATTTATCCATCGCCATGTAGTAAGATTGCTCAGGTGGAGCTAATGCGATGCGAGTATACTGATTAAACATGTCATCTTCGAGTTGTTGGTATTGAACTATTTGTATTGTCTGAATGTTAGCAAATTTCGCTGAATATTCTGATCTAATGTTCAATTCGTTTTTGTAATGGATTTTAATAAGGCGTTTTCTCTTTCTAAGATAATTCTTGTAGGTCTTATCGAGCTCATCGAAAAATGTTTCACAAAATTGGTCAACGTTTTCACGGATTTGCATCACTTTTAGATTTTCGATTTTTTTATCGCACTCATCAGCATATTTAAAGTTCAAATCGACAATAGCTTGCTTTTTCTCGGCTGCGTAGTACTCAATTGCTTCCTCAATGGTGAATTGCTTTTCCTCTTCTTCTTCGCCATTCGTTTGTTCTTTATTTTCATCTCCTTCGCCGCTATTCATTTGTGTATTTTCGCTTTGCTCCGTTTTCTCTGTATTTACTGAATTAGGATCATCTGAAGTTTGTTTTTTACTCATCTAAAAAAAACAAGTTTGAATAGTTGTAAAATTTGTAAAAAAATTACTTTATCTCTACATAGCGGTAATAATTTTGGACATGCATAAGCACAATATTTACTGTCAGGATCCAGTGAAAGATATACTAACAAAAAAATAAAAGATTGAGCAAAAAATGCAAATTTCCCATGTTATCACTATAAGGGATTTTAAGTCAAAGGTATTTTTATTCATGGGAAAGCAAAAGATTAAACATATTATAGTACGTAATTGCTAAGTAATAGGTTTATCAGAGATTTTTTTTTCTCACCTTTCTAGCAAAAAACGATCGAATGTAATTATCAAAAATTTTTATCAAGAAATTGTATGTGATTTTTATCAAGAAATTGTGCATTTTTTTTAATGAGTTCTGACTATTCTCAGCAATATGCAGACTTTATAGAGGCTTTTGAAAAACTCTTTCTCATAAAATCTAGCGAACCTATTGAAGATATGTACAATATAATTACTAATACTTTGATTTCGAAGTATCATCTTTCCATCAAGCAACTCAAAAAGGCAATTCAGATAGCAGTTAGATACAATTATGCCTCTGCACAGAAGTACGTCGAAATACTCAATAAAATTTCTACTTACGATGAGAAAATTTCATATTCCAGTGTCATTATGGAGAATTCAATTGAATTTATAGTAATTCACGATCAAATTGATAAATTCAAGGAATATGTCTCTCAAAAATGTATAGAAAATGATAGTTTTATATTAATTCCTGATTTATTCCATCTTGACAATAATTTTCTTCGACCTGATACATGGTTATCATTAATTGAAGCATGCGCCTATTTTGGATCTGTTAACATTTTCTATTTCTTAATTTCAAATCAAAACAGGAAAATAACGCCAAGGTGTCTTCTCTGTTCAATAATTGGAAGAAATCCAGACATTATCAACGAATGTTTGAAAGATAATAAAATTGATAATTTTTGTCTCACAATAATTGTAAGAACGCATAATAACAAAATGCTTGATTATGTTGTACAGAATAAAGATTTTGATCTTGAAGAATGGATCAAATATATCAAAAATGGCGGTTATAAAGATATTATCAAATGTCAAAACTTGAAGGCAGTATTTTTACTTTTCGAACAAAGGAAAGACTCTATATTTCCATGGTGTGCTGCATTTTCGCAAACAATAGATATCTTCAGAAATAATGAGTTTCCTTATCAAACCGCCACCGGTCGAAAAAATGTTATACATTTTGCAATTAAATCGCAAAATTCTGATTTATGCAAATTTTTACTTGACTCATCTTATAAGGATCAAGTCAATAAAGGAGATGAAAATGGAATGACTCCGCTCCATTGTGCTGTAAAACTCGGCAATAAAGAATTAATTCAACTTCTTCTTTTAAATGGTGCAAATATTAATGAAAAAAAATAAAAATGGAAGCACTGCCCTCCATGAGGCAGTATATTATAATTATAAAGAAATAGTCGAACTTCTTCTTTTGAAAGGTGCAAATATCAATGAAAAAAATAAAAATGAAAACACTGCCCTCCATGAGGCAGTATATTATAATTATAAAGAAATAGTCGAACTTCTTCTTTTGAAAGGTGCAAATATCAATGAAAAAAATTTCCAAGGATCTACCGCTCTTCATAACGCAGCAGCTCATAATAGTAAAGACACAGCCGAATTTCTTCTTTCACATGGTGCAGATATCAATGAAATAAATAAAATTGGAAACTCTGCTCTCCACAATGCAGCAATGAAAAAATGTATGGAAACAGCTGAATTCCTCCTTTCACATGGTGCAAATATCAATGGAAAGAATTATTTTGGACGAACCCCTCTTTATGAATCAGCGTATAGGAATTGTAAAGAAATGGTCGAACTTCTTCTTTTGCATGGTGCAAATATTAATGAAAAAAATAAAAATGGAAGCATTGCCCTCCATGAGGCAGCATATCATAATTATAAAGAAATAGTCGAACTTCTTCTTTTGAAAGGTGCAAATATCAATGAAAAAAATAACCAAGGATCTACCGCTCTTCATTATGCAACAGAAAATAATCGTAAAGAAATAGTCGAATTTCTTCTTTCACATGGTGCAGGTATCAATGAAAAAGATGAACATGGAAAAACTGCTCTTCATTATGCAACAGAAAATAATTGTAAAGAAATTGTTGAACTTCTTCTTTCACATGGTGCAAGTATCAATGAAAATAAATGATAATGGAGAAGCCTCTCTCCATATTACAGCAAAAATTGATTGTAACAAGTAGTGGAAGTTCTTCTTCCGTATGGTACAAACATCAATTAAATATAAGGAATGTCGAATATTTTATGAAATATTTTATTTATAATCAATAAATAATGAGTATGTTACGCCAGTATGTTCTCTCTTTTTTTGTGCAAGTCGGATTGCCAATTTTCGCACTCTAAAAACTCCAAAATTTGCTTAACAAAAAAAAATCAGGCATAGTTAAAATTAAGACTGTTTAAAATATCATGTCTTGTCTAATTTTGAAAATGAAAATTAAATTTCATTTTTTGAATTTCACAACAAAAATCAATTATTTGTAAGATATAATAACATTTTGTATGATTTTTGTTGTAATGTTAGTAAAACTTGTAAAATTATAATGAAAAATTTAATGTAAGCTCACAAATAAGCATGTCTGGTTTATTTCTTGTGCTTAGCAGCAGCCTTCTCCTTCTTGGCCTCGCGGAAAGCCTTGAGCTTGTCTGTCTTCTCCTTGAAGAGATCCTTCTTGGCCTCTTCAGCCTTGATAACACGGAACTTGATTTCGTTCTGAGCCTTTGGAAGAGCGAAGAGAGCAGCATCGTTAACCTGCTCGACTGTCTCGCCCTTCTTGACCTTGATAAGGCGAGCCTTGTAAGCTTGAAGACGTTCGACGTTCTGCTTAACCATAGCATCCTTTGAGTGGGCACGGCGGGCATCAACAGCGATACCCTGGAAACGAGCAAGAGCTGGATCGAATCCGGCAGCAACAAGCTCCTTTGGTGTGAAACCACGGCCAAGGCGTGTCTTCATGTTGTAACGAACTGTTGGGCAGCGGACGATTGGGCGGAGTGGGCCTTCGGCTGGACGTGGGGCAATCTTCTTAGCACGGAGGTTGCGAGCATTGCGACGGCGTTGAGCACGAGCTGGATCATCGAAGTATGTCTTTACGCGGTGGTACCAGTACTTACGAAGGTGATCATTTGGGATCTGGTTGTTCTTAGCTACCATTTCCAAGAAAGGCCAAGGGTTTCTATCGTACTTATCGTCATTCCATGATGTGTACTTAGCCATAATAGGTACTTTTTGTTATAAATATAAAATATGTATAATGTCCTTGTAAAATTTTGCCCTTGAATGAATACTTTTTCCCAAAGATAATGGAACAGAAAAGATATGTTTGAACGATTTGAGAATATGGACTATATTATAAAGATATACATTGACATTATAATTTATTAGCGCCAATAAAATTCCTTTAGCTCATTTGGTTGTAAAATGAAATTAAGAAATTGCAAATGGAACTAGTTTAAATCATTCCTGCAAGTTAACCATTGACTATTTGTCCTTATAAGTAATTGGTTTTGGAAATATATCATTCAACATTAAACATTTGCTTTGAATACATCTGAATGTAAAATGTTAAGAGATGATAAACAATTTAATGTAATTTTCACCATTATACGGAATCAATTATTCAATAGCATCAATACATCTAGACTCAGAATTAAAAAATTTTAAAAAGAATGTTTTTAAATAGATAATGCATTTTATATACAAAACAAAAACATAGAGAGGGGAATATTATTTGTTATCTTATAAAAGATAAGAAAATATAAGGGTGCAATTAGCAATTGCTATAAGAAGAGGGATAATATAGAAGGCAATTTCGTTAGATACTAGTGATAATGAAATAACTAGAATGAAAGAAATGAGATATATTGATAATTTTTCAAATTTTGATCGGAAAACAATTTTAATGAAGCCATTATATGAAACTGATATCAGTAATAATGAAATGAATACTAGATTCAATTGCATATGAGTGCGTGTCATTTCAGATGAGATAAACAACAAAAATATTGCAATTGTTGATGGTCCGATGCACAAGTTATTCTTTTCGAGCATTTTCATGAATATTTCGGAAATAGGAATCGATAAATAATAAATATAAACTAATAAAGTAAAAATATCTGTAAATTGAGCTAGTTGAAGCTTCGTATTGACTATGATAGGCGTGAAACTAATTAATGCTATAAGTGCAACCGTAAAAATGACGTAACAAATGTGAAAAACTGTTGGAGATTTCTTATTTGGCCGTTTTGGAATCATAAATGTAATATTTGAATCTAATAAAAGTATTAGAGGTAGAGCTGATGCGAAACAGCCAGCAGCAAAATAAAAAATAAAACCTAATGAAGAAATTTTTGTAACATAATTGCCAGTCAAGCTTGCTATAAATACGCATGCAATCTTTATTATTGATTTCATATGGATAAAAACAGTATTAGTCTCTTTATTAAAATCATCAAAGCCGATTTCGTAGTCATCAATGAGTAAGTCGCCAAAATATAAGCCGAAACCATCAAGAAATGCGCAAAGAATATGAATTCTCAATGATTTTGAATTTCTAATGAAAGATGAACTTAAAAACAGAACTGATGAAAATGCAATCATAAATTTTGCGAATTGAATCTCTGTATCGTTATTAATAATGAGTTTAATGACTTTTTTAATGATAAATGGAATAAAATATAAAATTATCATTTGATAATTGGAATATCCTGAATCATTGTATAGTTGGATAATAAATGGTTGCTGTACTAAAATTCCAAAGTTAAGAATTGCAAAAATAATCAAATGAAAATTAATTTGCTTTAATTTTTTTGGAATTTCGCCGAAAGACTTCAATTTAAATAAAATTACTGATGAAAAGAATGCTAATGCTCCAGCTGCATAAGAATATTTCGTAATAATTGTAGCTGGAGATTGCATTGATATGAAAGAAAAGTGACAAAAAATAGGGTCTTTATCCTTTATTTTTTGGGGTGGATCATTTGAAGTAAAAAAAGTGCTAAGTTCCGATATTTCATTTTTATATAAAATTATTGTTATTCACAACGAGCACAGCATATATGAGTTATTTTTAAATTGAAATGATGGTATCAATTCAATTTCAATGATTGGTCTCCTCTTTGGAGTAGCATCAGCGAAATCTTTATACTCAACATTATATGATGTAGAAAACGAAAAGCCATATGTCGTTTTATTTGTAACACCGAAAAATGAATACGTCGATCAATATGAATCTGAATTTAATAGTACACGCGATGATCTTGGTGATATTTGCAATTTCATAAAGGTTGATGTCAATAAAGAGTTATTATTAGGAACACGTCTTCGTATTATTTACACACCAGTTATTTATGTATTTTGGCAAGGCAAAGCTCATTTCTTCCCGAACACAGAAGTTACAAAAGATAAAATTTACTCATTTATTGCACAAATTATTGGTAAATCCGTTCCAATGCTTAAAGAAACAGATATTGCAACAAAGAAACCACTTGTTGCAATGTTTACAAAGCGTCTGAAGGCACCAACAGCTCTCTCATTCGCTCAATTCAACCTCTCCCTTACAGATATTAGATTTGCTTGGACTAATAACAAGAAAGTTATTGATGCATTCAGAGTAAATGATATTCCATCAGTTTACTTCTTCAAGGATGGTATCAGAAAGAAATATGATGGTCAAACAGACGCTAAGAAGTTCATTGAAGAAATCCGTAAACACTTTAATGTTACGGAGCTAAATCAGGCTGAGAAGGACGCTATTAAGCAAGCTAGATTTGAATTATAAAGCATGCGTATAAATGACTAAACATTATGGTTTTATTTTAATATAATTCTTTTTTCTAATGAAATTCTAGCTTAAATATAAGATAAATAATATCCACATATACTTTAAAATACCAAGCAAATGAGATGAAAAACAATTCATTAAAGAATTTCTTTTTATGCATGAATTTGTTGCATTCGAATAAGAATATCAATGAGATAATATAAATTGTCATATGTTAGATTAATTCTATTGATATAACTTCATCAATTCAACAAACAATTGAGAAAGAATTTGTATTTTTAAAATGATTAATTAATATCCGATCAATTCCATATGAAAACTCAACTATAATGATCGCTTAATATCTTATATGTTTTATAAAGCCCAATATTAACTCAATTGAAGAAACGCATTCATATTCCAACATAAAATGTGATTTGGATAGCAAACAAAATATTAACAAAACTGTTTTGTGATGAGTAAACAGATATTTTCTGCTTAACTGGCTAAATGAAAAAAATTTTTGTGGCTAACGCATTTCTAAAATCCGTGTAAGATTTGAGACAAAGTTAAAAAAATTCAATAACTATCTCTGCAATAGCTGATAGTTATATTTTTATGTCAAAAGAAAATTAACGCATTTGATTTCATAATAAACCGCCATTAACGTTTCGCATTCATTCATGGATCGTAGAGGCGCCCCATCGAGCACGACCGCTACTAATATTGCAGGATCGAAGGATATCCAAAAGCTTTTCCTTCATATGATCTCTTCTCAACTTAACCAAAAAGCACAAATCAAAGGCAAATCAATCGCGAAACAAATGAACCAATCTAAGCAATATACACTCGCTGCAAGATTTGTTGGCAATTTCTTATTTGAAAATGGAATGATGAAAACTCTTCAAACCGCAAATGTTGAAACCGGCGGATTAATCAAAACAAATCAATTACCAACACCAATTGCTCGTGATTTCAGGTTTAATTCAGAGAAAAACTTCTTTAAGACTCTCGTTTCTAAAACACGTCCACGTTTAGAGCCACCAACACCACTTCCAGACAATTCTACTGCTTTTGTCGAATCAGTTGCCGAATCCTATTCCGCAGCTCCAGTTCGCCATCGCGGTATTGAGAAATCCGAAGATCGCTCTCATCGCCATCATCATCATCGCGAGCCAGAGCCAGAGCGTCATCACCACCACTCTCGCCCAGTTACACGCGATATCCCGAAGAAGTCCACCCATCATCGTACCCACCATCGCGAACCAGAACCAGTATCTTACACAGAAACATACGAAACAGCTCCACGCCGCCATCATCATCACTCATCAGGCCACCATCATCAGCACCATCGCCAGCCAACATACTCAGAGTCCTATGTTTCCACAGAAACATACGGAGCCGTTAAATCTCGCGGAATCGGCAAGAAGGCTCCAAAGAAAGTCCAGCAGCCAACTGGAAAACTCACATTCAAGGAGCGCGTAGCACGTCTTCTCATGAAGAACAATCTTGCAGTCGAAGTTTCTCTCAATTACGAATATCTCGGCGATCCAAATGCATCTACAGCCTACTATCCAGCAGAGCCAGTTGGTTCTTACATGCCACCAGCTGAAAAGAGTACTACAAATAACTCAGAGGAATACTACGAAGAAGATGGCTCCGAATACTATTATTCCAAGTCAGCCAAGTCCGCTTCTACAAAGAAGTCAACACCAGCACAGTCTACAACACAACCAACAACTACAACAACAACCACTACAAAGGCCGAACCAGAAGAAGAAGAGGATCATGAGGAAGAAGACGAGGAAGAGGATGAGGAGGAAGATGAGGAAGAAGAGGAAGAAGACGCAGGTGAAGAGGAAGAAGGCGTAGAAGAGTAAGAAATAATTTTTTTTATTATATATTTTTTTTATTTAAGAAATAAGAGGAAGTAAATGTGAATTTTTATTTTATCTAATATACATGGTTTTTATATCAATAGAATAAAATGAAATTTAATTTTAAATTTGATCAAATATAAATTATTGAATATTTTATCTAATTTAAATCAATATCAAAAATTAAAAGAATTATCTGCTTTATTTCAACTAAATAATAATTTTCTTTATCAAAACTATAAAATTTGAATAAAATATTCATAAAAAATAGTGTTTTTTATCTTGCTTTAGATCAAAAATACCTAGTCCGATTTTTGGTTTTCTCAATGGAAATATCAAACTTTGATCAATTTGTTCTCCTCTCTTAATCACAATGATTGATTATTAATGATTATGAAATTTCAATTTGTTGATTGGATACTAATTTAAATTAAGCCATATCAATATATTGAATAGAAGCCAGGCATAGTGGTGCTGATTATGTGGTGGAAGGAAACAATACTATACTCATATCACATAAAGCATATAGTGCTTATTGATGAATATTAGCTCAAGATGCAAAAGAACTAGCTCAAGAACCTGAATATCATTTATATTATGCTGATTTCATTGCGATGAAAGAGAAATGAACTATACATCATTATTCACTTACATGTCTTAGTAAATATCAAACATCACAAATAGTATGTTCATGGATGTTAATAGAGCTCTTTCTTTCACAAAAGGAAATGTGAAAAAAGGCTAAATAACTTACTATTTGCAAAAAGCCAATTAATACGGTATAGTTATGAAATTTCATTATATAATTATCAAATTTATTCATGATCACAAATGATCATCATATTCAAGGAAAATGCAATGCATCATACTTAATATCTAGAAAAACTATGCTGCAAACTGATTTCTGCTATAGAATCAAAGGTAGAATTTAAAAAAGTGCCCAAATTTATTGATTCAAGACTGGCGTATGTACTCCAATTATGCATTTTGACTAAAAAACTTAGTTTTGTATCCAATGATGAATATTATGAAGAAATAGATTCCATTCTTTAATCAATCTAACAGATAGTTGAAAATGATATAGCATCTTACGAGTTATTTGAAAGAACAGGAAAATGAGTATGATGGCATGAAAAATAAATGACAATAAAATTCCGTTAATAAAATTCGATTAATTTTCTTTTTGGAGTGAAAATTTACCTGTTCTGGTCAATAGAACTTCTTTTGTATAATCGCTTTTGGAATTGTATCAAATTCATAAAATTTATTGTTTTTATTCCTCAATCGATAACATGAAATGGGCAGAAAGGTTTGGAGTTCCCAAATTGCTATCGAATTGTTATTCCGAATTCTGATAGTTTATTTCATTGACCAAAATAACAGAAAAATTTTTTTGGATGATTTTCGAAAGGATTCTGCTAGGGCTGTACAAGATTTAAAAAAACATTGCCGGGTTACCGTAGAGGCCTAAAAAAATCGCGCCTCGGCGGCAAGCCGCCTCGGCATTAAGAATGCGCATCTAAATTTTTATATGTCCTTCTTTCTTTTATGTTTCCCTTCCCTTCCTTTTCTTTTTCTTTTTTTCCCTCCTCTTGCTCTCATTTACCTTTTTTTTCCTTTTCTCATCATTTTTCAAAATTTTAAATTTTTATCAAAAATCTTGCCTATAAAAGCAGACTATGGAACCTTTTAATGCCTCTTAATCAATATTATACAGCATAAAGCATATTAAATGAAAGTAATTACGTATAAATTTATTTTATTATCTTATTTATTAATTCTTTAGCATGTATTGTTTAATATTAACTTTTCTGTACATTAAATATGATATCTCCAAAGTATGAATGCCTTGTAACGAAACGAAAACTTAATTTTATGTTGAATATTTGTCACAAACATTAGATTATTAAAATATATGTTGGATATCCCTTAGTATGAGACTTCATGACTCTTGTAGTCTAACGTGAGCTTTGGATTGCAAGCTCTGTGGTTAACGAACATAAATTAATTGTAAAGTTTTCAAAATTTTTCATCGTTTCTATCAGCATCTATTTTTCCTTTAAAATAATATATTTGTATGAATACAATATTTAGTAATTTTTTTATTTCCCATAATTTCATTCAAAATTTCAGAAAAAATTAATTTCTATTCAATATTATTTCAGCTTCAAAACACTTCATTCTTATAGATGTTGATTCACTAAAGTGTGATACTCAATGTCTTATTTCAATGAAAATTGTTCTGCAAATTTATTTCACTTTTGACCTCACTTTTTCCGTAATTCAATTTTTTACTTTTAATATTTTAGATCTTCATAATATCATTTGAAAAATTAACCATATAAAAAAATCAAGTTAACAATTCACTTTTTCCGTAATTCAAAAATCAAAAATATAAATAATATATCTTTTTATCAAATATTATTATTATATTCTATGAAAAATGAGGTCCGGAAATTTTGCGGATTCCCGTAACTCAATTTTACGGAAAAAGTGCAGTAAACTATTCAAAATACGGAAAAATTGGTGTAAACTAATGATTTTACGGTAAAATCACGGAAAGTCCCGGAAGAATATATGTGCCTATATGAAATTATACAAAAATGAATCAAACGCATTTTAAAAGATTGTTCTTGTATTATAAATGCTATTCGCAGATTTATTAGTTGAAGAAAATTACCAAATTTTTGCCGATTTACAAAAAATGATTTACAAAGCATATTTTTATAAGGCTTTAAAAATCTTTAAAATGTGACCGGTGACGGAAATCCATGGTAACCAACCGCGGTTCCCGTTTGGAATGCCATAGATTCTGCTTATATAGAATGAAATATAATTCTTGAATAAATTATGCTTTTGAATATATTTGAGGGAAATGAAAAAAGGTAACAAAAATTACCGAAATTTTGTAAACTTTATAAAAATAAAATAATAAAAGTTTATTTTATCAAAACTTTTCTTTCGGCTTTTTTTAATTTACTAATTGTTCAATAGAAGATAATGACAAAGATTAAGAATGGGAAGGATCCTTCCAACCCAATCATTGTCTTTGACCAGGATAAACCTGATGAACAAGCGCCGATTGAAATGTGTTATCGACAACCATCTTTCATACGACTACAAGGTGATCCAATTCCAAAAGGATTCGATTCACTCGATGAATTTCAAGCAGAACATGAAATCGTTAATAATTTAACCGAAAATTTGATTCGTTAACGATTTCAGAAGTTTAAGGATTGCCTAATTGTTAAGGGTGCACACGAGAGGATCATGTAAACTTCAGAATTTAGAACCTTATTTTTAGGCATTATCTTGGCTACCTATTTAGGCTCGAAAAGCAAAAAATATCACAAAATACAACTTGACTCCATTATGACCCTTTCATGGAGGTAGTTTTTATCCGCTAGTATTTTCCCTTTGAATCTCTTTACAATTCGAAATCAAATTCAAACCTCAGTAGAAGAAAGGAAGAATCGACTTACTACGGTTGTAATACGAATAAATACATATATTTAATTATTTTTATTTACATAATAATTGTTTGAAGCTCATATTCCAACAAATTTTTAAATAAAAACATTAAAATGTTGAAAATGTTCATATATTTTAATAGGGTTTTGGCACTTTATTGAGGAATTACTACATACATAGTCGAACTGAACTTGATATTTTGAAATTTAAATTATTTATCAAAATTAAAATTTAACTTGAAATTTATAATTATTTAGTCATATTTTGCATAATTCTAAGTAGATTTTGTAAAAAAATCAAGAAAGAAAAATTTTAATGTGCTTTATTTTTTCTTTTTTATAATAATACATATTATTATATAATTAACATATTCATAATGTTTCACCCTTTCAAAAATATAATCCTCCTCCTCTCAAATAGACGTACATACGGGTGGCCTCTTTTTTCAAAAAATTAAAATTTGAAATTTTGGGCTCAAATATTAGAGATTTTTTCAACCTTCAACGATATATGTTGTCTATATCAGACCTCCTTTCTTTTTGATACTTAACATTGTTCCTAAATCTTAGCCGTTAAGGCTGTTCTGAAAATATTTTTTTTTCGAAAAAATTCGAAAAAAATTCTTAAAATTCAATAGGGATGCGTTAAACACACCATTTGACCGGGCGTACATTTTTTTTGTTCGCCCAAAAATTTCGCCATTTGAGAAATTCAAAAATTAAAAATAAAATTTTAATCTTGATTTTTTTATTTTCGTGATTTTTTTGAAACTTACATAAGCGATAAAATACTTTTTTTAAGTAATCGTTTATTATATATAAATATATCTTAATAAATTTAATTCCTTAAGGTAGAGCGTGTTCAAATTTAAAATCTCATACAATATTTTCTTAATGGCGTATTTTTCTGAGGTCGCCCAAATAAAGGCGAATTCAAAATTGAGAACTCCAAGGCGTATGGCGAGTATTCAAAAAGTACGCCACTTACAAAATATTGAATGTGGATTATCAATTTTTTGGCGTGTTCAATTTCAAATTTTGATATTTATGTTTATTTTATTCAGTATAATGCTAAGAATTAAAATATAAAATTCATAGAATTTTTTCTTTGAAAATATTTTACATTTTTATTAGACCACTCCTAGAATAGTCATCAGGTTATCCTCAGATCATCCTCAGACTACTCCTTATCAGATTACTCATCATCCTCAGACTACTCCTCAGATCTTCCTCATAAGACTCCTCCTCAGATCTTCCTCCTGAGACTACTCTTCAGACTACTCCTTAGAGTCCTCCTCATCAGACTAGTCCTGAGACTAGTCCTCAGACTACTCCTGAAACTACTCCTCAGATTATCCGCAGACTCCTCCTCAGATTATCCTCAAACTACTCCTCAGTCTAATCCTCAGACTCCTCCTCAGATTATGCTCAGATTATCCTCAAACTCCTCAGATTATCCTCAGACTACTCCTCAAACTACTCCTCAGATTATCCTCAGACTCCTCCTCAGATTATCCTCAAACTCCTCAAGCTCCTCAGACTACTCCTCGGTCTAATCCTCAGACTCCTCCTCAGATTATCCTCAAACTCCTCAGATTATCCTCAAGCTCCTCAGACTATTCCTCGGTCTAATCCTCAAACTCCTCCTCAGATTATCCTCAGACTCCTCCTCAGATTATCCTCAGACTCCTCCTCAGATTATCCTCAAACTCCTCAGACTACTCCTCAAACTACTCCTCAGTCTAATCCTCAGACTCCTCCTCAGATTATCCTCAAACTACTCCTCAGATTATCCTCAGACTCCTCCTCAGATTATCCTCAAACTCCTCAGACTACTCCTCGGTCTAATCCTCAGACTCCTCCTCAGATTATCCTCAAACTCCTCAGACTACTCCTCGGTCTAATCCTCAGACTCCTCCTCAGATTATCCTCAAACTCCTCAAGCTCCTCAGATTATCCTCAAGCTCCTCAGACTACTCCTCGGTCTAATCCTCAAACTCCTCCTCAGATTATCCTCAGACTCCTCCTCAGATTATCCTCAAACTCCTCCTCAGATTATCCTCAAACTCCTCAGACTACTCCTCAAACTCCTCAGACTACTCCTCAAACTCCTCAGATTATCATCAAACTCCTCTTCAGATTATCCTCAGACTCCTCCTCAGTCTAATCCTCAGATTCCTCCTCAGATTATCCTCAAACTCCTCAGACTACTCCTCAGATTATCCTCAAACTCCTCAGATTATCATCAAACTACTCCTCAGTCTAATCCTCAGACTCCTCCTCAGATTATCCTCAGATTATCACTTTACATATATATATATCGATAACTAAATAATTACTTATTATACTTTCTTTATTTTTTTTTTAATTTTAAAATAATATTAATATATCTTTCTACGTTTAATGATGAAAAGAGAAAGAGGAGTAAAAAGAGGAAAGAGAAAAGAAAGAGAGAGAGAAAAAAAAAAGAGAAAGAAAGAAAGAAAGAAAAAGAGGACGGCGATAATTTTGTATTGTTTTGTTATTCGGCAGAATGGCGGCTACTTCGTACCCGCCATTCGGCCCCAAAAATGGCGTATTATTCTATTTTTAAACGGTCATGGCGTAAAACCGTCGCATGAGTGCGGGACAAATTTGCCAGGTGTCACTTTTCAATAACCTTAAATTACGCTTTTCTAATTTAAAAAATAACCTTAAATTATATTTGAAGAAATTATGTCTATGATATATGTTTTATGCTAGAATCTTGGAGTTTTCATGCACTACACAAGAGCTCCAAGGTTCCAAGAGTGAATGCTCAATAGCAATTATAGAGATGTACCTTTTCAAAATGACTTTTACTGATTAAATTTAATCAATAGAAGACATTTTGAAAAGGTACCTCTACAATTAGATATACAAGAGATTCAAAGCTTCATTTCAGATAGATTTGAAATTTTGAAACTCTTGGTAGATTTTGAGTGAATGCTGACAATCATCTTTGAGAAGGTTTTCTTTAAGAAAACCTTCTCAAAGAGGTTTCTCAGGAGCCCTGAGGCTCCCTTTCGTAATGATTGGGAGCCTTGGGGCTCCTGAGACGAAGAATGGCTTCGCCGAATCTTTGATCAGCAGAGGCCAAATGAAAAGGCCTCTGCTGATGGATTCTCAGGAGCCCTGAGGCTCCCTTTCGTAATGATTGGGAGCCTTGGGGCTCCTGCAGCAGAGTATCGCTCCGCTCCATTAAATTTTTTAAAAAAAGTGCCATGTGGCAAATTTGTCCTGTTCCCCATCTTTATTATTTTTTTATTCCTTTGAAAAGTGACCCTGGATAGTTTGTCCCTTTCTCCCGTCGCATCCCTAAATTCAAAAATCCCTTAATTCCTGAGGATTTTGGAAAAAAGTTTTTACATGAACATGTGTATATTATATGAAGTATATTGATAAGGTAAAAATCAAATTTTATTGCATATTCATCGAGAAAATAAACTAACGAATCCCTCAAAATTGAGAGGGTAATCCTCCTCCTCTCAAATAAACGTACATACGGGTGCACCCTTAAAGTTGATTCGGTCCGAGATTCTTTTGAGCCATCAACAAATATTCAAGAACTTTTACAAAAAAGAAATGCAAAAAAGTGGGAGCAATGGGCTACGATCCAAAATCTATCGATCTAGCTCTAAACAGACATAATTCAGCAGCAACATTCAATTACGGCGGAAACATACAGATAAATGCAGCAGGAAAGATGTGCTCATCTTTTTCCCAGCTAGATTCATTGAAGTATTCGAAACCTGTTGTCGAACCTTTACCTTTGCTACCATTAATCGAGGTTATCGAAGAGGAGGTTCCTCAAGAGACTAGCAAAAATCAGCTATTCAGATCTCTCAGTTCGGGGCATAACTTTCCAGTTGTAGAATTACCTAATTCGCTAAACCAAGTTGAAAATACAATAGAGGAAGAAGATAAAGAATATTCAGACGAACAATACTTATCAATACTTGAAAACGGAATGACTGTGCACGTCGCTGAAATTCTAAAGCACGAACCAACGACCATTGTTTATAAAGTGTTATGCGGAGCGCAATTCCCCGACCTCCCATATGATATCGTCAACATAATTACAGACGAATTGAATTACTATACTTCGGAATGTCTTGAAAATGGACATGAATTGGATTCATTTCACGTCCAATCTTTAATAGAAAACATAAGAAAGACAGCGGATAAGTCTCTAATGCCTGGTTATCCGGCAAATATGAGCGTAGAAACATATAAAACAAGGTTACTCGAGATTTACAAAGATTATGAGAAAAAAGTCGAATACTGGGACACACAGAGCTTTTTGAACGAAGATTATAAGGAAAGAGCAATCAAGAAACTCAAGCAAGCGCCAAAAGGAAAGGCTCCAAAGTCTCCAGAAGATGAAATGAAAAAGATTAATTTTAACTACGAAAAAACAGAGTTTAGTATTAAGAAAGGACGTTCTGATGACTTGAATGCACTCAAAGCAGCAATGGAACGTCTTAAAAACGGTAATCCAAACGATCCACTTCTTAATAACCCTCCTGTCAATGCAAGAACTGGACTTTCTCGGAATACAGGGCCAACTAAGCTTAATAAGCTTAGAATTTCTAACTCTACGCTTCCAAAAATCGTTAGACCACAAACTCACAACAAAATGTTGCGAAACTAGGCAGAGTATCTATTGTTTTATATTACATGTGTTTATAAATTATTGTTTGATATTTAATTTTACATGAAATTCAAGATGTTTTTCATCTATTTTTTTTATTTCATAGCAATCAATATTTCGCATATTGTATTTTTCTATGCTACTTCAAAATAATATGATTTAGCTTATGGTGAACAAATTTACACCAGAATTCAACCATCAAAATTTAAAAAATTAAACAAACATTAGATTTCATTAAAAATTTTGATGTGAAATAAAGAAAGTATGATATTTCATAAGTCCCAATCTAATAATTACATTAGATCTGAAATTTGTATTTAATATTTATTACGCATTACTTCACAATTCTTCACAAAAATTCAATTAATCCGGATAATAAAATAAATCATAAGATTCTAATAGAGTTTTTTTGATGCCAAACAAGTACGACAGATGTTTGTTGTTTTTCAACTCAACCACAAATACGTGTAAGAAAAAATCGTTGCTAAAAAATATTTTTTACAAGAGTATTTTTTTATGAACAACAATACGCTTAAGCCTAAGAATATTGTTGCTCCTAAATATGTATATATGGATGGAGATAGAACAGAGATTTATGTCATTTGCTTATCAATCGTTAATGGTCTCTCAATGGATCAAATTGATCCAACATTATACCCACAGATACAAGTAAATCTAAAGCAGGATCGCGAGAGATACCAAGTTCAAGGAAACAAAAGTGCTGTTGATCAAATTAACAAATCTTTAGCTTTTATTTATGATTACAATATTGAGCAACAAAGAAAAGATGAAAAAATGAGATACTTAAGCGAAATTGCTTTTACAGATGCTGACGTTCAGCAGTGTCTTCAGGATGTAATCGAAGGCAAAGAAGTTGATTTGAGAACTCCTCAATTTAGAAAAGCGTTAATGCAGAAATTTAGAACTGCAAAGTACGAAGCAATACAAAAGACAGATTATGTACTTGCAGATGCAATTGAACGAGGTATCAACGGTTTAATTGTTTTTGAAAATCAAGAAAAAGTTCTTAAAGCACAAGAAAGACTCTTAAATCAGAAGAGCAAGCGCATGCAAAGAGTGCAAAATAGTATTGATCGTAAAGAAAAATCATGGGATATCGAGATACAAAATACAGAAAATCAAAAGAACAGAGAGATCGATAACCTTAAGAAATGCAAGGAACGAGATCTCAAGAGGTTTGAAAGTGAATGGGCAAAATCCCCTAAACAGCCATTTAGACCTTCAACTTATTTAATTGACGCAAAAAGAAAAGTCGATTTTTACAAGAATCTTGAGCGATGCGATGCTCTTGATGAAGCTCTTAAAGCTGCAAATGATCTTGAGGCTAAAGAAAAGAAAGATTACCAAGACCATCTTGATTTAGAGTATAATAGAAGATGTGGCGATATTGAAAGCAAGTATGATAATAGAATATCTGAAAAAGAAACGTTTTATACAAATACTCTTCAAAGAATGCGTAATCAGAAAGAATCTGATATAAATTCTCTCAAAAAAGGTCTTGCGTTCTTAGAATCCAGACATTTAATGGGCGTTGATGAGTCAATGATAGTTGTTGAAGATAAATCCTCTGATGAAGAAGATTCTTCTCAACTTCCCCCTTTATCTCCAAAACCAAACACAAGTTCACAACCTTCTCCACCTAGAGAAGCTAGAACCACTCAGAGATCACCACGAAGAACACCACATACAGCTAGAACTCCAAGATCTCCACGTTCACCAAGAATTGCAAATAATGAACCAGAATATCAGCTCACAGAGAGCCGGGCAAAGTTTGTTCAGAGAAGAGCTTATAATTACCTTCTTTATACAAGAGCTAACGTTAAATCTCCATCAAAAAGAGTTGTTGATTAATGCTATTATTTTGTTTGATTATTAAATACGTTAATTATTGTTTAATTTTTGCTTATTGAAAGATTGCCTTTATAATTTTTTTATAAATTTTCCAAATTACAATCTTTGCTCAAAACTTTAAATGAGAATCATCCATGAAGGAAATGTCAACATTTCAATTTCCCTAATGGTCTTATTTAGTAAAAAAAAGCTATTTTTGTAAATTCAACAACACATATTTCAATTGGACGTTCAAATTCCTTCCTCTATAGAACAATTCTACATAGCGACTACCAATGTAAATAATTCTATTGATAAATTCTTTAAATAAAGCATCTAATGAGACATTTCAAATTATACATTAAAGTATGAGCATATAGGTAGTATAATAACAAGACTTATCATTTGTTTAACACCATTTGCAATTGAAAGTGTAATACATAATAAAGTTTTTATTCCGATTAAAAATTGGAAAACATTGCAAAATTAAATATCATTGTTTCTTTTCTCAAAGCTTTTTCTGGAGTGTAAAGCATTTTACCTGGATATAACGTACCAAAGAACAATAATTTTGAAAGAACTAAATATCGATCGCTTTGTTTCTTGTTAATATCAATGTTTTTCATTTTAAACTTAGAGTAATTCCTTTTTTGTAGGGGAAGGTTATAGTGAACAGCCCAATTTTTAGGTTCTACTCCTATTTGACCGAGATTTATAATATCAGAATCTTTCGAAGTGCGATCATCAATAAGTATCCAATTGCCTGGTGATGCCTCACCAAATAATTGATAATGGTTTATATATCTTTCTATTTTAGAATACGTAATTGTATAACTTTCAAGATAAACTTTTGAAGAAAGAAAATCAAAAGTTATTTCCATAATCGGATCATTAGCACGAGTAAGAAATCTCAAGCCTGCATATTTAGTAGGGTTCAAAAAAATAGAATCAATTGTTGTTCTCCCTGAACCAGAACTTTGATCATCGATGTATATGGAACTTGAGTTTTTAGCAATTAAAAATCCGGCTCTTGTCAGGTTCTCTTCGTCATAAACTTCTCTCATTGCTGCAAACAAATCATTGAAATTTTTAATATCATTTGGATATGGTCTATATGTAACATTGATTGCAGAAATCTTTTTTAGTGAAGCGGTAAAGCACCAAAAGTACAAGAAAGCCATATTTTGTTTTGTTTTTTCAATAAAAAAATTCTAACTTAAATTTGTATTTTTGCGGATGTTGCTATTTTTGCTTTAGAGATTAAAATCCGAATATTTGAATAGAGTTTTCAATTTCTTCCATGGCAAAAGCAATGTTATAGACCGAAAATAGATTTTTTCGGTTTTCTCTTCAAATAATTGAAAGAATGATACTATTATAGGTTTATTATATTATATAGCATATAATCATGCTATAGCCGAAAATTATAAGTTTTGAGAAGATTGAATATAACACAAATAAATTTGAATGTAAGTTAAATTGCTTGTTGTTTTAATAGCTATTTAATGAGAAATCCAATATTGCAAAATTCAAATTGATATGATTGAAAAGAACAGAAAAAGTCATTCTTTTCAATTCGAATGTGTTTCATTGTATTATAATTATATGGCAAATAAGATATTTAAATTTGATTTTTGAAGGAAAATTCACAAAATTGAATAAATTCAAATAATTTTTATTCAAAAATAAACTAGTTATTTGAGTTTAATACTAATTATCTATTCAAACTACAAAGTTTGTAATTTAAAATATTTTGTGAGATCAGATTGAATTAATTCAAGGTTCTTTTCAATTAATATAAATGACCATATTACGCATTTTCGAACATTTTAAACCAAATATATAAAAATGGGAGACGAATGTTAAATTTGCTACACATGGGGGAGTTGTCTGCAAAGTTTTAGTCTTATCTCTAACAAAAAATTAATTTTTAAAAAATGACCGAATACGTTTCACAGCGAGAAAAAATAAAAGGCAAGATAGAATTTTCTAGACATAAAGAAGTTGTTTACCGAGTTTTAGCTCTTATCTCTAACAAAAAATTAATTTTTAAAAAAATGACCCGAATACGTTTCACAGCGAGAAAAAAAAAAAGGCAAGATAGAATTTTCTAGACATAAAGAAGTTGTTTACCGAGTTTTAGCTCTTATCTCTAACAAAAATTAATTTTAAAAAAATGACCGAATACGTTCACAGCGAGAAAAAAATAAAACTGTACACTGATTTTCATTTTCATTTCCAGTCAATTTACTTATTATTTTTTCTTTTTTCATTTTAATTATAAATTATTTCGTAATACGTTTATTTACGTTACCATTTTCTTTATTCTTTTGAATTCCATACTAGACACTTATAGAATATTTTGATTGTTAACGTACTTCATTAGAATGAATCCTTACAAAGGGTATGTCGATCGAATTTACCTAATTGGTATTTCCAATCAGATTGAAGAAGGTAAAATGACATGGGAAGAAGCTTGCACCCATGTTCCCATCGCCCCAACCCTTCAATCAAATGATTTCAAATATTTAGATGTTTCAAAATCTTTTTTACAAAATCAATTTAGCTTACAGAATATCCCATTGCCTAAAGGCAAGAAAGGTCGTAGGGTCAATCCCTACGACCAAATCAAAGCTCTTGCTGTGATACATGACCACTGGGCCTTTCCCTGTGGTCAAACAAAACAATGGAAACGTTTGAAATTACAACAAATTGATGTATCTTATAGAGAAGTACGCAGATACTTCAAAGAAAATCATTTCACCAAGACGCGATTAGAGCATGCCGGGCCAGAAACAGCAGTAAGATATTGGGCGCTTTCACCCAATCTTATCTGGCACGCAGATGTTCATTATTTTAGGGGTGTTCGTGGCCAGTATATTTATGGCATAATCGACGATTTTAGCCGCAAAGTCCTAGCGTGTATACAAATACCAGATATGCTGGCAGCGACGACAGCGAACGTTGCGGCTTCCGCCTTCATTGAATTTGGCGCCCCTTATTGTTTCTGGACCGACAACCGTTCAGAAAATAGGAGCACCTTTCAAGATCTACTTGATCTTTGAGGCGTCCAATGGCGGCATACAGACTCTCATTCTCCCTACCAAAATGGGAAGATTGAGAGATTCTGGCCGAAATTGGAGCGCTGCCAAAGCATTCAGGCTATTCCCGCCTTTATTTGGGAGTATAATAATAACACACCGCATGAAGATCTCCCAATTAATCCATTAACTGGAACAAATTACACGCCAAATCAAATGTATCAGCTGAAACCGAAATACACAAATGCAGATACAGAAAGGTTGTGGCAAATATGGGATACAGATACAGGCATGACCGCTGTTGACAGATTCACAGCGTAATAATAAACATAATTTTTTAATTTCATTTTTAACAAGTTTTTTAAATGTATGTAATGAATAATTCATTAGAATATGATAATGCACATTGTAACAGAATAGAACAATCACCAAATTTTTTTTGAAATTAAAAAATAAAAGTAAAAAGTATAAAGTAATCTAACCAAATAAGATATTTAAAAGAATTTTGGAAAAAACAGAATAAGGATAATGATATTATTTTAGATACACAATCGATGTACTGAAGAATAATCCGGTAAATGATGATATAAAATTAGATTATTTTACAAGTAGCTAAAAGAATAAAACTATAATATAAAATAAATGAAGTTTAATGAAACAATAAAGGTTAAATAAATAATAAAGATTTTTATTTTATATCAGTTTTGAGAAGAAGTAACAGCTGACAATTGGTAGACAACTTCTTTATGTCTAGAAAATTCTATCTTGCCTTTTATTTTTTTCTCGCTGTGAAACGTATTCGGTCATTTTTTTAAAAATTAATTTTTTGTTAGAGATAAGAGCTAAAACTCGGTAAACAACTTCTTTATGTCTAGAAAATTCTATCTTGCCTTTTTTTTTTTCTCGCTGTGAAACGTATTCGGTCATTTTTTTTAAAAATTAATTTTTTGTTAGAGATAAGAGCTAAAACTCGGTAAACAACTTCTTTATGTCTAGAAAATTCTATCTTGCCTTTTATTTTTTCTCGCTGTGAAACGTATTCGGTCATTTTTTTAAAAATTAATTTTTTGTTAGAGATAAGAGCTAAAACTCGGTAAACAACTTCTTTATGTCTAGAAAATTCTATCTTGCCTTTTATTTTTTTCTCGCTGTGAAACGTATTCGGTCATTTTTTTAAAAATTAATTTTTTGTTAGAGATAAGAGCTAAAACTCGGTAAACAACTTCTTTATGTCTAGAAAATTCTATCTTGCCTTTTATTTTTTTCTCGCTGTGAAACGTATTCGGTCATTTTTTTAAAATTAATTTTTTGTTAGAGATAAGAGCTAAAACTCGGTAAACAACTTCTTTATGTCTAGAAAATTCTATCTTGCCTTTTATTTTTTTCTCGCTGTGAAACGTATTCGGTCATTTTTTTTAAAAATTAATTTTTTGTTAGAGATAAGAGCTAAAACTCGGTAAACAACTTCTTTATGTCTAGAAAATTCTATCTTGCCTTTTATTTTTTTCTCGCTGTGAAACGTATTCGGTCATTTTTTTTAAAAATTAATTTTTTGTTAGAGATAAGAGCTAAAACTTTGCAGACAACTCCCCCATGTGTAGCAAATTTAACATTCGTCTCCCATTTTTATATATTTGGTTTAAAATGTTCGAAAATGCGTAATATGGTCATTTATATTAATTGAAAAGAACCTTGAATTAATTCAATCTGATCTCACAAAATATTTTAAATTACAAACTTTGTAGTTTGAATAGATAATTAGTATTAAACTCAAATAACTAGTTTATTTTTGAATAAAAATTATTTGAATTTATTCAATTTTGTGAATTTTCCTTCAAAAATCAAATTTAAATATCTTATTTGCCATATAATTATAAATACAATGAAACACATTCGAAATTGAAAAGAATGACTTTTTCTGTTCTTTCAATCATTCAATTTGAATTTTGCAATATTGGATTTCTCATTAAATAGCTATTAAAAACAACAAGCAATTTAACTTACATTCAAATTTATTTGTGTTATATTCAATCTTCTCAAAACTTATAATTTTCGGCTATAGCATGATTATATGCTATATAATATAATAAACCTATAATAGTATCATTCTTTCAATTATTTGAAGAGAAAACCGAAAAAATCTATTTTCGGTCTATAACACCATGGCAAAAGCAATTTTCAATGAACCGAAATTGATCGAATAAAATATTGAGTAAAATCAATATAGAAATTATATCGAAAAAATCGAGGAATTTCCAAGCGGATAATAAATTCTGAAGGCACACAAAATATTCATCAGCAGAAAATGATTTAAAAAATCGTGTTAAATATAATGTTATGTTACTGATTCTAGATATTTAGTTATTTTTCAAAATCTTTACATTGAATCTGACGTATCTGACCGAAATTTTGAAGCATTCTATTGAAAAAGAAAGTTTTCAAAATCTTCTGATTGTACTGATTAAAATGATTTACCTTCATCTTCAAACTATACATTCAATTTTTGTGATAATGAAAACAATTGCTTCATTTTCATTAGTAATTCAACTATAGATATGTTTAGAAATAATATTGATTTGATGTAATTTTTTTTTCAAAACTTTAAAGATTTCCATGCATTTCCTTTTTCCATTTCTTATAGGATCGAAAATTGATGATTCATATCGATCTCATAAGCTCTTAAGTGGAGAAGAGCAGCCCGAATTCCTTCGGCCAGATTATTCACTTGTTATCTCAATGAACAATCAATTATTTACATTTAAGTCTGCAATTGTCGAATCTAGCAAGAGAGAATACGTATACTACAAATGTGATGTTACAATTACATCCGAAAGTAAATTTCTAAATAATTATGGTTTTGGAAAATCTACTTCATCTGGCTTCGGCGGAGCACTTTACATGTATGAATCTGTTTTCCAAATTGTTTCCCCTGATCCAAGTAAAAATTCTATTTTTTCAGGAAATTCAGCAGCTTATGGTGGTGCTTTGTGCTTAGTTTCTACAGCATCATACTTATCAAACGCAGTATTCACATCTAACCAAGCATACAAGCACGCAGGCGCAGTCTACTTCGAAAACAAGTTAATCAGCAACGGACGCCTTTCTAACGTTGTTTAGTTCCTTGGCACATCATTAAAGTTCAGTGGCAACACAGCATCAGAATACGGTGGTGCCATCATGATATATGCTGCGTCAGAAGTTTATATCGAGCGTTCTATTTTCAACAGCAACCGATGCTGTTTTTCCGGTGGTGCCATTCGTCTTATGAATGTTGACAGTCTTAAACTTAACTACGTTGTTTTCTCATGCAACGTTGTTGATGCACACCAAACAGAGCTTCATATCCCATATAAACTTCGTCAAGAGAAAGGCGAAAGTATCGATAATGATTTTTCTAACAAAGTCACATCAACACGATTTGTTGGTCGTGGTGGTGGTGCTATTGGATTCTCTTCTGATGACAAGAAAGGAAATCTCATTAATGGTGCTCAAACATATGAAAAGCGACATTTTGAAACACATCACTGTTGTTTCTACAAAGACACATCAACATACACCGGCCAAACATTCGGTGATGGTGCAGCACACGAGATCTTAATTGATGGATACACGGAATTCATTTCATATGATGATTACATATATAACTTCAATCCTAATGAACTTCCATCACAATCAGTTTCACAAGTTGTTCGCACATGGCTTGAAGACGTCACAAGTATGGTTTTTCTTGGCAATCGATTCAACTCAGATCCAAACACAATTGATCTTTGTTCAGGCAAAGAAGACAAAGAATTGACATATCCAACATCTATTTCATATTCTTACGCGACTATTTCTAACGTCGGTGATAGCACAACAAGTAATGTTGCATCACCAACCGAATACACATATGTTGCAACCGCTATCACAAAACTTCCACAAAAGACAGCAAGCTCACAAACTAAATATAGTTCAGCTAAACTGAGGATTGATTCACCGACAAGTTATTTCAATCCATCATTTGTTTCATTCACTATCCCACCAGCAACACCACACAGCACAGCTCATTCAACACCACATTCAACAGCACATTCAACACCACACAGCACTTTCCACTCTACACCACACTCAACAGCATTTAGTACAGCACACTCAACTCCACATTCTACAGTACATTCCACTCCATTTAGTACTGGCCACTCGACATCACACAGTACATTCCATTCTACACCACATTCCACAGCTCATTCAACACCACATAGTACATTCCACAGTACTCCACATTCTACTCCGCATATTACATATTACTTAACTCCATATAGTACTGTACATTCTACAGCGCATAGAACACCATTTAGTACTTTCCATTCAACTCCATTTCAAACTGCTTTCTCAACACCATTTAGTACAGCACATTCAACAGCTCATTCAACACCTCATAGCACATTCCACTCAACGCCTCATATTACAGTTTATTCAACACCGTTTAGTACTATGCATTATACTGCTCATTCAACTCCATTTAGCACTATGCATTCAACTGCTCATTCAACACCGTTTAGCACTGCACACTCTACGCCATCTTCATCACGTATTGGAACACCATTTATAACAGCTCATTCTACCCCACATTCTACAGCTCATTCAACACCGCATAGTACGTTCCACAGTACTCCACATTCCACACCATACATAACATTCCACTCTACACCACATTCTACAGCACACTCAACTCCTCACAGCACTTTCCATATTACTCCGTTCAAGACAGCATTTTCTACACCACACAGTACAGCTCATTCAACAGCATTTAGTACACCACACTCAACTCCACACAGTACAGCATTTGTCACAGTATTTTCTACACCACATATCACAGCACACAAAACTCCTTTCGACACAATGTCATCAACTCCATTTAATACAGCATTCGAAACAGCTTATTCTACACCATTCATCACAACACATCAAGCACCATACAACACAGTTCACAGAACACCCGATTTAACAGTTGTTTCTATTTCTAAAGAAGAACTATCACCTACACCAGCTGCTACATCCACTCTCAATGCCGAAGGAAACACCACAACTAAGAAACGAAGTATCTGGCCAATCATTGTTGGTGCTATCTGCGGATTACTTCTTCTTGCTCTTATTATTTTCTTCATCATTTATAAGAAGAAGAAAGCCGAAGATGCACCTCAAGAGATTTCTGAAGAATCATTGAAGAGTGTATCTGAAGACGAACATATGGAGACATATATTGACACTAACATTTTAGTAACTAATGAAAATCCAATTTGGACTCAATCAATAGAAAATGGAGATGCATTCGATCTTGATTTCGAAGAAAAAGAATCATTCGCTGGAATTGAAGATCAATATCAAGAGCATTAAACCGCTTTTATTCTTTATTTAATTGTTTTGTACAGAAAATTAAATGGTCTTTTATAGTTTTTGGTTTGATGAATATTGAATGATTATAAAATCTGCATGAAATGGCTGTCATTGCTTCTGCTTTGTGAATGCGAGATCATTGCTTAAACTCAGATAATAGACCAACAGATTTCTTAAACCAAAAAGGAAAATCGATATTAATAGCATTCTCTAAAATTAGAAAGATAAATATAAATTACTTATCATATCAAAATGCAAAAGAAAATTGATGTTAAGATTGAATTTAAAATCGAAAATGAATCCGCATAAAATTTATTGCATGATATTACACCTAAATCTTTCGCTAATGTTCCAAATATTTCGAGTTCTCTTAAACAAAAGTGATAATTTCCCAAAGCATTCCTAGCAGTCTGCATGAATTGAATCTTATAAATTGGGCTCGTTGAAGAAATATTGAAATTACGAAAATCGGAATTGGATATAAAATCGTTTTTTTGATCAATTGTAATCCAATTTGTACCTGTATAACCTTTAACAATCCATGATTTTGGAGTTGATGCTGTTGTTCCCTTTCGTACAACAAAAGTATAGCTATTTATTTTAAAAGAATAACCGTCTAGAAAATAAAGTTCGAGATAAGATGAATTTTGATCAATTGAGCACCAATCATTGTTATCAGTGATACCATCTGTAATATATTGAATTCTTACTGAATTTAAATGTGATGAACTTGGGATAATAAGACATTTATCTTTATAATTATGTAATACACCATTGATATCATCATCACTCTTGGGTTTTAGATATTGTCTTATCACCTATTGACCAATCTTTAAAAAGCAATTTCTAATTTGATTCAAAAAAATCATGAAATTTATATTAATACGTGTTTTTCTTCTCTCCTATGATTTGTCAAAACAATTGGAAGGGATAAAATGTATTCGGGCATATGAAATTCAAGTATTGATACCATTGTAAAAAAAAAGACTTGCATTAACGATTATTTTCCACTCAAAATGGGAATAGCTTGATACTTGCAAGATTCATTCTGGAAACTTATATGCGTAGTTCAGATGACGCATTTACATAACTAGATGATCTTATGAATATTGTAAGAAATCATGGTTATTATTTCAGCTGGGTAAATGCAAGATCATATAGGTTCAACTCAATTCAATTTTTTATGTCAAAAATATTTTCAAATTAATCATGTGTTTTATCATTCCTATTGTAACAAATGACAAACAGATTTCTTAACCCAAAAAGTGAAAATGATACTGATGGTATTCTGCATCATTATAAAGACAAATACAATATTGTTCCAAGCTCAACTAATCTTTATACCCCAAGGATTCAATTTATTACCGATGGTGTTATTAATGATAGTGACTGGTGTTCATATGATAAGGAATTCTCATTCTTTGAGTTAGATTTTCTAAAAGGATATACTTTTTTGTTTTTTGGTTATACATTTGTTGTTCGTTCAAAACTTAGTGGGAAAATCCCAAAATCTTGGAATATCACAGGCTATACAGGTAATAATTGGATTGATATCGATGAAAAAGTGAACTATTTATCTGATTCTGATACATGGCATTTCGATGTTAATTCCACGGGAAATACGTTTAATAAGATCCTGTTTAAGCAAACCGAAGCAAATCTTGCTGGAAATCATCATTTTTGTATTAAAGAATTTGAAGTATTTGGTATCTTAACGAAAAATGGTGATTACTGTTCATATAATCATTATTTAATATATGAATCTTCGTTTTTCAGCAATTTTATTTCTTTAATTTTTAATTTTTATTCAAATTAGAATAAAAGTCTTTTTTTCTATCTTCAAATTTATTTCTATGGATATTTATTCTTATGATATGCTTATTTCAGTGAATATATTGAAATGTTAATGAAAGATATCTAGATTTGAAAAATACCACACGAATAGATATATTATTTTACTTCAATGAAAAGTATATAACTTCATGATAACATTATACTTCATTTTCAAAATATTTTACTTATCATATCAAAATGTAAATGAAAGATGATGTCAAGATCGAATTTAAGACAGAAAATGAATTAGCATAAAATTTATTGCATGATATTACGCCTAAATCTTTCGTTAATGCTCCAAATAATTCAAGTTCGCTTATACAAAAGTGATAATTTCCCAAAACATTCTTAGCAGTTTGCGTGAATTGTATCTTATATATCGGTTCTGTAGCAGAGATAACATTGAAATGACGAAACTTGGAATTAGAGCGAATGCCAGCTTTTTGATCTAAAGTAATCCAATTTGTACCTGTATAGCCTTTAATAATCCATGATGTTGGTACTTCTTCATTTCCCTCTCGTACAACAAAAGTATAGCTATACATTTTAAAAGAATAACCATTTAGAAAATATAGTTCGATATTTGATGAATTTTCATCATTTGAACACCAATCATCGTCATTGATGAGACCATCTGTAATAAATTGAATCCTTGGGGAATATAAATGTGTTGAGCTTGGGATAATAAGATAATTATCAAATATAAAAATCAAAACAAGTGGATATTTTTCAGATTTCCAAAAAAATAGCATAAATTTTTATGAGTAAATATGAAATTCATATCAATATTCAGTAGTTTGATTTGATTTTGTAAAATATAAGTATTCTTATAAGAATTTTGTTTTTAGATTGGAATGTAAACTAAAATAGAGGTTAATAATGATTTAAGTACTGAGAACTGACCAATATAGTGTTCGTTGCATGAGAATAAATCTGAATTCTTTGTCAAAATTCCAAATAAATCTATTTCTCTAATACAAAAATGATAATTTCCCAGTAAATTTTGATCAGTTTGTTTAAATCGAATCTTACTCAATGGTATAGATGCAGAAGTCGTATTAAAATGTCGAAAATCAGTATTAGCTTTAAATTTTATTTTTTGGTCCAAATTAATCCACTCAGAACCTGTATAGCCACTCACAATCCATGACTGTGGAATTTCTTTGTCAGGGCCTCCTTCACGCACAACAAATGTATAGCTATACAGTAATAAAGAATAACCCTCATAAAAGTTTAAGTCAAGGTATGATGATTCCGTATCATTAGAGCACCAATCATTCGCATCAATAACGCCATCAATAATAAATTGGATTCTAGGTGTGTTTCGATTTGTGGAACTAGGAATAATATTGTAGGCGTCTCTATAATGGTGTAGTATCCCATCAATATCATTTTCGGTTTTTGGCTTTATATATTTGCTTGTCAATTATTGGAGCTATTAAGGAATTCCACTCATAATTGTTTTTTTTGTATCCGAAATTTTGACAACAAAAGAAAAAGTCCAAAATTAAAAAATTAATTGCCTACGACCGGAGTTGAACCGGCGACCTTGCGCTTACAAGGCGCACGCAATAACCACTATGCTACGCAGGCTTTACATTTATTCAATTTATTTTTAATAAATCATAAATAATAATGAATTAAGAGATAATCATATATAAGTTTCAATTATGCCCTGATATTAAAACTAAATGGCTGATTTTTTTTCCGGGATATATATACATGTTTAGTTAGTTTACGCAAAATTAGAAAACATAGCAAAATTAAATAACATTTGTTCTTTTCTCTTGACCTTTTGTTCTGTGTAGAGCATTTTTCCTGGATATAATGTACCAAAGAATAACATTTTGGAAAGAACTAAATATTTATCTCCGTAATTCTTGTTACCATCAATATTTTTGAGTTTAAATTTAGAGTAATTTCGTTTTTGTGTTGGTAAATCATAATGTATGGCCCAATTTTTATCAACATTTCCTATTTTTCCTAGTTCTATTATCTCATCATCTTTCGTTGTACGATCATCAAGGATTATCCAATTTCCTGGAGATGCCTCACCAAAAAGCTGATAATGATTCATAAATCTTGGAAGTCTGGAATAAGTAATTGTGTAACTTTCAAGAAAAACCTTTGAAGATAGAAAATCCCATGTAATTTCCATAACTGGATCATTAAGTGCAGTAAGAAATCTATCATAAGCATATTTATAGGGATCCAAGAAAATGCAATCAATATTTTCGCGAGTGGAAGGATTTGGCTCAGCAGAAAAAATAGTAGATGAGTTTTTAGCTATTAAAAATCCAGCTTTTGTAAGATTTTCTTCTTCGTATGCTTCTCGCATTGCTGTAAATAAATCTGTGAAATTGGAAATGCTGCCTGAATAATGCCTCGTTGTAACGTTAATTGCAGACAACTTCTTAAGAGAAGTTGAAAGATAAAGAAAACAGAATAGAATCATCTAAAAAAAAATGGGAGATTTTAAATATGAAAAATATTAATTAGTATCATTAAAAATGTCTATTGATTTGTTGTTTGCAAATAAATTTAGTAAATTAAACGTTAAGATTAAAGTAGTATATATGGCGGGTTATGTGACTTTTTTTGTAAACGTAAGAATTCATACAATATTGAATGATTTTTGAACATACTTCCGAATAGCAGATTTTAAAAATTTATGAATAATTTATAAAAAGTTTTTATTCCTACAATTCCTATATTACCATTAATAAAAAGAATATATTTTATAATAGTTTCATTTCGAACATGTTAAAATTTATCTGCATTTCGAAAAATTTTATTATAAATGATAATATAATTTATTTAAATATTTTCTTCTGACATTTTAAAATAATTTATTTTTTTTATTCTTACATAAATGAGTGGATCAAGATTCGTAACCGTCAATCAATTAATGGATGTTCTTTCACCAATTCTTGAAAATGTTAAACAAGTAGATGTTTATTTCGATGATTATGTAGAAAGTTTATATTATAAAGGTAAGTTTAATATTAAACCTATTGCTTTTGCATTTGATAATAAATTAATTGAAAATGCAAAAATTTGGGAATTAATTCCGAATATTGAATTTATAACAAATATTAATGATAAATGGTTTAAACGAATTCCAATCACAAAAGTTCTTTGTAAATTAATGATCAAAACTGAGGAAAAAGAATTTAACGAGTTTAAATATCATCCAAATAAAGTTTCAGAACTAGAAAATGAAAAACTTCAGAAAAAATTAAACGATAGACTTTCAAATGATCGTATTGAAAAAATAAATAAACTAGCAGAAGTTGCATTTAATAATGAAATATTTGATGAATATAACCTTGAACTCAGTGATGGACTTTAAGTCCTGGGCACTTCGTGCCTTGAACTTTAAGTCCTGGGCACTTCGTGCCTTGGACTTTAAGGACCCGGGCTTAATGAGTCATAATTTATGAAATCAATAATTTGATTTATTCTTTCTTCAATAATTTCTATTCTTTTTGTTAAATCATCAATTTTCATTAATGAGGTGATTCTTGATTGAGGAATAGATTTCAAACTAACCACTCCTTTTATTTTTGAAATTTTGAATCCATCAACTTTAAACATTTTATTCAATTTACATGTTGTCAATTCTTCAAATAATTTTTTATTATTAGCATAATAGTCATTAAATTCTTCAACAGATGAAAAAATTTTTGTTTCAGTAATTGGTTTAACAACGTTTATTTTTTGTTGAACATTTTTACTTTCATTTATTTCTTCCTTCTCTGTTTCATTTATTTTTAAAATTGGTTTCATTTATCATTAAATAAAAATTAGAATATAAGTGATGAAATATATTTTTTAATTATTATTAAATCAGAAATGGCTGCAGGCTTCTTTAAGAAACTGTGGGAAGGAATTAAGAAAGCTGCAAGTTGGGTTCATCAGAAAATAATAAAACCCGTTGCAAACTTTTTGGCACCAGTAGCGAAAACGGCAGGAACTATCATAGGTGGAGTATTAGGTACTAAAGCAGGTAATCCAGCGATGGGAGCACAAGCAGGTAACGCAATTGGTGGAATTGCTGAAGGAATACTTAATAAAATAGGAGGTAAATAGTGGAAAAATAAATATTATTTTTATCTCAATATCGGTTGTAGTCGACGATAAACTTTATCTCCTTTATTTAATACTTCCCTTACCGGAACATTAGGTGCTATTTGTTCTGCAACGTCACTAATTGCTTCTTTATTCTTAAATATCCAATTTGCTCCTTTCTTCATTGTTTCCCAAACTTTATGCGCTCCTCTTTTTACTTTATCCCATAATTTTTAAAGAATCCTGCAGCCATAGTTGATTATTTCATTAAAATTAAAAATTCATTTTCATCTTTTAATTTTGATTTTTTATTTCATATAAATGACGACTAACTATTTGGTGCCAAACACTAAACCGATTAATGGAAATGTGTTTCATTCATTCGAAAAGATAAATGAAATATTCGCAAAGAATGACGGTAGAAGATATTATAGAGAACTTGAAAGTTCATGCTATGACTCTGATCTCCATATTTTGATGATAAACAAACTCATTTAAGAATTACAAATCCGGCTCATGATGTGAACCAATTAGGTGACACATATATTAAACGCAAAGTTAAAGCAACTCTAGTTTCAAATAAAGCTTTCACATGTGATGCCGCTTTTAAATGCATGCGTTTATTCGTTGGTTACAAATCATCAAATCAAAGCTTTAAACAATTAGAAGTAGAAACCGAAAGAGGTGATGCCGGTTATCTTCAATGGATTGCGCCCGTGAATCTTTCGCATTTGCAACATATAAACCAAAATCAGAAAGGAAAGTTAAAAAGTTTGTTCATTCGTTATATAATAATGTTCAAAAATATGATAACTCAGTATGTGGTAAATATATTGACCCTTCAGAAGTTTTCAAGAAGCAAATGAAGAAGTTGATGTCACTTTTGATATGATTATTCCGGTAAATGATTTGTTAGCATTTCAGGCGTTCGATGATTATCCTAAATCATTTGGTGAAATCATTCTTAAATATTATGTTTTCAGGGATACTTTAGTATTTTGTCAGGTTGACCCGTTAAGAGTTGCTGATTTACAAAATTACGTTTATGAAAAGATAACTGATGAAAATTATGAAAAGATTATGAATCATGTTTATAAATATGATCGCAAATTCCAACAAATCGGACTTCCTGCCAAATTAATTACAAGCTTAGCCGCTACATCTGCTGACGCAACAGTTGAAGACGTTATTATTTCATGCACAAAGATGGAAGTTTTAGAGGATAAATGCATTACACCAGGATACGGTTTAATTGAAGAATCAGTTAAAGCAATACCACGTTTATTCAGTAAGGAAGATCCATTCATGATTCCAGCTCAACATATTGACGTTCGTTCACTAAATGGAGGTTGCATCACTCCTGAAGGTATCAGTTCAGATTTCTCATACGCTCTTCATAATGTTACAGATGTTGTGTTAGCATTTCCGAAGAATGCAATGCAAAGAACAGTTTTAGAAAATCCAATGCTTCGAGGTCTTCAGGTCACTATAGATTCCAGAAACTTCCCCGATCAAGCGATGACCACAGTGGGTGACATATTCTTTACACGTATGCTTCAAGCTTCTGATTTAGATGGAGTGAATGAATGCACGGAAGAATACGAGGACTCATTAACTAGACCACTGAATGATGATAATGGCACGCCATTAGCTAGAACATGGAAAGACCAAACTTCATTCTTATGCACTATTCCAGTTCAACGTGATGGAGCGGGTATATTCTTTGATGGATTAGAAACTTTCAACTCACAAGTTACAGTACAAGTGAAAGCTTATCCAATCATTCAGGGTGAAAATGACACTTACTGTTCAAAGTGACAAATCCTCCTCAGGTTTGGTTTACTAGGACTACGTATTGGACATGGACACCGGATGAAGGTTTGAAATATCATCCAACAGGTACACCACCACAGTATAGAAGTTCATATGATGAAATATTGATGAATAGAAATGTTTAAAATTATAAATTTATTTTTGATTAAATGGATTTCAATTCTGAAGAATTAACAGATGTATATAATACTACATAGATGATATGATTAATGAAGCATTGAGTGATAATAGAAATGCTCTATCTAAGGAAAAATTAATGAAAATTCCATATTTGAATGTTACTTAAATTCAATCACTGCAGCAATTGGTAAACAAAATAAAGGTAAAACATTAACGATATTAAAACAAATTATCATTATTGCTAACACTTCCCTTCACATGTGTTAATTTATATCAACCGTTCAGGTTCACCTTCAGATGATACATTTGAATCTTTAAAGCATTTAATCAAAATTCCAATTATTTATTTATCACAAGAAGAAGCAGAAGATTATTTAAAAAACTTTTTAATGTATAAAGAATTATATAATACAATCAAGAAGCAAGGATTAGAGGATAAAATTATTGATAAACAACGGGATGAATTATTTGAAACACTTTCTATTTCAAATTTTGATAGAGAATTTTTGCATTCACTAATTTTTCTAGATGATGCCGTGAAATCAAAACTAATAACAATGAGAAATCATATTTTAATCAATTATTAACTCAATGTCGACACATTCAGTGTTCATTCTTTATGGCTGTTCAATACTTTAAAGCATTAAGCACAAACATTAAATCAAACCTGTCCACCCTTTTCATTTTCAGTGGGTTTAGTCGTCAACAGTTGAACGTTATGCTTTATCAAGTGAATTTACCAATGAGCATTAATGAACTTTACACACAATATCAACAATTAGGTGAACATGGAAAAATAATAGTTGATTTAAATAAAGGTTCCATTAAATTTGATTAACTTTTTATAATTAATTTTTATTTTTTATTTATAATTAAACATGACAGAAATAGCAAATCTTCTACAGGTTCCATTAAAACAAGGAACAAACAAAAAGGGTGCATATAATAGAACTATGAAAGTTCCAGACGGAATGAAAGAATTAGTCCACATTGTTGCCGGTCTTCAAAAAGATGTTAAACAAATGAGAAACGTTTTAACATTACCAGAAGCTCAAGCATATGCCAAACGTCATGGACCAAATTGGAAAGCACATGAAGCAGACATTACAGGACCAAATGGAAAGCCTGATGGTATAAATGAAGTTTTCGTTACTGATGGTCAAGGAAATATTAAAGTCATAAATGGTTATAAATTAACAATGACGGATTATCCTAAACGTAAAGCATATAATGAACGTTATCCTATGCAATTTGATGAAAATGGAAAAGCTGTTAAACAATACATTGGAGATGGTGAACATGGTCCAATTAATTCATACCGTTATAATCCATATTCTTATTTCAATGAAGAATTAAACGCTATTGAAGAGGGACCGGATGGATTACCACGATATGTTAATCAGTTTGATGGTCAATATGCAAATTTGAGATCTGAAATTCCAGCTAAGAAATTCTTTAAAGTTGCTTTATTCGATCCAGTGTTCAATGAACAGAAAGAAGCAATGAAAGCAGAATTTAAACCAATTCAAGTGGCAAGAATTTCTTCATCTTCACTTTCAGAAGCGTTCAAGGAATTGATAAAGAAACCACTTTATTCTCAACAAAGTTATAACTTTGATTTAATTAAAGAAAGTGATAAACGTAAATTAGAAAAATCAGATGGTTTTAAGAATGCATGTAATGAAATGATTAAAGATATTGTAAATGATAAAATAAGACTGGAAGAAACTCAAAGCATTATCAATAACATAATTGGTGCAGTTACAAAGAAAGTATAAGCAAACAAGGATGAACCTTGGGATATTACCGTAACAACTAAATAAAACTTTAAATATATTTTTCTTTTTTTATTCAATTATAAATGAGAAGACGTTTCACAAGTCAAAAGAACACAAACGCAAAAGCAGAGATTACGGTTGGTTATAACGTAAATGATGATAAATCACGAATTATTCAAAATGTTAAAGTTAATGTTAGTCCTGAATTAACAAGGTCAGCAACTCAACCAAATTTATTAACTCGTGACTTACCAAAGAAAGAGGAGGAGCAAAATAAAGAAGATGGAGATCCAATCATTTTATCTGAACCAGGTAAAGAACCCGTTGAAATCCCCACATATCCAACATACCCCCCACCTCTTTCATCAAACATCGAGAACCCAGGAATCTATGATTCCAGTCGCAATGCGCCATATAAAATAGACATTAATTCTGAATTAATGAAAATTTACCGTGATATAATAACTGATAATTATGATTCAATAATAAATTTAATTGATCAATCCGGTTTAATTATTTTACCTTATGAATCATTAATTCACATTATCGCCATTTTTTGTGATGTTCAAGATTCAGACGTGAAGATTCAATTTTTCATAGATGATGAGGTTTCATGCTGCGGAACAGTTGCAAAAATAAATCCTATAAAGGATATTAGCACAATTAAGATATCAAAGAACGGAACAACAACTGAACTTCATTTAACATATAATGATATTTATAATAAAATAGTTGATGAATATAAAATATCACTTGAAAAATTCTTTGTTAAGGCCATTTAATATTCAAGCATTAACATTATCGAATAATAATCCTTTGAATCATAATCGATAATAATTGACCTTTCACCAGTTTCTATCGTTTGTTTTATTTCTTTTTGTTCCCCACTATCTGGATCAGTCATTGTAATTGTTTTTGTTATAGTATCAGCTTTATCTTTAACTTCAATCTTTTTTCCATCGGGATATTTAAACCAAAATTCCAAAAATTCGATATTGTCAATCTGTTCATATTTTAATCTATCAATTACATTTTTAATACCATCTGAAAATCTTATGAAATGGTCATTATATGGGTTTGATTGAACTAAATTTGAATGAAGTGAAATATAACCCGATGATGAATATGACATTGACTCATATTTTCTGAAAACACTAAAATTTATAACATGAATGAATTTCTTATTCGTTGAATTTATGAATTCTTGAGGTAATCTTATTCTAGTTTTATTTATCACTGGAAAATAACGCTTTACCATATTTTTAATCGTAATAAAAAATGTCAATTATCAATATTATTTCGAATAATAGTTGTGAATTAAATTTAACAGTTAGTGGAATTTATAATGTTACTCTCGTTTCTGTGAGTGGTAAATTTAATCCCATTCTTTTAGACCCTTCAGATTATATATCATTTATTAAAGATGACCATGAAAAAACGTATGATATGTATATAAATAATGTGATAGCGAAATGGGATATTAACATGATTTTAAGTTATTTAAATGAATCATTTATCGTATGGTATGAAGAAAATTTTAAATCAAAACCTGATAAACTTTTTGAACTTGATGAAATAAATAACCTTATTAAATTTCCACTGAAAATTAAATTTTGTACTCCTCACCTTCGTTCATTGTTGGGGATATTAAATTTTGAAAAAGATGTTGGGGATGTTTTGTATTCTGACACTGGTTCCAATTTCATTTTAATCAAATGTGATAAAGTTAATACCCCAATGAGATTTTCACATCAAACATTAGACCCTAACTCTTACCCATCAATACAAAACATTTTATCCATCAATTTAAACATATTTTCTTTATCATATCCGTTTCAATTATCCGGGAATTCATTTATTCTTCATTCAAAAGATTTATCAAATATTAAATTTAGAATAACTGACCTATTTGATTGTGATTTAGAATTTATGAATGAAATATTATGGCAATTTCAAATAGAGAAAATAGCTGATGAGATAACGGATTAAATATTTATTTTTAAATCATAATAAATGATTAAACAACAGCAACCACAACAACTTAAGGCACAAAGCACCCAGGTCCCTCAGACCATTACATACGCCATATATGCATATAATTCAAAGACGGCAGAACAAACGCAAAGGTTGAAATATGGAGATTTGGAGATAGTATTGAAAAATGACCATTTCGAATTCGTTTGCAAAGGTGGTGCGGTGATATCAAATATAAAAGAAATTTTATTTATGAATTCAAAAATTAAAGGAATAACGGATGATATAACATCAATTCCACCAGAAGAACAAAGATATTACGCATTAAATGCATTTCCTAAAGTTTTGAAGATTGGAAGATTTAATTTAAATGAGGAATTCATAAAAGGTTTCCTAAATGACATAATGGAGAAGGCAAATTTGGTTTATGTTGATGAAAAAGATAATGAAATTAAAGAAAAGGTTGAATGGTATCATGAATGGACATCGGAGACTTTTAAAGTTAAAGCTGATACAAAATGGGTTTCAGGATGTTTAGACCTTAAAGCAGATAAGGAATACGTGGATAATGAGTTAATGAAGAAAGCAGATAAGGAAAAAGTTATTTCATTCATTAATACTGAGTTAGCAAAGAAAGCTGATATATCATTTGTTAATGAAGAAATAAAACAATCAAAGGTTTATTTTACCCCATCATTTTTAAATTTTATGAAATCATCAGATAAAACATTTGAAGATATTGAATGGTTATGTTTCGATGGAGTGACCATGTATTTATTTTATACAGGTGGAGTGCTTTATTATTTTAAAACAAATGATTTTAAAAACTATGAATCATTTACTCCATCCGTTTTGAATCCTGATACACGAGAGCCAATCATTAATCCAAGAATTTTATATGTTGAATATAATAACGGAAAATTTATGGGAATGATAACGGATGGAGATGATTTTTGCCCTTGTTATTCATTCGATTGTATCCAATGGTTCAAATGTAATTTAAATCAAGATGTTAAATTTAAATATTCAAATAATCCTATTAGATGTGTTAATAATAAATGGGTACTAATTTATGAAAACAATCAAATTTTCATTAGTGAGGATGGGATAAATTATTATATGTTTAGTATGATGTCATCAGATTTGAAAATTGATTATAGAAGTAAATGGTATTACATTAACAACATGTATTATATCCTACAAAATGATAAAATTTATAGATCATATTCAATACCATTTGGTCGTTTTGAACAAATTTTTCAAGCTGATGGAGACATTGAAGCTTTATGTTATGCTTCAAATGTTTGTGTTCTTGTTTCAGGTAGTATGGTGTATTCATATCCTGTAAGTTATAACAGACATATTTATTTATCACAAGATTTTTCACAGGATCCAGAGAAAACACCAAATTGGGAATTGGTTTATTCATTCACTCCAAAATTTACTCGAAATTATAGATTTACAAATTTGTTTTATATTGATGGGTATTTCATTGCTTTTGGATGTGGTGATTTAGTAAATATCAGTAGTGATGGAAGAAATTGGTCTGAAATCACAAAATTTCAAGATGTTAAAAAAGCAATTTTCAAAAATAATATGTTAATATTGATGATAATACCAATTTTAACGTCTTACACGATTTCAATATTATATAATAAATTCAATATTCATAATGGATTAAAGAAGAAAGCAGATAAGGAATATGTTAATACTGAGTTAAAGAAGAAAGCAGATAAGGAATATGTTAATACTGAGTTAAAGAAGAAAGCAGATAAGGAATATGTTAATACTGAGTTAAAGAAGAAAGCAGATAAGGAATATGTTAATACTGAGTTAAATACAATGCTTGAGATAATTTACCCCATTGGTTCAATATATACATCAATGAATTCAACAAATCCGGCAACATTATTTGGATTTGGTACATGGCAGCAGATAACCGATCGTTTCTTATATTGTGCTAACTCATCAAAACAAACCGGTGGAAGTAAAACAATTACGGGCGAAAATTTACCTGCTCATAGTCATTACGTTAATTTAAACACAACCGAAGCAGGATGGCATAAGCATAGATATTGGGATTGGTCAGGAATGACAAAAGGTAAAGGATATGATGTTAAAGATGACGTGAAATTTGCTATTAATTGTTACTGGAACGATACACAGGGTTCAGGTAATCATACACATAATGTTTCAGGATATACACAAACAACGGGACAAAGTAAAGAATACATGCCACCATTTATGACTGTATTCGCATGGTATAGAGTTCAATGAACACACTTAACCCAAAGGGTTTAGGCTTACCGAATGAACTAAATATATTTTATGTCTGTAATTAATTAGGTAATGAAGTAATGGATGAACTACAGAAAAAAAGTTAAAAGCTTGGGGTCGTTTTGTACAAAAATATTGTGAGTAAATGATTTAGGTTATTCAATAATTAATTATTTTTGAAGAACTGAAGGGGTCACCAGGTCACCAGGTCATTTAACTTCTCTGAAAAAATGTGACAACATGACATTTTGACAACAACACAGGAGGAAGGTAGTTATAACTTATTTTTGAAGAACTGAAGGGGTCACCAGGTCACCAGGTCACCAGGTCATTTAACTTCTCTGAAAAAATGTGACAACATGACATTTTGACAACAACACAGGAGGAAGGTAGTTATAACTTATTTTTGAAGAACTGAAGGGGTCACCAGGTCACCAGGTCATCAGGTCATTTAACTTCTCTGAAAAAATGTGACAACATGACATTTTGACAACAACACAGGAGGAAGGTAGTTATAACTTATTTTTGAAGAACTGAAGGGGTCACCAGGTCACCAGGTCATCAGGTCATTTAACTTCTCTGAAAAAATGTGACAACATGACATTTTGACAACATTTACGAAAATATGATGCAGTCCAAAAATAAAGTTAGTTTTAAAATTATTTTTATTTTTTTATTCCTATATAAATGACAGCAACAAACAACAACAGCAACTTTATCGTTTCTGATGAAAAAGTTATTGATTCATTAGCTGAGGAATTAGTTGTGGCAGAAACTAAAACCCTCAACGAAAGAATTGGTGAAAACATGATTGATTTACATAACTACCTCAAACATGATGGAGGAAGAGGAAGGAAAACTGGTGTGGCTTTATTAGTAAATAAAATTTCAAATTTAACGATTATTGATGTTGATATCAATAAATCATACAATGATGAACTTAAAGAAACAGTTAGAAAAGATATTTTATCAAAACTTTCGGATAAAGATGTTATCGTTAAAACCGCATCAGGAGGTCTTCACATTTATTGCAACACTAATTTCTTCTATGCAGTTTCGAACAGAATGATTAAATGTTATTCCTGCAATGATTATGATATTGACATAATGACTTCTATTGATGATTCAAAGCGTTCATTAGTGGTTATGGCTGAATCAAGAGTTCGCAAGAATGCAACAGAACCAATCAATACATACTCATTCATTCGTGGAAGTTATGATTCGACATTAACTAGAACAGTGAATGATATATTAAATGATTTGAATATTAAGGTAAGAGTTGAACAGAAGAGCGAAGAAATAAAGAGTATAATGAATGAAAACAAAGATGTAAACATTGACGATAAACTAGCTCAGAGCATAGTTGATGGCATCTGTGATTTTGAAGTACATAATGATGGTGGAAACATGAATTTAGAAAAAGAAATAACATTGTTCACACTGTTTCAAGCTATTAATTCGTTACCTAATCATTTAATTAATGAAGCGTACGATAACGTTTATAACTTCTGCAATTTAACAGAAAATGCAAAAAGTAATTTTGAAAAAGCACGTGATAGATATGCATATTTAATGACTTCTCCATTTGTTTTAGTGAAGATTTTAAAACTTTATCAAAAGGAATATTATGATGAATATGTTTTACCTTTATTACGTAAGCCAAAAATAACATTTGATATCAAACTTGATGACTCGTTTTTGATAACAGATATTAGACGCAAGGCTGAAAATCATCAGTATAAAAACAGCTCTGAAGTAATTGAGGATTTATCACGTGTAATCCGTTTTGTAGATTGTGGAAATAAATATTTCATTCAAAAGGACTATAATATCCACGACAAAATGAATCAAATATCATTCGTTCTTCAATCAAACATGAAAGAGTCACTCAAAATGATTAAATTATTTAAAGAAGAAGGTAAAACCATAACAGCATGGGACGTACTACTAAATCAATTGTCTTCATTAACCGTTAAGGGTGTTTGCTTTAAATCTGATTCCCCATATGTTTTCTCAACGTTTCAGGGTTATAAATACAACGTTCTCGAAAAAGTAGATTACTCAAAAATTGAGATGTTTATGAATTTCATTAAAGAAGCCATTTGTGATAATAACGATGAAGTGTATAAATACCTTCTCGGCTGGATTGCATCAATGATTCAACATCCTGGAATCAAGAATGAAACAGCAATTATTTTGAAAGGACTTCAGGGAACAGGTAAAAACAGATTTACAGACATTATTTCTGAACTTCTCGCTGGTTATTCATGTAAAAACATTACTGAAATAAGTGAGCTAACGGGTAATTTCAACTCAGTAGTTGAAAATAAAATGTTTCTTGTACTTAATGAACTCAAGAATGTAGGTGAAGATAGACTCGCAAACTTCAACGCTTTGAAATCAATTATTACGGATAATGAGATTAGAATTAATGAAAAGAATCAACCCAGAAGAACTGCTCAGAATGTTGCAAACTTCATTTTCGTAACTAACAACGTCTACCCTGTCAAAATTGAAGTTGGAGACAGAAGATACGTAGTTTTAAGGGTTAATGGTAAATTCAAGGGTCAATTTGATTACTTCAAGAATTTAATGGATTCATGCACTAAGGAATTTTATGATAACCTTTTAACATATTTTATGCAATATGACCTTTCATCATTTAATGTACGAATCATACCGATGACTGAAGCCAAACAAGATTTAATAGAATTATCAACAAATCCTTTAGATGAATGGATAAATACACATTATGATGAATTGTGTGCAGGTATGACGTGTAAAAATGCTCTATTCTGCAAACCATCAGACATGAAAGACAAGAATTTTCAAATGAGCATTAAGGATAAATGTGATAGGAAACAAAGAAAAATAGATGGTAAACAAACATGGTATTATGTTTTGAAAGAAGAAATGAAAGGATTATATAAACAAATTGAACCAAACGATAATGAGGATTCATTTACTGACGATGAAATACCTGTGAATGAAGCTTTATAAAGTATGACTGGAATTTATTTTGCCTTCCTCCTGTGATGTTGTCAAAATGTCATGTTGTCACATTTTTTCAGAAAGTTAAATGACCTGGTGACCTGGTGACCTGGTGACCCTTCAGTTCTTTCAAAAATAATTAATTATTGAATAACCATGATGTTGTCAAAATGTCATGTTGTCACATTTTTCAGAGAAGTTAAATGACCTGGTGACCTGGTGACCTGGTGACCCCTTCAGTTCTTCAAAAATAATTAATTATTGAATAACCCATGATGTTGTCAAAATGTCATGTTGTCACATTTTTTCAGAGAAGTTAAATGACCTGGTGACCTGGTGACCTGGTGACCCCTTCAGTTCTTCAAAAATAATTAATTATTGAATAACCCATGATGTTGTCAAAATGTCATGTTGTCACATTTTTTCAGAGAAGTTAAATGACCTGGTGACCTGGTGACCTGGTGACCCCTTCAGTTCTTCAAAAATAATTAATTATTGAATAACCATGATGTTGTCAAAATGTCATGTTGTCACATTTTTCAGAGAAGTTAAATGACCTGGTGACCTGGTGACCTGGTGACCCCTTCAGTTCTTCAAAAATAATTAATTATTGAATAACCCATGATGTTGTCAAAATGTCATGTTGTCACATTTTTTCAGAGAAGTTAAATGACCTGGTGACCTGGTGACCTGGTGACCCCTTCAGTTCTTCAAAAATAATTAATTATTGAATAACCCATGATGTTGTCAAAATGTCATGTTGTCACATTTTTTCAGAGAAGTTAAATGACCTGGTGACCTGGTGACCTGGTGACCCCTTCAGTTCTTCAAAAATAATTAATTATTGAATAACCCATGATGTTGTCAAAATGTCATGTTGTCACATTTTTTCAGAGAAGTTAAATGACCTGGTGACCTGGTGACCTGGTGACCCCTTCAGTTCTTCAAAAATAATTAATTATTGAATAACCTGAAACCATTAATGAAAACATTATTTTTGGGTTATTTACACTCATTACGATGAAGTCATGACAAATCATTTCCGGGACTGTTGTCAAAATGTCAAGACCTTCAGGTCTCGTCACACAGTGACTGTTGTCACAAACTTTAGAACAGCATAATTTAAATTTTTATTTTTATCATAAATGAATACCCCACAAGCTCAAAATTTACCACGAATCATAACAAGGGAGGAAATGATAAAAATGATGCGAGAACATGTTAAAAATAACAAACCACTAAAACTGAGAAAATGTGGTTATGCAGTAATGATGGAAAGAGAGATGTTGTCGAAGAGGAATAAAAATTAAATTTGGATAGAGTTTAAAAATTCATCTTTATTAAATTCATCTCTTCCAATCAATTTATTTATTCTATTAAATTCTTTTATTTTTGCTTCACTCAGTTTAAGGATTGAACGGTAAGTTTCTAATTTTTCGATTATTTCTTTATCGTTTTCAACCCCACCACATTGTGGCTTCTTTTTGTAATAGCATATTTTTGATTTAATTCTGTTTAGTTTCTTTTTATATTCATCGTTACTCATTTCTTACGAAATAAAAAAATTAAATATTATTTAAATATAATGGAGTAATAAAATAAATCGGAATTTCTATTAATTTATTGTCAACTTCAACTAATGCATTGCCGTTAATATATCTAACAAATTCAGCTATTGTGTCAAATCTTCGTCTTCTTTTTGTCATTGATTTATCAGTTTTTCCATAATCGAGATGAATCAAAACTTTATCCCCTTGTTTAAAATTCATGAGCCCTGAATTAATTTGTTCACGTTTAACATCATTCAACCTTTCCATTTGTTTTCTAATATATTCCCATTCTTTTGAAATATCATTTTTCATTTCCACTGGTTTCATGTTAATAGTTCTATGCCATGTATTATTGTAATAATATACTAACTGCTGTATGATGGAGTCATGATTTCCATCCCAGTATATCTGACCGTTAACCCCTAACGCATCTCTAAGAGTTCTCATTACCGCATCAACTATTTTATTATGAAACGTATATGGAGAGGATGAAAAGTAAAAATTAATTTGTGGGAAATAATGAATCATAGCTGCCTGAAATCCTTTATCGCCATCACCCCTGATATTATCTACTCTTTCCTGATCTAGTAAGTATTGTATAGCTCTTCTTGTTTCCTGTTCTGTTTTCCCTTTCACCGGAATGCAGTATAAATATCTAGTGTTAATGTTAATGGCAAATAAATAAGTAATATTTCCTTTTGAATATTCCAGATGATCGATTTCGTATGAATAAGGTGAAGGTGCAAATGATGGACGACTAAATTTTTCTTTTAATGGTTGAATTTTCGGGTCAATTGGTTTATTTAATATCTTGAAATCCTTTTTAAAATCTTTTTGTTTCTTTAATGTTTGAAATGGATATAATAAAGTGAATGATGAAGGATTAACTGAAGGAGGAGGCGGTACTGTCGTTGGAGGTTTTGGTGTTGCAAGTGGTTTAATTTTATCTGCTTTGATTTTGGATTCATTCCCCCCTTCATTAATTCTGGATGTATTCTATTCATTTGTTTTAAATATGCTGTATATAAAGGTTTGATATACTTTCCCGCTTCGAGTTTATGTTGAAGGATGAATTCCAAAAGTTGATCTTCATTTAAAAGTCGGGTTGAATATGTTTTAACTAATGAATCATAAATTAAAGCTTGTGCTTCATTTATGAGCTGCTGAACGTCCAAACTTTTCTCTTTTGGCTTTTGCGGTTCAGGATTATATAAATTATATAATTCATCAATATCTTTTTCAGTTAATACTTTATTTTTGAAATCTTTCAACTGTTTAAGTTGTGATTTACTTTTTCCCTTTGAATATTTTCCTTCTTTAATATTCTCTCTTAAACGTTTAATTATTTTATCATGATATTTCAAAATTTCGTTTTTATAATACCGATAGTATTCATCCATATCATCACCCGTTATATTTTCATCATTTTTTGAAGATATGCTTTTAAATCATAATAAGTAAGAAAATTTTGATTAAATACTAAATCATCAATTAAATTTTTTAAATCTACGCTATTCATTTATATAAAAATAAAATAAATTTAAGGGTGCCCGCCTCTTTGTCTCTTCTGTGCATTTCATTAAATAAATGGCATACAACATCCATTTTCACAACATACAGCTTAGTGTGTGCTCCTGTTAATGCAGTCTTACCAATTGTTAAGCGAGTCATTGACTCATTTTTAAGTTGTAAATTAATATTCTGACCATCAAATATCACTTTATCATTTATTATATCCAAATAATTTTTAGGTGTTAATTGCTTATTTTGTCTAAACTAACACCTTTTTTCATTTTTGTGCTATCGTTTTAAGGAGTCTTCACCAATCATTCCGTTGAATGATGTATAACATTTAGGACATAAAGCAACATGTTATCTACCTTGTTTCTCAATTGCTAAACCAATAATTTTTTCTCATGTGCTTTTTCTTCAGCTTTATTCTTTAATTAGGTTTAAATTTCTCATCAAAACAAAAGAAATCAAAAGGTGCGAATTTGAAAATGTTTTTTATCATAAATTGTTTATCGGTTACAATCGCTTGAAATGCTTGAGTGTTAGGAAGACTTGGATCGCCAGCGATTGCCCAATAAGATGAATCAGTATCACCTTCAATGAAATGAAAACGATTAACATTCAAGCATTTATACATGAAATCATAAATGAAAACCAAATACCAGTATTTAGCATTATCTAAAGTGAAAAATGCCTCTTGTAAACATGTTTCACATCTATAAAATCTATCTTTGAGCATCACTTGATACATATCCTCTCCTATTTCTCTTATGTTTTTAAACTTATTTGACATACATGCAACGCGTGCCTTTTGTGCATTCATTATTTTAGTCTGTGCGTAATTTTGTGTATTCATTGCATCGTAACCATATGATCCATTAAGTGAAATTTTGCAAAATAAACTTTTTCCTTTATTTCCTTCTAATTCAGCCTTTTGTCTTTCGTTCATAAATTTGTTCGCAAATTCATTAAAACAAGTATTTTTCGTAAATGTTAAAATTGATTGAATATCATCGATGATAAAATGAAATCTGTCTATTAGATACCAAAGATAATAAGAAGAAAATGGTTGATATTGGTTGTGTGTTGATGCTAACTGAGTTAATTTTCTCTGTTTTTGGTCAACTGGTAGATTGTTTGATTTCATGTAATTATACATAAAACTGCCAATTGTTTTTTCATCTGTGATAATATCTAAGTTTCTTATTATCGGTAAAAAGTTAATGTAATCATTAATATACTTTTCATCAATGTGACCCTTTACTTCAGCCACGAATAAAGTATTTTTCTTTCTAATAATTCCTAAAGCTTTTGCTTTCTTTGTTGCTGTATCACAAATTAAAACATCTTCTAATCTCCCCGGCATATACATTTTATGGTCAGTATATTGAATGAAATCATGAGGATTAGATGAAAATGATGAAGGATATAATGAATTAAAGTCAACTCCAACGAAATGAGTCATGATGTTGGAAGTGTCCTCATTTGATACAGTTTTAGTTTCTGGATTATATGAAAGTTTATTAATATGGGTGATACCTTTAAGATTAACACGATGTTGAACATTAGAGAGACCACCAGTAATTCCATTACGGAGGATGTGATACGCTTCCACTGAATCTAAAGTCATTGGTAAATTATTTTTTAATGCATAATTTCTTAAATTGATTCTTAAACGTTGAACATCTTCATCTTTATTTGATTTTACGACATTGCAATAACAACACATTAACTGACAATTTTCTTTGGTGTGTGGTTTTTCATTATCGATTCTATCCAATGTTGGTTTATTTGCATATGTAAACGCTTTACCACACATTTTGCATTTAGATGAAAGGATTAAATCGTGATAATATTGAAAATCATCCATTGAAACATTGTTTTTGGTATCTCTTTTCGCTTTTTCATCTTGTTTCTTATATGATTCAATTTTATATTTCCAATACTTTTTCGTTAATTCAAAACTTGATTCCACATTTTCTTCTTCTGGATATGTTTCGTTAGGATTGAAGTTCTTATATGCTAACGCGTAACGAATCATTGATGCATTAGATGATAATGAAAGATTATGAAGCATATCAATTTTATAAACAAATGTTTCTTCAATAATTTTATCAATTGGGTCAATCATAATTTCAACATCTTTATTGCAATAATGAATAAAATATTCTAATCTATTCTCAAAATTTTTAGCATCATTGAGATATATTTGATAATCACTATCTGATATAGTTTCTTGTGTTAATGCTGAATAAAATGAATCTTGAGTGAATGGTTCCTCTTTATATAATTCATCTTCGTAATTCTCCCATGTGATGAATTGATATGGGAAGAATGATTTAATACGTGTTTTATTGTTTCCGAAATCTTGAGTAAATTGGTCTAATGTTCCACCCGCTATATAATTTCTGATGTCAATAAATCTCAATTCATATGGAACGTTTGTTTTCTTTACAATGATTTGCTTAAATTGAGAAGAAGAACCCAGCATTGATTTTATCTTCCATTTTGCAGTATTTAAATCACGAAGAATTAAATTTAAATCAAACTTTCCCGAATTAAAACCTATGATATTCACTTTATTGAATTCCTCATCTAAAAGCTCTTTCATTGCTTCCTTCTGTTTCTCATTTAATGTATGGGACAAAGTCCCCACCGTTTGTGGCTTCATTAATTCTTCATATTGTTTAATATTTGATTTAGCAACTAATGAACAGGTTGAAAATAAAAATTCAATCCAATCAGAGATGAACGAATCACTTGATGTTAAGCAAAAATTCCTCGTAAATGTTTTATCGTTTAATTTAACCGTTGATGATACCATGAATGGTTTTAAGTAAGCGTTCAAAGTTGCACACTCAGAAAGTTGTAATTCTTCTTTAGTCTCTAATGTTTCGAAGTCAAAAGTAATATAATATCTTGTCGGTTGATAATATTCCTGCAAATTATGAGCTAATAACCACTGATATATCTTCTGTTTCGTAATATGTGGTGCATATGGTTGCTGTGTCTTTTGCAATTGAACGTCTTGAATTAATCTTCCATTATTTTCTTTACATTTCTCACAATGTTTTAAAAATCTTCTTTGGTTTTTCCTTTCTGGATCATCACGGATAGAATATACTTCTTCTTTGCAAAAGGGGCAAACTTTATATCCTGTGAGTGCTTCAACGTCTGTTATTCTGTCAGCGTGAAGTTTTCCACATGGACTCTGTGTTAATAAAATATTTACTGTTTCAAATTCTGGATCTATCATTATTGATTCCACTAATGGAAAGTCTACCTTGTTAATGTCTACGTCTTCTGGTTGAGGGTCACAATAATAAAAATCAATATTAACGTTTAACATTCTTGCTAACCTCTCACTTTCTGATGAAATGTCAAATCCTTCATATGCATCTATGGCTTCATTTAAATAACTTCTACGAGTTTTAGGATTAACACCATCAGGAATGTTATAGAAGCGTTTAAATAACCTTCTACCTTCGGCTCTTATTTGATTATCATTCATTTTAGCTGTTCCATTTTTGTTCATTTATGTAAGAATAAAAATTAAAAAATAAATAAAAATAAAATTTATTTTTTTAAAGTCCGAGACTCAGAGAGTCCAGGGCTAAAGTCCATAAAATGAATTAAGAACACATAAATTTTTATCATCTGCGACGTGACGAATACATTTTAATTTACTCAAGAATGCGTACCCTGATACATTAAATCTAATTCCTGTCTTATTTAATTTCACAACTTTGAAAAGGAATGTATGAATAGCTATAAAATGATGAGAAGATGTTTTATGAGTTGCTTCCATTTTTTCTGAAATAAATGAATAAATATAATGTTTATAAGTTTTCATATCTTTTATGTTCTTAATAACGAATGGTATAGACCTTTCAACTTCGTCTTCCTTCGGTGCTGTTCTTTCATATGAAACATTATTGGTATCTTCAATAATGAAACCACAATCGCATAAAATTTTATATGTACCAATTGTTTCTTTTGATATTTTATCTAACAAATCAAAAACTTTATCAACACCTGTACATTTATTTAAATAATAATTTGTGTAAATATCATGGTCTTCTTTCTTAATCGTATTTGTTGCATATGTTACATTTTTCAGTGCTTTTTTGAATTTTTCAGAATCAAGAGGAGGTGAAAGTAATATACATGGATAATCTCCATCGTCAATAAACTGAAGCTTATGTTTATGAATAAATTTTGTGCCTTCTTCTGAAAGTGTTTCATCAATATCACCATCTAATAAATTTTTAGTTGATTCCAAAAAGTAATTTTTATATCTTTCCTCATGTGATTTTTGAACTTCTGATTCTGAAGCTGGGATATTCATTAAACCCTCTACTTCATTCTCATTATATTTTTTCAACTTCTCTTAATTCCTTAATTTTTTCATCTATTTCATCTCTTATTTTTTTCAGTCTTTCAATTTCAATTTCATCATATTCATCATCTTTAATTCGTTCTTCATAATATTCAGGGAAAACATTAGGTTCTTTAGGTTTTTCTTTTTCTTTAGATGTGGGATATAAGAAATTTATAACATCATCTTTATTTATTTTTCCATCATAATCAAATTCATTTAAAAACTCCGCGAATTTTTGACAATTTCTTAAATAATATTTACTAACTTCATAACCCGCCTCCTCTAATATATCCTTTATTTCCTCGTTTGTGAATCCTAATGTTTTCACGTCGTTAGTTTTGACACTCATTTTCTTACGAATTAAAAAATAAATTTTTCGAAATGCAGATAAATTTTAACATGTTCGAAATGAAACTATTATAAAATATATTCTTTTTATTAATGGTAATATAGGAATTGTAGGAATAAAAACTTTTTATAAATTATTCATAAATTTTTAAAATCTGCTATTCGGAAGTATGTTCAAAAATCATTCAATATTGTATGAATTCTTACGTTTACAAAAAAAGTCACATAACCCGCCATATATACTACTGATTAACAAAATTGAATGTATAGTTAAATTCTATTTATATTCGTTAATAATATACAATTATATGATTTGTGAATATTAATATTCCAAATTATTGTCACCGTTACTATTCAAAAGCAAAGAATTAATAAAATAAAAGTACTGGATTATGATAGTGTTGATAATATACATAAGAGTAAAGGGCTAAACTCAATTTGAATCTGATCGTGATCAAACATTTGAACTTTACTCTATATGCAATGGAGAATGGATATTCAAAATATGTAAATCTTATGAATTCAAAATTGCTTGGTTTGAATTCTAAACAAAATCAAATTTTTACAGTACAAAATTAGAACAACAAAACTACGCAGCCCAACTTTGAATTTGATCGGTTTTTTACATTCAATTTTGTCATCTGATCAAAGCTACAAATTTAGAATATATCAGAATTGTTAATATAGTGACTCTTTAAGTTATGGTTTACTTCCTCTCAAAAGTCGTTATATTTTGTTAACAATTCCAAAAAAAATAATCGTCACTCAGAATAATTCTATCTTTTTTCACTATTTTTTAATAATTTATTATGTTCTACATATTTGTATCATTTGTTCATATTCCAAATTGTTCTTTTCAAAAATTTCAAAACTCAAATGCATTTACTTTTTCTCTTTCTGATAAGATCAAAAATTGGCGAAACATCAGAAAGTCACTATCTTCTCAGTGGAGAAGAAGAACCACAATTCCTTCAGCCAGATTATACAGTTCTTATCTCTGTTGATAACCAATTATTAACATTTAAGTCCGCGATTGTACAATCGAGCAAGAGGGACTATGTGTACTACAAATGTGATGTTACAATTACATCAGAAAGTAAGTTTGAAAATAATTTTGCTTTTGGAAAGTCTACTTCATCAAGCTTCGGCGGAGCACTTTATCTTCACGAATCAGTTTTCCAAATTGTTTCACCAGATTCAAGTAAAAATTCAATCTTTTCCGGAAATTCAGCAGCTTATGGTGGTGCTTTGTGCTTAGTTTCTACAGCATCATACTTATCAAACGCAGTATTCACATCTAACCAAGCATACAAGCATGCAGGCGCAGTCTACTTCGAAAACAAGTTAATCAGCAACGGACACCTTTCTAACGTTGTTCAGTTCCTTGGCACATCGTTAAAGTTCAATGATAATGCAGCATCAGAATACGGTGGTGCCATCATGATATATGCTGCGTCAGAAGTTTATATCGAGCGTTCTATTTTCAACAGCAACCGATGCTGTTTTTCCGGTGGTGCCATTCGTCTTATGAATGTTGACAGTCTTAAACTTAACTACGTTGTTTTCTCATGCAACGTTGTTGATGCACACCAAACAGAGCTTCATATCCCATATAAACTTCGTCAAGAGAAAGGCGAAAGTATCAATAATGATTTTTCTAACAAAGTCACATCAACACGATTTGTTGGTCGTAGTGGTGGTGCTATTGGATTCTCTTCTGATGACAAGAAAGGAAATCTCATTAATGGTGCTCAAACATATGAAAAGCGACATTTTGAAACACATCACTGTTGTTTCTACAAAAGACACATCAACATACACCGGCCAAACATTCGGTGATGGTGCAGCACACGAGATCTTAATTGATGGATACACGGAATTCATTTCATATGATGATTACATATATAACTTCAATCCTAATGAACTTCCATCACAATCAGTTTCACAAGTTGTTCGCACATGGCTTGAAGACGTCACAAGTATGGTTTTTCTTGGCAATCGATTCAACTCAGATCCAAACACAATTGATCTTTGTTCAGGCAAAGAAGACAAAGAATTGACATATCCAACATCTATTTCATATTCTTACGCGACTATTTCTAACGTCGGTGATAGCACAACAAGTAATGTTGCATCACCAACGAATACACATATGTTGCAACCGCTATCACAAAACTTCCACAAAAGACAGCAGGCTCACAAACTAAATATAGTTCAGCTAAACTGAGGATTGATTCACCGACAAGTTATTTCAATCCATCATTTGTTTCATTCACTATCCCACCAGCAACACCACACAGCACAGCTCATTCAACACCACATTCAACAGCACATTCAACACCACACAGCACTTTCCACTCTACACCACACTCAACAGCATTTAGTACAGCACACTCAACTCCACATTCTACAGCACATTCCACTCCATTTAGTACTGGCCACTCGACATCACACAGTACATTCCATTCTACACCACATTCCACAGCTCATTCAACACCACATAGTACATTCCACAGTACTCCACATTCTACTCCTCACAGTACATTCCACTCCACACCTCACTCAACAGCACACTCTACTCCTCATAGTACACCACATTCCACAGCTCATTCCACTCCTCACAGCACTTTCCATATTACTCCTTTCAAGACAGCATTTTCTACACCACATAGCACAGCATTTAGTACAGCACACTCAACTCCTCACAGTACAGCACATTCAACAGCATTTAGTACACCACACTCAACTCCACACAGTACAGCATTTGTCACAGCATTTTCTACACCACATAGCACAGCACACAAAACTCCTTTCGACACTATGTCATCAACTCCATTTAGTACAGCATTCGAAACAGTTTATTCTACACCATTCATCACAACACATCAAGCACCATACAACACAGTTCACAGAACACCCGATTTAACAGCTGTTTCTATTTCTAAAGAAGAACTACCACCTACACCAGCTGCTACATCTGCTCTCAAAATCGAAGGAAGCACCACAACTAAGAAACGAAGTATCTGGCCAATCATTGTTGGTGTTATCTGCGGATTACTTCTTCTTTCTCTTATTATCTTCTTCATCCTATTCAAGCGTCGGAAAGAAGACAGTGACACACAAGAGATATCGGACGAATCATTGAAGAGTGCATCAGAAGAAACGAAGATGGAAACATATATTGACACGAACATCATGGTCACTACAGAGAATCCAATTTGGACACATACTCTGGAAGAAAATGATCCATTTGATCTTGATTTTGAAGAAAAAGAATGTCCAGAATCATTCATGGCACAAAATGACCATCTTAACTACCAAGAATCAAAGTTCCCAACGGAACATTAACCTTTTGACTAATTATATTTATTGTTTTATTTATAATAAACGGTTTATCTATCATGTAAATATACAATAATTTTTCAATAATAACATATGACTTTAAACTTGTCAACCCAATAAATATATCCATTGTTTTATTAAGTGAATTATTCATTCTTTCCTTGGTGCTTTAGTAAGAGTCCAAAAAAGACCAAATGTTTCATTCAGAATTGCCAAAATGACTCCAGAATTGCCAAGTCTGAATCCTTAATCCAATCAAATTTTAAATCACGTAGTTGGAAAATAAGCCAAAATTGTCAACGATGGGCACAAATTTTGCCTGACAAAGCCCGTAAATGGCTTATTTTCCAACTACATTATGTTCAGAATTTGCAGTATATCCGACCAAATAAACATATTCAAATTTCTTGCGCATTGAGTATGTATGAATTATAACATAATTCGCAAAATCATAATGACAAGACGCCAAATTATGCTATATCTTATCTTACTTAAATATAGTAGACTTAAGATAAAAATATTTGTGTGTAAATATACATGTTTAGTTCGCTTATGCAAAATTAGAAAACATAGCAAAATTAAATAACATCTGCTCTTTTCGCTTAACCTTTTGTTCTGTGTAGAGCATTTTTCCTGGATATAAGGTACCAAAGAATAACATTTTGGAAAGAACTAAATATTTATCTCCGTAATTCTTGTTACCATCAATATTTTTGAGTTTAAATTTAGAGTAATTTCGTTTTTGTGTTGGTAAATCATAATGTATGGCCCAATTTTTATCAACATTTCCTATTTTTCCTAGTTCTATTATCTCATCATCTTTCATTGTACGATCATCAAGGATTATCCAATTTCCTGGAGATGCCTCACCAAAAAGCTGATAATGATTCATAAATCTTGGAAGTCTGGAATAAGTAATTGTGTAACTTTCAAGATATACCTTTGAAGATAGAAAATCCCATGTAATTTCCATAACTGGATCATTAAGTGCAGTAAGAAATCTATCATAAGCATATTTATAGAGATCCAAGAAAATGCAATCAATATTTGCGCGAGTGGAAGGATTTGGCTCAGCAGAAAAAAATAGTAGATGAGTTTTTAGCTATTAAAAATCCAGCTTTTGTAAGATTTTCTTCTTCGTATGCTTCTCGCATTGCTGTAAATAAATCTGTGAAATTGGAAATGCTGCCTGAATAAAGCCTTGTTGTAACGTTAATTGCAGACAACTTCTTAAGAGAAGTTGAAAGATAAAAGAAGCAGAATAGAATCATCAAAAAAATTTATCCAAAAAAAAATCGAGTTTTGAAAAATGCAAAATATTGATTATTATTAAATTTTCATGATACAATAGTGATCAAACAGCAAATTACATGAAAATTTAAAGACTTGATTTTATAAATCTTGTGAATTCAAAATTGCCTTGTTTGAATAGTAAACAAAATTGAATTTATACAGTATAAAACTAAAACAATAATACTACGCGCAACTTTGAATTTGATCGGTTTTTTACATTCAATTTTGTCATCTCTTTAAGAGTCCACGGTCCGGCCAAGCGAAGGCTATCGTAAATCTTCAAAATTTATATGGCAAGGTCCAAATCTAATTATAGATTCTGATTTGATATCATATTTATATACTGTTTTTAATATAATTTTTAGATTTCGTTAACCAAGAAGCTCAAAAAAATCGATTCAAGAGGAAGACGATAACGATAATTCTCATTTTAGCATTCAATTTTTGAATAGTATTGAAAATGTACCGTGGACCCTTAAATATACTCATGAGGCTCCAGTTTACTCCGTCTCAAAAGTCGCTACATTTTTTCATTAGAAATTTTCAAAAAAAGATAAATAAACCGTTTATTATAAATAAAACAATAAATATAATTAGTCAAAAGGTTAATGTTCCGTTGGGAACTTTGATTCTTGGTAGTTAAGATGGTCATTTTGTGCCATGAATGATTCTGGACATTCTTTTTCTTCAAAATCAAGATCAAATGGATCATTTTCTTCCAGAGTATGTGTCCAAATTGGATTCTCTGTAGTGACCATGATGTTCGTGTCAATATATGTTTCCATCTTCGTTTCTTCTGATGCACTCTTCAATGATTCGTCCGATATCTCTTGTGTGTCACTGTCTTCTTTCCGACGCTTGAATAGGATGAAGAAGATAATAAGAGAAAGAAGAAGTAATCCGCAGATAACACCAACAATGATTGGCCAGATACTTCGTTTCTTAGTTGTGGTGCTTCCTTCGATTTTGAGAGCAGATGTAGCAGCTGGTGTAGGTGGTAGTTCTTCTTTAGAAATAGAAACAGCTGTTAAATCGGGTGTTCTGTGAACTGTGTTGTATGGTGCTTGATGTGTTGTGATGAATGGTGTAGAATAAACTGTTTCGAATGCTGTACTAAATGGAGTTGATGACATAGTGTCGAAAGGAGTTTTGTGTGCTGTGCTATGTGGTGTAGAAAATGCTGTGACAAATGCTGTACTGTGTGGAGTTGAGTGTGGTGTACTAAATGCTGTTGAATGTGCTGTACTGTGAGGAGTTGAGTGTGCTGTACTAAATGCTGTGCTATGTGGTGTAGAAAATGCTGTCTTGAAAGGAGTAATATGGAAAGTGCTGTGAGGAGTGGAATGAGCTGTGGAATGTGGTGTACTATGAGGAGTAGAGTGTGCTGTTGAGTGAGGTGTGGAGTGGAATGTACTGTGAGGAGTAGAATGTGGAGTACTGTGGAATGTACTATGTGGTGTTGAATGAGCTGTGGAATGTGGTGTAGAATGGAATGTACTGTGTGATGTCGAGTGGCCAGTACTAAATGGAGTGGAATGTGCTGTAGAATGTGGAGTTGAGTGTGCTGTACTAAATGCTGTTGAGTGTGGTGTAGAGTGGAAAGTGCTGTGTGGTGTTGAATGTGCTGTTGAATGTGGTGTTGAATGAGCTGTGCTGTGTGGTGTTGCTGGTGGGATAGTGAATGAAACAAATGATGGATTGAAATAACTTGTCGGTGAATCAATCCTCAGTTTAGCTGAACTATATTTAGTTTGTGAGCCTGCTGTCTTTTGTGGAAGTTTTGTGATAGCGGTTGCAACATATGTGTATTCGGTTGGTGATGCAACATTACTTGTTGTGCTATCACCGACGTTAGAAATAGTCGCGTAAGAATATGAAATAGATGTTGGATATGTCAATTCTTTGTCTTCTTTGCCTGAACAAAGATCAATTGTGTTTGGATCTGAGTTGAATCGATTGCCAAGAAAAACCATACTTGTGACGTCTTCAAGCCATGTGCGAACAACTTGTGAAACTGATTGTGATGGAAGTTCATTAGGATTGAAGTTATATATGTAATCATCATATGAAATGAATTCCGTGTATCCATCAATTAAGATCTCGTGTGCTGCACCATCACCGAATGTTTGGCCGGTGTATGTTGATGTGTCTTTGTAGAAACAACAGTGATGTGTTTCAAAATGTCGCTTTTCATATGTTTGAGCACCATTAATGAGATTTCCTTTCTTGTCATCAGAAGAGAATCCAATAGCACCACCACCACGACCAACAAATCGTGTTGATGTGACTTTGTTAGAAAAATCATTATTGATACTTTCGCCTTTCTCTTGACGAAGTTTATATGGGATATGAAGCTCTGTTTGGTGTGCATCAACAACGTTGCATGAGAAAACAACGTAGTTAAGTTTAAGACTGTCAACATTCATAAGACGAATGGCACCACCGGAAAAACAGCATCGGTTGCTGTTGAAAATAGAACGCTCGATATAAACTTGTTTTCACTTGTTTTCGAAGTAGACTGCGCCTGCGTGCTTGTATGCTTGGTTAGATGTGAATACTGCGTTTGATAAGTATGATGCTGTAGAAACTAAGCACAAAGCACCACCATAAGCTGCTGAATTTCCGGAAAAGATTGAATTTTTACTTGAATCTGGTGAAACAATTTGGAAAACTGATTCGTGAAGATAAAGTGCTCCGCCGAAGCTTGATGAAGTAGACTTTCCAAAAGCAAAATTATTTTCAAACTTACTTTCTGATGTAATTGTAACATCACATTTGTAGTACACATAGTCCCTCTTGCTCGATTGTACAATCGCGGACTTAAACGTTAATAATTGGTTATCAACAGAGATAAGAACTGTATAATCTGGCTGAAGGAATTGTGGTTCTTCTTCTCCACTGAGAAGATAGTGACTTTCTGATGTTTCGCCAATTTTTGATCTTATCAGAAAGAGAAAAAGTAAATGCATTTGAGTTTTGAAATTTTTGAAAATAATAATTTGGAATATGAACAAATGATACAAATATGTAGAACATAATAAATTGGTAAAAAATAGTGAAAAAGTAGAATTATTCTAAACTACGATTAGAAATTTTGAATATCCATTCAAAATTGACTGGATAGAAATTGTCCTACAATTCGATATAGAATTCAACGATTACGATTGTTTATGGATACAAATAAATATGAATTTCTAAAAGTCATATTAACAAAATTGAATGAATTCCACGGTTTTCAATTCTAAAGTTTCGAAATACATCAGACATGTTAAAAATCAAACAACAATTTGAATCTAAATTTTCTTTTCATTAAAGATTGGAAATTGAGCGGGCAATTTTAAACTCATTTCAGGAAACATATGTATAATTAATTTCACCGATTAGTTCATAATATGATCAATCAGATTCAATTGAAGCTTGGCTCATTATTCCTTGATAGATTGGCAACACTATCATAGTTCAGTACTTCTATCTAATAAAATTTGTGCAAAAACACACCCAAAATTTATTATTCTGGTCTCAAAAATTATCCAATTCCCAATTTTCTCAATTTTTAAGGTTAAATTTATATAAATCTAATGATTATCTTCTTCTTACACTTTCACACACTTTCAATAAAAAAGATTTCTGCTATTAATATTACATCCAGACCTTATTCTGGTAATCTTAAGGATTTCAATGATTTATTTACAGCGATGCGCGAAGTTTATGAGGAAGAAAATCTTACCCGAGCCGGCTTTTTAATTGCGAAAAATTCGTCTTCTTATTACAGTCAAGATCAGGCTACTGATGTAGGTCGAACCCCGGTTGATTCTATTTTTTTGACCCATCTTAAATATTCAGGATTGAGATTTCTTACTAGGCCAGGTGATCCAATAATGGAAATTACTTTTGACTTTCTATCTTCAAAAGTAAATCTTGAAAGATACACAATTACATATCAACCATGAACCATTATCAATTATATGGTGAAGCATCCCCTGGTAATTGGATACTTCTTGATGATCGAATCTCAGCGGATTCAGAAATTATTAGTATCGGTCAATTAGGACCAGAGCCTCTAAATTGGGCAGCTCATTACTCATTGCCACCTCAAAAAAGAAATTACTCGAAGTTTAAAATGAAAAATATTGATATAAACAAGAACTATAATGACGCCTATTTAGTAATTACAAAGCTATTGTTTTATGGTACCCTATATCCAGGCAAAATGCTCTATACTCCAGAAAAGGTTAAGAAGAAAGATCAAATGTTATTTAATTTTGCGATGTTTGCTAATTTTGTATAAAAATTTTCATGTTATTTAGAAAATGTTATTTAAAGCGTAATGACGAATCACTAGACTTCATTTTAGAAAGCAACGTTTTTGAGAAAGTGCAAAATGTTGTTAGCAAAGAGATTTTGGATAGATATTAATTAATAATTGACAAAAATCAGCTTAACTTTGGTTCTTGAATCAATCAACATATTTTGAATAAATAAAAAACGTGGTGATTAAATTTCTAAGATCTTGATCATTATATGAGACATTATTCGTAATAATCTCCTATCCTGTGGTTCTTGGTAGTGAATCTTTTAATTTTGGAGGTTCTGGACAAGCTTTGATACATTCATTTCATCAGAATCGAATTTTAAAAAAAAATCAATTGAATAGGAAAAATTGAATGCCTACGACCGGATTTGAACCGGCGACCTTGCGCTTACAAGGCGCACGCAATAACCACTATGCTACGCAGGCTATTCAATTTAAAGATTTGACAAAAATATATAATAATAATTCAAAGATCAAAATGTAATAAATGTTAATTTATTAGCATATTATAGGCACAATGTGAATCAATCTAATGTATTACAATAAAATATATTTATATAAAAAAATTATATAATTTTTTCCCCCTTATCGCCTAATCTTGGTAATGAAATTTTTTATATTATGCAGTCAGATTTATAGATTCAAATCGCAAAGGAAACTATCCATTTTTTAATTATGTCTGATACCGATTCTAGCGAATCATCATCAAATAAAGAAAAACCAGCTCAACCCGTTCTTCCAAAAACAATAGCATTTAGGAATTATTCATTATTAGATCCTGATTTTGAACGAGATTATTATAATAAATTTTATACCCCATCTTATTACTTTGTTAATGATACTGTAGACAAATCGCTAGATAACATATCTCAAATAATCGAATTTACTCCATTAAATCAGATTATTAAAGATCCACCTGAATTAATTTCGAAATTTAAATCATACATTCTCAATTTAATACCACAACAATCATATTCAGATGTTTTAAATCAATGGCCTCCTATTTTTCCTTCAAAATCTCTTCAATCTCGTCCATTATTTAAATTATTACTAAAATTAGTTAAATTATCAAGGAAACCAGATAAAATTTTTGCATGGTTCATTTCAGATGTATTCAATCGTATTAACGTTGTTATCAATAATAAAAAACCTTTACTTTCTTCTGCAATTTTAATTACGAAATCAAGATTAACAACATATGCAATGCTCGACGAAAAAATGTATCTTCACATTTACACTCAATCCAATCCGAAAAAGCGATCGTTGACATCTCTTTTCAATGAAAAAGCTGTCAGAGCGATTCCATCTGAAGATGGCAGCACTATTACGATTACTGGACCTCTGGCCAATGTTATTAACACAATTACATTAAGGAAAAAGGAACTTGTGACTCCTTTCTGCCAATCTTTCTCTAAAAAACCTCCTCATTTTTATATCTTTATGTCTGACATACAAAATCCCATTCCAAAGCCAATGTACGATGCAATACTTCAATCTCTTATCAATGATGATGGTATTGCTCTAAGAGCTCTCGCTGCTCCTGAAACAATTCCAAATGAACACAAAGTGAAGGTCTTTATCGCAATTCTGGATATCGGAGCGTCAACAGGATGTTTAATTTCGATGCTTTCTACCATTTTTTCTGCAATTTTCGAATTGCCAGATGCAAGTATTAAATTTTTGACTGGTCCTGAATCAATTATCCTCACTTTGTCACAGGCAACAGCTATAAGATTCAAAGGTAACTTCCAAGAGACGTTTATTACAGAATTGGCAAGTTATTTAACTGAAAATAAGGATATTAACTTATTTGAGAAGCCAAAGGAGTTTGAAGATTGTCTTTTCACATGTCTTGATAAGATATTGACAACAATTGACCAAATTCCAAAGCCAATCAGACTTGTTTGTTCAATGATCCAAAATTTTGCTTGTTTAAGGTTCAATAATCGCGAAACTGTTTGGGCTCTTGTTGGTTTCTTCCTTGGATCATTCTTACATATTCTTTTGGACCAAATTGCGATGAAAAATCAAGAATCTCAAAAAATTATTAGAGAAATCGGAAAATTAGTACGATTAACATTCACCGCTAATGAGTTCTTCCCTAAGTATGCACTTCCTGGCTGGAATGAACGTTTGTCTTCCGAATTTAAACCAAAATTATACATTTTCCTTGCAAATGTCTGCAAAGTTCCACCCGATGTTCAATTTGGAGATCCTCCCAAGTCACATATTAAGATAGGAATTGAAGAAATCATCAGAGTCATTGCAGAACCAAAAATTAACCAAAAAATTTGCGAAAGTATCAGAAAAATTACTGAAGGAGAGGTCCTTCATACAACAGCTTTGTCATGGGCTGTTGCTGCTTCAATTTCAATGCAATTCTCCTTGAATCAAGAGATGGTCGCTCCAAATTACCCAGAAGTTCTTTCTCTCGCCCCATTAATCAAACCAAACAATGAAGCTTCTGGTTATGCTGCTCTTGTCGATCCGAAAGAGTCAGAAAAACAAAATATTAAAATTTCATCTGACCAAAAAGAAGCGGAAAAGGAAGAATCAAGTGATTCCCCTGGATTAAAGATAGATCAGAACGTTGCAAAGACAGCAGAACCTGATTATTCTTATTATTCGTATTATAGCGATGAATACGAAACAGATGACAAAGATGAAGAGAGTGATTCCAAGAAAGTGGTCGTTTCCGTGGTTTCTGTTGATCCTACTAAAAAACCTGTCGTAAATGACAAAGAAAACGCGCAAGATGAAGATTCCATTCAATCATACAGCGATGTTTAATTATTATTATCTTTTGTTATCAATAGTAAAGAATTTCTTATGTTTTTTTGTATGAATTTGATCAAATTTTTTTCAATTTTTAATAAACATAAGATAAAAAGCTAATTAATATAAATACATTTGCTATACATTAGAAATTTAAGCTTGTTGAACTTTAAAAGCATAATTTAAAAATTATTAGTTCAAAATTCATATGAAAAACTCTAACAATAGTAGGGGAAAATCATTAATTTAGAATTTTTTAGTTGAATTGCATATATGTTGTTATGATATTTACTGATATTATATATATATCAGATAAAATGATGTTAAAAATATTGTTAACGCAGTCTGTTAATAAAAATTTTTGACTTATTATGTTCAAAAAGCCAGAAATTCGCATGTAAATTGGTTAAAAATATGAAATAAAAATGGTATTTTTGAATTTTCAGATATTTACAAACAATACAATAAAATATAACAATAATATATATGCAACTAGATGATACTATATGAAAAATTCTTAAAATATTCATCAGTGAAGTGTAATTCTTGCATTTGCGACCTTCTTTTAGAGAATCTAATGTAGATACAGTATGCAAGTATAACAATGATAATAAATCCAACAAACGATGCAACAGAAATCATAATTATTGTTTTAGTATCGAATTTACTATTTGTAGGCGTTGTTGTGAAGTTAAATGGGGTCATCTTGCATTCTCCATTGCCAATTTCGGATAAAGCAAGCGTTGTGGCCGTTGTATCGTTGAATGTACAAAGATTAAAGATACAATCTGAGAGATTTTCCTTGGATATATCGAAAACGCACTGAATTACATGCATTATTGTTGTTCTCATCTCACTCAAGAAGGATTTGAAGTTGTTTGCCTTGAAAACTGAATAAGTTATTTGATTTGCCGAAGATGCTTCGAAATGAAACATTATTTTAACAGTATTATTAATGTAGTTTGTTTTGGATGTCAAAATTGAATTCCACGTTAAACCTTCCCCGACCATTGACGAATTTATTCCGACATTTTGAACGAGATTGACAAAAATCGTAGCGCAATTCTTAGTGTCGACATGCTTAATGAAACAACCAGCACCATTTAAAAAATTGTTGGTTATATTTAGGTGTTGAACCTTAAAATTGTTCAAAGAACATTTAAATTGAAAAGCTGTAATGCCACAAGCATCCGGTGATAGTCCACACTTGTGAATATTCAAATGATAAAGGTATCCGTCTTTGCATGTTATATCTATCGGCTGAACCCTTTCTGTAGGATTCGTATGGCACGAAAGGAAGCAATTACCGAATAGTTTTGCAGAATTAGCGTTGATTTTGCCGCCAGAAGCTCCAGTTGAAGAATAACAAGATCGAAATATTGATGAGTTAAGAACAACAGAGCGTTCTGGTGAATTAATGAATATAGGTCCACCGCTGGCGTTAATTCTTGAAATATTAATGAATGTGCACTGGCAAATTGAAATATCAACATTTGTAAAGTCGACAGAAGAATTAAAGCTATTTTGATAAAAGCTTTTCGATGGGGAGTCGTCATATTGGTACTTAGTTGAAATTTCAGAGACAAAATTTTTTAATTCTTTTTTATTTTGTTTTTCTTGTGATAAATTGTGTGTTTTACTATCTTCTATGGCATCCAAATTGTTCGGAGGTGTGAATCCGTTCTCTTTGGTGTCAGTAAATAAAAAAAATAGACATATCAAGATCATGAAAAAAAAATAATAAAAATTAATTCAATTGTCAGATTTGAAAATCTCAATTTACAAAAAGTGAAATCAAGTTATTATTTCGGTCTTAAATTGTTTATTATGATTAGTACAACTGATTTTAAATTAATCGGATCAGCTGATCAGATCATTTTTACTGACTGGAATACAGGTAATTTTTTTGCAAATCTATGTTCATACATATTAATAGTAGCATGGCCGCGATTTGTTGTTTGAAAGAATCCATTCAAATTGCAATCGAAACTGAAATTGTGTAATGATTTTTCCGAAAATCACAATTTTCTTAGATCTTAGAAAAATCGATTGTGTATAAGCTAAATAAGTATGTTATTGACTATGTGTTCTAATCGCGAACCAAAGAATCTGAAAATTGAAACAATAAATATAAATACAGACTATTTAATCTAAAACATCATATATAGTATCTAAGAAATAATCGATGGGAGCAGTAATTAATTCATTTAATACTGATAAAATATTATTTTTTAATAAAATATAAATATCAAGAGTAATACAGGATAATTCAATATCTTTCGATCATTCAATTCGGTTTGTAATTGCAAACATTCTGAAATATTTGATACCGATATGTGAAAATGTCAAAAAAATTGAATTTTGAAAAGTTTCATAAAGAATCGAACAAATCATATCTGCCTAATATCATAAGCAGATGTAAAAAGTCAAAATCTGAAAATTATATTGAATCCATTTCGAAATATTGAAAAAAAATGATTTATCGCAACTAGAATGCCAACTTTGATGACAATAATTCATAACATTCTAATTATAATTTCTGCAAGCAAGTCAAAAGCGAAGTTTTCCATCAATGAATAAAATTGATTTTGATATTGAGAGGAAAATAATCACCCGGCCAAATTATTTGGCATTCTTGATGTTTGTTTTCCTGAATTATTTATGCTATTGCGACGTTAATTTACTTGAAAAAGCAAGAAAACTAGTTGCTGAGCATAAATGGTTCACTGGAAAAGATACAACTACAGATTTAATAAATCAAGTGGGAATTCTTGATGCAGATCCAGAGTTATTCTTCCTCAGAGCTCAGTGCTACTTTGGCCTTGATCAATTTAAAGAGGCTGTTGAAGATCTTTCAAAAGCATTAACATCAACTAAATTCGACAAAGCAAATATGCCAGCAGCATATGAAATACGATATCAGTGCCATCTCAGATTAGGAAATATTGATGATGCCGAGTATGATGCTTCGAAACTTTCATCTCCAGACCCATTAATTAAAGTTCGTAGTTATAAAGACACACTTCAAGAAATTGAACAATATAAGAAGAAAGGGAAGTACGATGAGGCTCTTCTCAACTACAAAGAAATTCTAAAAAGTTGCGATAAAGCTGTAAATCTGATGGTTGAAGCTTCAGAGACAGCTCTTATGGCCGACGACCTTGACTATTTCAATGAAATATCATCTCAGGCAATCCAACTCGACTCCTCAAATCTAAAACTCCTTGAACTTCGTGGAAAATTCTTCCTTTGCGAAAACGACTACGACTTTGCCAAACGTCATTTTATTACATGTGCACAGCGTGCTATTCAAGCTAGCAAATGTCCATCATTAAATAGACAGAACAACGAGCTCAAAACGGCTTATGATAAATTTGAGGTTGCTGCAAACAATTCGAGAGTAGAAGATGCATACTTATTCTCCAATAAGGCATTTGTTATTGCAGAACGTAATTGCAAGAACAATTCCAAGGCATATCTCAAAGCTCTTTCATTAAAGACGAAAGCTTTAGTTGTTGACAATAAAGTCAGCGAGGCCTTGGAATTTGTTAATAATAACCTCAAAAATTACCCCAATTCTACAGATTTATTACTCGAAAAAGGCGATATTTTAATTAAAATGAAGGATTTAGATGAAGCCAACAAATGTTTCCAGCAAGTTCAGCAGAGAGAAAAGAATAACAAGCGTGCAGAGAAAGCAATTAACGATATTTACGATCAAAGAGAAAAAGAAAAGAAATGCGACTATTACGAGCTTCTCAACTTGTCAAGAGATTGTACAAGAACACAAGTAAGAGATGCTGTAAGAAGAGCAGTCCGTAAATATCATCCTGATCAGTATTCGGATCCTATTAAGAAGAAAGAGATGGAAAAGATCATGCAGCACGTAAATAGAGCCAATGAGATCTTAAGCGATCCTCAGAAGAAGGCTTTGTATGATAGAGGAGAAGATCCAGATAATCCAGGCTACAGACCACCACCAGAGGGCCAGCAATCTGAACAACAGTTCTTTAATATGGGTAACGGACAATTCTTCACTTTTAATGGAGGAGGATTCAATATGGGCGGTGGTCGCGGATTCAAAATTATTTTTCACTAAAATTTGACCATTTATCTTTATATTAAATAGATAAACATCTCTTATTATTTCAATGTATTTGGATACAGAATTTATTCAAAATTGAAAAAAAATTGAAAATTAAAACGAAATCAATGATTTTGACTGAGCAAATATATATTATAAGGAATAGCTATCAAATTATGAATCATTGATAAAACACTTATATTTAGAATAGATAGATTGCAACCAATGGAACGGGAAAAAAGCATAAATACCCTATTATCGTCGTTAAATTTCATGTTCATGAAACTTGTATTAATATATGATATGAACAATTACTAGAAATAAAGAGAATATGGTTAATTTGATATTGCATTAAAAAAATTAGAGAAAATCAATCAATTTGATATCCAATAAGTTGTACATATGTATCCAATACAGATATTTAATTATAAAAGAGAACTATTTGATTTGATTGATTTTGAAAAGGAGGGTCAAATTGATTGAATCCGATATATCAAGAAATATAAAAATGAAAAGTGTGATTAGATATTCTAATTATGAAAACGATGATTTGAATTAAGTTTGGTCATAATTATGAAAATTGAATGCTTTCGAAATATGATCGTTTATTAATTAAGTTTATTCATTGTTATGAAAATTTGATAATATGATAATGTTGTGAATCGATCGGTTACGATTGTCAAAAACAAAAATAACACAAAAGTGATATGAAATTGTGGATAGCTCACATTAATTTTGAATTGAAATGTGGTAGACCAAATAATGTTTTGATTTAAGATATATAACAATATTTAATGATATTTTTAACCAAAATCTCGTGCTATTTAAAATATGATCGGTTAATGATTCAAAAAAATTATAGTATGAAACATTATTGTAAATTAAACAACTTACCATTTATATATTTTGAGTGGTCATAACTTTTCAAAACAATTCAAAATGTTGAAATTAAAAATACGTGTGATATTATTTTACACATAATTCTACATTTTAAAAAATTGTGAGGAATTTTTATAGTTTCCGGAATTATGTATAACATCATAAATTATATATTTCTCGCTTTAAAATTGATATGAGATAAAACAATGAAAAACTGACCAAATTGATAACTAATTAGTTCATCTCATATTTCATATCATTCTATATTATCTCTATGTAATTGATATTTTTGTTATAACAATTAAAAAATTCCGGTCAATTTTACAAATCCGTAGATGTAAGGATGTCAATTCGGAAAATTGTTTTCGTTTTAGGAGAATATAATTTTCCATTTGGAAAATTTAAAAAGTGAGACGCGCAGGATTCGAACTTTTTTAAAAGTTGATTTAAATATATTCTAGTGTGGAATCTAAGGATAATATCATATTTAAAATAAGAATATACGAGTTTAGGTAGTATTATTTTTTTCGATAAATTTGAGAGTATGTACGTTTAGGGCATCAAAAGTGTCAATTCGCTCAGCGAAAGCTGAGCTAGCTTCGTTCTCGAAAAAATAGGGAAGAAGTGAAGGAGAGTGATACAGATGTTGACACATTCATATAATTTCAACAAATTTGATCAAATTGAAATTCAATGAAATTCAATTCACTTCATATCCTTCAGTCAGTACATTGACATCCTTCTACATCACAATGATAACTCGTGCATCAATAGTTCTACAACTAACTCAGAAAAAAAAACAAGATTTTTACTTCCAGCTTGCAGCTTTTAAAAAGTTTCGATGATAAAAATCACTCTACTCTTGTTTATAGATATGTGATGATAGTAGGTAAACATATTCTTATCGATTTTAATTAAAATATTTTTACGAAAATCTGAACCAATTACAGAGTTATTCATAAAGTTTATGATAACTGTAATTATTTCATCTTTGTTTTATATTTGAATAAACAATTTAATTTAAATTGCATAATATTTTTTGGTTGAAAGACAGGAAACTTAATTGAGTTTGTATTATTTTTATCGTTTAATTCATCGTATCAGTGAGTGATCCAGATATTTAAGATATTTAGAAAAAATTATTAATTTGATTAACAAATTTTAATCAAAATAGCAAAAATCTATTTGATAGCTGTAAACAAACAATAATTTTTATTTCAAGCAAAATCACTTATTTTCATCTAAACGTATAAAATTGTCAATTTTATAAAAATAAATTGAAAATCTCAAGAAATGTAAAGGAGAGTAATATTTTTCAATTTTCTTTTTTTCTTTGTCTCAAATATTTTTCTGTTGGAATTTTCTTGTTATCAAAAATAATTTTAATATTTGTTTATTTTATTACTATACAATAAAATTTTAAAAACTCTATTTTTCTCAAGAAAATTTTTTTCCTTCATATGAAGAAACATTTTGTTCTCCATTTAATACTGAGTCTAAATCTCGATTTTTGAATTTTCTTCTTTCCAAATTTCTTTTTTCCAAATTAGAAGTTTAATTCAAATTTTCAATAGTTTATATATTTTCTCAAACCGTCTCAGATTTTCTCACTTTTTAGGGATTTTCTCTCAAAATATACAAAAATAGTAATATCAATACATGTGTCTAATATACTTTAAAACCATCGTGACAAAATTCAAAAACGAAGAGTTCTTCTCTCCAAATTTTTTTCAAAATCAAAAAAATGAGATAAAAAAGTACGTTTGGAAAATTCATTTTTAGCATTTTAGGAATTTTCTCACTTTTCTTCCAAATTGACATCCTTAGTAGATGCTATCAACATTATAATGATTTATGATATTTGCCCTCAAAAACAATAACCCTTATTTTCAAAGCAAAAAGGTCGAATAAAAATGTGACAATAAAAATTGTGAGAAATGAAAAGTCTCAGAATCACAGACCAATCTTTTAATTAATTTTTCGAATGTATCTTACCAATTTTGCTGCCCTTCAGAAAGCTCATATGGAGTTTGCCCAATTTGATGACCAGCAATTTGCCACAGATCCGCTCGTTCTCCAACTTTCTTTTCCTGATCAATGAGAATTTCTCAGATTATCTGCTTTCTTCAAATTCGCTTCTGATCGAAATAAACGCAACATGGCCCTTTCAACATTTCAGAAACATCTCCAACTCATCAAAACATACGTTGCAAGAGGAGATTATACTGATTTTGATCGCGGACTTGCTTGTGGTATTAAGTTCGGTCCCAACTATATGCTGGTTAATACCAAGCGTCTCAAATTATTTATGGGCCGTTCAAAATCTTGTTTGAACGGTTGTTTCCATAAATGCGGGTACAATGTTTCAAGAATTTCTTCCGAGGAAAATCAAATTATCGCCGAGTTTTCCAGAAGATCCGGGCGCCCACTTCCACAGCCGCGTCAATGGTGCATTAGATCCAACGATCCAAATATTGCATCAGCTCAATCTGAATCAATTTCCGAAAGTGAAATTGAAATCGAACCAATGGAGACCTACCTTAATGTTTCTTCATTGCTCAATCGCAAGCCCGAGTCTATATAAGCTTTTCTTTGAAATACTTGTATGTCTTTGCTTTCATGCATAACTATTTAGTAAACTATTCATTATTCTTAAATACAAAAAATTTCCAATTTACGATTCTGATTTCCTTTCTCAAGACAGAATTTTTTCCAATCGTACACAAAATTTTGCCATTGGGAGCTTAATTATGGGTTCCATCGCAATTAAATTGTGTTTCAATCAGAAATTAAATGAAATGGCTCGATTTGAAAATGTCATGTTGATATGGGAGATAAATTTGCCCAATTAATAACAGATTATTAATGCATTATTAGGGTTCAACAAAGATTGTTGTAAACAGAAATTCATCAAAAGTGACACTTCAGAAAAGCTAAAATATTGAATTTTTGGAACTTTTGATAGAGCACGTTTTTAAATATTAATTAAAGTAAATGTATATTTTGTAAAGATTCTTTTTAATAAAAAAATAAAATTTTGAAGAAGAACACAAAATCTTCTGAAAAATAATATCACATAAACTCATATTATTTTCTAATATATAACTATTTTATATAAAAATCAAATTCAATGATCTTAAAAGCGAAGGATAAACCTCAAAATTTACGAATATAATGAGTGGGAATATAATGCTTATCTATCATAAACCATATGAAATATTAATTTTTGCTTTACGCCTAATTTTTGACGACAATTAGCAAAAAATGTTAAATGTTAACACTCAGTCCATTTGAATATGAAAAATAAAATTGACTTTGATTAAATGTTTTTATTTATCATGCAATTCTTCTTGCGACCAAAGATTTGAATAAAAGTTCAAAAAATAAGATAGCTTAAAAAATAATATACGGTAGTGTTTACTAATAGATGAATAGTATATAAATTCTATTAAAATGGATTTGATCCAAAAAAATATAAAACCAAAAATAATTGTTATAATTTAAATGAAGAAGTAATTTAAAACGATTTTATTTATGATCAAATTTTATATATTTTTTTGGATCAAATCCATTTTAATAGAATTTATATACTATTCATCTATTAGTAAACACTACCGTATATTATTTTTTAAGCTATCTTATTTTTTGAACTTTTATTCAAATCTTTGGTCGCAAGAAGAATTGCATGATAAATAAAAACATTTAATCAAAGTCAATTTTATTTTCATATTCAAATGGACTGAGTGTTAACATTTAACATTTTTTGCTAATTGTCGTCAAAAATTAGGCGTAAAGCAAAAATTAATATTTCATATGGTTTTATGATAGATAAGCATTATATTCCCACTCATTATATTCGTAAATTTTGAGGTTTATCCTTAGTAGTATATGTTGAAGGGTTGTGTGACTTTTTTTGTAAACGTAAGAATTCATACAATATTGAACGATTTTGTATCATTTTTTTTAACATATGAAGTAAAAAATGTATGATTCTTACGGTTTTTATTCTTGCGTTTTTGAATAAATCAAGATTTAAAAAATTGACTTCTTACGTAAAATTAAAACTAAGTTAAATTTATTTTTTTAATTTTTTATTTAATGATAAATGAGTATAACAACTAATTCATTGAAATCTTTAAAGTTCACTAATTCAGAATTAGAAAATATTTTAGAAAATTTTGGAGACGGTTCTTATCCAACATATATGCAGAATGTGAAAGAGTTTTCCAGATTGTTGAATGAATTTAAATATAACGGACCAATTACTAAAAAGGCTATAATGAGATATTTATATCCCAAAAAAGTTGAAAAACAGGAGAATATTCCTCTTTATGGTCCAGAGGACCTGGGCTCAGAGAGCCTTGAAACACCTCCTGAATATTTTGAAGAAAAAATTAAACAAGATGAATATTATAACGATGAGATTGAGAAATTGGAACAATTAAGAAATGAAATAGATGAAAAAATTAAGGAATTGAGAAATGCTGAGAATGAAGTAGAGGGTTTAATGAATATCCCAGCTTCAGAATCAGAAGTTCAAAAATCACATGAGGAAAGATATAAAAATTACTTTTTGGAATCTACTAAAAATTTATTAGATGGTGATATTGACGAAACACTTTCAGAAGAAGGCACAAAATTTATTCATAAACATAAGCTTCAGTTTATTGACGATGGAGATTATCCATGTATATTACTTTCACCTCCTCTTGATTCTGAAAAATTCAAAAAAGCACTGAAAAATGTAACATATGCAACAAATACGATTAAGAAAGAAGACCATGATATTTACACAAATTATTATTTAAATAAATGTACAGGTGTTGATAAAGTTTTTGATTTGTTAGATAAAATATCAAAAGAAACAATTGGAACCTATAAAATTTTATGTGATTGTGGTTTCATTATTGAAGATACCAATAATGTTTCATATGAAAGAACAGCACCGAAGGAAGACGAAGTTGAAAGGTCTATACCATTCGTTATTAAGAATATAAAAGATATGAAAACGTATAAGCATTATATTTATTCATTTATTTCAGAAAAAATGGAAGCAACCCATAAAATCATCTCATCATTTTATAGCTATTCATACATTCCTTTTCAAAGTTGTGAAATTAAATAAGACAGGAATTAGATTTAATGTATCAGGGTACGCATTCTTGAGTAAATTAAAATGTATTCGTCACGTCGCAGATGATAAAAATTTATGTGTTCTTAATTCATTTTATGGACTTTAGCCCTGGACTCTCTGAGTCGGACTTTAAAAAAATAAACTTTATTTTTATTTATTTTTTAATTTTTATTCTTACATAAATGAACAAAAATGGAACAGCTAAAATGAATGATAATCAAATAAGAGCCGAAGGTAGAAGGTTATTTAAACGCTTCTATAACATTCCTGATGGTGTTAATCCTAAAACTCGTAGAAGTTATTTAAATGAAGCCATAGATGCATATGAAGGTTTGACATTTCATCAGAAAGTGAGAGGTTAGCAAGAATGTTAAATGTTAATATTGATTTTCTATTATTGTGATCCTCAACCAGAAGACGTAGACATTAACAAGGTAGACTTTCCATTAGTGGATTCAATAATGATAGATCCAGAATTTGAAACAGTAAATATTTTATTAACACAGAGTCCATGTGGAAAACTTCACGCTGACAGAATAACAGACGTTGAAGCACTCACAGGATATAAAGTTTGCCCCTTTTGCAAAGAAGAAGTATATTCTATCCGTGATGATCCAGAAAGGAAAAACCAAAGAAGATTTTTAAAACATTGTGAGAAATGTAAAGAAAATAATGGAAGATTAATTCAAGACGTTCAATTGCAAAACACACAACAACCATATGCACCACATATTACGAAACAGAAGATATATCAATGGCTATTAGCACATAATTTGCAGGAATATTATAAACCGACAAGATATTATATTACTTTTGACTTCGAAACATTAGAGACTAAAGAAGAATTACAACTTTCTGAGTGTGCAACTTTGAACGCTTACTTAAAACCATTTCATGGTATCATCAACGGTTAAATTAAACGATAAAACATATACGAGGAATTTTTGCTTAACTTCGAGTGATTCTTTTATTTCTGATTGGATTGAATTTTTATTTTCAACCTGTTCATTAGTTGCTAAATCAAATATTGAACAATATGAAGAATTAATGAAGTCGCAAACGGCGGGGACTTTGTCTCATACATTAAATGAAAAACAGAAGGAAGCATTTAAAGAGCTTTTAGATGAGGAATTCAATAAAGTGAATATCATTGGTTTTAATTCAGGAAAGTTTGATTTAAATTTAATTCTTCGTGATTTAAATACTGCAAAATGGAAGATAAAATCAATGCTGGGTTCTTCTTCTCAATTTAAGCAAATCATTGTAAAGAAAACAAACGTTCCATATGAATTGAGATTTATTGACATCAGAAATTATATAGCGGGTGGAACATTAGACCAATTCACTCAAGATTTCGGAAACAATAAATCACGTGTTAAATCCTTTTTCCCTTATCAATTCATCACATGGGAGAATTACGAAGATGAATTATATAAAAAGGAACCATTCACTCAAGATTCATTTTATTCAACATTAACACAAGAAACAATATCCGATTCAGATTATCAAATATATCTCAATGATGCTAAAAATTTTAAGAATAGATTAGAATATTTTATTCATTATTGCAATAAAGATGTTGAAATTATGATTGACCCAATTGATAAAATTATCGAAGAAACATTTGTTTATAAAATTGACATGCTTCATAATCTTTCTTTATCATCGAATGCATCAATGATTCGTTACGCGTTAGCATATAAGAACTTCAATCCTAACGAAACATATCCAGAAGAAGAAAATGTGGAATCAAGTTTTGAATTAACAAAAAAGTATTGGAAATATAAAATTGAATCATATAAGAAACAAGATGAAAAAGCAGAAAGGGATACTAAAAACAATGTTTCAATGGATGACTATCAATACTATCACGATTTAATCCTTTCATCTAAATGCAAAATGTGTGGTAAAGCGTTTACATATGCAAATAAACCAACATTGGATAGAATAGATAATGAAAAACCACATACCAAAGAAAATTGTCAGTTAATGTGTTGTTATTGCAATGTCGTAAAATCAAATAAAGATGAAGATGTTCAACGTTTAAGAATCAATTTAAGAAATTATGCATTAAAAAATAATTTACCAATGACTTTAGATTCAGTTGAAGCTTATCACATTCTCCGTAATGGAATTACTGGTGGTCTATCAAATGTTCAACATCGTGTTAATCTTAAAGGAATCACGCACATTAATAAACTTTCATATAATCCAGAAACTAAAACTGTATCAAATGAGGACACCACCAACATTATGACTCATTTCGTTGGAGTTGACTTTAATTCATTATATCCTTCATCATTTTCATCTAATCCTCATGATTTCATTCAATATACTGACCATAAAATGTATATGCCGGGAAGATTGAATGGTGTTATCATTTGTGATACAGCAACAAAGAAAGCAAAAGCACTGGGAATTATTAAGAAAAAAATACTTTATTCGTGGCTGAAGTAAAGGGTCACATTGATGAAAAATACATTAATGATTACATAAACTTTTTACCGATAATAAGAAACTTAGATATTATCACAGATGAAAAAACAATTGGCAGTTTTATGTATAATTACATGAAATCAAACAATCTACCAGTTGACCAGAAACAGAGGAAATTAACTCAGTTAGCATCAACACACAACCAATATCAACCATTTTCTTCTTATTATCTTTGGTATCTAATAGACAGATTTCATTTTATCATCGATGATATTCAATCAATTTTAACATTTACGAAAAACACTTGTTTTAATGAATTTGCGAACAAATTTATGAACGAAAGACAAAAGGCTGAATTAGAAGGAAATAAAGGAAAAAGTTTATTTTGCAAGATTTCACTTAATGGATCATATGGTTACGATGCAATGAATACACAAAATTACGCAAAGACTAAAATAATGAATGCACAGAAGCACGCGTTGCATGTATGTCAAATAAGTTTAAAAACATAAGAGAAATAGGTGAAGATACATATCAAGTGATGCTTAAAGATAGATTTTATAGATGTGATACATGTTTACAAGAGGCATTCTTCACTTTAGATAATGCTAAATACTGGTATTTGGTTTTCATTTATGATTTTATGTATAAATGCATGGATGTTAATCGTTTTCATTTCATTGAAGGTGATACTGATTCATCTTATTGGGCAATCGCTGGCGACCCAAATCTTCCTAACACTCAAGCATTTCAAGCAATTGTTACCGATAAACAATTTTATGATAAAAACATTTTCAAATTCGCACCTTTTGATTTCTTCTGTTTTGATGAGAAATTTAAACCTAAATTAAAGAATAAAGCTGAAGAAAAAGCACATGAGAAGAAGTTATTGGGTTTAGCAATTGAGAAACAAGGTGATAACATGGTTGCTTTATGTCCTAAGTGTTATACATCATTCAATGGTTCAATTGATGGAAGTGATTTTAAAAAGATTGCACAAAAAATGAAAGGTGTTAGTTTACGACAAAATAAACAATTAACACCTAAAAATTATTTGGATATAATAAATGATAAATTGATATTTGATGGTCAGAATATTAATTTACAACTTAAAAATGGGTCAATGACTCGCTTAACAATTGGTAAGACTGCATTAACAGGAGCACACACTAAGGCTGTATGTTGTGAAAATGGATGTTGTATGCCATTTATTTAATAAAATACCACAGAAGAGACAAAAGGAACCGTTAATGATGGTTTTGATACTATGATTCAAAGAGGTGGGCACCCTTAAAACATTGATTTTATTTTTATATAAATGAATAACACAGATTTAAAAATTTTAATTGATGATTTAGTATTTAATCAAAATTTTCTTTTATTATGATTTAAAAGCATATCTCCAAAAATATAATAATAATATAACGGGTGATGATATGGAATATTATTATCCATATTATAAAAATGAAATTTTGAAATATCATAATAAAATAATTTCTGAAATTAAAGACAAAATTAAAAATAATGAATATATAAAGGGAAAAACTAAATCACAGCTTAAACAGTTGAAAGATTTCAAAAATAAAGTATTAACAGAAGAAGATATTGATGAATTATATAAATTATATAATCCCGAGCCGCAAAAGCCAAAGGAACAAAAACAAAAGGAACAAAAACAAAAGGAACAAAACACCCAGGTCCTTCAGACCATAAATGATGCACAAGCTTTAATTTATGATTCATTAGTTAAATCATATTCAGCCCGACTTTTAAATGAAGATCAACTTTTGGAATTCATCCTTCAACATAAACTCGAAGCGGGAAAGTATATCAAACCTTTATATACGGCATATTTAAAACAAATGAATAGAATACATCCAGAATTAATGAAGGAAGGAATGAAATCCAAAATCAAAGCAGATAAAATTAAACCACCTGCAACACCAAAACCTCCAACGACGGTACCGCCTCCTCCTTCAGTTAATCCTTCATCATTCACTTTATTATATCCATTTCAAACATTTAAGAAGCAAAAAGATTTTAAAAAGGATTTCAAGATATTAAATAAACCAATTGACCCGAAAATTCAACCATTAAAGGAAAAATTTAGTCGACCTTCATTTGCTCCATATCCATATTCATACGAAATCGATCATCTGGAATATTCAAAAGGAAATGTTACTTATTTATTTGCCATTAACATTAACACTAGATATTTATATTGCATTCCGGTGAAAGGGAAAACAGAACAGGAAACAAGAAGAGCTATTCAATACTTACTAGATCATGAAAGAGTAGATAATATCAGGGGTGATGGTGATAAAGGATTTCAGGCAGCTATGGCTCATTATTTCCCACAAATTAATTTTTACTTTTCATCCTCTCCATATACGTTTCATAATAAAATAGTTGATGCGGTAATGAGAACTCTTAGAGATGCGTTAGGGGTTAACGGTCAGATATACTGGGATGGAAATCATGACTCCATCATACAGCAGTTAGTATATTATTACAATAATACATGGCATAGAACTATAAACATGAAACCGGTGGAAATGAAAAATGATATTTCAAAAGAATGGGAATATATTAGAAAGCAAATGGAAAAGTTAAATGATGTTAAACGTGAACAAATTAATTCGGGCTCATGAATTTTAAACAAGGAAATAAAGTTTTAATTCATCTCGATTATGGAAAAACTGATAAATCAATGACAAAAAGAAGACGAAGATTTGACACAATAGCTGAATTTGTTAGATATATTAACGGCAATGCATTAGTTGAAGTTGACAAGAAATTAATAGAAATTCCGATTTATTTTATTACTCCATTATATTTAAATAATATTTAATTTTTTTTATTTCGTAAGAAATGAGTGACAACAAAGCAGTCAAGAGTCCAGACAATGAATATAAAAAGAAACTAAACAGAATTAAATCAAAAATATGCTATTACAAAAAGAAGTCGCAATGCGGTGGGGTTGAAAACAATAAAACTAATGGAACTGAAAACGATAAAGAGAGGAAAGAAATAATCGAAAAATTAGAAACTTACCGTTCAATCATTAAACTGAGTGAAGCAAAAATAAAAGAATTTAATAGAATAAATAAATTGGTTGGAAGAGATGAATTTAATAAAGATGAATTTTTAAACTCTATCCAAATTTAATTTTATTCCTCTTCGACAACATCTCTCTTTCCATCATTACTGCATAACCACATTTTCTCAATTTTAGTGGTTTGTTATTTTTAACATGTTCTTGCATCATTTTTATCATTTCCTCCCTTGTTATGATTCGTGGTAAATTTTGAGCTTGTGGGGTATTCATTTATGATAAAAATAAAAATTTAAATTATGCCGTTCTAAAGTTTGTGACAACATGACATTTTGACAACAACATGGGTTATTCAATAATTAATTATTTTTGAAGAACTGAAGGGGTCACCAGGTCACCAGGTCACCAGGTCATTTAACTTCTCTGAAAAAATGTGACAACATGACATTTTGACAACAACATGGGTTATTCAATAATTAATTATTTTTGAAGAACTGAAGGGGTCACCAGGTCACCAGGTCACCAGGTCATTTAACTTCTCTGAAAAAATGTGACAACATGACATTTTGACAACAACATGGGTTATTCAATAATTAATTATTTTTGAAGAACTGAAGGGGTCACCAGGTCACCAGGTCACCAGGTCATTTAACTTCTCTGAAAAAATGTGACAACATGACATTTTGACAACATCACAGGATTAATGCAAAAATAAATTCAAATCATACTTTATAAAGCTTCATTCACAGGTATTTCATCGTCAGTAAATGATTCCTCATTATCGTTTGGTTCAATTTGTTTATATAATCCTTTCATTTCTTCTTTCAAAACATAATACCATGTTTGTTTACCATCTATTTTTCTTTGTTTCCTTTCACATTTATCCTTAATGCTCATTTGAAAGTTTTTGTCTTTCATGTCTGATGGTTTGCAGAATAGAGCATTTTTACACGTCATACCTGCACATAATTCATCATAATGTGTATTTATCCATTCATCTAAAGGATTTGTTGATAACTCGATTAAATCTTGTTTGGCTTCAGTCATCGGAATGATTCGTACATTAAATGATGAAAGGTCATATTGCATAAAATATGTTAAAAGGTTATCATAAAATTCCTTTGTGCATGAATCCATTAAATTCTTGAAGTAATCAAATTGACCCTTGAATTTACCATTAACTCTTAAAACTACGTATCTTCTGTCTCCAACTTCAATTTTGACAGGGTAAACGTTATTAGTTACGAAAATGAAGTTTGCAACATTCTGAGCAGTTCTTCTGGGTTGATTCTTTTCATTAATTCTTATCTCATTATCCGTTATAATTGATTTCAAAGCGTTGAAGTTTGCGAGTCTGTCTTCACCTACATTCTTGAGTTCATTAAGTACAAGAAACATTTTATTCTCAACTACTGAGTTGAAATTACCCGTTAGCTCACTTATTTCGGTAATGTTTTTACATGAATAACCAGCGAGAAGTTCAGAAATAATGTCTGTAAATCTGTTTTTACCTGTTCCCTGAAGTCCTTTCAAAATAATTGCTGTTTCATTCTTGATTCCAGGATGTTGAATCATTGATGCAATCCAGCCGAGAAGGTATTTATACACTTCATCGTTATTATCACAAATGGCTTCTTTAATGAAATTCATAAACATCTCAATTTTTGAGTAATCTGGTTTTTCAAGAATGTTGTATTTATAACCTTGAAACGTTGAGAAAACATCTGGGGAATCAGATTTAAAGCAAACACCCTTAACGGTTAATGAGGATAATTGATTTAGTAGTACATCCCATGCTGTTATTGTTTTACCTTCTTCTTTAAATAATTTAATCATTTTAAGTGACTCTTTCATGTTTGACTGAAGAACAAATGATATTTGATTCATTTTGTCGTGTATGTTGTAATCTTTCTGAATGAAGTATTTGTTTCCACAATCTACAAAACGAATGACACGTGATAAATCCTCAATTACTTCAGAACTGTTTTTATACTGATGATTTTCAGCCTTGCGTCTAATATCTGTTATCAAAAACGAGTCATCAAGTTTGATATCAAATGTTATTTTTGGCTTACGTAATAAAGGTAAAACATATTCATCATAATATTCCTTTTGATAAAGTTTTAGAATCTTCACCAAAACAAATGGAGAAGTCATTAAATGTGCATATCTACTACGTGCTTTTTCAAAATTACTTTTTGCATTTTCAGTTAAATTGCAGAAGTTATAAACGTTATCGTATGCTTCATTAATCAAATGATTAGGTAACGAATTAATAGCTTGAAACAGTGTGAATAATGTTATTTCTTTTTCTAAATTCATGTTTCCACCATCATTATGTACTTCAAAATCACACATGCCATCAACTATGCTTTGAGCAAGTTTATCGTCAATGTTTACATCTTTGTTTTCATTCATGATAGTCTTTATTTCTTCATTCTTCTGTTCAACTCTTACCTTAATATTCAAATCATTTAATATATCATCCACTGTTCTGGTTAATGTTGAGTCATAACTTCCACGAATGAATGAGTATGTATTGATTGGTTCTGTTGCATTCTTACGAACTCTTGAATCAGCCATAACCACTAATGAACGCTTTGAATCATCCATTGAAGTCATTATATCAATATCATAATCATTGCAGGAATAACATTTAATCATTCTGTTCGAAACTGCATAGAAGAAATTAGTGTTGCAATAAATGTGAAGACCTCCTGATGCGGTTTTAACGATAACATCTTTCTCCGAAAGTTTTGATAAAATGTCTTTTCTAACTGTTTCTTTAAGTTCATCATTGTACGATTTATTGATATCAACATCTATAATCGTTAAATTTGAAATTTTATTTACTAATAAAGCTGTACCAGTTTTCCTTCCTCTTCCTCCATCATGTTTGAGGTAGTTATGTAAATCAATCATGTTTTCACCAATTCTTTCGTTGAGGGTTTTAGTTTCTGCCACAACTAATTCCGCAACTAATGAATCAATAACTTTTTCATCAGAAACGATAAAGTTGCTGTTGTTGTTTGTTGCTGTCATTTATATAGGAATAAAAAAATAAAAATAATTTTAAAACTAACTTTATTTTTGGACTGCATCAAATTTTCTGTGATGTTGTCAAAATGTCATGTTGTCACATTTTTTCAGAGAAGTGAAATGACCTGGTGACCTGGTGACCTGGTGACCCCTTCAGTTCTTCAAAAATAAGTCATAACTGCCTTCCTCCTGTGATGTTGTCAAAATGTCATGTTGTCACATTTTTTCAGAGAAGTTAAATGACCTGGTGACCTGGTGACCTGGTGACCCCTTCAGTTCTTCAAAAATAATTAATTATTGAATAACCTAAATCATTTACTCACAATATTTTTGTACAAAACGACCCCAAGCTTTTAACTTCTTTTCTGTAGTTCATCCATTACTTCATTACCTAATTAATTACAGACATAAAATATATTTAGTTCATTCGGTAAGCCTAAACCTTTGGGTTAAGTGTGTTCATTGAACTCTATACCATGCGAATACAGTCATAAATGGTGGCATGTATTCTTTACTTTGTCCCGTTGTTTGTGTATATCCTGAAACGAAATGTGTATGGTTTCCTTCTCCCTGAGTGTCACTCCAACCTGCTTGAGATGTGCTTAAATCTATGTAGTGACTATGTGCAGGTAGATTTTCACCTGAAATCGTTTTACTTCCCCCTGTTTCCTTTGAAGAGTTTGCACAATACAAAAACCTGTCAACTATTTGTTCCCATGCACCAACACCAAACATTACTTGAGGACCTCTTGCATCCATAGATGTATAAATAGAACCTACTGGGTTCATTAAATCAAACATATGAGATATTATAGGATTGTCTCTTTTGAACTTAAAATATAGTGTAACTATTTCAGGTTTCTTCTGGTTTGTGTCAGAATATTTTTTATAATATAATCTTATGTTTTCAGGGTAGGTAAAATCTTGACTATAATATTTATTTCTGTCATCTGTATAATAATATACTATTCTCGTTTTTTCTATTGCATTATATCTTTTATATCTATAATAATCTAAATATAATGTTAACTTTTGTTCATCTACATGTGGTGTTCTGACATCATCTCCATAGTCATAATAATATGGTGCTGGAGCTGGGTCAGGCAATGTCATATCTGCCATTTCATAAACTCTTAAATATTTCTTTTGTTCGTCTCCATATAAGTTTAAGTAGCAGTTGTTGTCTAATGGAACTTTAACTTGTGTGCCATCATTCTTTTTATAACTTACATACATTTCATTGTTATTTTTCGGAATGAGTTTCCACCGTATACCATTTTTTAAGGAGTGTACAAACTGCCATCTAAAATATTTATTTTCTTCATTGACAGAAAAGTCACCAACAATAGTTTCAATATTTTTTGTTCCTATCAAACTTTGGTATATTTCGTTAACATATGTTTTATCTGCCTTCTTCCCTAACTCATCGTTAACATATGTTTTATCTGCCTTCTTCCCTAACTCATCGTTAACATATGTTTTATCCGCTTTAAGGTCTAAACATCCTGAAACCCATCCTGTATCAGCTTTAGTTTTTAAAATCTTTGATGTCCATTCATGATACCATTCAACCATTTCTTTAATTTCATTATCTTTTTCATCCACATATTCCTTATCTGTCCTCTTCTTTAACTCACTATCCACATATTCCTTATCTGCTTTCTCCATTATGTCATTTAGGAAACCTTTTATGAATTCCTCATTTAAATTAAATCTTCCAATCTTCAAAACTTTAGGAAATGCATTTAATGCGTAATATCTCTGTTCTTCTGGTGGAATTGATGTTATATCATCCGTTATTCCTTTAATTTTTGAATTCATAAATAAAATTTCTTTTATATTTGATATCACTGCACCACCTTTGCAAACGAATTCGAAATGTTCATTTTTCAATACTATCTCCAAATCTCCATATTTCAACCTTTGCGTTTGTTCTGCCGTCTTTGAATTATATGCATATATGGCGTATGTAATGGTCTGAGGGACCTGGGTGCTTTGTGCCTTAAGTTGTTGTGGTTGCTGTTGTTTAATCATTTATTATGATTTAAAAATAAATATTTAATCGTTATCTCATCAGCTATTTTTTCTATTTGAAATTGCCATAATATTTCATTCATGAATTCTAAATCACAATCAAATAGGTCAGTTATTCTAAATTTAATATTTGATAAATCTTTTGAATGAAGAATAAATGAATTCCCGGATAATTGAAACGGATATGATAAAGAAAATGTGTTTAAGTTGATGGATAAAATGTTTTGTATTGATGGGTAAGAGTTAGGGTCTAATGTTTGATGTGAAAATCTCATTGGGGTATTAACTTTATCACATTTGATTAAAATGAAATTGGAACCAGTGTCAGAATACAAAACATCCCCAACATCTTTTTCAAAATTTAATATCCCCAACAATGAACGAAGATGAGGAGTACAAAATTTAATTTTCAGCGGAAATTTAATAAGGTTATTTATTTCATCAAGTTCAAAAAGTTTATCAGGTTTTGATTTAAAATTTTCTTCATACCATACGATAAATGATTCATTTAAATAACTTAAAATCATGTTAATATCCCATTTTGCTATCACATTATTTATATACATATCATACGTTTTTTCATGGTCATCTTTAATAAATGATATATAATCTGAAGGGTCTAAAAGAATGGGATTAAATTTACCACTCACAGAAACGAGAGTAACATTATAAATTCCGCTAACTGTTAAATTTAATTCACAGTTATTATTCGAAATAATATTGATAATTGACATTTTTATTACGATTAAAAATATGGTAAAGCGTTATTTTCCAGTGATAAATAAAACTAGGATAAGATTACCTCAAGAATTCATAAATTCAACGAATAAGAAATTCATTCATGTTATAAATTTTAGTGTTTTCAGAAAATATGAGTCGATGTCATATTCATCAACAGGTTATATTTCACTTCATTCAAATTTAGTTCAATCAAACCCATATAATGACCATTTCATAAGATTTTCAGATGGTATTAAAAATGTAATTGATAGATTAAAATATGAACAGATTGACAATATCGAATTTTTGGAATTTTGGTTTAAATATCCTGATGGAAAAAAGATTGAAGTTAAAGATAAAGCTGATACTATAACAAAAACAATTACAATGACCGATCCAGATAGTGGGGAACAAAAAGAAATAAAACAAACGATAGAAACTGGTGAAAGGTCAATTATTATTGATTATGATTCAAAGGATTATTATTCAATAATGTTAATGCTTGAATATTAAATGGCCTTAACAAAGAATTTTTCAAGTGATATTTTATATTCATCAACTATTTTATTATAAATATCATTATATGTTAAATGAAGTTCAGTTGTTGTTCCGTTCTTTGATATCTTAATTGTGCTAATATCCTTTATAGGATTTATTTTTGCAACTGTTCCGCAGCATGAAACCTCATCATCTATGAAAAATTGAATCTTAACGTCTGAATCTTGAACATCACAAAGAATGGCGATAATGTGAATTAATGATTCATAAGGTAAAATAATTAAACCGGATTGATCAATTAAATTTATTATTGAATCATAATTATTAATTATTATATCACGGTAAATTTTCATTAATTCTGAATTAATGTCTATTTTATATGGCGCATTGCGACTGGAATCGTAGATTCCTGGGTTCTCGATGTTTGATGAAAGAGGCGGGGGGTATGTTGGATAAGTGGGAATTTCAACAGGTTCTTTACCGGGTTCAGATAAAATGATTGGGTCTCCATCTTCTTTATTTTCCTCCTCCTTTTTCGGTAAGTCACGAGTTAATAAATTTGGTTGAGTTGCTGACCTTGTTAATTCAGGACTAACATTAACTTTAACATTTTGAATAATTCGTGATTTATCATCATTTACGTTATAACCAACCGTAATCTCTGCTTTTGCGTTAGTGTTCTTTTGACTAGTGAAACGTCTTCTCATTTATAATCGAATAAAAAAAAGAAAAATATATTTAAAGTTTTATTTAGTTGTTACGGTAATATCCCAAGGTTCATCCTTGTTTGCTTATACTTTCTTTGTAACTGCACCAATTATGTTATTGATATTGCTTTGAGTTTCTTCCAGTCTTATTTTATCATTTACAATATCTTTAATCATTTCATTACATGCATTCTTAAAACCATCTGATTTTTCTAATTTACGTCTATCACTTTCTTTAATTAAATCAAAGTTATAACCTTGTTGAGAATAAAGTGGTTTCTTTATCAATTCCTTGAACGCTTCTGAAAGTGAAGATGAAGAAATTCTTGCCACTTGAATTGGTTTAAATTCTGCTTTCATTGCTTCTTTCTGTTCATTGAACACTGGATCGAATAAAGCAACTTTAAAGAATTTCTTAGCTGGAATTTCAGGTCTCAAATGTGCATATTGACCATCAAACTGATTAACATATCGTGGTAATCCATCCGGTCCCTCTTCAACAGCATTTAATTTTTCATTGAAATAAGAATATGGAATAAGATGGTATGAATACATTGAACCATTTTAACCTTCTCCAATGTATTGTTTAACAGCTTTTCCATTTTCATCAAATTGCATAGGATAACATTCATTATATGCTTTACGTTTAGGATAATCCGTCATTGTTAATTTATACCCATTTATGACTTTAATATTTCCTTGACCATCAGTAACGAAAACTTCATTTATACCATCAGGCTTTCCATTTGGTCCTGTAATGTCTGCTTCATGTGCTTCCCAATTTGGTCCATGACGTTTGGCATATGCTTGAGCTTCTGGTAATGTTAAAACGTTTCTCATTTGTTTAACATCCTTTTGAAGACCGGCAACAATGTGGACTAATTCTTTCATTCCGTCTGGAACTTTCATAGTTCTATTATATGCACCCTTTTTGTTTGTCCCTTGTTTTAATGGAACCTGTAGAAGATTTGCTATTTCTGTCATGTTTAATTATAAATAAAAAATAAAAATTAATTATAAAAAGTTAATCAAATTTAATGGAACCTTTATTTAAATCAACTATTATTTTTCCATGTTCACCTAATTGTTGATATTGTGTGTAAAGTTCATTAATGCTCATTGGTAAATTCACTTGATAAAGCATAACGTTCAACTGTTGACGACTAAACCCACTGAAAATGAAAAGTGTTGATAGATTTGATTTAATGTTTGTGCTTAATGCTTTGAAGTATTGAACAGCCATGAAGAATGAACACTGAATGTGTCGACATTGAGTTAATAATTGATTAAAATATGATTTCTCATTAGTTATTAGTTTTGATTTCACGGCATCATCTAGAAAAATTAGTGAATGCAAAAATTCTCTATCAAAATTTGAAATAGAAAGTGTTTCAAATAATTCATCCCTTTGTTTATTAATAATTTTATCCTCTAATCCTTGCTTCTTGATTGTATTATATAATTCTTTATACATTAAAAAGTTTTTTAAATAATCTTCTGCTTCTTCTTGTGATAAATAAATAATTGGAATTTTGATTAAATGCTTTAAAGATTCAAATGTATCATCTGAAGGTGAACCTGAACGGTTGATATAAATTAACACATGTGAATAGGGGGAAGTGTTAGCAATAATGATAATTTGTTTTAATATCGTTAATGTTTTACCTTTATTCTGTTTACCAATTGCTGCAGTGATTGAATTTAAGTAACATTCAGAATATGTAATTTTCATTAATTTTTCCTTAGATAGAGCATTTCTATTATCACTCAATGCTTCATTAATCATATCATCTATGTATGTATTATATACATCTGTTAATTCTTCAGAATTTAAATCCATTTAATCAAAAATAAATTTATAATTTTAAACATTTCTATTCATCAATATTTCATCATATGAACTTCTATACTGTGGTGGTGTACCTGTTGGATGATATTTCAAACCTTCATCCGGTGTCCATGTCCAATACGTAGTCCTAGTAAACCAAACCTGAGGAGGATTTGTCACCTTTGAACAGTAAGTGTCATTTTCACCCTGAATGATTGGATAAGCTTTCACTTGTACTGTAACTTGTGAGTTGAAAGTTTCTAATCCATCAAAGAATATACCCGCTCCATCACGTTGAACTGGAATAGTGCATAAGAATGAAGTTTGGTCTTTCCATGTTCTAGCTAATGGCGTGCCATTATCATCATTCAGTGGTCTAGTTAATGAGTCCTCGTATTCTTCCGTGCATTCATTCACTCCATCTAAATCAGAAGCTTGAAGCATACGTGTAAAGAATATGTCACCCACTGTGGTCATCGCTTGATCGGGGAAGTTTCTGGAATCTATAGTGACCTGAAGACCTCGAAGCATTGGATTTTCTAAAACTGTTCTTTGCATTGCATTCTTTGGAAATGTTAACACAACATCTGTAACATTATGAAGAGCGTATGAGAAATCTGAGCTAATACCTTCAGGAGTGATGCATCCTCCATTTAGTGAACGAACGTCAATATGTTGAGCTGGAATCATGAATGGATCTTCCTTACTGAATAAACGTGGTATTGCTTTAACTGATTCTTCAATTAAACCGTATCCTGGTGTAATGCATTTATCCTCTAAAACTTCCATCTTTGTGCATGAAATAATAACGTTATCAACTGTTGCGTCAGCAGATGTAGCGGCTAAGCTTGTAATTAATTTGGTAGGAAGTCCGATTTGTTGGAATTTGCGATCATATTTATAAACATGATTCATAATCTTTTCATAATTTTCATCAGTTATCTTTTCATAAACGTAATTTTGTAAATCAGCAACTCTTAACGGGTCAACCTGACAAAATACTAAAGTATCCCTGAAAACATAATATTTAAGAATGATTTCACCAAATGATTTAGGATAATCATCGAACGCCTGAAATGCTAACAAATCATTTACCGGAATAATCATATCAAAAGTGACATCAACTTCTTCATTTGCGTTCTTGAAAACTTCTGAAGGGTCAATATATTTACCACATACTGAGTTATCATATTTTTGAACATTATTATATAACGAATGAACAAACTTTTTAACTTTCCTTTCTGATTTTGGTTTATATGTTGCAAATGCGAAAGATTCACGGGCACAATCCATTTGAAGATAACCGGCATCACCTCTTTCGGTTTCTACTTCTAATTGTTTAAAGCTTTGATTTGATGATTTGTAACCAACGAATAAACGCATGCATTTAAAAGCGGCATCACATGTGAAAGCTTTATTTGAAACTAGAGTTGCTTTAACTTTGCGTTTAATATATGTGTCACCTAATTGGTTCACATCATGAGCTGGGTTTGTAATTCTTAAATGAGTTTGTTTATCATCAAAATATGGAGTATCAGAGTCATAGCATGAACTTTCAAGTTCTCTATAATATCTTCTACCATCATTCTTCGCGAATATTTCATTTATCTTTTCGAATGAATGAAACACATTTCCATTAATCGGTTTAGTGTTTGGCACCAAATAGTTAGTCGTCATTTATTATTAAATAAAAAATCAAAATTAAAAGATGAAAATGAATTTTTAATTTTAATGAAATAATCAACTATGGCTGCAGGTATATTTAAGAAACTGTGGGATAAAGTAAAAAGAGGAGCGCATAAAGTTTGGGAAACAATGAAGAAAGGAGCAAATTGGATATTTAAGAATAAAGAAGCAATTAGTGACGTTGCTGAATCAATAACACCAAAAGCCGCCCCAATAAGAGAAATATTAAATAAAGGAGAAAAAGTTTATCAAAGACTACAACCGATACTAAGATAAAAATAATATTTATTTATTTTTCCACTATCTACCTCCTATTTTATTAAGTATTCCTTCAGCTATTCCACCAATTGCGTTACCCGCTTGTGCTCCCATCGCTGGATTACCTGCTTTAGTACCTAATACCCCACCTATGATAGTTCCTGCCGTTTTCGCTACTGGTGCCAAAAAGTTTGCAACGGGTTTAATAATATTTTTATGAACCCAACCCGCAGCTTTCTTAATTCCATCCCATAATTTTTTAAAGAATCCTGCAGCCATTTCTGATTTAATATTAATTAAAAAATATATTTCATCACTTATATTCTAATTTTTATTTAATGATAAATGAAACCGATTTTAAAAATAAATGAAACAGAGGAGGAAGAAATAAATGAAAGTGAAAATGTTCAACAAAAAATAAACGTTGTTAAACCAATTACTGAAATAAAAATTTTTTCATCTGTTGAAGAATTTAATGACTATTATGCTAATAATAAAAAATTATTTGAAGAATTGACAACATGTAAATTGAATAAAATGTTTAAAGTTGATGGATTCAAAATTTCAAAAATAAAAGGAGTGATTAGTTTGAAATCTATTCCTCAATCAAGAATCACCTCATTAATGAAAATTGATGATTTAACAAAAAGAATAGAAATTATTGAAGAAAGAATAAATCAAATAATTGATTTCATAAATCATGACTCGTTGAGCCCGGGTCCTTAAAGCCCATCACTGAGTTCAAGGTTATATTCATCAAATATTTCATTATTAAATGCAACTTCTGCTAGTTTATTTATTTTTTCAATACGATCATTTGAAAGTCTATCGTTTAATTTTTTCTGAAGTTTTTCATTTTCTAGTTCTGAAACTTTATTTGGATGATATTTAAACCCGTTAAATTCTTTTTCCTCAGTTTTGATCATTAATTTACAAAGAACTTTTGTGGTTGGAATTCGTTTAAACCATTTATCATTAATATTTGTTATAAATTCAATATTCGGAATTAATTCCCAAATTTTTGCATTTTCAATTAATTTATTATCAAATGCAAAAGCAATAGGTTTAATATTAAACTTACCTTTATAATATAAACTTTCTACATAATCATCGAAATAAACATCTACTTGTTTAACATTTTCAAGAATTGGTGAAAGAGCATCCATTAATTGATTGACGGTTACGAATCTTGATCCACTCATTTATCATTAAATAAAAAATTAAAAAAATAAATTTAACTTAGTTTTAATTTTACGTAAGAAGTCAATTTTTTAAATCTTGATTTATTCAAAAACGTAAGAATAAAAACCGTAAGAATCATACATTTTTTACTTCATATGTTAAAAAAAATGATACAAAATCGTTCAATATTGTATGAATTCTTACGTTTACAAAAAAAGTCACACAACCCTTCAACATATACTACTATCCTTCGCTTTTAAGATCATTGAATTTGATTTTTATATAAAATAGTTATATATTAGAAAATAATATGAGTTTATGTGATATTATTTTTCAGAAGATTTCATTCTATATGCCTATGAAAAGTACTCTCAAAACTAACTTTTTCCTAATTATAATTAAATCTAGAATATTGTATTATGCTTAGTATTATTTCATTTTTCTCATTCAATTTAGAATTTACAAATGTCAAAAAATTGAGAGCTGTCACTTTTGATGAATTTCTGTTTATTACATGTTTTTGATATTATAGTTTTTTATCTGAGGTTGTAAGGATTATGTGAACAAGTCGTTTTTCTAGATTAAGCTTAGTTACATTTTACAATTTTTTATTTCTAATTTTTCTTTTGCTTTTCGTCCTTATGTGTGCCTTTCTTAGGAGTTTCCTTCTTTTCTGCAGCTGCTTTCTTGGCTTTCAAGTTTGCTCTGAATTCGGAGAAGAAAATGCATTTCATTGTATTTCCGTGGTACATAATTCCATTTTTAACGATTTGTTTAGCAGTCATTTCATCTTTGAGTTCGATATTTACATTTCCACTGAAGTATTGCTCTCCTCCCTTTCTATTGTTCTTTCTCATCTCAATTCTGCAGACCTTGTTAGGATACTGCTCCTTGAAGAGGGCCTTAATATCATCTAATGTTTCGTTTTGATCAAATCCTTCAATATGGATTGTGCGGAATGATCTGCGAGGATCAGAAACGAATGGTTCCTTTGATCTAACCATATTAAGTTCTTTGTTTACCTCTAATGTCCTGGATGCAGAGCAGGCAGTAATGACATCTTCGTTTGTAGCTTTAAGAGCCTTCATGCGATTGAATGTAAGGAAAGTTTCGATTGGAACAAATCTATCTTCCCTCTCACTGATCGCTCCCTTCATGAATGCATCGAATTCGATATTGGAATCAGAGAGATAAAATTCCATTTGTTCACGAATAGCGTCAAGATGTGGTTCTAATTCGATGTTTGGTTCTTCTTGATCTGGAAGTGCTTCGAACTTCGTGCAAGTACTATATAGTTTTCGGAGAAAATCCATATTTCTGAAAGTGAAAAAAAAAATATGACGTTGGAGGCTAAAAATGGTATATTTTAAGACTCAATGTTTATTGTTATTTATGCAATTGCCTAAGCACTATGCTAGTTTATACTCTAAGCAGTCTAATTTTTTACTTGAAAAATTATCCAAATTTCCAAAATTCTACATTAACTCCGAGAACAAGTCAATGTTTTTTAATAATAGTTTGTCTTCGTATGATCTACTAATGATTGGATATTCTGTCTTGTAGTTTCATTGTGAATACTATAGAATTATCCATGGGAAGAGAGAAAAATAGCATAATTGAATATGCCTATTGGCTGTGATCCTCTGATACAAGTAAGAAATATGCTTGTAGGACCTAATTTTGAAACATTTACTTCAAATATTAATTTTTTACAGTTCATTCTATGTATTTTCTTGAGTCAATTAGATTAAATGCATAGGAAATGTCCTTCAAATTTCAAATAAAATATATTTTTTGAAAAATAATTTTAAAATTCTAAGAACTTTTCTTCTTTTTTTCGTAATTTTTAAAAATTGTGAAAAATTTAAATGAGGCATTTGTTGTATTTTTAACAGAAAATGATAATATGCTTTAAAACAAGCAAGAATTCTATAATTTTAGATATCTATATTTTCAAAATCATTTAATTTGCAGGTTATTTACTTCCAATAAGATAGACACACAATAAATTGCATCGTTTGAACAAACACGTGAATCAGAAATTATCTGATCCAGATCATTCTTGACTTTTACATTTATTCAATTTATTTTACCTGACGATTTTTTAAAAAGTATCATATAATATTATTTATAGGTTAATACACGATTTTATTGCCGATCTCTGAAAATTGAGAAAGAGATGAGCTTGCAGTGAACCATCCTTATATCTTATTTAAAACAATTAATAAATTCGTTGTTTATTTATTCGATTATTTTTCAGAGGAAAAAAAAATATTTAAAAAGATAGTGATGGAAATGACAAGGGATTCTGCAGAGTTACATCTTCCACCACTACCTACAGAAATAACTAAACTTGTTACTATTTATCCTTTAGATGCACCGGATTTTCAAAAGTTGATGGCTCAAACTCACGATGCATATCAACGAATACAGAAATTATTTAATGACGCAAAATCAAAATGTGAAGTTCCACTTAATGACAATCGTTTTAGCTATGATATTCCTAAAAATGCTTCACCTTCATATAGATTTCTATATGGCAAAATGATTAAAAACCTGAACAAGTTTCGAGCCATCAGAAGAGAAGTACAAGCCAGATATTGTAACCAACTTGCTATTTTCAGCCTCTTTTTTCAAACTTTAATTGAAAATAATGTTCCTGGAACTTGCGATTTTAACGGTTTCAACCAATTCAAGCATCATTTTGTCGATGAGGATCCGGAATTTGCAAAACACGCAAACAAAGCTAGACGTTACAAAGCATATTTAACCGCAAAAAGAATTGAATACGAAAACAGCCCAGAATACACAAACAAGTCTCTATCGAAAGATATCATCGAACAGGCAAAACATTACTCACATATATACTCTTATTGCCCTTCAAATCCTTTTGATACGAAAATTGAAGAATTTTTTATACAGAACGAAAAATTGAAAGAGCTAGATCAAATAATTCTCGATATTTCAGGAAGAGGCGAAAAATTACCACAAAAAACTTCATTCCGCAAAAAATCGAAATGGAATCAACCGAAAATGAACGCGAATAGTTTCAATAATTACATAAACGAATTCTTGCTTAGTTTACAGACGAAAAGTTTAGTTTTTGACGACATTCAGAAAGCAACTTTTCGTTCTTCGGTTTTACGTATCATTTTTAACAGTCTTTACACAGAAACGAACGGATTGAACATGCCTGATGCAAACTTTCAGAAATCTGCTTACATAATCATGAGATTGAACCCGAATGATATGAATATGCCAAAAATTTTCTCAGAGGAAGAAAAGGAAAAGAGCTTTTTAGAGCTCTTTAAATCCATCCCCAAATTACAATTAATTTCGGGAAAATTATCGTTTATCCAATTTTATACAGATCCGCTTGATATCGCATACGATATCGGCACCGTCAGCCTCCTGATCGACGAATTCGCTCAGGAACGCTTTCCTTCGCAAGAAATAATCAAACTTGCATTTGACGATTTCTTTATTATATTAGTTGTTTGTATATGCTCCATTACTATCTCCAATCCAGAGGGAATCAGATTTTATACAGAGTTTTACAGAGATCTTGAATCTGCCCAGATCATGAACCATTCAATGACTTCACTCGCTGCTGCCATCAAATATGTTAGAGATTTTGATCAGCAGGAACACACTCCCGAGGTTTTGCAAAAAATTAATTTAATTTTAGAAAATTATAAATAAATTGTTAGTTTTTATATTTTTAAATACCAAACAAACTGATTTTGATCATTACGATCGCATTCCTGAAGCTTTGGATAAAATTAATTTAATTTTCTAAAATTTTACATGAATTGTTAGTTCAAGCAGTATTAAGACCTATCTTGATTAACAAAAACGCAATTCTTGATGCAATGCAAAAATTTAATTTGAATTTCTAAAATTTAAATGATTCGTTAAGTTACACATTACACAAACATATTTTGATAAGTATGAACACATCCCCAAAGTTTTTCCAAAAATTTAATTTGATTTTAGAAAATTATGAATAAATTATTTGTGTAGGTATTACACAAACTGATTTTTGAGTGACAAATTTGATTAATTTTTGTATGGAAAGAAAATTTTATTTTTTTTTAGAATAATGAAACAAATATAGTATTATATTAGCAACATAACTTCTTAGTAGTCTGAGTAGTTAGCTTTGGAGCTGTTCCAGTTTCTATCTGATTTGTAGCCGTACACTTCATTGCAACACTGATGAAAAGTTCTTGGATATTGCTTCCAGTTTTAGCGGAAACAAAGAAAATATCTTCGAACTCTCCCTTTAATCGAAATTTCAAGTCATCTATTGTTTGCGTTTCATCTTTTGCTAAATCTATTTTGTTAATTACAGCAATAATTGCTGGCTTTTCACCAGATTGTAATATCACGTCTTCCCATTTCTTCATATTGTTAATTGATTCAGGAGAGTCGACAGAACCAACAATTAAAGCACAATTTGCTTTTCTTGAATACATTGGAACTAATGGTGCAAACTCTTCTTGTCCTGCTGTATCCCAAACTACTAGTGTTACTTTTCTGTCTCCTAAAGGAATTGTAGTCATAAAGTGTGCAGAGCCAATTGTTGGTCCCATGTCTGGTTCAAATTCAGAATTGCACTGTCTGGAAGCTATAGAAGATTTGCCGACCGCACTATCACCAATGATAATGACTTTATAACGCTCTGAATTGTCATTTTGCTCATCCATATTTTTTAAGTTTAACCGTAAACTTAAATTGAAAAAAGGAGTTGAAAATTTTTGGTTTTATGAAAATAAATCAGTTCAAAAAAGAATTATTTTTAATCGTAAAATTTTTTGCCAGGCAGATTCCGTCGATAGTTCTTCGTTACATCCTTATGTATTTCTTTATTCCCCACGAAATAAACTCAAAACATTAAATTATATGAATTTTCCATTTTTCTTCAGCTTGATTTCATTGCTAACTCACATCGAAGCATAACCACTAAATCAAGATGTAGCATATTATTTGATTTTTATTAAGTCTAAGAGAAACTTGAGTCAATATTTTTATTTTGAATTTAATAATTTGATTTCTTATATAGATCATATTCTATTTCATTTAAGTAGAAGTGATTCGATTTAATGTTTATACAATCATTTGAATATTTAGTATAATTAGAGATGAATTACAGAAATTAAAGTTTATTTCTTTTTCTTAATTCCATTATACAGTTGCATATCTCATCAACCCATTCTCTTGATTCTGATCTTGCTGCAACAGTTACTGGAATATCTCCATGTGCATCAACAATTCGAGGATTTGCACCACTCATAATTAACATTTTTCCTATTTCCACATCATTTACTAATGCAGTATAGTGAAGAGCAGTCTTACCAGCAATGTCTTGGAAATCTAAATCTATACCATTCTCGATCAATATCTTTGTTAATTCAACATTTCTCATTGAAACAGCATGCAACAAAGCATTCTTTCTATGAGAGTCATAACAATTTATTTCACATCCTTTTTCAATTAGATACTTACATATATCTGCATAACCACAATTTGCGGCACAAAGAAGTGCAGTTGTTCCATCATATCCCAAAGAATCCATTGTCATTTCATTTTCTTTGATGTATTTCGATAAATTATGAGTTTCATCATTCATTCCTTTATTAAAAAGAAGTGACTTATAACCAGTTTCTGATTTAATGTTAACATCAGCACCATTGTCAATAAGATATTTAACAAGATTGAGATTTCCATTGTTACAAGCAATCATCAAAGCTGTTAATCCAAAATTATCAAATTCATTTATGTCAAACTTTTTGATTAAGAACTTTGTCAGCTCCAAATTCCTCTTCTCTACACTTATCATCAGTGAATTTCTGTTAGCAAAGTCTCTTACATTAAAATCATATCCATTTTCAATAAAAAGTGACAAATTTCGATGCGCTAAACAAAATGGACCTAATTTATCAGGATTCAAGTTATAGCTTTGGAGTATCCACTGTGCTGCATCATTTCTGTGGTATTTCACTGCTTTTAGCAAATAGTTTTGGAAGCTAAAACCATTTTGCAAAAGAATTTCCAAGATTTCAGTATTTCCACCTTTTATTGCGAAATTTGGAATTTTCTCGTTTAATTTCATACCATTTAACATCAAGTACTTGAATATCTTTACACTTCCACTGTGTGCTGCAAGTTCTAATACTGTTTCTTTTCTGTCTTTGCTTTTATAATCGACATCAAATTCTAATTCATTGAAATCACATAAAAAGGAAGAAAAAGAAGAGACATCATCATTCATTATAGAATATCCTATAGAATCTTCACTAAATGGGAGCTCTGTTTTGTTGAAATTCATGGGTGATGATGATATTACAAAATTTTCTCCTTTTAAGAGTCCATTTTCCATTAAATAGTATGTAAATGAGGAATGGCTAACAATCGGGTTCTCTGGCATCACCAATTTTATAAGTTCCATGATTAAATTAAAATATAATGATCTGATTTTTGCTAAATCAACAAGGAAATAGAAAATATCTTCTTTCATGTACATGTACTTGTTCTTGATGAGCTCCTTAAGAGATCCGATTGAATTATTGCTAATATCACATAGCTGATTTTCCAGAAAAATCAAATCATCCATATTTTATTGTCACTTTTAGTTGGTCGGGTAAATTAAAATCACATTCTCATGACATAATATTTTATTAATTATTTGGTGGAAAAATTTTTGATCTTCCCCTTTTAAATATTGAATGACCCTATTAATTTTTTTTAATTCTCCGACATGGCTGTGATAAAAATCACGGCAATCGATGGGAAAACATATGATATCGAGGTGCAAGATGACTGCACATGTCAAAATGCAATCGATAAACTCAAAGATATTACAGAATTTAAAGACCAGCAAATTTCACTATATTTCAACGAAGAAAAGCTAAATGATCAAGATAAAATCAATGTTTCCGATGTATCAGAACAAAATCCTCTTATTGTTGTATGCGAATCTCAATTATCTGAACGAGTTTTTAACTTAGAAAATTCATTTGACTATTTTGAATACCCATTTACACAATACTCATACGAAATAATAAAATATGGACGAAGCAAGGCATACAAAGAGAGAAAATCAGCGAGGGTCCCATATTATCCCTTAAAGAAAGATGATTTTCTTGCACCTTACGATGAATACATTAAATTCAAGCAGCACGATGAAGAGGAAGAGATACCAGAGGTAACAGCTCGAAACGAGATCAATCTTCCCACAATTTTGACTGATATTCAAGCTCCAACATTAATTTACAGAAAACAAACAAAACCAAAGCACGACATATATACTGCCGATGAAGAGATCCCTACACTTACTTTTATTGCTGCAGACAACACAAGAGTTGTCAGAAGAGTAAATGAAGTGATTGAACCAGACCAACCATTGGAAGGTGACCAACCACAAGAAAACGCCGATAACCAAAACGTCCAACAAAACCAAAACAACGAAAATCAGCATGAAAATGCTCCAATACAAATAGATAACGATAACAACCAGAACAATGATAATGGCAATAACCAACAGAACGATTTACAACCAAATCAAAATGAAAATCAAAATGAAAATAATATTTTAGAAAATAATCAAGAAAATCATGCGGATAATGATAATGGCCATGATAACAATGACGATATACATCAGAACCAACAACAAAATCCAAATAATGAAAATCATGAAAATAATATTGGCCAAGACAGGCCAAGACCTGCAAATAACAACAGAGACAACAATAATCAACGTAACCAAGCCGACTTATTGGGTGAAAACTTAAGATATTTACAAGAATTATTTAATCCACGAGATGAGAACGAATCTCCAATGCCACCCATCGAATTACCCAACCACGAGATGCTTAATGTTCCTTTCAACCAAGTTCTTCGAAAAATACGAGATATCAAAAATGGAAAAGGAGATGTTGCTGACAAAGAGAGCGCAATGGTTATTTCGGACTTCTTGGACAAATTCAATCAAAATGCAGAGAATGCTTTGCGATTTTCAGACGAAATTTCGAGAATCAGCAGAATTTCAACAATTCGTGAGGAAGGAGGCATCCAAGAAGAGGAAGGAGAGCCGAAAGTTGATGCTGACCAGTTCGAGGAAATCCTACAGAGCGCACAGTTCATGGAAGAAGAAGATTACGATGATGACTTCACTCAGTTGAAAGTTGGTCGGGTGAGGAGACAGAAACTTTTGAGACAGGACATTGAATCTATTCGTTCTAGAGAATATGACGAACTTTCCATAACAATGAACGAAAATTATACAAATGCAGAGCGACACGAGATCACAAACCTCTCAAAGATAGGTTTTGACTTCTCTCTAATCATTTCCAAATACGAGGAGAATGGAAGAGACTTCGATAAGACAAGACGCGCATTAATTAAATTATTGTAATTTTTTTGTTGTAATTTAATAAAATATGTATATTATATTGCCAGAGTTTGTTTTATTGAATCATGAATGCAACAATTTTAGAAAATTTATCATTTTTGTAATTTTTTTTTGTTGTAATTTAATAAAATATGTATATTATATCGTCAGAAGTTGTTTTATTGAATCATGAATGCAATAAATGCTTGTTTTAAAAATCAGAGAGAATTTATTTCGAAAATTTCAGAATTCAAGGGATCAGATGATTTCGAAAGTATCTACGGTTTCTTTGATGAGTATACATCTCATGGAAATGAAAAGATGATTTCAAAGTCATGTGAAGAAGGACTTTGGATAGGGAGCAACCCTCATTATTTTTAAAAATTTCCTTTTCATTTGGTTATTGATGATTTGCTTTGAAAATATAAAATATTATAATTATTTGTCAGAAAATGATGATGGTGTCTCAATTACTGACATATAATGAAACTCTTTTTAATTATTTTCAATGCAAGAGTAGATTCAATGATAATAAAAACTGAGAAGTAGTTTACAGCTAGGGTTGTTAAAAATATCAAAAATTAGCGTTTTGAAGACACCATGGTGTCTTATAATTTTCCCTTCCTTATTGGCGTGTAGAAATAAATGCGCCAATAGATTGAAGAAGAAGAATTGTTTTTCTCTTAATGAACCTTAATCCTTTTGATATAAGAATATTAAAAACATTAATATAATTTCGATTTCGGAAATTAAATTTCCAAATTTTTTGTCGATTTCGGAAATTAAATTTCCAAATTTTTTGTCGATTTCGGAAATAAAAGGATCCCGCATCCAACACGCAACAACAAAACACAAAACACACTTTTTGGTTCTTTCATCGTTTTAATCGTAATTTATGTAATACATGATTTGGATAAATTTTACAAAAAATAGAACCTATATTATATTCTTTTCAAAGATTCTTGCAAATCATATTTATTCATCATTAAATAAACAAAAAAATAATATTTGAGAGTTATTTCAAAAAAACACATTGAATTTACTAATTTGTCTCAATTTCAGTATTATAAATTTTTATAATTTCAATATTTTGAAATACACTTGTTAATATTTCAATATTTATGATATTTCAATGTATTAAGTGGTCTCAAATTGAGCTTCTCAAATATAAGTTGGCCTATTCAAATAATAAAATTAAATAATATTTAAAATAATAAATAAAAGTGATTGAGGTCATAGCAAAACGGCTGTTTCAGTCATTAATTCTTAAAAATAAAAAGGGCAAAAACTAAATAAAATGGGTAAAATTCAATAGTGTCTGTGCTATCGTTCAATTTGAAGGTGTCTTTTGAAACCGCAAGACACATTGAATTTTTGAATAGTGTATTATGGTTTGACAGACACCAATGAAAAAAATAAAATGATATTTATTTTAAATATATAAGATCCTTATATAAAATATAAATATTTTATCGTTTTATTTTCTTGTTTTAGAAAAATTTTTTTTTGAAAAATCAATAAAACTAACTCCAAAATAAAATTTTTGATTTAAAGACACTATGATGACACCAGGCAAATCTTCCAAGACACCTATCGTCGGGAATCTAACAACCCTATTTACAGCTTTTTAATTTTCAAGTATCTCTCAAAATTGAAAACAAGTGTTGAAATATATAGTTACAAATTTATCATTGGTATCATATCGAAAACAATTTACATCAATTTAAGTATTGATTGCATTTCAAAATTGAGAATATATTGAAAAAATTTCAATCAATTATTTTTTACAATTTTGAGATTAAAGTCTATACAAAAAATGATTTTGATCTATCCATTACTAGCTGTAGCAACAAAAGTTCTGATATTCGACGCCGGCAGTAGTGGAACCCGTGTTTATTTGTATCAATACAAAGATTCTCGAGATCCATCTACATATGAGGCTGTTTTAGACGAAAAAGGGCAACAATATAATTACAAAGCACAAATAAAACTATCAGATGTTGCGAAAAATGAGTCTATTATGGACGATATTTACACAGAACTTCTCACAAACAAAGCAAATAATTGGATTCCAGAAACTGAAAGGCCTGATGTTCCACTAATGATATATGCAACTGCAGGAATGAGACTTTTAAGCAAAGAAGATCAAACAAAAGTTTTGAAGATAGCATATACAAAAGCAAAAAACAATTTTAAATATAAAATTAACGAGAAGTATTTCAGAGTTATTGAAGGATATGAAGAGGGAATTTATGCATGGATTTCTGTTAACAAACTACGTAACGCAATAGGAACCGAAGAAAAAACATTACCAATCTTAGAAATAGGAGGAGCATCTGTTCAATTCGCATCCCAGGTTAATGGTAAGATTGGAAGCTACCTAAATAGTTTTGTTAAAAAAATAAGAATAGGAAAGGAATATTATAATGTTTTTGCATACAGCTGGCTTGGATTCGGATCTGATGTGAGTGGAAATACAGTAAATTGGAAAGCTTATAATGATTCATCTAAAACACCATGTACAATTAAAGGTAAAAACTATTCTGTAAAAACAAGTGATGGAAAAATTGAAGTTCCTGGTAATCCTGATTTTGACAAATGCTATAACTACTTTTCAGACCAAATATTAAAGAAGGATTCAAAAGAAAATTGTGGTGGTTTTGAATGTATTTTTAAAGATGAAAGGGAAAACAAATGCGTTCCTTTGCCCGAAAAATTTGACAAACTATATGGATTGGGCGTATTAAATTATGAAGCAGGTTATTTTAAACTCAAAACATTTGACCTGAATACTTTTAAAAATGAATCATTCAAATTTGGAAATTATTCAGCTGCTGAAGCAGAATCCATTTTTCAAGGAAATCCATTTTTAAGTTCTTTTTATTCTCAACAATTATTAATAATCAATTTCCTATCTCGAGGTTTTGGCAGCTTCATTGATTCCGTCACAATAAATGCACAAAGGAAAATTAATAATGCAGAGCCTCAATGGACTCTTGGAGCTGTTTTAGAGGCCGGATCTGCTGCATCCATTGGTTTGCAGTGGTATTTTATTTTGCTAATTGTTCTTGCAATAATAATTATCATTGTAGTTATCATCATTATTATTGTTTGCTGTGCTTGCAAGAAAGATAAATCACACCCTTCAGATAATGATGAAAATGAAGATTCAGGTTCTGGAGTTAATGTTTAAATATGAACAGATATTTTTAGTTTATTTTTAATAGATTTATGTTTTATATATTGACATTTAAACAAATTATATGTGCCATCATATAAATAGTCAAATAATCCAATTCCTTCTTAAATATAAAGATATGAAATATTTTATTCTGTATTTTCTTCAGCTTGCTTAGCTAAAAGGCCAACAATAACACCCATAACATCATCTGGGTTGTTCTTTTGTGTCCAACCAAGCTTAATTGCTTCTTGGAAGACACGGAAAACGTTGGTGCCTTTTGCAGCAGATGTATAGTAGATTGGATAGTTATGTTCCTTTACCCACTTGAATTGAGTACGAGTGATACCTGGATTAAGGTCTTGCTTGTTAACAACAACGATTATTGGAATTTGGCCACGCTGACTGATGAGCTGGGCATGCCATTCTTCAAGGTGCTGGTATGTTTCCTTTCTTGTTGCATCAAAAACAAGAATAGCTGCATCAGCACCGTAGAAGAATGATGGATGCAATTCATCAAAGCAGCCTTGACCAGCTGTATCCCAAATGCATACTTGGACATCCTTGCCACTAAGATTTTCTGTATGCTCGTATAATGTAAGTGCAAATGTTGAGTTTGTAATTGGACTGTAATCTTTGAGCAAAAAGCGCTCGACGAGTTTTGTCTTGCCTACAGCAGAGTCTCCAAGCAGAACAAGCTTGACATCTGGCTTGGCATATTTTCTGGTTGGGAAGAGTTCTGTATTTTCTTGGCTCATTAAAATTTCAAACGAACATCATTGAAAAGAACTTCTTACATGGCCAAATAATTTCGATGTAATATAACGGAATGTATCCTTGTAAGCAATATTTCTACCATAGAAATTGATCAATTATCAATTTTTCAAATCTTTTCATTTCGTTTTTTTCCGAGTTCAATCTTTATCCATGAATCAATAGTTGCCATTACATGAATTAAATTGATGCTTCTTGAATTAGAGTTCTAATTATAACGTATGAAAAAAATTCATAAAAAAATATTCATAAAAAAACACTAATATATTTAACAGAACATATAATATGCACAATTGAGAAAATATAATAATATTGCACATTATGGTTTCCATGGATTTCTTTGACTTAGTGGAGATCTTACACTACTTTTTCCTTCATAGTCAGAAAGCCTAAATCTTGAAGCATCATCAAGTAACAGTTTTGATTTCAATAATTCTATATTTCTCTTCTTATTTTCTATATCCTTCTTCGCATGAGCATTTAATTCATCTAATTTTGAGGCCCATTTTGCACTTAATGCAAGAAGTTCCTTTTTTTGAGCATCCCTCAATGTCTTTAAGTTTCTTCTGAATTGGTCATTAAAATTATCTCTTTGTCTATCTATATCACGCTTTTCGAGCCTATCCGCTCTATTCTTATATTCGATAGCATCATCATATCTGTTCATATATATTAAGTGCCTTTCTTGGTCTCGAATTTCAAGAACTCTTTTTGATACTTTTCTGAATGGTGCTGGTAATATTTTAGGCCACGTTTCTTTAAAGTCAGAGATCTGCTGTTCATGTATTTCTTTTAATTCTTTTTCTGCGTCAGCTTTAAATTGAAGCATTAATTTTCTTTGTTCATCGTAATAATCTATAGTATCTTGAAGATCATCCTCGAAATCAGCAATCTTGCGCTCGATATTTAAGTAATTTCCAGAATTTGATATTTTTTGAGGAGATTGATATAATTGAACTTTAATATCATGAATAATATTGTAAATCTTTTGTGCTTGATGATAATCTCTAGCGGAAACAGCTCTATTTTTATCTACTTCTAATACAGAAATGATATCTTGTAACGAAGTGGGTGTTGGAATATGAGACATATCATATTCAGATGTTTCTTTAAGTTGTGAAGTATCTTCTTTAGGCTTTTGTTTCTTTTTGATTGGTATTGAAGATCGTGAAGAATTTGATGAACGTTGAGATCGAACTGAGCGAGGACTATCATGATAATTTGGTGATGTAATGCTATTAATCTCTTTAACAATGTTTTGAATACGAATTACTGTTTGAGTTCTGCCAGAAGCCATCGCAATTTCTTTTTCGCTTGCAAGAGGTTCAAAAAGGTACTCCAAATATTGTGTAGGAACTCTTGATAAAGACATACCATCAATCAAATTTGAAACAATTAGAGATAAGTAATCTTTGTCGATTGCTTCTCCCATGAAACAAATTGATTTGTAGTTCCGATATAATATCTGTTTTGTATATTAATGTATATATTGAACACATATTCATCCATTCCAGATTGTTGATTTTTTGCAGAAAAATTATTTCATGTTAGAACATGAACTTTGGCACATGCAGAAATTATTATTTATTAAAATTACATATATCCACTATTGTCAAATTCCCACAATCTGAATAATTTTTTCAAATAATGAAATTATTCAACACGAGAGGGTTTGTTTAAGATGCAAAATATCTTCCTCACTACAGTTTTATTAAACTCATATATATGGCTGCATTCGATTACACTTTTTCATGTGAAATATATGGTAGGTCAATTTATTTTATCAACACATGGACATTATACATGGACAAGACTACTCATTCAAACGATGAATCAGAAACAGGTAATGTGAGTTTTATGAGATCCATTCTTGTATAATTTTGCTATTCACAATCATAGATCCGAATATCACCGAGCTGTGTAGTATGAATATTTACATAGTTAAATCTTATAATCCGGATTTATCATAATTATTTACAAATTTCTGAAAATTAGGATATTTATTAAAAGAAATGATATACAAGATGAAAACACATTTATTCTTACATTGGCCTGATTTACAAAATCTTAATAAAATAAGATTAATGAAATTATTTCAAAAATTGTATTTTGGTGAAGATAAATATTAGATATAGCAACATTTAGCTCTGAATTAGATATTCTTATTTAAATAATAATATTTGACACATAATAAGACGTTACTTTCTATAACGACCACCGCCGCCTATCAAAAATGAGAGTTGGGTTTCGCTTCGTTTTCATTGGTAAAATTATTTGTAACCTAATTTAAATAATAGCGTTTCAACTGAGAATTCATGCTTCAAGCTATCTTTAGAAATTGAAATAGACAGATTTTCTAGGTATTGAACTGTTTGTAAGTCTGCATGTTCTTTTACTTCTGGAGATGAATCATATAGAGGAAGTTGAATGCTATGGATTTTGGATTCTTGAATTGAATACAATTTTATGTGGCACTTTTCCTGCTTTCTTTTTCAAAACCAATCAAAAAAATCGGGTCGGGTTGATTGAGAATTTTGGTTTAATAGTTATTGGAATAATACATATATCCGATAACAATAAAAATGATATTAAAAACATAAAAAACAAAGAAATGTCAAATTTCGTTCTATGATTTTTCTTTAATTTTGACTTCAATTAGGATTGATAATGATTTAATAGATAATATAATTGAATAAGATCATTGCCTGAATTTTAAAATTATAATTTATGATGTTTCAGTTAAGCAACTGGAACATAATAAATTTTAAAATTCCATGAACGTTAAAAGTTTTGAATTTTTTTTTGTTTACTATTGAACATCAGAATTATTTGATTTGAATGATGCTTTGAATTTTAAATAAATTTAAATAAATGACAAGTTTTTTATTCTCTAGGAAATTTCTCTTAATTTAATTCAATACATATGTTTTACATTTTAATTTTTGAGAGCTTTGACCAAATTAATTCGGATTTAAATATAAAAGCAAATTGATATATAACAAATTAAAATAATGAATTATGAAAATGATTCAAAGTATAGAAAAATTAACGTCATTTATTGATTCAATAATTATTAAAGTTTCCTGATTTAGATGAGCCAAGATCTTAATTATGAATTCATTGCGGCTCATATCAGCGATTATATTAATAAGGGGAATTTCTTTAATGAATTTAAAATCGAGGACGTCGAAAAAATTATGAAAATCTCAAAATTAACAACAAATGACTTCGTTAATCTACTTAAACAGTCCCATCATACAATTAAAGCAAAGAAACTCTCTTCAATCATTCGTGATTCTAATGTTTCTATAGATGACATGGAAGATATCATTTCAACACTTAAATCGGTTAAAAAGTACATGAAATTCAAGATTTTTAATGGAATTATTGACTTTTTAGAACATCAACAACAAGATACACCTGATCCTCCAACGATTATGCATAACAAAGATACACCTGATCCTTCAAAGAATATTCAAAATCAAAAAAGTGACAAGCAAGCTAAAGAAAAAGGGGGATTATTCAAAAGGCTTTTCCATGGAAAAGACAAGCAAGCCAAAGAAGAAAAGGCGAAATCAAAAAGTGATCACCAAAAGAAAGAAGAAAAGAACAAACATTCCAAAGAGGAGACCAATGCAAAAGATCAAATTGATAACGATATTCTGGCAAAAATTGCTGAACTTAAGAATTCTGATGATTTCGATAGTATCTATTATTTCTTTAATGACCTTTCAAAGCAAGATAAACAAGCAGCTATTTCGAAATCATGTGCCGAAGGACTTTGGAATGCAAGAAATGAAGATGACGGCGGAAACGTACTTCATGTAGCATGCGAAGATGGAAACTTCAAACTTGTCAAATATCTTATTGAAAGTGGATGCGATAAAGAATCAAAATCTAATAACGGTAACACTCCACTCATTGTTGCATCTTCTGAAGGTCATCTTCAAATTATTGAATATCTTATCTCTGCAGGATGTGACAAAGAAGCAAAGCACAATACAAGAAATACTCCACTCACAATGGCGTCACGCCGTGATAAACTTCAAATTGTTGATTATCTTATCTCTGTAGGTTGTAATTTAGAAGGACGAGATGATGAAGGAAATACTCCACTCATTTTAGCTTCACGCAATGGTCATCTTGAAGTTGTTCAATTCCTTATTGAAGCAGGAGCTAATAAGGATGCAAAGAATTTCAAATATCAAACTTCAATAGATTGTGCATCTCAAGAAGATCATCCTGAAATTGTTAAATATCTTTCCTCATGTGAATGTGATTCTATAATAAGAGATCCTATTCGAGCAAAAATTTATAAACTAAAGGATTCAAATAATTTCGAACAAATCTACAATTTCATGAAAATGCTTTCATTACAAGACAATCATAATATGTTTTCATTGGCTTGTAAAGAGGGGCTTTGCGAAAAGAGAAATGCATCCTGGATGGATGTACTTCATGTTGCAAGTAAAGAAGGAAATATCCAACTCGTAAAGTCTCTTTTAAAATGCAGATGCTATATAGAAAATATAGATCAAAATGGAAATACTCCACTCATAATTTCGTCACTTTTTGATAAACAAGAAGTTGTCAAATATCTAATCTCTGCTGGAGCAGATAAAGAAGCGAAGAATAAAGATGGAAATACACCACTCAGTATTGCAACAAAAGAAGGCCATCTTGAAGTTGTCAAATATCTTATTTCTGTTGGAGCTAACAAAGAAGTAAAAGATAAAGATGGAAATACATTACTTATTATTGCAACAAAAGGAGGTCGTCTTGAAGTTGTCAAATATCTGATTTCTATTGGTGCTGATAAAGAAGTAAAAGATAAAGATGGAAATACACCACTCATTGAAGCATCTATTTTAGATAAACTTGGAATTGTCAAATATCTAATCTCTATTGGAGCAGATAAAGAAGCGAAGAACAATGATGGAGATACACCACTCAGCATTGCAGCAAAAGAAGGCCATATTGAAATTGGAAAATACCTTCTCTCTATTGGAGCTAATAAAGAAGGAAAATCGATAGAATTTCTTCTCGATCAAATTGATAAAGAAACTCTATCGAAACTTATGAAATCTGATAATCTTGACGATCTCTACAATTTCCTTGACCAACTTTCATCATCAGGGAGATTTTCAAAGGCCTTTGATCCCTTATTTTGCCAAAGGATAGATAATTCGAGCTGAAACGTCCTTCATGTTGCATGTAAACAAGGAAATCTCGGACTCGTTAAATCTCTCATAGAAGTTGGTTGCAAAAAAGAAACAAAAGATAATGATGGAAATACACCACTTATTATTGCAACAAAAGAAGGTCATATTGAAGTTGTCAAGTATCTTATCTCTGTTGGAGCTAACAAAGAAGCTAAAGATATATATGGATCCACTCCCCTCATCATTGCATCAGCTTTTGATAAACTTGAATTTGTTCAATACCTAATCTCCGCTGAAGCAGATAAAGAGGTAAAGAATAATGATGGATATACTCCACTTCTTGAAGCTGCATTATTTAATCATCTCGAAGTTGTCAAATATCTAATCTCTGCTGGAGCAGATAAAGAAGCGAAGAACAATGATGGAGATACACCACTCATTATTGCAACAAAAGAAGGTCATTTTGAATTGGAAAATACCTTCTTTCTATTGGAGCTAAAGAAGAAAGTCGATAGAATTTCTTCTCGATAATTAATAAAGAAAATCTATTGGAACATATGAAATCTGATAATCTTGACGATATCTGCAATTTCTTTGATGAACTTTCAAAGTCGAGCTAGAAAATTTGATAAGAAGAATGAAGATTGAAGAAAGTCATACAAGCATCTGAAAAGGAAATCTCAGACTTGTAAAATACCTTATTGAATATGGTTGCGATGTAAATTATAGCGATTATCTTCAACGTACTCACTGATTAATGATCAATAAAGGAAATCTTGAAGTTGTTCGATATCTAATTTCTTCTGGTGCCAATATAGGACATGCGATAAATCCGGATCCACTGCTATTCATAATGGCATCAAAAGAAGGTCATCTTGAAGTTGTCAAATACCTTATGGAGGTTGGAGATAAAGATGTAAGTAACCACTGATTGAAGCATCAAAGAAAATCGTCTTGAAATTGTCAAATATCTTATCTCTGTTGGATCGGTTAAAGAAGTCAAAGATGATGGTGGAAATACACCACTCTATTTATTGCAACAAAGGAGTCATCTTGATGTTGTTCAATATCTAGTCTCTGATGGAGCATATAAAGAAGCGAAGAATAAAGATGGAAACACATCACTCATTATATGCAACAAAGAAGGAATCTTGAAATTGTCAAATATTGATCTCTGCTGGAGTAGATAAAAAGTCAAAGATGATGGTGGAAATACATCACTCATTATTGCAACAAATGAAGGTCATCTTGAAATTGTCAAATATCTAATCTCTGCTGGAGCAGATAAAGAAGCGAAGAATAAGATGGAAATACACCACTCATTATTGCAACAAAAGAAGGTCATCTTGAAGTTGTCAAGTATCTTATCTCTGTTGGAGCTAACAAAGAAGCTAAAGATATATATGGATCCACTCCCTCATCATTGCATCAGCTTTTGATAAACTTGAATTTGTTCAATACCTAATCTCCGCTGAAGCAGATAAAGAGGTAAAGAATAATGATGGATATACTCCACTTCTTGAAGCTGCATTATTTAATCATCTCGAAGTTGTCAAATATCTAATCTCTGCTGGAGCAGATAAAGAAGCGAAGAACAATGATGGAGATACACCACTCATTATTGCAACAAAAGAAGTCATTTTGAAATTGGAAAATACCTTCTTTCTATTGGGCTAATAAAGAAGGAAAGTCGATAGAATTTCTTCTCGATCAAATTAATAAAGAAAATCTATTGGAACATATGAAATCTGTAATCTTGACGATATCTGCAATTTCTTTGATGACTTTCAAAAGTCGAGCTAGAAAAATTTGATAAAGAAGAATGAAGATGTGAGAAAGTCATACACCAAGCATCTGAAAAAGGAAATCTCAGACTTGTAAAATACCTTATTGAATATGGTTGCGATGTAAATATATAGCGATTATCTTCAACGTACTCCACTGATTAATGCATCAATAAAAGGAAATCTTGAAGTTGTTCGATATCTAATTTTCTTCTGGTGCCAATATAGGAGCATGCGATAAATCCGGATCACTGCTTTCATAATGGCATCAAAAGAAGGTCATCTTGAAAGTTGTCAAATACCTTATGGAGGTTGGAGATAAAGATGTAAGTAAACCACTGATTGAAGCATCAAAAGAAAATCGTCTTGAAATTGTCAAATATCTGATCTCTGTTGGATCGGTTAAAGAAGTCAAAGATGATGGTGGAAATACACCACTTATTATTGCAACAAAAGGAGGTCATCTTGATGTTGTTCAATATCTAGTCTCTGATGGAGCATATAAAGAAGCGAAGAATAAAGATGAAACACATCATTATTGCAACAAAAGAAGGCAATCTTGAAATTGTCAAATATCTGATCTCTGCTGGAGTAGATAAGAAGTCAAAGATGATGGTGGAAATACATCATCATTATTGCAACAAAATGAAGGTCATCTTGAAATTGTCAAATATCTAATCTCTGCTGAGCAGATAAAGAAGCGAGAATAAAGATGGAAATACACCACTCATTATTGCAACAAAAGAAGGTCATCTTGAAGTTGTCAAGTATCTTATCTCTGTTGGAGCTAACAAAGAAGCTAAAGATATATATGGATCCACTCCCTCATCATTGCATCAGCTTTTGATAAACTTGAATTTGTTCAATACCTAATCTCCGCTGAAGCAGATAAAGAGGTAAAGAATAATGATGGATATACTCCACTTCTTGAAGCTGCATTATTTAATCATCTCGAAGTTGTCAAATATCTAATCTCTGCTGGAGCAGATAAAGAAGCGAAGAACAATGATGGAGATACACCACTCATTATTGCAACAAAAGAAGGTCATTTTGAAATTGGAAAATACCTTTTTCTATTGGAGCTAATAAAGAAGGAAAGTCGATAGAATTTCTTCTCGATCAAATTAATAAAGAAAATCTATTGGAACATATGAAATCTGATAATCTTGACGATATCTGCAATTTCTTTGATGAACTTTCAAAAGTCGAGCTAGAAAATTTGATAAAGAAGAATGAAGATGTGAAGAAAGTCATACACCAAGCATCTGAAAAAGGAAATCTCAGACTTGTAAAATACCTTATTGAATATGGTTGCGATGTAAATTATAGCGATTATCTTCAACGTACTCCACTGATTAATGCATCAATAAAAGGAAATCTTGAAGTTGTTCGATATCTAATTTCTTCTGGTGCCAATATAGGAGCATGCGATAAATCCGGATCCACTGCTTTCATAATGGCATCAAAAGAAGGTCATCTTGAAGTTGTCAAATACCTTATGGAGGTTGGAGATAAAGATGTAAGTAAACCACTGATTGAAGCATCAAAAGAAAATCGTCTTGAAATTGTCAAATATCTGATCTCTGTTGGATCGGTTAAAGAAGTCAAAGATGATGGTGGAAATACACCACTTATTATTGCAACAAAAGGAGGTCATCTTGATGTTGTTCAATATCTAGTCTCTGATGGAGCATATAAAGAAGCGAAGAATAAAGATGGAAACACATCACTCATTATTGCAACAAAAGAAGGCAATCTTGAAATTGTCAAATATCTGATCTCTGCTGGAGTAGATAAAGAAGTCAAAGATGATGGTGGAAATACATCACTCATTATTGCAACAAATGAAGGTCATCTTGAAATTGTCAAATATCTAATCTCTGCTGGAGCAGATAAAGAAGCGAAGAATAAAGATGGAAATACACCACTCATTATTGCAACAAAAGAAGGTCATCTTGAAGTTGTCAAGTATCTTATCTCTGTTGGAGCTAACAAAGAAGCTAAAGATATATATGGATCCACTCCCCTCATCATTGCATCAGCTTTTGATAAACTTGAATTTGTTCAATACCTAATCTCCGCTGAAGCAGATAAAGAGGTAAAGAATAATGATGGATATACTCCACTTCTTGAAGCTGCATTATTTAATCATCTCGAAGTTGTCAAATATCTAATCTCTGCTGGAGCAGATAAAGAAGCGAAGAACAATGATGGAGATACACCACTCATTATTGCAACAAAAGAAGGTCATTTTGAAATTGGAAAATACCTTCTTTCTATTGGAGCTAATAAAGAAGGAAAGTCGATAGAATTTCTTCTCGATCAAATTAATAAAGAAAATCTATTGGAACATATGAAATCTGATAATCTTGACGATATCTGCAATTTCTTTGATGAACTTTCAAAAGTCGAGCTAGAAAATTTGATAAAGAAGAATGAAGATGTGAAGAAAGTCATACACCAAGCATCTGAAAAAGGAAATCTCAGACTTGTAAAATACCTTATTGAATATGGTTGCGATGTAAATTATAGCGATTATCTTCAACGTACTCCACTGATTAATGCATCAATAAAAGGAAATCTTGAAGTTGTTCGATATCTAATTTCTTCTGGTGCCAATATAGGAGCATGCGATAAATCCGGATCCACTGCTTTCATAATGGCATCAAAAGAAGGTCATCTTGAAGTTGTCAAATACCTTATGGAGGTTGGAGATAAAGATGTAAGTAAACCACTGATTGAAGCATCAAAAGAAAATCGTCTTGAAATTGTCAAATATCTGATCTCTGTTGGATCGGTTAAAGAAGTCAAAGATGATGGTGGAAATACACCACTTATTATTGCAACAAAAGGAGGTCATCTTGATGTTGTTCAATATCTAGTCTCTGATGGAGCATATAAAGAAGCGAAGAATAAAGATGGAAACACATCACTCATTATTGCAACAAAAGAAGGCAATCTTGAAATTGTCAAATATCTGATCTCTGCTGGAGTAGATAAAGAAGTCAAAGATGATGGTGGAAATACATCACTCATTATTGCAACAAATGAAGGTCATCTTGAAATTGTCAAATATCTAATCTCTGCTGGAGCAGATAAAGAAGCGAAGAATAAAGATGGAAATACACCACTCATTATTGCAACAAAAGAAGGTCATCTTGAAGTTGTCAAGTATCTTATCTCTGTTGGAGCTAACAAAGAAGCTAAAGATATATATGGATCCACTCCCCTCATCATTGCATCAGCTTTTGATAAACTTGAATTTGTTCAATACCTAATCTCCGCTGAAGCAGATAAAGAGGTAAAGAATAATGATGGATATACTCCACTTCTTGAAGCTGCATTATTTAATCATCTCGAAGTTGTCAAATATCTAATCTCTGCTGGAGCAGATAAAGAAGCGAAGAACAATGATGGAGATACACCACTCATTATTGCAACAAAAGAAGGTCATTTTGAAATTGGAAAATACCTTCTTTCTATTGGAGCTAATAAAGAAGGAAAGTCGATAGAATTTCTTCTCGATCAAATTAATAAAGAAAATCTATTGGAACATATGAAATCTGATAATCTTGACGATATCTGCAATTTCTTTGATGAACTTTCAAAAGTCGAGCTAGAAAATTTGATAAAGAAGAATGAAGATGTGAAGAAAGTCATACACCAAGCATCTGAAAAAGGAAATCTCAGACTTGTAAAATACCTTATTGAATATGGTTGCGATGTAAATTATAGCGATTATCTTCAACGTACTCCACTGATTAATGCATCAATAAAAGGAAATCTTGAAGTTGTTCGATATCTAATTTCTTCTGGTGCCAATATAGGAGCATGCGATAAATCCGGATCCACTGCTTTCATAATGGCATCAAAAGAAGGTCATCTTGAAGTTGTCAAATACCTTATGGAGGTTGGAGATAAAGATGTAAGTAAACCACTGATTGAAGCATCAAAAGAAAATCGTCTTGAAATTGTCAAATATCTGATCTCTGTTGGATCGGTTAAAGAAGTCAAAGATGATGGTGGAAATACACCACTTATTATTGCAACAAAAGGAGGTCATCTTGATGTTGTTCAATATCTAGTCTCTGATGGAGCATATAAAGAAGCGAAGAATAAAGATGGAAACACATCACTCATTATTGCAACAAAAGAAGGCAATCTTGAAATTGTCAAATATCTGATCTCTGCTGGAGTAGATAAAGAAGTCAAAGATGATGGTGGAAATACATCACTCATTATTGCAACAAATGAAGGTCATCTTGAAATTGTCAAATATCTAATCTCTGCTGGAGCAGATAAAGAAGCGAAGAATAAAGATGGAAATACACCACTCATTATTGCAACAAAAGAAGGTCATCTTGAAGTTGTCAAGTATCTTATCTCTGTTGGAGCTAACAAAGAAGCTAAAGATATATATGGATCCACTCCCCTCATCATTGCATCAGCTTTTGATAAACTTGAATTTGTTCAATACCTAATCTCCGCTGAAGCAGATAAAGAGGTAAAGAATAATGATGGATATACTCCACTTCTTGAAGCTGCATTATTTAATCATCTCGAAGTTGTCAAATATCTAATCTCTGCTGGAGCAGATAAAGAAGCGAAGAACAATGATGGAGATACACCACTCATTATTGCAACAAAAGAAGGTCATTTTGAAATTGGAAAATACCTTCTTTCTATTGGAGCTAATAAAGAAGGAAAGTCGATAGAATTTCTTCTCGATCAAATTAATAAAGAAAATCTATTGGAACATATGAAATCTGATAATCTTGACGATATCTGCAATTTCTTTGATGAACTTTCAAAAGTCGAGCTAGAAAATTTGATAAAGAAGAATGAAGATGTGAAGAAAGTCATACACCAAGCATCTGAAAAAGGAAATCTCAGACTTGTAAAATACCTTATTGAATATGGTTGCGATGTAAATTATAGCGATTATCTTCAACGTACTCCACTGATTAATGCATCAATAAAAGGAAATCTTGAAGTTGTTCGATATCTAATTTCTTCTGGTGCCAATATAGGAGCATGCGATAAATCCGGATCCACTGCTTTCATAATGGCATCAAAAGAAGGTCATCTTGAAGTTGTCAAATACCTTATGGAGGTTGGAGATAAAGATGTAAGTAAACCACTGATTGAAGCATCAAAAGAAAATCGTCTTGAAATTGTCAAATATCTGATCTCTGTTGGATCGGTTAAAGAAGTCAAAGATGATGGTGGAAATACACCACTTATTATTGCAACAAAAGGAGGTCATCTTGATGTTGTTCAATATCTAGTCTCTGATGGAGCATATAAAGAAGCGAAGAATAAAGATGGAAACACATCACTCATTATTGCAACAAAAGAAGGCAATCTTGAAATTGTCAAATATCTGATCTCTGCTGGAGTAGATAAAGAAGTCAAAGATGATGGTGGAAATACATCACTCATTATTGCAACAAATGAAGGTCATCTTGAAATTGTCAAATATCTAATCTCTGCTGGAGCAGATAAAGAAGCGAAGAATAAAGATGGAAATACACCACTCATTATTGCAACAAAAGAAGGTCATCTTGAAGTTGTCAAGTATCTTATCTCTGTTGGAGCTAACAAAGAAGCTAAAGATATATATGGATCCACTCCCCTCATCATTGCATCAGCTTTTGATAAACTTGAATTTGTTCAATACCTAATCTCCGCTGAAGCAGATAAAGAGGTAAAGAATAATGATGGATATACTCCACTTCTTGAAGCTGCATTATTTAATCATCTCGAAGTTGTCAAATATCTAATCTCTGCTGGAGCAGATAAAGAAGCGAAAGATAAAGAAGGAAATACACCACTCATTATTGCAACAAAAGGAGGTCATATTGAAATTGTCAAATCCCTCATATTTACAGGAGCAGATAAAGAAGCGAAAGATAAAGATGGACATACACCACTCATTATTGCAACAAAAGAAGGTCATATTGAAATTGTCAAATCCCTCATATTTACAGGAGCAGATAAAGAAGCGAAAGATAAAGAAGGAAATACACCACTCATTATTGCAACAAAAGAAGGTCATATTGAAATTGTCAAATCCCTCATATTTACAGGAGCAGATAAAGAAGCGAAAGATAAAGAAGGAAATACACCACTCATTATTGCAACAAAAGAAGGTCATATTGAAATTGTCAAATCCCTCATATTTACAGGAGCAGATAAAGAAGTAAAAGATAAAGAAGGAAATACACCACTCATTATTGCAACAAAAGTAGGTCATATTGAAATTGTCAAATCCCTCATATCTGCAGGAGCAGATAAAGAAGTAAAAAATAAAGAAGGAAATACACCACTCATTATTGCAACAAAAGAAGGTCATATTGAAATTGTCAAATCCCTCATATTTACAGGAGCAGATAAAGAAGCGAAAGATAAAGATGGACATACACCACTCATTATTGCAACAAAAGGAGGTCATATTGAAATTGTCAAATCCCTCATATCTGCAGGAGCAGATAAAGAAGCGAAAGATAAAGATGGAAATACACCACTCATTATTGCAACAAAAGAAGGTCATATTGAAATTGTCAAATCCCTCATATTTACAGGAGCAGATAAAGAAGCGAAAGATAAAGATGGAAATACACCACTCATTATTGCAACAAAAGGAGGTCATATTGAAATTGTCAAATCCCTCATATCTGCAGGAGCAGATAAAGAAGCGAAAGATAAAGATGGACATACACCACTCATTATTGCAACAAAAGAAGGTCATATTGAAATTGTCAAATCCCTCATATTTACAGGAGCAGATAAAGAAGCGAAAGATAAAGATGGACATACACCACTCATTATTGCAACAAAAGGAGGTCATATTGAAATTGTCAAATCCCTCATATTTGCAGGAGCAGATAAAGAAGTAAAAGATAAAGAAGGAAATACACCACTCATTATTGCAACAATAGTAGGTCATATTGAAATTGTCAAATCCCTCATATTTACAGGAGCAGATAAAGAAGCGAAAGATAAAGATGGAAATACACCACTCATTATTGCAACAAAAGAAGGTCATATTGAAATTGTCAAATCCCTCATATAGGGTGTCCAAAGGTGCGTTTAGCACAGCGCTCTATATGAGACTATTAAAGGAGATATATGCTGATTATAAATATATAATAAAAAATATGAATATATGTATATGATGAGTATGTTGTATTTTGGCGCCATGCCGGGATATAAAATGAATTTTGAGACAAGAGGCGGTTTCGCGGGAAATTTTGGCGAGATTTTTTTCATTTTTTTAATGAATCATAAAGAAAACATCCTCGCTCTTGCAAAAAAATGCAAAGACTGTAAAAAAATCTACGAGACATTGGTAAAATGCTTCGGTATGGATGCTTCTAGCTATTCCACTGTAACGTATCATGTTAGGATGTATCACTTCATGAACAAAAAGGCGCCCATCATAAAAATTGACAAAAAATTGCCGGATCAAAGAAAAATCAAAGCAATTCTTCAAGCGCTAGATGAAGACCCAAGAGCATCACTCAGAAGGATAGAGGAGATGACAAAGATACCACGTACAACAGTCAGTTATTATCTGCACAATTATTTGAACTACAAACTAGCGTATACACGTTGGGTTCCGCACAACCTTAATTCAGTTCAAAAAAAATCTAGAGTCCAATCTTCGAAAGAGCTCCTCTCTATATTGGGTGCGTATCAATCCAAGAAGTTTCGCTTTTTAGTAACAGGGGACGAGTCTTGGTTTCAATATGCAACAGAAGCCAAAATCATGTGGATCCCGAAGGATGAAAATCCGCAAACATTCCCGAAGAAAAAAATTGACACACCAATGATGATGTTGTCGGTTTTTTGGGGCGTGAATGGCATCATCGCAATTGATATTCTTCAAAAACCTAATACGATGAATGCTCAGTATCTAATTGACAATGTTCTTACTCAAATTATCAATTCTGATGAGTTTGAGAAATCCAAACAACAAAAACAAAAGTTTGCAATTCATTTTGATAATTCAAGAGTTCACAAAAGTCATAAGGTAATGAATTACTTGGTGGAAAACAATGTCAAAGTTGTTCCAAACCCAATTTATTCACCTGATATTGCACCCTCTGACTTTTATTTATTCGGCACGCTAAAAAAGAGAGCTGAAGGACGCGAATTCGCGAATCCAGATGATCTTGAAAATTTTGTAAGAGAGCAATTTGAGCAATTTTCTCATGATGATTTAAAGCGTGTCTTTCAAGCCTGGATCGATCGCTGCGAACGCGTGATTGAATCCAATGGTGATTATATTTAAATAAACTTTATATATATGTAACTTGTTTATTTCTATTCGCAGTATTCAGGTTTGTGCTAAACACACCTTTGGACACCCTATATTTACAGGAGCAGATAAAGAAGCGAAAGATAAAGAAGGAAATACACCACTCATTATTGCAACAAAAGAAGGTCATATTGAAATTGTCAAATCCCTCATATTTACAGGAGCAGATAAAGAAGTAAAAGATAAAGAAGGAAATACACCACTCATTATTGCAACAAAAGAAGGTCATATTGAAATTGTCAAATCCCTCATATTTACAGGAGCAGATAAAGAAGCGAAAGATAAAGAAGGAAATACACCACTCATTATTGCAACAAAAGAAGGTCATATTGAAATTGTCAAATCCCTCATATTTACAGGAGCAGATAAAGAAGCGAAAGATAAAGATGGAAATACACCACTCATTATTGCAACAAAAGAAGGTCATATTGAAATTGTCAAATCCCTCATATTTACAGGAGCAGATAAAGAAGCGAAAGATAAAGAAGGAAATACACCACTCATTATTGCAACAAAAGGAGGTCATATTGAAATTGTCAAATCCCTCATATTTACAGGAGCAGATAAAGAAGCGAAAGATAAAGAAGGAAATACACCACTCATTATTGCAACAAAAGAAGGTCATATTGAAATTGTCAAATCCCTCATATCTGCAGGAGCAGATAAAGAAGCGAAAGATAAAGAAGGAAATACACCACTCATTATTGCAACAAAAGAAGGTCATATTGAAATTGTCAAATCCCTCATATCTGCAGGAGCAGATAAAGAAGTAAAAGATAAAGAAGGAAATACACCACTCATTATTGCAACAAAAGAAGGTCATATTGAAATTGTCAAATCCCTCATATTTACAGGAGCAGATAAAGAAGTAAAAGATAAAGAAGGAAATACACCACTCATTATTGCAACAAAAGGAGGTCATATTGAAATTGTCAAATCCCTCATATTTGCAGGAGCAGATAAAGAAGCGAAAGATAAAGATGGACATACACCACTCATTATTGCAACAAAAGGAGGTCATATTGAAATTGTCAAATCCCTCATATTTACAGGAGCAGATAAAGAAGCGAAAGATAAAGATGGAAATACACCACTCATTATTGCAACAAAAGAAGGTCATATTGAAATTGTCAAATCCCTCATATTTACAGGAGCAGATAAAGAAGCGAAAGATAAAGATGGAAATACACCACTCATTATTGCAACAAAAGGAGGTCATATTGAAATTGTCAAATCCCTCATATTTGCAGGAGCAGATAAAGAAGCGAAAGATAAAGAAGGAAATACACCACTCATTATTGCAACAAAAGGAGGTCATATTGAAATTGTCAAATCCCTCATATTTACAGGAGCAGATAAAGAAGCGAAAGATAAAGAAGGAAATACACCACTCATTATTGCAACAAAAGGAGGTCATATTGAAATTGTCAAATCCCTCATATCTGCAGGAGCAGATAAAGAAGCGAAAGATAAAGAAGGAAATACACCACTCATTATTGCAACAAAAGAAGGTCATATTGAAGTTGTCAAATATCTAATCTCTGCTGGAGCTAACAAAGAAGCTAAAGATATATATGGATCCACTCCCCTCATCATTGCATCAGCTTTTGATAAACTTGAATTTGTTCAATACCTAATCTCCGCTGAAGCAGATAAAGAGGTAAAGAATAATGATGGATATACTCCACTTCTTGAAGCTGCATTATTTAATCATCTCGAAGTTGTCAAATATCTAATCTCTGCTGGAGCAGATAAAGAAGCGAAGAACAATGATGGAGATACACCACTCATTATTGCAACAAAAGAAGGTCATTTTGAAATTGGAAAATACCTTCTTTCTATTGGAGCTAATAAAGAAGGAAAGTCGATAGAATTTCTTCTCGATCAAATTAATAAAGAAAATCTATTGGAACATATGAAATCTGATAATCTTGACGATATCTGCAATTTCTTTGATGAACTTTCAAAAGTCGAGCTAGAAAATTTGATAAAGAAGAATGAAGATGTGAAGAAAGTCATACACCAAGCATCTGAAAAAGGAAATCTCAGACTTGTAAAATACCTTATTGAATATGGTTGCGATGTAAATTATAGCGATTATCTTCAACGTACTCCACTGATTAATGCATCAATAAAAGGAAATCTTGAAGTTGTTCGATATCTAATTTCTTCTGGTGCCAATATAGGAGCATGCGATAAATCCGGATCCACTGCTTTCATAATGGCATCAAAAGAAGGTCATCTTGAAGTTGTCAAATACCTTATGGAGGTTGGAGATAAAGATGTAAGTAAACCACTGATTGAAGCATCAAAAGAAAATCGTCTTGAAATTGTCAAATATCTGATCTCTGTTGGATCGGTTAAAGAAGTCAAAGATGATGGTGGAAATACACCACTTATTATTGCAACAAAAGGAGGTCATCTTGATGTTGTTCAATATCTAGTCTCTGATGGAGCATATAAAGAAGCGAAGAATAAAGATGGAAACACATCACTCATTATTGCAACAAAAGAAGGCAATCTTGAAATTGTCAAATATCTGATCTCTGCTGGAGTAGATAAAGAAGTCAAAGATGATGGTGGAAATACATCACTCATTATTGCAACAAATGAAGGTCATCTTGAAATTGTCAAATATCTAATCTCTGCTGGAGCAGATAAAGAAGCGAAGAATAAAGATGGAAATACACCACTCATTATTGCAGCAAAAGAAGGCCATCTTGAAATTGTCAAATATCTAATCTCTGCTGGAGCTAACAAAGAAGCTAAAGATATATATGGATCCACTCCCCTCATCATTGCATCAGCTTTTGATAAACTTGAATTTGTTCAATACCTAATCTCCGCTGAAGCAGATAAAGAGGTAAAGAATAATGATGGATATACTCCACTTCTTGAAGCTGCATTATTTAATCATCTCGAAGTTGTCAAATATCTAATCTCTGCTGGAGCAGATAAAGAAGCGAAGAACAATGATGGAGATACACCACTCATTATTGCAACAAAAGAAGGTCATATTGAAATTGTCAAATCCCTCATATTTGCAGGAGCAGATAAAGAAGCGAAAGATAAAGATGGAAATACACCACTCATTATTGCAACAAAAGAAGGTCATATTGAAATTGTCAAATCCCTCATATCTGCAGGAGCAGATAAAGAAGCGAAAGATAAAGAAGGAAATACACCACTCATTATTGCAACAAAAGAAGGTCATATTGAAATTGTCAAATCCCTCATATTTACAGGAGCAGATAAAGAAGCGAAAGATAAAGATGGACATACACCACTCATTATTGCAACAAAAGAAGGTCATATTGAAATTGTCAAATCCCTCATATTTGCAGGAGCAGATAAAGAAGCGAAAGATAAAGATGGAAATACACCACTCATTATTGCAACAAAAGAAGGTCATATTGAAATTGTCAAATCCCTCATATTTACAGGAGCAGATAAAGAAGCGAAAGATAAAGAAGGAAATACACCACTCATTATTGCAACAAAAGGAGGTCATATTGAAATTGTCAAATCCCTCATATTTGCAGGAGCAGATAAAGAAGCGAAAGATAAAGATGGAAATACACCACTCATTATTGCAACAAAAGAAGGTCATATTGAAATTGTCAAATCCCTCATATCTGCAGGAGCAGATAAAGAAGCGAAAGATAAAGAAGGAAATACACCACTCATTATTGCAACAAAAGAAGGTCATATTGAAATTGTCAAATCCCTCATATCTGCAGGAGCAGATAAAGAAGCGAAAGATAAAGATGGACATACACCACTCATTATTGCAAAAATAGCAGATCATCGTGAAATTGTCGATTTCCATATATCTATTAGAGCCTATTAAGAAGCAAAGAATAATAATGGATTTAAGAACACTTAAAGTAAGAAATTATCTGACATACATTGAAGTATATTTATTTATTATCTTTTTATTTTAATTATTTATGAGTAAATATTTTTTAATAGAGCACTTACAACTTTCTGACACCAACTTAAGGGTCCACTGTAAAAATTGAAAGCCTCCGAAAATTGAGAGGCAATTTGCAAATAATCGTTATCGCCTTTTCCAAAAATTCCATTTTTCTAGCGTTCTGATTAATATTATGTGAATGCTACAAAGAAACATATCTTTAAATAAGATAATAATATATACTATAATTTCAAATCAGCATAAAATTGCAAAATCAGCGAGTTTGTTAAAAACTTGATTTTTTTTTATTTTTTCCCCTTATGAGACTGAGTTTTGAAAAATACATATTTTCGAATTTTCATTTAGTTTTAAGTATTAGGAATCTTTTTCTGGGAAATTAATTGAAAGGAAGTTAGGAATTTTGCTTTGATGCTATTTCGAACTAATATTATTACGTATGCAGTTTATGTTGGTTCAATAATAAACATGAAATTTCAAGATTAAACGATAATCTCAACATTATCATGATGATATATAAATTATATCTTTCCATATGCCAAATAATCAAAATATTGATTATCAAGAAGATATTCTCTAACAAATTGATAGTTTTTAAATAATTGTATATTTTAGTGGTTATTATTCATACCAATACCTATTTTATAAAATCTCATAACAACAATATCAATGTTCGACTCAATGCCAAAATTAAGATATTATTTTTTCAATATTCATACTGTGATAAATTTTAGTAAGTTGAATGATTTTGTCTCGTATATGATATAGAGATGAAATGCATAATTTATAAAAATTTTCATTTATTCAAGGGCATTAGAGTAAATCTTTATTAAAAAATCAGATTTATATAGTGATACTGCATAAAATTGCCAGTTCTCAAATCATGAAAAATAAAAATGATTTTATTTCAAAAACAGCACAAATAATTTATATTGGCATTAATGTAGTAGTTATCACGTAAATTTGAGTTGTTAATGCTTGAGTCAGGGAAATCTCACAAAAAATGACATTTTAACTTTACAAAGTCCTTCATGTTTGCCATTTATTTGCCAACTACCCCTAAGGATGCAGACTTGGCAATTCATAAAAAATTTCGCCCAATAAGACACATGTATCATAGTTATAAGTATTTAGTTTTAGGACTTTTTCTTCTTCTTTTTCTTCATTTTGTTTTTAATTATTTTGTATTTTAATTTCTTTGTGAAAAATAATTCACTCTCTGCTCATTTTGATGAGAATTCTCTGATACATTTTGTGATTTGTTAAAAAATTTATTTTTAAATAGTATTGACGAGAAAAAAAATTAAAATAAACATTTAAATCTTTTTTCTGCAGTCAATACTATGCTAAAATGTTATTCAGCTTTTTTGCGGTTTGAAATTTTGGGGAGGCGACCTTCGGTCGCCTCCCCAAAATTTCAAACCGCAAAAGTGAATAACATTTTGCAAAAATTATTCGAAATATAATAACCGAAATGCATTATCTTATTGAGGTTTGAATGTTAGTTCAACAAATGTATCATACTCACGAATGAACTCTCAAAAATAGTTCAACTGACTAAGATTATTCCAAAATAATCATAAATTTACATATTAATTCATGTAAGAAGGCCATGTAAAGAAATTTAGGCATAAGTTCATGTTTACTAAACGAAACAATAAGTATAAATATAACAATAAATGAGCCTGATTTGATTTTACGTGTAGTTCAATATGTTTCAGTGTCTTTGTTTATGCTTTCTTGAATCTTGTGGCAATGGAGCAATTCTCAATAACGTACAATTGCCAAAAATTTTAAGGTTTGGCAATTCATCCAAATCACTGCGAAAAAGAATTGCCAAAACCGTAATTGCCTTGGCAATTGTACATAATTTAAAAAAGTATCTCTAGTTTTACTATAGCCTAATACACAACATCACAAAAAACATAAATCCTTCGACAAAAAATATCGAATGATTCAATTTCAAATAATGGAATCATCAATAATGTCACCATTTTATAGGGTGGCAGGAAACCCCCGTAGCATCTAGGGATCAAAAGGAGATAGCTACATTCTGGTTTCATATTTATAAACCTTTGTTAAATTAGGTAACTTATAGTTGTGTAACTTTGATTAAAAGATTTGAATAAGATCGAAAAGATTAATTTTTTCAAAAAAATTGAATCTGAAAACCATATTTGAATCTCAGTTTGTTATTGGGATATTCTTCTGGATATTTAATAAGTATGATATAAAAGATGATTGATAATATAAATAATTCTGTATTAGATTTTGTTCTATCTCATCTATTCAGATATTTTTTAGCATCCAAGTTTATTCGGGTAATTTTGACAAAAAAGTTCGCTTCGAATTACGATTAGCTCATCACCATAACCAATAGTTGTAACAACCAAATGAGTTAAAACATAATAATAAAAAGTTATATATTTCATAATTCTTTGATAGGTTTTTTATTAATAATTACCAATAATTCTGAAAACTTTATTTTATCAATTATCCCCGCACTCAAAAAATGTCATTTTATGACGTTTTAAACAAAATAGTTTACATCAACCACAAGAAATAACAATGTGTTTGCTATATAATATATTAAATAAACTCGTATATTTTCTTTTTTATCATACAAAGTTGGATTGATATTGATCACATAAAACACAGCTAGATTTCAAATCATCATAAGAAAAGGTGATACTTTTTCTTCAAAATAAATGGCAAAATGAACTTTAATAACTCGCTCAAATCAAGGATTGGAGACTCATGATTAAAAATATAATAGGCTATTATTGACGTATTTTCTAAATATAGTATCAGATAAAAGATAACTCAATTAAGTATTGAGATGCTATGGTGGTTTCCTGCCACCCTATATTTCAAAAATATATATATAGATGCACGACGATAGCCATAATTATGGCGACCCGCTCGCCGAGCACTTTTTGACGTTCGCGCGTTATACAAAATAAATTTCGTTTATATACGATGCATGATAAGATATCTATTTTTATCTTGCTATCACCTCCCTTTTTTGTGTAATACTCATATTAAATTTCATAATCTTTTTATTTGCCACAAATGAATATATTGAGATGTTGCCATTGATGTTCCTAGTCAAGCACGCATATTGAAGTGGAAAATTGGGAAAGTTTTCAACTTAACAGTCCGGTGGTTTCTCGCGTGTTAAGACCTGGCTGGCGTGTTAACTTTTTTGACATAATCGTACTTTGCTACTTTTCCTTATATTACGAACATACATACTAATATAGTACAAATTATTTACAAACTGTTGTTAGTTGACGTAACAAAATATTGATTACATGCAATTTAGTCATAAAGAATGGAAATACATGGGTATTTAGGAAGAATAACACAATATTAGTGTTTATCCCTTGCATTTTTCACTATAGTTTATCATAACATATCGAAATAAATGTGATAATTCTATTATCATCTATTTTTCTGAATAACGCTTACATATTATGAGCACATAGATAGAATAAGAATGTGATATTATTTAAATCTTCTAATTACCAGATCCAAAAAATTGGATAATATTATACCAACAAATTATCAATTAAACGAATTTGAATGTCTTTGATATAATCCAACAGCCCCAAAACTGTTTTGTCAGATTTTCAATATCTTAATAAAGGGAAAACTAAGATTCTATTAATGATGAATGATTTTCTAATCCCCAAAAATATTATGTGTTCTAATCCTAATTCAATGCAGTCTGCTAATTGCACCATTAGATGCTCATGATGGAAAATTTTGACCCAATTTTGTAAATTTATGAAATATTATTATTTATAATATTATCAAATATATTTCCAAAAATGATTCCACGAAAATTTTTGCCAAAGTTCTCAATTTTGAATTTATCGTCTTAACACGCCAGCCAGGTCTTAACACGCAAGAAACCACCGGAGTGTTAATAATTTAATTAATTTTGTATTTAACATTCGAGAGAGTTTTAATATTTAATACAAGTATGTTTAAAGTAGTTTAATTTAAATAAGTATAGCGAACAAAAATGCGAGCGGTGTCAAATTTCCGAGCACTTTTTGCACTTATAAATATATGGAAACTAAAATGTAGCATTTTCTTGCTTCTTTTAGACTAAAATAATGCAAAATTTACTGATTTTTTTTCATAACTTCACTTATCCAAGAATTTCCAAGCTTGGCAATTCGTTTTGACAACCTTACTTACCCCACCAAAAAAAATTCTCGCCAAATCGCAGAAGTGTCATAATTTCAAGGTGTACCACAGTTGGAGTCGCCCCCAACAATCTACTTGCTGGGATGCTACATAGCCTTTGATCAGGCTAATCATAGTGTTGCTCCATCCATATCATCATGTGATATCGATCGGAGATCTCTAATCGGTCTTCCATCAGAGCTCCGCAAGCCAGAAGCGCAATACATATGCAGTATAACTGTTAGGACATAGTAGCTAAGCTGTATAGTTATTGCGCTTCTAAGGATTTTAGTTATCCTTTATTGTCCTCATACATTTGTACTACCGCCTTCTGATCCCCAAAGGACTAAGGGTTCTGAAATTACTCGAGCAGGGCAAGGTTCTTCCGAGATCTCTCATTCCATCGGAAGATCTTGGAAGAATTTTGCCTTAAACTACTCAATTACTATTTCCTGGTTTACAAAGAACCAGGGATTCTGTAGTTGATCTAATAAGGCAGAGTTTTTCCGAAGTCTCTCATTTCATGAGAGGTCTCTGAAGAACTTTCCCTTAAGATAGTGTACTTATGATCTCTAACAATTTGGGTGTCAGAGAATGTAAATTTATTCGACTAGGACATAGTGATATTTCAAGAGCGGTAAATTACACTTAGCATTTCTCGTTGGTCGATAACATAGTTCTCAGAGACTGGCGGATGTTTTGGTTCTGAATAAACTCCTGCTACTCCTAATGGGATTTTCAGAGATAGAAGCAAATCTAATGAAACTTTGAAAGAGATAATGATTATTGTGGTCAAAAGTTTCACAGAATAGTTTGATTTAGATATTACATCAGTTCTTCATTGATTTTCTTTCCCATCAACAAGCATATCATGTGATTTATTGATTTGCAGTGTGAAGATATATATTTGATCAAATATAATTTGGGGTCTCAGTTGGCTTCGCTTGCCCTTCGGGCAAGCACACCACCTTCGGCAAATCTAAATAATTTTTTTGAAAAATTGAATTATTCACTATTTGGTTGGCCCTTTGCGCCAACCAAATAATGAAGAATAATAATATATGTTTAATTAAAATATGATTAAAATTTCTGAATGAAAACTATCAAAATTAAAGTCCCTTGAGATATTAATTCTATGATGTATGTCAATGTTATATTTATCATTATTTTTAATTTTTATTGACCCACCCAAAAAAGCCTTCTTCCACTAACATGAGTTATAACGTGCTTTTTCTGAAAATGATAGACTAGTATTATAATATATTGTAGAGCATATTTTTCATCTTTTTTAAGAAGGGATTCCACTCTCAATTTTGAGTTTTAGCTCAAAATAAATGGAAATTTAGATTCGTCATATATTGAAGTTTCTAAATCCTCTTTTTATTTAAGCCAAATTTTCGAAAATTTTGTCAGAAAATTTTCTGACACTCTCACTTTTTGGAGATCTACGTATGATATTAAATAACTTTTTCATAAAAAAACGCAAAAATAATTCTGATCGAGCACGGTGGCAGACTCTGAAATATTTGTATTCCAATTCAAATTTTATTCGCGGAAAATTTCAGATTTTTTAAAAGAGTTTCAATTTTTCATTTTCTAAACAGATTGCGGAGATTATAAATCGGCTAAAAGTAGTTATTTTTAATATCCATTCATATATATTTATATAAATTTCTAAAATTCACTTTTATTAAATGAAATATTATTTTATCGGGAATGTATACTTGTTAGTTTGTTAACGCCCTAAATATACATAATCCAAATATTTACTTTATTAAATCAACAATAATGCCGGTTTTGGTTATAAATGAAAATGCATATCCTCATCAGAGAGCTTATATCATATATGAAGTCAACAAATAATATTATCTTATCAATTCTATTGAGATATGAGCTGGGGTCTGCATCATTTTTCAACGCAATCTAACTCAATATCTTAATTTTTTTGAAACATTGAAGCTTTTATCTACATTTGCTATCTGTTTTCATATTTTTTACCGATTGTAACAACTAATATTTTATATCTTTATGTATAACTATCACTAAAGGCAATTTACTGATATATTTGGTTATAGTAATGTTAGAAATACATATGAATAGTCTTTTATACGAAAAATCATATTTTTATTAAAAGATTATCAAATGATTTCTCCAAATATTAAGCATTATTGTGAAATATAGATCAAACATATTGTGATACTGATAGTGTAGAATGATTTATACTCTAAACACTAATAATATTATAATATCATCGAAGTTAGATTATTATATCCCTACAACTTAGCTTAATTCTCGATTTAATCACGGCTTCAGTTAGTCATACTAGTATGCATTATACCCTACTTACCCCATTGATTGACACCAAATATCCAGTGTGGAACCACTTCTCTTTTTTAAAATTTTGAATTCTTGAACTAGGGTTCTAATTATAACTTATGAAAAAAATTAATAAAAAAATGTTGCATGCTAAGTAGTGTCAATGTGTAAACCTCTCAATTTTATCGTCGAGGAAGCAACACAATTCCCTCAAAAATATTGAAAAAATATAGAAAATAAAATGAATTAAGATGTAGTTAAAATGAGAAATAGATTATGATATTAGATTTTAGAAAAAACAGACTTTTGATATAACTTTTGAGAATCTCATATAAAAAAAGCATTTAAAAATAAATTTAAATATCTTATTTATTTTACTATTGTAAATATATTCTGAGATTTTTAGAAAAAAACACTTTTCATAAGTATTCAATATTTGAGAATACGCTCCAAAAAAAAATAGATTCTCTTATATTTGCTTATATAAAAGGAAACTCTCTATCAGATGCGAATGCATGAATTCAGCACCTCCGATCGAGAGTTTCCTCTTATATAAGCAAATCTTTTTCATGAGTTATTGTTAATATAAAAACATTAAAAGCTACCAATATGAGAAATTAAACCCTGCGAGGTACCAGTCTAGAACTGGCGCTTCGCAGGGTTTAATTTCTCTTGACAAATGACAAAACTTGTTCGCAATTGTGAACCATTGCGAGCAAGTTTGCCAGATATCTGGAAGGAATTGCTCCTTATGATATATGCATTGTAACTGTATATATCATAAAGAGCAATTCCTTCAATTAAACGCAAAAACTTTGGTGCAATCGTTGGTGATTGCACCAAAGTTTTCGAACATTCCCGAAGGAATTGGAGGGTGAGAGATACAAAGTCTATCTATGTACCTCCCACCCTCCAATTCCCACTCTAAATGGGAGAAACTTTGTTCGCATGTTATCTTATTCAAACAAAGTTTCTCCCATTTAGAGAAGGAATAGGAGCCTACCAGGCACTGATATATAATCAGTGCTTTGTAGGCTCCTATTCCTAATAGAAAGTTCGAAAACTCGGTCGCAATTGCATCTGATTGCGACCGAGTTTTCGAACTTTCCCGAGGGAATTGAAGGGTGAGAGGTATATAGTATGCCTATATGCCCTCACCCTCCAATTCCTCTCTGAAGCTGGGAAATTTTGTCCAAATGTTAAACTATTCAGACAAAATTTCCCAGCTTCAGAGAAGGAATAGGAGCCTACAAAGCACTGATATATAATCAGTGCTTTGTAGGCTCCTATTCCTAATAGAAAGTTCGAAAACTCGGTCGCAATTGCATCTGATTGCGACCGAGTTTTCGAACTTTCCCGAGGGAATTGGAGGGTGAGAGATACAAAGTCTATCTATGTTCCTCCCACCCTCCAATTCCCTCTCTGAAGCTGGGAAATTTTAGGGAAACCCCAACATATTTCCCTAAAGTTTCTCCCATTTCCACCAGGAATTATAGTCTACGAGGTACTGAACCAGATTCAGTACCTCGCAGACTCGGATTCTCATTTACAAACTCAAAAATTCAGACGCAATTTGAAAGCATTACGCCCAAGCTTTAGAGTTTGTAAATGAAAAATGTTCCTTATGAAGCATATAATTGATACACATGCTTAACATGGAGCAATTTACAGAAAAAAGCGAGGAAACTTCCCTCATATTTTTGCATATTTAAAGCAAAATATAAGCATTTTATAGGAGAAATTGGGAGCTATGAGGCGCTGATTCTAGATCAGCGCCTCATAGCTCCTAACTTCATATTTTTTCTCATAATTTTAAAAAATTTTAGATTTTTTGAGATTTCAATACTACTTTCAATATTTTGAATATATGTGCATTTTTTCTTTTTCAATTCTTATTCACAAAATGGTAAGCTTTTATAAATGTAATTTTTAATATCTTATATTCAGAACATATAACTAGTAAATAAAGTACTTATTTTATACATACAACGTAGGGCATAACACATCAAATGATCAAATCTATTTTATTTTTATATAATATATCAATCAAAGCAAATTTGTTGTAAACAGAAATTCATCAAAAGTGACACCTCAGAAAAGCTAAAATATTGAATTTTTGGAACTTTTGATAGAGCACGTTTTTAAATATTAATTAAAGTAAATGTATATTTTGTAAAGATTCTTTTTAATAAAAAAGTAAAATTTTGAAGAAGAACACAAAATCTTCTGAAAAATAATATCACATAAACTCATATTATTTTCTAATATATAACTATTTTATATAAAAATCAAATTCAATGATCTTAAAAGCGAAGGATAAACCTCAAAATTTACGAATATAATGAGTGGGAATATAATGCTTATCTATCATAAAACCATATGAAAAGTACTCTCAAAACTAACTTTTTCCTAATTATAATTAAATCTAGAATATTGTATTATGCTTAGTATTATTTCATTTTTCTCATTCAATTTAGAATTTACAAATGTCAAAAAATTGAGAGATGTCACTTTTGATGAATTTCTGTTTATTACACTATAAGCATTATTATCAGAGTAGAATATGAATATCATATCAGAAAATGTCGCAAATCTGCCATTTACCCGGCCAAATAGCAAAAATAATTGAATACTTTTAGCAAACACTTTAAAAATCAATAAAAATATGAAATATAGATATTAAAGAGACTCTATATACGATATTCATAAAGATTTTCCAAAAATATCACATCGCAATATCAAAAAAGTGACGTCCTCAGTGGAGTCAAGGGTCGAAATTGCTAGCTAAATGTTTTTTTGGCGAAATTGCGTATTGTACGTTTTTTTCGCAAAACGAAACCCTTAATTCACAATCATGTTATTTGCTATTCTTATCAATTTCAAATTACAAATCAAATCAATATTGTCTCAAAAAAAATTTTTTTTTATTGGCGTTAAAATTGAGAGGAAAAATCAAAGATAAGGTGCAATGAAGTCTAAAGGAATCCCTGACTACATCAACGCGTCAGGGTCCGTTGATTTCGAGCCTTTCATTGCTGCTCCACCGCCAGTAAAACCAACAAATAAAGACGGAACAGTGAATAAGGATGAAATCCTTAAAATGTTCGATGAAACGATCAAAGAAATGGACTTGACTGGTGACCAAAGGAAGCCGCTTGACATTAAACCTATCGAAGAGAAGTGGAATTTCATTGTTGCTCAACAACAGATCAATAGTCAGCAGCCATCACCAGAATACTTAACAAAACTACTCAAAGCAGATAATATTGTTCAATCCGGCAAGAAAGAAAGGCTTTCTCGAATTTTAGACAGAATTGCAGTTTTTCTCAAGAGTAGCTTTCTTTCTTGGAGTACTCGCTTCTTCAAGGCTAAAGGCCACATGATACTCATGTCAATACTTACAAAAAAGGTTGCAACCTTGAATGGATTCGAACCAATAACTCAAGAAGACGCAGAGTGTCTCATTAATGTTCTAACATGTTTCAGAGCAATCTGCAACACCAACTCAGGTATTGACATCGTTATGGGATTCCCAAGTATCTTTCCTCTGTTTGTAAACAGTATTTACCCAACTTTACCACGAACCGTTGAATTGGCCTGCGAAATATTACTCGTTATCATACTATCAGAGCAAAATCTCGATAAATCTGAGAAAAATCTTTCGAGAATTCTGAAATCTTTCAAAGAACTGAAGAGATCGCATCACGGATGGAAAATATTCACGTCAATCATCAAGCACGAGAAGGAAAATACGTCTACGAACCTTTTAAGGTCATTAATTACTTTTATTATCGGATTATATTCTGAACTTGGGGAATTCCCATCTCTCAGGTCAGATTGGATCTTAGAGATTGTCGAATGCGGTCTATTCCAGCAATTACAAGAGATTCCTGAAGGAAGATTCCAAAATTTGAAAGAATTAATCCAAAACATCGAAGAAGAGATGCGAATTTTACGTACAACATTCTCGTTGAAAGTTATCAACCCATTCAACAAGAAAACTCTCGTCAAAGAGTTATATGACATGTCCGACCCGAATTTTCTCATTCCGAACATTTCATTATCACTATTCGACGTAGGAATCAAGAACGCGCAACTTTTCAGACAAACTTCTACATTCTTTTACAACGTTTTGACGATAATCAGATGTCAAAACCAGGGAACGAATATACAGAAGCTCCTTCAAGCCATAGCCATTGCCAAAGACGTACGATCACCTATTAAGCTCAGACAGATCAAAATCGAGCAAGATCCGACAGAATTATTTTCTCTTTACAAATTCCTTCCTGAATCCGAAATGATCGATGAACCGATCATGGAGCTCGTTACAGAGGCTTCCGGTAAGATTATTGACGAATCTAAGTTTAATATCGAATCTACAGACCCGGCCACGCCCGTAGACACAAGTTCCGGTGACTTACATCGCATTATAGCCGATTACGAGTCAAAACTCAAAGCAGCGAACCAGCAAATCGATGGTTTGAGATTTTCATTACGAAATGCGATGAAAAACAAGGAACAAGAGGTCAAAAAGGCGAAGGATGCGACAAAGAAGAGCAAGGAATACGAGAAGAAGCTGAAAGTCATGGAATCAAACAGTAAAGAGATATTAAACACTGCGAACATTTATAAGAACCAAGCCGACCAGTACAAGAAAGGTGTTGAAGCCTACAAAAGCCAATGTGAGAAAATCATTCAAAAATTCAAAGATGAAATTATTAATCTTCAATCTCAGAATAAAGAGCTATTGGCGAACTGCAAGGCCTTGCAGGATGTCGTAGAATTGGAAAAGTCGCAGCCAGGAGTCAAAGTTTCGGAAGAAGACGTGAAATCTTTGAAAGAAAATAAATTATTGAAGCATGACCTCGAAATGAAGGAAAAAGAGAACTCAGAACTGACTAAGCAGAATGCAGAACTCAAGGATGAACTGGAGAAACTCAAAAAAGAGCTTTCCGAAGCCAAAAATAAAATTATTGAAATAGAATCTCGGCCACAAACAGCTCCTTCATCACCACAGATAGTCCCATCATCACCATCATCCATAATGCCTACAGTAAACGAGTCAGCGATGCCAACTCCCCCTTCATCTCCGATTCAACCACCTCCGCCATCTCCTCCTCCCCCGGCACCCATTTCTTTGCCACCGGGAGTTCCTCCACCTCCTCCCCCGCCTGAAGGAATACCTCTGCCGCCTGGAGTTCCGCCTCCTCAGGGATTTGGAATTCCTCCGCCACCTGGAGCGCCAATGGGACCTCCCCGCAAGCCAAATGTCGCTCCCCCTAAGAAGTGCAGATCGATTTTCTGGACGAAAGTACCTGACGCAGCTTCTGTTTCTATGATTTGGAAACAAATTTCTGACAAAGGCGTCAAAATCGATAAAGAAATTCTTATGGAGCTGTTCTCACCTGTAGAGGCAAAGAAAGTAGCATCAGGAGGCAAGAAACGGCCGAAATTAGTCGAATTATTAGATCCAAACAGAGCTAAAGCCATTTCTATCATGTTAGGAAGACTCAGAAGGCCTGCATGGGATATTGTACAGCAGGTAAAGAACTTGGATGATGCTGTTGATGAAGATTTGCTCGCATCTTTGAAATCAACAATTCCAAACGACGAAGAATACAAAGCAGTCAAACAATATAATGGAGATCCAAATTTACTCGGTACAGCAGAGAATTTCGTCAGCGAAGTCATGAAAGTCAAATTATATCAGAGCCACATCGAATTTCTCGACCTAAGAATGACTTTCGATGAAGCTTTCAAGGACGTATTGACACCTCTGACCACTTTGGCCAACGGTTTCTCTCAATTAAAGACTTCCAAAAAATTCAGAGAGTTTTTGGCCTATATCCTCGCGATTGGTAACTTTTTGAATGGAGGAACAAGCAGAGGTGGCGCTTATGGCTTCAAATTTGACTTTTTCACGAAAATTTTGGATATAAGAACTTCTAGATCTGGATATACGTTTTTGAACTACATTGCAGAGACATTTGACGTCATGGACTTGATAAATGAGCTCCCGACTGTTCCTTCTTGCCTTTCCGTCGATTTTGATACAGCAAAACAGAATTTCCAGAAATTAGACCAATCTTTCAAGAAACTGGACAAAGCAATGGAAGAAGCAGAGAAGTATGTCGCTGATGGATACATGCTCTACCCTTATTACATGAAATTCAAGGAAATTAATGAAAATAAATTAAATAACCCTCCAGTTTTGATCAAACAGATCGAAACAGACTTCGTAGATGTGGTCAAATCATATGGAGAAGACACACAGAAGACGAAAATGGTCGAATTCCTTGAAGTTTTCACGAATTTGATCACTGGTCTCAAAAACGCTTACGATGAGAACAAAGCTAGGGAGCTGGCCGCACAGAAGGCCGCCGAGAGAGCACGGAAAGCGGAAGAAAGAGCCAGGATGAAGCAAGGACAAAAACCTGTTGCACCAGATGGAGCAGAAAGAGGCGTTATCGACAGTTTGGTGCAGAATATGGAGAAAGGAAACATTGTTCTCAAGAAGAAGCACGAATCCAATGTTCCAGAGGACACAACTCCGAAAGTATCAGAATTAGAGAAGAAAATGGCCCAAAGACGCGCTAAAGCTGAAAAATCTTCTGATGCAAAACAATCTGATAGCTCAAAGAATAACGAAAAGCAATCAGATGCTGCAAACAATAATAAAAAGACTCCAGAGAAAAATTCTGACAATGTAAAGCCGACTGATAAGAAATCTGACAATGTAAAGTCAACTGATAAGAAATCTGACACTGTCAAGGGAAGTGTCAAAGGGAATGAAAAAATTTCCGACTCAAATAATAAGAATAACGCAACAAGCGAGCCAAACAGCATCGCTCCTAACAATGTAAGTGTAACATCCCGCACTGGACATCACAGGCGTCCAAGGAAATCTACAAACAGTGTTAATTTGACTGACGTCTGAAGAAAAAAATTGTAATAGATTATTTTTATATATTAATTTGTTATTTATTTTGTGTATATTATAAATATATTAAGGAATATATATTGTTTTGTTATTATTTTAAAATATGAAACATTTTTTTTTCAAAAATAATAAAATTCATTATAATAAACCCATGGTCCTTGTGGTTGTTAACATTGTTAAGCATAACTTGATGCTTAATTCTAATTTGATATCAATAAAATTCTATATTATAATGAGTATTCATAAAGTATTGAGAAAAAAATATATTAAAAGTTTAATTCAAGTAATAACGCATCTTGTAACATTGTAAAAACGAATTCATTGTGTTTAATTTGGAATTTCTAAGGTTATTTGAACGCTAATCACTATCTTTGAGGGCAGTATTAGCATATCCTTTACTAGTATGTTATTATAATCTATTAGAAGTCTTTACATTCTCTAATTTTTATCAGTTTAGAAATAAAACAGTCATTAAATGTAAAAAATTTAGTGAATATCAAGGCTTCTAAATATGTGTATTGTAAATTTTATATTTTTAGGATAAAATTGTTGTAACCGATCGTAAATTTTGATCAGATGTTCTCCAATTCACAAAATTGAATGCAAGATTAGTCCGATCAGATAAGAAGATATATAATAGACCATGAAAACGAAAACCTTCATATTCAACCCTTCATTTTTAGCACTTTTCACGAAGAAAAAAAAATTTTACAAATAAATGTCCAAGCTCTTTCGAAACGAAGCAAAGGGCGAGGTTATTGATTTGCGTAACCAACTCGACTCAAATGATGGCGAGACCAGGAAAAAGGCAGCCAAGCGTGTTGTCGCTCTCATGAGAGCCGGCGAAAACGTTGGAAACTTATTTTCATCAATGTTGAGGTGTGTCAAAACAGATGACTTAGAGTTGAAACGATTAACATATTTATATTTTGTTACATATGCCGAAGAGCAATCAGAAGAAGCTATTATGGCAGTTAATACTTTTATACAAGATTCAGAAGACAGAAATCCATTAGTTAGAGCATTAGCAGTTAGAACGATGAGTAGAATTCGTATAGATACAATTGCAGAACATATGATTATCCCAATCAAACAAAGATTATCCGACAAAGATCCTTTTGTACGAAAGACTGCCGTACTTGCAATAGCTAAATTATTCGAAATCATCCCAGAATCAGTCGAAAATTCAGGTGTATTCTCTATATTAATCAAACTATTAAAAGATGAAAATCCATTGGTTGTTTCTAACTCTGCTGCCGCTATTTGTGAAATCAATTCAAAGAGGTCATCCCCTATATACGAATTCAATGATGATTTGACTCCTATCATCAACGCTATTGTAGATTCCGCCGAATGGTGCCAAATTACATTACTCAATGTTTTATCGCAGTACGAACCTAAGAACCCTGATGAGGCTCAAATGCTCATCCAGAGGTTCCTTTCGTTCCTCAAACATGCAAATCCTGCGGTAGTTATCGGCGCTTTTAGATGTATTTTCATTTTCATGGAATATTCAACCATGGACATCAAAGAATTGCTATCTCAAATAATTCCACCGTTTATTTCTTTGATTTCAGGCTCAGATCCTGAAATACAGTTTATTGTTTTACGAACTCTCAGTTTATTCGTTCTCAAGTATCCAAAGGCACTTACAAAAGAAATCAGAATATTCTTCTGCAAATACAATGACCCTTCATACATCAAAATCGAAAAATTGGATATTATGCTCAGCTTAGTCAACAGCAACAACGTTTCTCTCATTATTTCCGAATTGTCAGAATACTGCAACTCCATTGATGTAGATTTTGTCCGTAAATCCATCAGATGTCTCGGTCAAGTTGCAATGATGCGACCAGACGATGCATCTGCATGCGTAGACATACTAGTTAAGCTTGTATCAGGCGATGCTATTTACGCTACTGAAGAATCCATTGTAGTTCTCTCAGATTTGCTCAGAACTTACCCAGGAAGGTTCGAATCCGCAATTGAGAAGGTCTGCAAGAATATCGAAGGCGTAAAGGATCCAAAGGCCAAAGCCGCCGTAGTCTGGATCTTAGGTGAGTACTGTAACCTTATTGAAAATGTAGATGTAATCATTGACACTTTTTTGGACAATTTCGACTCGGAACCACCGGAAGTACAGCATCAGCTGATCTCATCGTTCGTCAAGCTATACTTACAGAGGCCTGACGAGACAAGAGATCAACTCCAGTGGATATTAAACGAGGCTACGAAAGAATCCGTATTACCGGACGTCAGAAACAGAGCTATAACCTACTGGCGACTCCTTTCAGCAGACAGCAATGATACTGCCAAGAAGATAGTCATATTTAATAAGAAACCAGTGCAAATTCATACAGATAGATACAATGAAGAGATATTGAGCCAGTTCTTGCGCGGAATCGGTACTGTATCAGGTGTTCTTCGCATCGCTACAACAGATTTCAAGACAATGAAGTACATGCCGGAAGATTTGAACGAAGAAGAGGAAAGAGACTTCACACAAGTATATTCTTCGAATGGTTTCATTGTTTCTCTCGATTACGATGATAATTTGTTGTACATACAGCTGGAAAATACTTCAGATTCAGTTTTATCTGATTTTGCTTTGGCTCTTGATAAGAACGCCTACGGATTTACACTTATATCAACACCAAACTTCCCTGCAAAGCTTAATCCTACAGAAAGAATCGTTGCAAAGTGTTCATATTCTTTTGATCAAAATAATCATGGTCCGAAAGAGAATTTGAGCTTTGCAATGAAGACATCCGCCGGTGTCATCTATTTCAACCACTTTACAGACACAAGAAGGATGTTTAAGAGAGAATTCAAGATTAAAAAGAAAGAATTCTTGGAATTCTTCGCAAAAGGCGAGGAAGTCGTTGTTCCTTCGAATAACGCACAAATAAGACTCTGCGAAGACGAAGAAATGAAGAGAAGAAATATCCAGATCGTCGCAAGGAAAGATGACGAAGTTTGCTTAGCCGTAAAGTTCGCTGGATTCGTTTACGTCGTAGATGTCGATGTTACAAAGGATGGTTTAGTTTTCTGCATAAGAGGTGACAAATCTTTCCTCAATTTGATGTCTAAGGCTGCTGTTTACACATTTTGTGAAATTTAATTGATATTTGATAATAAAAAACACTATTTTTTATTTTATTTGATAATAAAGATTTTAAAATTTGAAAATTTCCGTGTTTTTTCATTAAAAATCCCATTACCTAAAACTGACCAAACTAATTATATCCTTTTATTTCTGGAATTTTATGTTTTGTTCCGATTTTCATCAAAATCATTTACGATTATAAGATAACTTCATGATTCAAAGTAATCGCAATCATTATACTATATGATATTGTAAATAAGAGATGTTTAGTTAAATTATACACAAAAAAATCGCTTATGAACAAGTTATACAGATTAGGAATATAAATATTGTAATTTGGAATCCCCAATTCGGTGTTTTGCCAGAAGGTATGTAGTTTCTTAATGAACTCATAGCTAAAGGCCATTTTATTATTATCATCGAAATAAATACTAAGAATGGTAAATTTGTTCGTCGTCATAAGAATATAGCACATCATTAATATATAAAAAGAATATCAAGATCGCATGATTCCCTTTTATTGGATAGAGGTATTCGTATTTGTTGTATAACGGTAGAGAAGTGAATTAAGATCGTTGGTTTTGCTTATTTGAACCTTGTGTATCGTATAAAACGATTAAGAAAACGAATAAAAAATTTAAAAAATAGCCTTTACAAGAAAATTCGTCTATATATTTCATTAATTTGTCCTAATGGAATTTAAGTATGAAAGCATGAAAGTTCCATGAAACGGATAAAAGAAATTCGAGATTAAATTTTCGAAAAAGAAAGCTGCTAATATGGTAGGGAAGATAGAATAACATGTTTGGATTAATCTAAAGGAAATAGAGTTGATTTTTAACAATTTTTTTTGGCAGCATTTTAAAAATATGAGAAAGGAAGCCAAAAGAGACAAATCATCATTTGCTGAGATGTGTAGATCCGTTTGTATTGCTTTAACTTATAAAATACTAATAATTAATAATAAATTTGGAATATTTTGTAAGTGAGAAGAATTAATGCTTCAATACTTTTGGAAAAGAACCAAATGTAATCGCTCTATCATTTTTTCGATGAAAAATCTGAGATTATATAGTAAAAGCCTGAGTTTTCATAGATGAAAGTTATCAGGTCACTCCTGCTTCAAATTTGAAAAGATAAATTGTATTACAATTCAATTTGATAATAATGCTGATTTGAACTATAATGCCATTATTAAGTTCATCTGAATAAATTTAATGAATTTGAATTCACTAAGTGAAATTCACTTATTTTATTAATCATTACAAATTAAACATATACATAAAATTTATCATTTCAAAACTTTTGTGTGTTTGCTTTCAAAAAATTGACAAGCTTTTAAAATTTGAGATCATCGATTTTTCGCAATGTACTTTTCGATATTATGCATTATTTTCAAATAAAAATATTTTTTACAATTATTCAATTATTGAATGCTTTTTCGATGACGGCTTCACAAAATTCTCCTCAAATAAAATCTTCGACGCCTTACAAACAATATTGTAAATATATAATATGTTCAAATAACCAATTACAAAAACAGTCGAATTTTTTGTATTTGCCTCAACTTTTTGGTCTCTTAGCTTCATCGATATATGAAATAGTTAGTAATATAACATTTTCACATATTTTCTATACAATATAATTTTCAATAATGATTGGAAGGTCACCCATACAAAAAAGGATGGGACCTCGCAAAAAAATAGCCAATGAATATTTCGGTCAATTTCAAGAGTTTGAACGTCATAGATCGGCCACGTATATATTGCGCTAACATAATGCTATATCACTTGTTTAAAAGCTCATTTTTCGAAAAATGGAGCATATTTCAACACAATTAAGTGACTCCTTTGTATTCAATTTTTGTGATAATAATCGTATCATTCTCAATTGCTCAGAATTCCTGTCCAATTATCAAATAAACATTATTCGTATTCAATAATACTAATAGATATAGATTCTGAGGCGAGTCACTTTTTCTAATCGTTTTTAGATAACATGACTGCAAATCAGTTCGCCCCGATCAAATCCTGGAACAATGGCCGTAATCCAATGTTCTGCCTCGGCTGCGATGTCGGTGGTTCTGGTCTCCGCATCCGCTTTTCAAATTACTTCAACCCAAGTGAGTACATCGACGTCAAGCACATCAAAGCACAGAATACAGCTGATGCCTTAAGACATCTTAACGAGCTTTCAGCTAAGATCAAGAAAGTCGCACCAAACGCCGAATCAAGAGGCGCTGCAATTGCTGTTGCAGGTCCAATTAAGGATAACACTGTTATCTTCACCAACTGGCCAGGTAAGGCTGAGAATAGAACAGTCAGCTTAAACCAGCTTCCAAAGACACTCTTCCCACAAGGTCATTCACTCTTCCTCAACGATCTTGAGGCAGGTGCTTACGGTGTTATTGCCGCTGAAGAGCAGGGTGTTCTTTCTCCACTCTTCGAGCAGATGTGGCCGGAGATTGCTCCAAAGGGCAAATTAATCTCCGACAACAGAACAGCAGTCCTTGCTATGGGCTCTGGCCTTGGTGTTGCTCTTATCGTTAAGACACCAATCCTCCAGCAGCCACTTGTCGTCCCATCTGAGCTTGGACACCTTCAGATCCCAACTGTTTGCTTCCGCCATAAGGACTACCTTAACGAGCAACAGCTCATCCAATTCGTCTCAGATCACTACTACAACGGCCGCCAAATGCCAGAATACGAAGACATTGCATCTGGCAGAGGTCTTTGCTTAGCTTACCAATACGAATACGATCGTATTAACCAGGTCAAGATCCCACTCGATCAGATCGAAGGTGGCGAAGTTGCACAATTAGCTCAGAAGGGTGATAAGATCGCTAGAAAGGCCCTCTTATACCACTACTTATACTTCATGAGAGCTGCTAAGGCTGTCTCTACAACATTGTCTTGCGACTCTGTCCTTATGGCTCTTGATAACCAAGTTAAGAATGATTGGTTCGTTAGATCCGCTTTCGATGAACTCTGTGAAGAGTTCTATCACTTCATCCGCCCAGACTGGATGAAGAGCATCAGAGTCTACACACAAGTTAAGACTCTTAACTTTAACATCCTCGGTACGGATTACATGGCTCATAAGATTGCTGATAAGTAAATTTCTATTCGTTTATTTAAAACTATTTATTTTACCGTATTAAATTTAACTTTGCTTTTTTACAAAATAAAAAATCAAAAAAATTATCAAAAATTTTCTTCAAAAAAATCAGAAATTCGCTTTTAAAACCATCTCTTTTATCAATAGTCACTTTAGTTTTTCTATCCGGTAAGCGTAAAATTCATTATTCATATGAGATGTATTCGAATTACAGTTCAAAGGTTTAATAAAAGACTGTTTGGAATAGAAAATTATGAATTACTCAATCTATATTAATATATAAATCATATTCAAATACGAATTCTTATAAAAAAATAATTTTCATAACGAATATTAAAAAAAATTATTTAATATAAAACTAACATTTAAGAGATCTGTATTCCTTAGAGACCTGGGATGAGTTGTCTGGCCAATGCGACTGCAGCTTTGGCTTGTTCGTCTTTAATTGGCGCTTTGAAGATTTTCAGAAGAATCTTGAAGATCTCGTTAAGAGGGTAATCGGCCTGGAATGTTTTTCCGTTGTAAGGATCAACAGCCGGCCAAACAGAAAATTGTGGAGTATTCTTTTGAGGAATTTGGAGGCCAAGGACGTGTTCTGTGCGAGGGTTGAATTCGTATATGCGAACATTGTCACATCCAGCGAAAACTTCTGCAATAATTTCGGCATTCTTCTTGCATTCCTTGTAGTGCTCCATTCCTGGATCAGCAACGAGAAGGATGCAATCAGAGCCTGCATCAAGTGCGATTTTCATGAAATCGTTGGCGTAAAGCATTGGAACTCGAGAAATAACTTCTGGTTTGCCTTTTCCTGTCAATTGGAAGCGAATCCAGTAGTATATGTCTTCGGCTGGTTGTAGTGGGTTATCGCAGACTTGCCAAATGCTTAATGTTGGCCCTGTAACAAAGAAAAGAGGATATGAGAACTTAAAAACGCCAAATTGACGGACAAACTTTGGCGCATCGAAGAAATCAATGGCGAAGTATCTGATTTGTGGAATTCCGAGTTCTACTTTTGATTGATTGAAAACTTCGTTGATTCTATGGAAATGCCATGGAATTGATTTATCATAAAGAACACAGACACTCTGCTTGCCAATGAGGTTCTGATTTGCTACGAAATTCCATGTTGGCTGTGAGTATTTGATCAAATCTCTGACAGAAATCAAAGAATCGAAATTTGTAGTAAATTCTTCGTATGGTTTCGTAAATACTATGTCGTCGAGGTTGAGATCGCTAACAAGTTTGGAATCTTCGACAACAGCGAAATGAACTAAACAATGGCAAATTCTGGCGTATTGGTTTATCTGTGGGACCAATGATGTGTCAGTAATAATTAAGTTTGCTGGTGCAAGTTGTTGGAATTCTAAGATTTCGAAAGCATTTTTAGGATAATGAACAACTGGCTCTTCTAAAACACGAAGAGAATACTTGTAGATGTCCTCAACTGTGTAGTTATCTGTATATTGGACTATTCTGTCTGATTTGTAATACAAGAAAATTAAAGGAGCATCAACAATAGAATAATATTGGATGTTCTTGTTGTCATTTGAAACATCAAGTGAGATGAATCCAACTCCATTTTCGGATTTATGTGCTGCAGCAGTGAAATATTTCAAAATCTTCTTAGAATCGTGAACATTTACTGATGTAACAAGCACTAAATTGTAATCTGATTTTTCAAGGGCTGAATTGAACGACTCGCGCTTTGTTTCTATGACTCTGGCTGCTAAGCCAAATAATATCGGAATCATTTTTTTTTGTCAGTTTTTTGCGAATGAAAACTAAACATTCAGTAATTAGTTATTAGCAAAGTAAGTAAAATAATTAAGCATAGAAACTATTTGCGTTATAGAACATAAAAGCTCTGCTTTCGAAGATATTATACAGAATATCTTTGATATGAGAAGTATTTGATAGCAACTTGAAGAGTAAATATAAGAATAAAAAATATTAGTAGTATATGAATGATATGAAATAAAAACTATTTATTTAGAAAGATGTCTCCAGAATAAACTTGGAGAATTGCTAAACATGCGCTTAATAGCGTGTATATTATATGATCCTTGAACTACTCCACATGAAAACAGAAGTCGTTGAGGAATGCCTGAATCAATGATCATTTTAAGATAATCAAAAGTTGTGTTCTCAATTATAAGGGGACATCGAATAGAATTGCATTCAAAAAATGAATTGGATTCAACAGTTTTAACTGAGAAAGGGAAGTTGATGTGTTGAAGATTCTTGCAGTTGTTGAATGAAAACTGTTCAATCAGTGAAACACTGTCTGAAACAATTTTGATGTCAATGATGTTGTTGCATTCATTGAATGAATAGCTGCAGATGACATTACACTCAAGACTTAGAACTTTATCTGGTGAATTGATTGCATGATATATTAGATATTTTCCTGTTTCATTCTTATAATAAAGAGTATTATCAATGCATTTGTATTTATCTGATTCGAAATTAGAAATGCTTTGAAGAGAATTACATCCAGAAAATGAATTATTTGATATTTTCTCAAGAGAATTTTGTTGGGGAAATGTGATTGATTTAAGTTTAATACAGTTTAAGAATGCATTTTCGGATATAGTTTCAACAGTTGATGGAATATTAATATTCTCTAATGAATAACAGTTCTCAAATGATTTATATCCAATCACTTTTGAATTTTCGATTATATTCACTGTTTTCAATTTAGAACAACCACTAAAACAACTATTAGGAATATCTTTAATATTATTCACACTCACTAAATTGCTGCAGTTTTCAAATGTATTACCCATGAGATTTAAATTAGTTGAAGCAAAACTCACAGAAGCCAATTTACTGCATCCTTTAAATGCTGAAATTCCTATAGTAAATAAAACTGAAGAAGAAAAACTAAATGAATTTAAATTAGAACAATTTCTAAATGCGTCTTTCTCGATCTCTAGAAGTTGTGAATCTGATTCAAATTTTATTATAGAAACAATTGAATTTTCGAATGCGCCTTTTTTGATTGTTGTTACGTTTTTAGGAATTGTAATAGAATGAGAATCTGAATTAATGTATTCCCAATATTCATAAATTATTGTTGGGTTTGAATTCATAATAAATAACTTTGGAGTAATAATTAGATCTGATTCATTTATATATGAAATTGAAACAATAGTATTTCTTAGAATTGATCTTGAAGAAAAAAAAGATTTGTGTGTATATGACATCTTTATTTTGGGAGAATTACTTGAACTGAATTGATATGAGTTTACTATCATCGATGAATTTGGGAAAACAATGAGTTCGAGATTATCGCAATAAATAAATATCTTTTCGTCAATGTAATCAATGAGTCCTAAAAATGTAACATTCATCAAATCATCACAATAACCAAATGCATAACTTTCAATTCTATTCACAATTTTTGGAATTGTAACAGAGACAAGTTTTGAAAATTCGAAGCAATCATTTTCGATAGTTGTGAGAGAACTTGAAAATGTTATTGATTTAAGTTTAGAACGGTAGAATAAAAATTTCCCTAAAGTTGTTACAGAATCTGGAATTTCAATTGTTTCAAAAGTTTTGTTACAAATAAAGAATAAAATACTTTTATGAGCAGAAAAAACAAAGTTGTTGTTTTCAATTACAAAGAATTTATTATTAGGATGAATTGTAAGATTTGTTAATTTTGCATCACCAAATGCTGCTCCATTAACATTAGCGACATTTTCTGGAATTTGAAACGAAGTAATGCTAGTAAAAGAAAATACACAATATTCCAATGAAGTTAATTTTGAACCTTCTTCAAAAGTAACATTTTCTAGCTTAGAGCATGCTTGAAACCCTAAAGATTCTATTATTTCGACAGAAGCTGGAATTGTAACACTTGTTACTAATATATTATTTGCAAAAGCATGGAATTGTATTTCAAGAAGTCCTTTTGGTAAAAGTATTTCAGTAACTTTTTCGCAATGATAAAATGCTTCCTCAGATATTATTTTAAGTTTGTTACAAGATGATAAATCAATTATTGAAAGTTTAATGCATTCCCTAAAACTTTCTTTTCCAATTGTTGTTAAATTAGGATTGTCTTGAAATGAAAATGAAATTAAAGAATTTAGTTGATAAAAGCATTTGTCTTGTATTAATTCGCATTTTGCTGATATTCTGAGATATTTTGATGTATCATCGACTTTAGTGAGTGTTTTTCCGTCACTTGAATAACATCTTTGTTCGATATCTGTGTAAATAATGGATAAAATGGTAATCATATTGGATCATTTATGCATATTTTTGTTGAGAGATTTGTTGATAAAAGTTGTTTAAAATAACTATGAAAAGGGAGGTAAAAATATAATTTCTAAAAAGCAATTGAATCAATCTGGATATTTTTGTATGAATGTAAGCTTGGCAGTATTTTACTTGAGCACTTTTAGCAATTTCTAATGCAGAAATTTCATAATCTAGGTGAGAAATCCCCTAGATTATGAAAATTTATAAAATGATTTTTTTGAGAAGAAATTTTCGAATCGGATCAAATTTTGTAAATAAGAGAACTGTTCATAATAACCTTAATGTGTATTCCATAAAATTATGGATTTCGTATTGACCAATCATAGATTTTTTTGAAATGTTTTGACACTTTTGCATTTTCAATGAAGAACTTCAAATCTTTTAAGTAAATGCGAGTTTATTTTTCTGCTTTTTATTGGGACACGCAAAGGTTGCCAGAGTTCATGAGTTTTCTGAATTTATTCAAGGAAAATAAGATAAAAAAAAATAAGCACTGTAATGGCGTTTTTATTGTTGCCTCGTAACAAAATAAATGGTGGCATAGAATCACTAACAAAGCCAATCAAACTAGTCCAAAGAATTAACGAAACTCCAAGAATTTGTTGACTACCTTTGTGTCTATCTCATAATGTGCTTGAATCTTGCATCCATTCCATTGTGCCCACATGTTTTCTTTAACTATCTAATTAAATTATGTTTTAATAAATTAGTGTAGTTGAAATAAAAATTATAGCAAAAGGTAATGAAATTATAAAGTTTTTATTTAGATAATTGACCAAAGATAAATTTGGTAGATGAATTATAAAACTTTTTAAATATACCAGGTTTTTTTGAACCATGAATAACTCGACACGAAATAATAAGTGTAAGGGGGATTCCCGATTCGTTAATCATTCTAATATAGTGAAGTTTCTTGTTCTCAATAATAAGAGGACATCGAATAGAACGACATTCAAAAAATGAATTAGATTCAACAGTTTCAACTGAAAGAGGGAAATTGATGTGTTGAAGATTCAAACAATTATTGAATGAATATTTTTCAATCAATGAAACACTGTTTGGAAGAATAGTGATGTTATAAATGTTGTTACATTCATTGAAAGAATAAGTGCAAATAACACTACAGTTGATGAAAAGAGTTTTATCTAATGATCTATTAAGATGAAAAATGAGATATTCCCCTGTTTCATTCTTTGTATATATCGTATTATCAATGCATTTGTATTTATCTGATTCAAAATTAGATATGTTTTGAAGCAAATTACATCCTGAAAATGAATTTATTGATATGTTTACTAAATGATTTCTCTCGGGAAAAATCATTGATTTAAGATTTCTGCAATTTAAAAATGAATATTCTGATATATATTGAACAGATGATGGAATACTAATACTCTCTATTGAATAGCAATTCTCAAATGATTTATATCCAATCATCTTTGAATATCCTTGAATACCGATATTAGTCAAATTAACACACCCTCTAAAACATCTATTAGGAATATTAATAACATTAGCTACACTTACCAAACTAATGCAATTTTCAAATGCAGTATCCATGATTACTAAATCACTAGAAGCGAAACTCACAGAAGTTAATTTAATGCAATCTTTAAATGATTCAACGCCAATGGTATTCAAGTAAGTAGATGAAAAATTAAATGAAACTAATTTCGAACAATTCAGGAAAGCGAAATTTTCAATCACAGAAAGCTTTGAATCTTTTTCAAGATTTATTTGAGGAATTATCGAATTTTGAAAAGCTCTTTCTTTGATGCATGATACTGATTTAGGGATAGTGCTATAATAAAAGTAATTATAGCCCCAGAATTCATAAATAATTGTTTGATTTGCATTCATTACAAATAATCTAGGAGTAATAATAAGATCTGAATCATTGATATACGAAACTGAAACATTTGTAATCCTATTAATAGAATTATCACGGAACAAGGTTTTATTGGTGAAATACATTTTTGTTTTAGGTGTATTATTTGTAATGAAATTATTACCATTTATATTCATTGGTGAATTAGGAAAGTTGATAATCTCTAATTTTTTGCAATTATCAAACACTTTATCACCTAAATAATCTGGGGCTCCTAAGAATGTAGCATTTATCAATTCAGAACATAAAAAGAAAGCTTGCTCATCAATATATTTCACATTCTGAGGAATTTGAATAGTGATAAGATGTGTAAAGCAAAAACATCGATATCCAATTGTTGTTATAGAATTTGGTAATACTATTGTTTTGATAATAGAATCATAGAATAAATGATCTCCTAAGATTGTGACGAAATCTGGAATTACATATGTTTCGAATGAACGATTACAAATAAAGAAAAAAAACACTTTTATTTGCTGAAAACAAAGTATTATTTTCAACCATAAAATGCTTGTAAGATTTTTTAATTTAGCATTGGAAAATATCCATCCATCAACTTTTGAAACATTTTCCGGAATTTGAAACGAAGTAATATTTGTGTAAGCAAATACATTATTCTCAAGGGATTTTACATTTGAACCTTCTTCAAATATTGCATTTTCAAGTTTTTCGCAGAAATAAAATGCCTCTCTATCAATAAATTTAACAGATGCGGGAATTTTAACAATTGTTACTAATTTATTACTAAAGAAGGCAATTTTCTGTATTTCAAGAAGTCCTCTAGGAAAAAGTATCTCGGAAACTTTTTCGCAACTTCCAAAAGCTGCATAGGATATTGTTTTAAGCTTGGTACAAGATGATAAATTAATAATTGAAAGATTTTTGCATCCCCAAAAACTTCTAGTTCCAATTGTTGTTATGTTAGGATCAATTTCAAATGAAAATGAAATTAATGTATTTAATTCACGAAAGCATTCATCTAGTATTACTTCACATTTAGCTGATATTTTGAGGTATGGTGATGGATCTGTGACTTTTGTGAGTTTTTTACCATCACTTGAATAGCAACTTTGATTGATATCTTTGAAAAATAGTACCAAAATGGTAATCATTGTGAATCATTATGCGTATTTTGCTTGACGACTCTGTTTATGATAGTAGTTTGAAACTATTATAGATTTCAAGGAAAAATCAGTTCAGATTACTTTTGAAACTTTGAAATAATATAGGATTGGAAGTATATTACATGAATTCATGTTTGTGACAGCCAATATCCTTGGTATTTATATACTTTTTGATTAGAGATTTTGTATTTGAAGGGGAAAAAAAAACAATAAAAAATAAAAAATCTTATCGTACAACATACATCTCCAAATTTTGAGATGTTTACATTTCAAATATGACATCAGTGCAATAGAGATGTATGGATTTCATATACTTGTGATTGATTTATCAGCTGCATTCTGGCGCAGCAGCAATGACATATTCAATTTGTAGTAAAAAATGTTTGAAGTTATCTTGGATACCTTCTGCTTTTTCAAGTTTATATACTGTGTTAAGAATATCACTCTCATTAAAAGAAATGCAATTAAAAACAATTTAAACGAAAATAAATATATAACGATCACCAATTTGGAAGGATGTTTGAAGAATATGATTGATTTCATTATCAACCACTTTTATGGGAATAGTAAACATTTAATAAAGATTTAAAAAAAATAGAGATTATTTAGAAAGATGCTTCCAGAAAAGGCTCGGAGTTTTGTTGTTCATAAGTTTAATCATTTTAATATTATATGATCCTTGAATTACTCCACATGAAAGAATAAGATTTCGAGGAATTCCTGAATTTATGATCATTCTGATATAGTCAAGTTTCGTATTCTCAATAATAAGGGGACAGCAAATAGAAGGACATTCATTAAATGAGTGAAATTCAACTGTTTCAACTGAATAAGGAAAATTTATATATTTCAAATTCAAACACTTGTTGAATGAATATTTTTCAATTATTAAAACGGTATCTGGAAGAATACTGATGTTATATATGTTGTTGCATTCAGTGAACGAGTAACTGCAGATAACATTGCAGTTAAGAATAAGTGAGTTCTCTGAAGAATTAATTACATGGTAAATAAGATAATATTTTGATTCATTCTTATAGTAAAGAGTATTATCAATACATTTGTAGTTATCTGATTCGAAATTACTTATGTTTTGAAGTGAATTACATCCTCTAAATGAATTATATGATATTTCAGAAAGTGAATTTGTGCTTGAAAATATGATTGATTTAAGATTTCTGCAGTTTAAGAAAGAATTTTCTGATATTGTTTCAACTGATGAAGGAATATTTATACTCTCTAAACAATAACAATTCTCAAATGATTTTTCACCAATATGTATTGATCCTTCATCAATATTTATATTTTTTATTTGAGTGCACCCAGAAAAGCATTTATTAGGAATATTTAACATATTACTTACATTTAATAAATTTGTACAATTCTCAAAAGCATTGCCCATGATCATAAAATTGTTCGAAGCAAAGTTCACTGAAGTCAAATTCATGCAATTTGAAAATGTTCCAAATCCTAATGTATTTAAATTACCATAAGATAAATTAAATGAAAATAGTCTTGAGCAATTTTTAAATGCATAATCTCCGATTTCTAAAAGTGCTGAATTGGATTCAAAATATATTTTAGTTATGTCTGAATTTTCAAAAGCTCGCTCTTTGATTTTTGTGACTGATTTATGAATAGTTATTCCATTCGTGTAATTATATCCCCAATATTCATAAATTTCTGTTTGTTTTGAATTCATAATCATAGAATCTGTAGTAATAATAAGATCTGGTTCATTTATATATGAAACTGATACATGCATATTTTTTTGAATTGATTCATAAGAAAACAAAGTCTTATTTGAAAAAGACATTTTACAATCAGGTGAAAAAGTGGTTATGATATAAGACCCATAAACGACAAATGGTGGGCAACGAAAAATAATGAGTTCGAGTTTATCACAAAATTCAAATACAGAACTACCAATCTGATCAAAAGGTCCTAAAAATGTGATATTTGTCAAATTATTGCAAAAATTGAATGCATAACTATTAATGTTCTTTACATTTTCTGGGATAGTTATGCTATTGATAGGTGAACCGAAAAAGCATCCCACTCCAATTGTTATGAGAGAACCTGGAAGTTCTATTGTTTGAATTTTAGTACTCCAAAAGCAATATTCGCCCAAAGAAATGACTGAATTTGGAAATGTTATTGATTTGATATTAGAATTCCCAAAACAACTATCCCCTAAAGTTGTGACAGAATCTGGAATTTCATATGTTTCAAAAGTTTTGTTACGAATAAAGAATAAAATACTTTTATTAGCAGAAAAAACAAAATTGTTATTTTCAATTATTAAGAATTTATTATTAGGATGAATTGTAAGATTTGTTAATTTTGCATCAGAAAATGCTTCTCCATTAACATTAGCGACATTTTCTGGTATTTGAAACGAAGTAATTTTAGTATCATAAAATACATGATGTTCTAATGAAGTTAAATTTGAACCATCTTCAATAGTAGCATTTTCTAGTTTAGAGCAGAATTCAAAAACACTATTACCAATTTTTTCAACAGAAGCTGGGATTAAAATACTTTTTATTAATTTATTATTACTAAAAGCATATGATTGTATTTCAACAAGTCCTTTTGGTAAGAGTATTTCTGCAACTTTAGAGCAACGAGAAATGCACAATCGGATATTATTTTAAGTTTATTGCATGATGATAAATTTATAGTAGTGAGATTCTCACAACTATAAAAACTATATGATCCAATTGTTGTTAAGTTTGGGTTGTCTTCAAATGAAAATGAAATTAATGAAATCAATTCAAAAAAGCATTTATCTTGTATTGTTTCGCATTTAGCTGATATTCTGAGATATGGTGATGTATCATTGACTTTAGTGAGGTTTTTTCCGTCTTCTGAATAAAAACTTTCATTAATATCTTTGAAATCAAGAGCCAAAAAGATCATTATAGTAAATCATTTATAAATTTGTTCATACGTATCGTTGTTTTTTTAATGTATTTTGAAATAATCAAAAAAAAATATGAAATTTAGTTAAAATTGAACTTTGATACACATGTAGATATAACTTTTTATTGCCCAAAATTAATATGCAATTATTAATTCCTAAAATCTGCATTTGTCAATAGATGAAACTACTCATTCATTAATATTTTGAAGTGTGAAAATTCTGAAGTTTACGTTAAAACAAAACATCAGAATTCGTTTCAGGTTTATTCAAATTGCTACAAAATATTCTGTTTAACAATAATATAAGATCAGTATAAAGGAATGAATTAGTAAGCTGTATTTATTCAAGAAAAAAAAGATAAAAAACAAAAGATAAAAAAGAATAAAAATAGATATTAAGCACTGAATGTAATGACGTTTTCGTTGTTGCCGCGTGACCAAATAAATGGGGGCATAGAATCACTAACAAAGCCCATCAAACTAGTCCATAATTCTGGTGTAACATTGACTTTTGGAATTGGTATAGTGCAGATGATCAATGATGAGTTGTCTGAGTATTTCATCAAGAATTCGCGAAGTTTCAAGAATTTGTTGACTGCTTTTGTGTCTGTGTCATTCTGTGCTTGAATCTTGCAGTCGTTCCACTGTGCATACATGTCTTCTTTAGGAAGTTCGCCCATCCCTTTGACAACTAAGATCTGTGCTTTGATTCGGAAGAGATGAAGCAACTTAGATAGTTTGACTTGGACATCTGTGATCTCTCTACCATCTGGAAGAATTGTGAAAAGTCTGATGTCGCATTTCTTCCATGCTGAGTGTGTCGAAAGACTTTAGTGAGATATTATTATATTCTGCATAGCAATTTTGATCAATGTCTTTGTAATTAAGAGCCAAAAAGAACATAGGTGAGTCGTATTATAAATATTTTCGCTAAAAATTATGTGCTCAAGATATAAAAAAATGCACAAATAATGCATAGATTGAATGAAAAAATAATCGTTTTTGTGCTTTTTTTATACTCTTAGGAAATCCTTTCTCAGTTATAAATATTCAAATTTAAAAAAAAATGATTTAATTAAGAAGTTTTAGCATTATGTTGCCAGCATAAGAATGACTGAAGAATTACAAATGCTTTTAATTGAGTGATGTTTCTTGGAGTTGTGGTAAATTCCACATGAAATAATAAGTCGTCGAGGAATACCTGATCCAACAATCATATTGAGATAATCAATAGTTGTGTTTTCAATAATAAGAGGACAACAAATAGAACGGCATTCAAAAAATGAATGTGATTCAACAGTTTCGGCTGAAAGAGGGAAGTTGATGTGTTGAAGATTCAAACAGTTGTTGAATGAATATTGTTCAATCAGTGAAACAGTGTTTGGAAGAATAGTGATGTTATATATGTTGTTGCATTCATTGAATGAATAACTGCAGATAACATTGCAGTTAAGAATAAGTGAGTTCTCTGAAGAATTAATTACATGGTAAATAAGATAATATTTTGATTCATTCTTATAGTAAAGAGTATTATCAATACATTTGTAGTTATCTGATTCGAAATTACTTATGTTTTGAAGTGAATTACATCCTCTAAATGAATTATATGATATTTCAGAAAGTGAATTTGTGCTTGAAAATATGATTGATTTAAGATTTCTGCAGTTTAAGAAAGAATTTTCTGATATTGTTTCAACTGATGAAGGAATATTTATACTCTCTAAACAATAACAATTCTCAAATGATTTTTCACCAATATGTATTGATCCTTCATCAATATTTATATTTTTTATTTGAGTGCACCCAGAAAAGCATTTATTAGGAATATTTAACATATTACTTACATTTAATAAATTTGTACAATTCTCAAAAGCATTGCCCATGATCATAAAATTGTTCGAAGCAAAGTTCACTGAAGTCAAATTCATGCAATTTGAAAATGTTCCAAATCCTAATGTATTTAAATTACCATAAGATAAATTAAATGAAAATAGTCTTGAGCAATTTTTAAATGCATAATCTCCGATTTCTAAAAGTGCTGAATTGGATTCAAAATATATTTTAGTTATGTCTGAATTTTCAAAAGCTCGCTCTTTGATTTTTGTGACTGATTTATGAATAGTTATTCCATTCGTGTAATTATATCCCCAATATTCATAAATTTCTGTTTGTTTTGAATTCATAATCATAGAATCTGTAGTAATAATAAGATCTGGTTCATTTATATATGAAACCGATACATGCATATTTTTTGAATTGTTTCATTTGAAAACAAAGTCTTATTTGCAAAACACATTGTACAATCAGGTGAAGTACGCGAAATGAAATAATCTCCAAAAATGATAAATGGTGGGCAATGAAAAATAATGAGTTCGAGGCTAATGCAATACTCAAATACACCGCGGCCAATGTAATCAAAAGGTCCTAAAAATGTGATATTTGTCAAATTAGTGCAAAAATTGAATGCATAACTATTAATGTTCTTTACATTTTCTGGGATAGTTATGCTATTGATAGGTGAACCGAAAAAGCATCCCACTCCAATTGTTATGAGAGAACCTGGAAGTTCTATTGTTTGAAAATTAGTACCCCAAAAGCAATTTTCACCCAAAGAAATGACTGAATTTGGAAATGTTATTGATTTAATATTAGAATTCTCAAAACAACTGTCTCCTAAAGTTGTGACACTATCTGGAATTTCTGATGATTTGTTACAAATAAAGAATAAAATAATTTTATTTGGAGATAAAACAAAGTTGTTATTTTCAATTACAAAGAATTTATTTTTAGGATGAATTGTAAGATTTGTTAATTTTGCATCAGAAAATGCTGCTCCATTAATTTTAGAGACTTTTTCTGGAATTTGAAACGAAGTAATGTTAGTATCATAAAATACATGATGTTCTAATGAAGTTAAATTTGAACCTTCTTCAAAAGTAACATTTTCTAGCTTAGAGCAGGAAACAAATGCCCTATCACCAATTTTTTCAACAGATGCTGGGACTAAAATACTTTTTATTAAATTACAATATATAAAAGCCCCAGAACTTATTTCAAGAAGTCCTTTTGGTAAGAGTATTTTTTCAACTCTATTGCAACCATAAAATGCTTTCTCGCGTATATATTTAAGTTTATTGCAATATGATAAATTTATAGTAGTAAGAAACAGGCAATCATTAAAACTATTTGATCCAATTGTTGTTAAGTTTGGGTTGTCTTCAAATGAAAATGAAATTAATGAAATCAATCCATTAAAGCATTCATTTTGTATTTTTTCGCATTTAGCTGATATTCTGAGATATGGTGATGTATCATTGACTTTAATGAGGCTTTTTCCGTCTTCTGAATAAAAACTTTCATTAATATCTTTGAAATCAAGAGCCAAAAGGATCATTATAGTAAGTCATTTATAAATAGTTTCATAAGTATCGTTGTTTGTTAATGTAATTTGAAATAAAAAAAAATATGAAAATTAGTTAAAATTGATCTTTGGTACATATGTAGATATAACATTTAATACCCAAATTAATATGCAATTATTAATTCCTAAAATTCGAATTTGTCAAAATATCAAACTACTCATTCTTTAACATTTTGAAGTGAGAAAATTCTGAAGTTTACGTTTAAAAAAACGAATTAATTCAGTTGCTACAAAATACACGTATTAAAAATGAAAGAATGAATTAGTAAGCTGTATTTATTCAAGAAAAAAAAGATAAAAAACAAAAGATAAAAAAGAATAAAAATAGATATTAAGCACTGAATGTGATGACGTTTTCGTTGTTGCCGCGTGACCAAATAAATGGGGGCATAGAATCACTAACAAAGCCCATCAAACTAGTCCATAATTCTGGTGTAACATTGACTTTTGGAATTGGTATAGTGCAGATGATCAATGATGAGTTGTCTGAGTATTTCATCAAGAATTCGCGAAGTTTCAAGAATTTGTTGACTGCTTTTGTGTCTGTGTCATTCTGTGCTTGAATCTTGCAGTCGTTCCACTGTGCATACATGTCTTCTTTAGGAAGTTCGCTCATCCCTTTGACAACTAAGATCTGTGCTTTGATTCGGAAGAGATGAAGCAACTTAGATAGTTTGACTTGGACATCTGTGATCTCTCTACCATCTGGAAGAATTGTGAAAAGTCTGATGTCGCATTTCTTCCATGCTGAGTGTGTCGAAAGGAGATATCCAACTAACAATGTAAGACCACCATCATCTGCAAGCCACCAAATATCCAGTGGGAAGTGGTTTTCGACATTGATATCGAATGTATCGAAATTCCTTGAAATCAAAACACCCATTGATGAATCAATGGCTGCACAAACTAATGAGAAGAAACGTGGTGATGTTGAGAAATGTGTTGCAATAATGTTTGGTTTAACTTTTCCATAACCAACGGCATTAGCAATCAAACGTGAGCACAAATCAGCATCAATAGATCCCCAGTAATGTGTGAAACCAGCATTGTTGATTGTGTCTTTCTGTTCATCTGATAAAATACCTAAACATGAGATACCCATGATCGAATATGATTTATCAATGACTTGGTTGAATGGTAACATGTTGATGATTGATTTCTCAACTGAACTCTCGCGTTCTGCATCAATGACATATTCGATTTGTGGACGATATGTTTTGACATTATCTTGGATACCTCCGAGTTTTTCAAGTTTAGAAACTGTATCTGTGAATAAAAGTGAAATAGGGAATTCACCCCAATTGTTTGCATTTGTAACACCCCAGTGGAAATATGCAAGAATCGCAAGACATGCACCAACTGTTGCTAATGAGAAAACCCAGTTGATCAAGAACATGCCAATGATCATAAGAGCTGCACCTAATACATCTAAAATAGGATGATGGTACTTCCAACTTGGACGCCATGAAGGAGAACGTGACATAGAACCAACAAGACAAGCAGCACAAATAAGTGCAAATGAAATGAGGAAAAACATTGTAAGAATTGTACCAACAGTGTTCAAATCTTTGAAAATAAAACATGAAACAGCAACAATCAAGAAACCTAAAATGAAGCCGCGAACTGGATCATTTGATGATGCTTTGCCAACAGCGAAGAAATCAAAGACTTTTGGAAGAATTTTGTCTTCGCATAATGATTGGAATGTCTTTGGACCACCAATTAAAGCTGCTGATGCTGATGATACAGCAGCACCAATTATACCAAGATAAACAAGTGGTCCCCAAAGAGACATGTCGCACATAATTGTTGTATCTGTTAATAATACGTTCTTTGTAGCAGCACTTGCAAGAATGATGGCTGTGATCATGTTCAATAGTGTTGTTGTGATGATAGCACCAATTGTACCTACAGGAATTGACTTCTGTGGATCAGCAAGATCTCCACTGATATTTGCACCGGCCATGATACCTGTACAGCCTGGGAAGAAGACGGCAAATACTGTAAAGAAGTTTTCTCCTGGTAAATAACTTGCCCAAAGGTTGTTCTTGAGGTTTGAAACTTTCCATCTTGGAGTATTTTTGTTTAAGAGGCCAAAGAAGAAACCGATCATGGCAACTCCGATCAATGCTGATAGACAGTATTCCATATAGCATTCTACCTTGAGAGAAGTGCATATAATCAAAAGTAAAATGAAAATTAAAGAAATAGCTATTATTTCGTGATCCCATTTGCCGCCATTTGTAATATATCCGCCATGCCAAGCTTGAACTACATCGACAAATGAGAATGAGTGGAGAACTGCACTGAATGTTGTTGCAAATGAGAAAATGACACCAATTGTGCCACCCCAATCGGCACCTAAAGAGCGTGAGATGAAGTAGTAGACACCACCACCACGTACTAAGCCATTAGAAACGATTGCTGATAATGATAATGTTGTTAAAATAGTAGCTACACCAGAAACAAGGATTAAAACGAGTGCCATAACAAGTCCACAGTTGCCTACCACCCATCCAAGTCTTAAGTAATAGACAGCGGATAAAATTGACAAAATGCATCGCATATATACGCCATTAAACGTTCCAAAGTTGGGACTTTCGTATTTTTTCTCATTTGATTTCTCGTGTTTCTCTGCTTCCTTGTCTGCTCTGATATCGACTAATTTTTGTCTTGGTAATCCCCAATCATTGTAGAACGCGGTATCTGGAAGATGTTCGTGTTCATCCAATGGAGAAGGGATCATTGAGTTATCCAGATTTTTCAACTCCATGGATAAAAGAAAAAAACAAAAATTTGAAATAAAAAAAAATTTTTTTTATCGATGGAATCTCCTATCATCAATTTCGATCATGTTCGTTTCAAAGTACATTTCCATTGAGGACAGATCACCGATATATAAGGATAAAAATTAAAAAGGAGTAACCTTTTTTAGCATTGAAATTGAATAGACCAATCAAGCTTTCATTTTGAATGATTCATGATTTAACCAAAAATGAAAGCTTCTTGAAATTGCATAATGGCTTTTGATATAAATTATTTCAATATTTGGTTTATCGTTAATTTTCTCAAAATTGAAACCAAACGATACACAATTGTGTTTGAATTATCCTGTGGGAAATATTTATATAATGGGCTAATTTAAAGAATTAATGGTTTTTGCAATTCGATGATCCTATCAAAATTTCTTTTAAAATTTTGCTTTCAGGGAAATTATGAGTATATTATTGTCTGATTCTAAAAATATCGAAATCGGAATTTTATTATAACTTTTTATTTAATTGTTCCGTTCCATCGCTAAATTTAACCCTATTAGTTAGAATTTATATAAATTCTCTATTTTTGGTGATTTAATTGATGTTCTAATAAAAGAAAGGATGGGACAATAATCGTCTCAAACTGATGGACCACATTGAGATATTTTTCCAACTGAAATATATTTGTTTTGGCATATAAAGTGGTGTTTGGAATATCATCTGTGAAATTGGTTAATTGGATTGAAATTTTAAGAGATTTACTTTGAATTGTCTTATTAATAGAATAAATATGATCTCATTATCTCCTACATAATTAATTTAATACAAATTTCTGCTAAAGTCTCAGTTCAAGATTTCAAAAATTTATCGAATAAAGAATGGAACATTGAGAATATGATGTTAACAGTGTATCAAAGCTATAGTTGGGTTATTTAGATGCCTCAAACTTACCGCAATCAACCTTTCAATGACCCTATCGATAAAATCGAGGATAATTATGAGTAATTTGCCTGCAAATTGTTTGTTTATAATCGTGTCAATTTGTTTTTGTGAAAAATACATCATACAATGATAATCTAATCATCAAATTTTCTGATTAACATCAAAGAATATGGGTCATTATTGATTTTGTAATTTAATCGTCATCGTTATCGATTTTGTAATTTAATCGTTATCGTCTTTTTCTAAACGTGCATTTTTTGCTTTCGGAGCTATTGAACATACATTGGCCCTTACCAGCAATTGAAAACTATTTTTCATTATCAACAATTACATTACTCCGAGTTATTCATCAATCAATGAAAATCGATATATAGTCCATACTTCAATTTACAATATTGGCAAGTCCAATTTCACTTGGCATATTTAACTCATATAGAAAAACCAGTTGGAATCGGCAAAATTATCTTTAATTCCATACATAAGAAAAAAAAATTATAAAGTTCTTCAATAATAGCAAACTAATAGTTTAAATAGATTTACAAGTATCGCCCATCTACTTTTGATATAATTCACATATTAAATGTAGAAAACTGGTTTAAAATAAATATTTCAAAAGTTCGAAAACGATTTATGAAAAAATAACGTGATGACATTTACTAAATTTGCTCTGTATTAAAGTATCGATGATAGAAAGAGCATATTTTGTAAATATTTCAAAAATATTTAAAAATCGGAGAAATTGTATTGTAATGTACTATAATTATGTTACAAATCCGATTCAATACTAATCCTTCGCTATTGAAGTTGTTTTGAGAAGGATATTCTCTAAATTCTTGATAAATCTTTAAAATCTAGAGTAATCGTTTTGTAAACTTAACAAAACTAAAATGTATACCAATAGATTGGCATTTTCTACGTTTTCAAAGTGAGAGAGTGTAAATTCTTTTTTTTTATCCTATTAAGGGTATAGTCCACTAAAAATTTTTAAGTTTTGACAATGAAAATAAGCTCTGTGACCATGTAAATATATATCTATGCAAAACGAGAGGTTATGCCATAATTTTTTTTAGTTATCAAATTTTCCTTTTTTTGAGAGAAGTCTCTCAATAATTTGAGAAGAATCTTTGATATAAAGAGATACACATTTGTAGAACGAAGTAAGTGTTTTCCAAACATGTTCTTAAAAATAAATAAAATAATACAAATCTTTATTCAATCTTTTGATATTGTTGGTCCTCTCTTTGTGAAAATACTTAACTTCAAAGAGTATTATGTTTTACCTAGTGAGGACCTTAAGTTTGCAAAAACATAATAAAAGTAAAATAAAAAAGATCGGATTTATCACAAAACTTCGAGTATTATAGGATTTAATATATTTTCTTAGTAGATTATATGATTTAGTTTCTTAAAATCTAAAGTATTTCTTGAGGAAAATATAAATTGAAATTCAAAAAGTAAAAAAAATGTAAACAAATCAAATTTTAAATGGACCAAATGTTGATTTTTCATTCGTTTTCTCATTATCGAAAAAAATTTGGAAAGCTAAGAAGTCAATAACAAGTTATATAATACAACAAAACCCACATCGGATATGTTTTCATCAAATAGTCTCCTAGATTTGTTATGAAATTAAAATATCATGATATTTTAAGGGCTTTTGATTTCAATATTAGAATTATTCAGTTATGTCGTGCTAATATCAATTGCTTTATACAATTAATCGTTTACAAGCTGCAAAAATCGAACAATAATTTGACTTTGTAAAAAAAGTGCGTCATTTTTATTCGTTATACTTACAAAATGTAAACATTACGAGAAACATTTACATTTGTAAATGTAACAAGTAAAGTTGTCTCGCATAATTTGACTTTGTAAAAAAAGTGCGTCATTTTTATTCGTTATACTTACAAAATGTAAACATTACGAGAAACATTTACATTTGTAAATGTAACAAGTAAATACATCAGATTTAAATTGTAAATGTAGTTTATCTCTCTCATCTCCTTTTTAAAAGGTATTACATACATACGAACGCATGGGTCACTCAATAATTAGCGTGATAATAATTGAGGATAGACTGTAATCGTAATTTTATTTTTGGACTTATATTTCGACATTTTGAAGTCGCTTGAAAGTCTTGCAAATGATTAAATTTGGAAAATTTGACCTAAGTCTGCATTATTTTGATGACTTAAACAATTCTATAAATCTGTTTTCCTAAAAATTTAAAAAGATATAATTTCAATTTCCCTAAATTTATGTAATTCATATATCACCAAAATATTTGGACTGCATTTCGTTTGTCTGCACCTAATTAAAGTCTAAATACCAATTAATTTTGGAGTTGCATTGCTTTTAATGTAAAAATGCACGTTTAGAAAAAGACGATAACGATTAAATTACAAAATCGATAACGACGACGATTAAATTACAAAATCGATAACCTCTCAAAGAATATCATTGGTTAAAAAAAATGGAATGGCCTGAATAGTTTTGATGATTCGTGGAATATGGTTTGAATAATTTCAGTCAATGTTAGAAAAAATAATTAATAAAGTATATGATAGATTAAAATAGATTTATTAAAATAACAAAATAGTTGATATGATGATATATTACATGTATTTGCGCATATTGAATGAGTTCGTGAATTATTCGAAAAAATTAGAAGAACTTAAGATAGAGAATTAATAAAATTCCTAGTATTAAAAGGCCAACAACTCCGTATGTTATGAGTTTGTTCTTATTTTGTCTCTTAAACATTCTTGAAACTATATTTCCAGTATCATCAACTGTTGCATCGATTTCATGGACGTGCTGATGTGTGTTGAGTAATTTTGTTCGTTGATCTCTGAGTGATGTTAGGATTCCATTGCCAATATCAACTGTTTGCGACATAACAGCCTGTGTTTCATTTAGAGATACGGCTGCTTGGCGTTCTCTGTCTGTAACTTTGGCATTAGCGAGTAAAGCGACTCTTTTTTGTGTAGTTTTCAACTTATCTTCGAGATTTGAAATTTCGGTTTTATAATTTTGGACAAGTTTCTGATATTCATACTTTTCATTTGTTGTAACAAGAATGATTTCGTTTTCTAATTCGGTAAGTGCATCTTTTGCACCACTAATTTTGTTTAACATGTCTTCTATAACTGGTTCTGTCCATTGAAGCTCACCGCTATCCATTTTATGTGCATCATTCGTGACTTCTCTAATGATTCCTTTAATCTCTTCGGAATAAAACTCAGCAGACATTAAAAATTACAAAAAAATGAATGAATTTGGAAAAGTGACAAATTTTTGAAAATATTTCATGATTAAAAATGAAGAAAAATGCATAAGGATGCTTTAATTAATGCAAAATCAAATCTGTCAATTTTCCGATTATTTTTTTCTAAATTTTTGATCGGATTGTTTATGAAATATTCAAGATCAAAACCCCATTCAAAGTAAGACACTAGCTTGTACATAGATGTGGCTTTGTGGATTGATTATCTAGCTAAAACGAAATAAATATGAAAATATAAAGAATAATAAATAACAATTTAGAGCATATAAACGCATAAAAAACAACATATACTTATAAGTCAATATCATCAATATCTAAAACTTGATCAACTAAATCTTTTCTAATTTCTGAAAATGTAATCGGTGAATCCTTGAGTTTTGTAATATCTTCTATGAGAGAAATAGCATTCTCTGTTGATGAGCAGAAGAACCCGAGTAAAAATGATGGATTCAAACTTTTCATTTTAATTCCTCGAGGAGGAACTTCAAAAAACTCGCTATGGTCAAATGATGATGCAACAGCTTGTTTTGTAACATGTGGGTCGAAATATACGACATTCTGGTCTTCAGATAAACCAACTAAAAAATAACTGAAATCAGAAGATCCGCTAACTGCGCCAAGGAACTCAGGACGTTGAAATGTATACTTAATGAAAGGAATAAATTTTTGTTCAACGTCTTTCATTCCAAGTAAAATCGGAATTAAAAGAAGAAAAGGAGCTCGCATTGTTTTGACATCCTCTGGTATGATATTGGAATCTTTTGAGATTAAAACTGATAATTTCAGATCTTTGAAAATTGATTCAATAGTTGCAGCCAACTGCGAAGGTTTAGCCCATGTTCCTGGTTTGACACCAAATAACTCACTTCTGTAAACTAAATTCTGTATTGAAAATGGCATCTCTACGCGATCTTCAAAAAGACTGAACATCGGAATTTCGTTAAAAACAGTAAAAAAATACTCTGCATCAACAGGGGCATAGTTTAAAAAGTATGATGCAATTAATCCTTGTGCAGATCTGTAGCAGCAGCCCCAACCTGAATCCGAAGTGATATTTCCTGGTTGAATTGCTTGGAAATTACATCTGTATGTAAAGCGTGGTATATTTTCGTATTTTTTAATATCACCTTTTGTTAATGGAACTGATGAAAGCCCACATGCCTCAGAAATTTTCTTCAACATATAAATTAAAAGGTGCCAGTGAGATTTTAGATCCGATCAATTGTCGTTAAATTAATATATTAATAGCAATAGTAATTTAGTAAATATTTTTCTGAATAAAACATCAAATCCATTTTCAATGTGCTCAGAAAAATTGATGGATAAATTTATGCATATGTCCAAAATTGTACTTAAAGGAATTATCACAAAAATAAAATGATGATAGTTGATTTACAGCTATTCAATTTTGAAATTTTTGATAAAGAAAAAATTCGGTTCCCAATAAAGAGTTACTTTCATTTCTCTATCATTTTCCTCATATATGTATCTGTTTCTCTTAGAAAAATCGCAATTCTATAAGTTTATTATAATGATGCGAGATAAAAGACATCGTGATTATGTTATTCATGAACCATTTAGGCATGAACCAATTTCACATTGAATCAGAAATTTTGATTTGAATATGTTTAAATGGAAAGCATAGGTTAAAGAAAAATCTTAAATGAAATTCATCGAAAAATTAATATTGTTATGAATTATGACACAAATATGGATATAATAAAGTAATTGTTAATGAATGAGTTCAGTATATCACTGCATAAACTATTTCCAATGAAGAGATCTAAAAAAAAAGTTGTTATTAGACAAAACAAAAAATATAAACATTTATTTACAATACATTCAATCATGATTAGATAAATCTATTACGATCTTCAATCGATATCGTAACAATATCGTTAAAACAGTAAAAAGTACAATAAAGGCAATTAAATCATGTCCAATTGCATGGTCTAAGAAATAAAGAGCTTCTTTCGTGTTATAAATGAGATCATAACCAACTCTATAAGCAATATTTGGAAGAAGGAAAACCACAAGATGTTTAGGAAGCTTCTTTAACTTAGAAAGAAGTATTGTGTAGTTCCTTTTTACTAATCTTCCTTCTAATATAAATTTAACTTGTTCCAAGATCGCAAGAGTTGAATTTGTTTCTTGTGAAAGCCATTTTGCAGCTTTCCTAGTATCATTTAACTTAATGAATGTTCTAATAAGATGAACAGATGTCTCTCCACGACCAAATCTTTTTGAAATTTTCAGAAATCTTGCAGCAGTTTTATCCATGAAATTATCTGAAAAATTAAAAGGATTTCTTTTCGGGAAAAAACAATTTATGGTTCATCAACATTATTCCTGCATTATAAGCTGCTCTTTCTATACCTATATCGCCAAGCATCATCCATGCTAACAAAGCTTTTTCATACTCTTTGTTGTTGAAGAAATTTTCAGCAGATTTTCCTAAATTGTTCCAAGGACCGCCTTGCATTACGTCCCAGAGATAAACGAGCGCTTGTTTTAGATTATGCTCGTAAGAACCTCTCATGAGCATCTCCGCAACAGCAACAAGAGATAAAGGAACTTTCTCTCCTAAAAATGGTTTAAACAATTCATAAGCTTTTGTGATGTTTTTCGGAAGAGTTTTTGTGCCTCTGAGGTTTAATATGCCTAGATTGAGAGCTGCTTCTGGGGATCCCATTTTCATTGCTGATTCGAAACATTCGACCACATCAAAATCATCGTTTTCTAATTTAAGCAAACAAAGTCCTTCTTGGCCATTTGGATCACGCTTGAAAGCTGACTTCTCGTAATAGTCTTTCGCAATTGATTTATTCTTTTCAACTCCGTATCCAAAATGATATAATTTTCCAAGAAAAGCATTTGCACGTTTATTGTTTGGATATTTCTCAAATATTCGTCTGGCTTCTTCATAGTCAATTTTAGCTCCGTATTTTCCTATGGTTTTAAGGATTCCTAAATCTATTTCTGATTCTTCATCACCTGTGTTTACACGAAGCTTTATTAAGTTGTATTTCTTTTCATCGTTAGCATTGTCGTTGCTTAGCTTGAAATCTGAATTAATTCGAGATAATTCAACATGTAACTGAGTATTTTTATCTTCCAAATTAGCTAGAAAGAATGCTGGAGCTAACAAAATTGATGCTGCATTATGTAATGTAATCGGACGTGTAAGGCCAAATGTTAATGATAAAGAATTTGCCATTATTGAGCGTATAGAATGATGAGATTCTCCTAGAGAGTAATATATTTCAGAAATCAATTCATCTGGCTCGTCAAATCCGATTCCATATCGATAATAAAAAGCTAAAGCAGAATAAGCTTCAGGATATCCGTATTTTGCTGCTTTCTTGTAATATTCTATTGCTTTAGGGAGATTTTGTTCAATTTTTCCATATCCAAATTCGTATAATTCCCCAAGAAAATGATTTGCAGGTGAAAAATCTTTAGAAGAAAGCAGTTCTAGGTCATGCACATTGATTTTTGACGTATTTCTGATTGATTTTGCAAATTTCTTCCAATAAACTCTTCCGTATTTGTTATCCTTATTTTGATAATGAGGTTTTATCACTGATTTCTCAGGTATTATGTTATACCATGATTGATGGTATTTTAAATCATTTGATATTGTTGAATTTTTTAAATTGTTTTCATTGATGCAAAATATAAAATTCAACAACATATAAAAATGAATAATGACAATAGACTATTAGCCTTGTTTTATTGAAAAATAAAACAGATAATGTTCAATTGATATGATTATCTAATATATAATATATATTTTATTCAATAACATACAAAATTGATATATCGCATAACAAATTATTTTCTAATATCTTGTATAGATTGACTATTTGATTTAATTTTGGCTGTTTTAGCCACAGGTTTGAAATTCAAGTTATCTAAGACTTCTGGAGGATAACGATTCTGAGCTTCAAAGAATTTGCAAAATTTATACGCACAGAATGATGATTCCATTTCTTTTGAAAGTTTTGCTCTTTGAGTCGCATATCCTGTATTGACTTGTTCAATTTCAAATATTGAACCGACACCTCCAGTTGGAGTAACTCTTTGTATTGTACGCATAATTTTTCTTTGGCCGGATGATGGCAAGATAGAGGCAACAATGCCATCTGAAGATTTTTTGAAGGAACCGCGAATTTCTCGAACTCTCTTGCTTGGACCATGACGTCTAGTTTCATGTGTATATGACCAAATGCTTCCTTTTAAGTCATCTTTGGAAACATCTGGTGTTTTTTCAAATTTTTGTGAATTTTCTGTTTTGTCTTGTGGATTTTGATCGGGTGACTGATTTTGAATGTAATCATCTTCTTCATCTAAATTAATGGAGATAAATGAATCTTGTTCAGTCAATAATAAGTTCTCTTTTGATTCTTCGCCTGATTTTTTGGCAGCTTTAGCTGTCTTAATAGAAGCACGAACTGATTGTCTATTTAATATATTCTGTAATTGTGATGGAGTCTTTGTTAATTTTTTATTTGGATCGATATGAGAAGATTGATTAATGCACTCCATTTCTTCTTTTGTAAAGGTAAGTTTGGAATTTGCAAAAGGCTTATCAAAATACTCTGGTTCGGATCTTGTAGTTCTAGCTGTTCCAGCAGTTGAAGGCCGACTAACTGTTCGTCCCTTATATTTATAAGAAGAAGATTGAACTGTAATCCAATTCAGATTTGTAAATTTTAGGGAGGAGCGTCGCTTCTCCTCGAGAATTGGATTCATTCTGACAAAAACGGAAAAAATTAAATATTTTGTTAATGAATTATACTGGATACATATTATACAGCATTTTCATCTTTCTTTACAATTTTGAGAACATATCTCATAAAATTTCGGAGAATATTTTTTGTATCGTAGATTAATATAAATTTATTGTTTTTAATTAAATAAATAGAGTTTTTAAACAAATAAAAGTGCTGTAAACTATTCAAAAAATCCTTACATTATTTTCGGAAATTTCAATAATTAATGATATAATATCAGCATATAAGATTTTTCATTTCATAGATCTATCGTTGGTTTTGAATATTCGTATCGTTCTTCAAGCCATCAAATCAATCAAGATATCTCTTGATATATCTAACACTAATACTATATAGTATAAATTTTAAGGATAGACATTGGAATAAAATGAAAAGAATAGGAAGAATAAAAATCCAATACAATTACTTCTGAGCTGATGACTCATCTAGTGCTGATTCTGTGCTTTCATATGCAGAAATTAGAGGTCGATCATCCGGAATCTCATCTTTTTTAGGTTTTGATTCACAAAGAAGGAAAATGATAACCGCAATTGGAATACAGAAAAATCCAAGAAGATAGAGCCAATTAAAAGGTCTTCCGAAGAAAAATATATCAACAGCTAATGAATAGAAATTACCAGTTAAATTGTTCAAATTCATGACGGTCGCATCTGAATATTTCAATATAAATGCCATGACTATGTAATTTGTTCCTATTGCAACGGAATAAGCAACTTGTAAAGCAATTGCCGTTGTATCCCAATGATAATTTTTAATTGCATTACGTTCTAAGCCAGCACTCAGAGCGAATGTGAACGGGATGGCCAATGATGTGAATCTGCATGTATATAATATCGGTCCATACTCTTTAGAACATTTTTCTTGAAACATTGTTCCAAATGAATATAAAAGTGATGCGCCTAGTGCGAACAAATTGCCTTTCAGCTTACTACCTTTTGTTCCTTGAGCTACCATGACCATCGAAACACCACCCATACCCAAAAGCATTGATAAAAACTGGATCCAATTGATTTTCCTCTTGAAAAAGATATATGCAAGAGGAGCAGCCCGAAATATTACTGTTGTGATGATAAGCATTGCAGATGCAAGTGATGTTTGGCTATATGCAATGCACCCGCAGCAATCTCCTGGAACTATAAATAAGGTTACGAAAAGGATATTCCACCATTTGCCTTTACCCTTAGGCCACATCCAAACAAGGACTATCCATGCAAAAACGTATCCTGTACCAATTGAAAAAATTGGTAATCCGTCTCCATACTTTTCCTGCTTATATGATAGTATTGCCCCAGATGCTGTAATGAAAATAATGCATATCTGGAATCCTAAGCAAGCACCCCACTTATTTGAGAACAATCTTTCGACAAACGACATTAAATTTGAATATATGGATTAATTGGACTATCACATTATATTTTATGCGTTCAGATATCTCCAAAATGGATGCCGATTGAGCAAAATAATCGACTTGATAAAAAATGCCATTCAAATTATATCAAGAAAATGATTATTTATGTGGATAATTTATGTTTTAACAATAGCACATTCTGATATTACAAAATTTTCGCAATATTTGATTTTCAGACAAAATTTTGTGCGTATTGTCAATTTTGTAATGTAAATCATGATTTACATACATATCATATTTATTGTTGTTTAAGCTTTCACAACAACAAGAACCTTAATCTGTAAACTGAGTCCTTTTTAAAAGGATTTCCATTATTTCATAATCAAAAAGTGCATTAAACATTTAATAGTAATGTCATGTCTCTGTTGTATAAATGGATGTGATATCAATATGATAATTTACTTTTTTGATTCAAAATAATTTTTAGTAGTAGTATATGAAGGGTTGTGTGACTTTTTTTGTTACATCTATATATAGACGATGCATTAAAATATATTTATTTATAAATCATTAAAAAATTAACATTAATTTTAAAATAATTTATTTTTTTATCTTTTATAAAAGAAGCTATATATAGATGATGTCAGATATTCCGCGATTAATTAAACATTGTTTAAATCCTGAATGGGTTAAACTTCAATTTAAAAATGAAGATTGTGAATTATTAAATGAATATGAAAGCCAAAATAAGCTAATGAGGTATAAATATAATGATAAAGAATATTTAATTTCATGGAATCAATGGAGTCATAATCAAAGACCTCATAAACGAGAAGAAGAAATTGAAAATAATGAAATGGAAATCATTGATGACATTAAAGAGGATGGAATTCCTAAATTTTGTAGAAAAACCTTTAGAACTAAGTTAGGAGCATATAAACGTAGAGTATTAAATCCTGAATACATAAAACATTTATTTAAAAAGGAAGACTGTGAATTATTAAACGTTAATGAATATGAAAATGCTAAATCAAAACTGAGATATAAATATATTGGAAGTGATGAAAGGTGTAAAGATAAAGATAAAGTTTATTCAGTTTCATATAATAACTGGCACACGTTAGGGATAAGAAAACATTTAGGAGATTATGGGAAATGTTCTGAATTCTTTAAATCTAGTATATACGAGAGAGTAAAAGAAATTAGAAATAATTATTTTCATGAATAAAAAATAAACTTTAAAAATTCATGTCTTACGAAAAATTAAAACTTAGTTATGTTTATTATTTTATTTTTTTTTATTTTGTATGAAATGAATGGAACAAAATTCGTGACTGTAAATCAATTAATGGATAAACTTTCACCAATTCTCACCCAGGTTAAACAAGTAGACGTTTATTTTGATGATTGCATACAAAGTTTATTTTATAAAGGTAAGTTTAATATTAAACCTATTGCTTTTGCATTTGATGGTAAATTAATCGAAAATTCAAAAATTTGGGAATTAATTCCGGATATTGAATTTATAACAAATATTAAGGATAAATGGTTTAAACAACAAAACCACCTCACTAAAGTTCTTTGTAGATTAATGATTAAAACTGAGGAAAAAGAATTTAACGGGTTTAAATATCATCCATGTAAAATTTTAGAACTTGGTAACGAAAAACTTCAGAAAAAATTGAGAGGTTATCGATTTTGTAATTTAATCGTCGTCGTTATCGATTTTGTAATTTAATCGTTATCGTCTTTTTCTAAACGTGCATTTTTACATTAAAAGCAATGCAACTCCAAAATTAATTGGTATTTAGACTTTAATTAGGTGCAGACAAACGAAATGCAGTCCAAATATTTTGGTGATATATGAATTACATAAATTTAGGGAAATTGAAATTATATCTTTTTAAATTTTTAGGAAAACAGATTTATAGAATTGTTTAAGTCATCAAAATAATGCAGACTTAGGTCAAATTTTCCAAATTTAATCATTTGCAAGACTTTCAAGCGACTTCAAAATGTCGAAATATAAGTCCAAAAATAAAATTACGATTACAGTCTATCCTCAATTATTATCACGCTAATTATTGAGTGACCCATGCGTTCGTATGTATGTAATACCTTTTAAAAAGGAGATGAGAGAGATAAACTACATTTACAATTTAAATCTGATGTATTTACTTGTTACATTTACAAATGTAAATGTTTCTCGTAATGTTTACATTTTGTAAGTATAACGAATAAAAATGACGCACTTTTTTTACAAAGTCAAATTATGCGAGACAACTTTACTTGTTACATTTACAAATGTAAATGTTTCTCGTAATGTTTACATTTTGTAAGTATAACGAATAAAAATGACGCACTTTTTTTACAAAGTCAAATTATTGTTCGATTTTTGCAGCTTGTAAACGATTAATTGTATAAAGCAATTGATATTAGCACGACATAACTGAATAATTCTAATATTGAAATCAAAAGCCCTTAAAATATCATGATATTTTAATTTCATAACAAATCTAGGAGACTATTTGATGAAAACATATCCGATGTGGGTTTTGTTGTATTATATAACTTGTTATTGACTTCTTAGCTTTCCAAATTTTTTTCGATAATGAGAAAACGAATGAAAAATCAACATTTGGTCCATTTAAAATTTGATTTGTTTACATTTTTTTTACTTTTTGAATTTCAATTTATATTTTCCTCAAGAAATACTTTAGATTTTAAGAAACTAAATCATATAATCTACTAAGAAAATATATTAAATCCTATAATACTCAAAGTTTTGTGATAAATCCGATCTTTTTTATTTTACTTTTATTATGTTTTTGCAAACTTAAGGTCCTCACTAGGTAAAACATAATACTCTTTGAAGTTAAGTATTTTCACAAAGAGAGGACCAACAATATCAAAAGATTGAATAAAGATTTGTATTATTTTATTTATTTTTAAGAACATGTTTGGAAAACACTTACTTCGTTCTACAAATGTGTATCTCTTTATATCAAAGATTCTTCTCAAATTATTGAGAGACTTCTCTCAAAAAAAGGAAAATTTGATAACTAAAAAAAATTATGGCATAACCTCTCGTTTTGCATAGATATATATTTACATGGTCACAGAGCTTATTTTCATTGTCAAAACTTAAAAATTTTTAGTGGACTATACCCTTAATAGGATAAAAAAAAAGAATTTACACTCTCTCACTTTGAAAACGTAGAAAATGCCAATCTATTGGTATACATTTTAGTTTTGTTAAGTTTACAAAACGATTACTCTAGATTTTAAAGATTTATCAAGAATTTAGAGAATATCCTTCTCAAAACAACTTCAATAGCGAAGGATTAGTATTGAATCGGATTTGTAACATAATTATAGTACATTACAATACAATTTCTCCGATTTTTAAATATTTTTGAAATATTTACAAAATATGCTCTTTCTATCATCGATACTTTAATACAGAGCAAATTTAGTAAATGTCATCACGTTATTTTTTCATAAATCGTTTTCGAACTTTTGAAATATTTATTTTAAACCAGTTTTCTACATTTAATATGTGAATTATATCAAAAGTAGATGGGCGATACTTGTAAATCTATTTAAACTATTAGTTTGCTATTATTGAAGAACTTTATAATTTTTTTTTCTTATGTATGGAATTAAAGATAATTTTGCCGATTCCAACTGGTTTTTCTATATGAGTTAAATATGCCAAGTGAAATTGGACTTGCCAATATTGTAAATTGAAGTATGGACTATATATCGATTTTCATTGATTGATGAATAACTCGGAGTAATGTAATTGTTGATAATGAAAAATAGTTTTCAATTGCTGGTAAGGGCCAATGTATGTTCAATAGCTCCGAAAGCAAAAAATGCACGTTTAGAAAAAGACGATAACGATTAAATTACAAAATCGATAACGATGACGATTAAATTACAAAATCAATAATGACCCGAAAAAATTAAACGAAAGACTATCAAAAGATAAAGTTGAAAGAGTAAATAAACTCGCTAAAGGTAATGGTAATGATGAAGAAGAATTTGATGAGTTCAACATAGAACTTTAAGAAGCTAATGATTATTTGAATTTATGAAATCAATTATTTGATTCATTCTTTCTTCAATCTCTTCTATTCTTTTTGTTAAATCATCTATTTTCATTAATGAGGTGATTCTTGATTGAGGAATAGATTTCAAACTAACCACTCCTTTTATTTTTGAAATTTTGAATCCATCAACTTTAAACATTTTATTCAATTTACATGTTGTCAATTCTTCAAATAATTTTTTATTATTAGCATAATAGTCATTAAATTCTTCAACAGATGAAAAAATTTTTATTTCAGTAATTGGTTTAACAATGTTTATTTTTTGTTGAACATTTTCACTTTCATTTATTTCTTCCTCCTCTGTTTCATTTATTTTTAAAATCGGTTTCATTTATCATTAAATAAAAATTAGAATATAAGTGATGAAATATATTTTTTAATTAATATTAAATCAGAAATGGCGGCAGGATTCTTTAAAAAATTATGGGATGGAATTAAGAAAGCTGCGGGTTGGGTTCATAAAAAGATTATTAAACCCGTTGCAAACTTTTTGGCACCAGTAGCGAAAACGGCAGGAACTATCATAGGTGGAGTATTAGGTACTAAAGCAGGTAATCCGGCAATGGGAGCACAAGCAGGTAACGCAGTTGGTGGAATTGCTGAAGGAATACTTAATAAAATAGGAGGTAGATAGTGGAAAAATAAATTATTTTAAATTATTTTTATCTTAGTATCGGTTGTAGTCTTTGATAAACTTTTTCTCCTTTATTTAAAACTTCTCTTATTGGGGCAGCTTTTGGTGTTATTGATTCAGCAACGTCACTAATTGCGTCTTTATTCTTAAATATCCAATTTGCCCCTTCTTCAATGTTTCCCAAACTTTACTCGCTCCTCTTTTTACTTTATCCCACAGTTTCTTAAATATACCTGCAGCCATAGTTGATTATTTCATTAAAATTAAAAATTCATTTTCATCTTTTAATTTTGATTTTTTATTTATTAATAAATGACGACTAACTATTTGTGCCAAACACTAAACCGATTAATGGAAATGTGTTTCATTCATTCGAAAAGATAAATGAAATATTCGCAAAGAATGACGGTAGAAGATATTATAGAGAACTTGAAAGTTCATGCTATGACTCTGATGCTCCATATTTTGATGATAAACAAACTCATTTAAGAATTACAAATCCGGCTCATGATGTGAACCAATTAGGTGACACATATATTAAACGCAAAGTTAAAGCAACTCTAGTTTCAAATAAAGCTTTCACATGTGATGCCGCTTTTAAATGCATGCGTTTATTCGTTGGTTACAAATCATCAAATCAAAGCTTTAAACAATTAGAAGTAGAAACCGAAAGAGGTGATGCCGGTTATCTTCAGATGGATTGCGCCCGTGAATCTTTCGCATTTGCAACATATAAACCAAAATCAGAAAGGAAAGTTAAAAAGTTTGTTCATTCGTTATATAATAATGTTCAAAAATATGATAACTCAGTATGTGGTAAATATATTGACCCTTCAGAAGTTTTCAAGAACGCAAATGAAGAAGTTGATGTCACTTTTGATATGATTATTCCGGTAAATGATTTGTTAGCATTTCAGGCGTTCGATGATTATCCTAAATCATTTGGTGATATCATTCTTAAATATTATGTTTTCAGGGATACTTTAGTATTTTGTCAGGTTGACCCGTTAAGAGTTGCTGATTTACAAAATTACGTTTATGAAAAGATAACTGATGAAAATTATGAAAAGATTATGAATCATGTTTATAAATATGATCGCAAATTCCAACAAATCGGACTTCCTGCCAAATTAATTACAAGCTTAGCCGCTACATCTGCTGACGCAACAGTTGATGACGTTATTATTTCATGCACAAAGATGGAAGTTTTAGAGGATAAATGCATTACACCAGGATACGGTTTAATTGAAGAATCAGTTAAAGCAATACCACGTTTATTCAGTAAGGAAGATCCATTCATGATTCCAGCTCAACATATTGACGTTCGTTCACTAAATGGAGGTTGCATCACTCCTGAAGGTATCAGCTCAGATTTCTCATACGCTCTTCATAATGTTACAGATGTTGTGTTAACATTTCCGAAGAATGCAATGCAAAGAACAGTTTTAGAAAATCCAATGCTTCGAGGTCTTCAGGTCACTATAGATTCCAGAAACTTCCCCGATCAAGCGATGACCACAGTGGGTGACATATTCTTTACACGTATGCTTCAAGCTTCTGATTTAGATGGAGTGAATGAATGCACAGAAGAATATGAGGACTCATTAACTAGACCACTGAATGATGATAATGGCACGCCATTAGCTAGAACATGGAAAGACCAAACTTCATTCTTATGCACTATTCCAGTTCAACGTGATGGAGCGGGTATATTCTTTGATGGATTAGAAACTTTCAACTCACAAGTTACAGTACAAGTGAAAGCTTATCCAATCATTCAGGGTGAAAATGACACTTACTGTTCAAAGGTGACAAATCCTCCTCAGGTTTGGTTTACTAGGACTACATATTGGACATGGACACCGGAGAAGGTTTGAAATATCATCCAACAGGTACACCACCACAGTATAGAAGTTCATATGATGAAATATTGATGAATAGAAATGTTTAAAATTATAAATTTATTTTTGATTAAATGGATTTAAATTCATCCACCCTTATGAAGAATTAGCAGGAGTATATAATACATACGTAGATGATATGATTAATGAAGCATTGAGTGATAATAGAAATGCTCTATCTAAGGAAAAATTAATGAAAATTCCATATTCTGAATGTTACTTAAATTCAATCACTGCAGCAATTGGTAAACAAATAAAGGTAAAACATTAACGATATTAAAACAAATTATCATTATTGCTAACACTTCCCCTATTCACATGTGTTAATTTATATCAACCGTTCAGGTTCACCTTCAGATGATACATTTGAATCTTTAAAGCATTTAATCAAAATTCCAATTATTTATTTATCACAAAGAAGCAGAAGATTATTTAAAAAACTTTTTAATGTATAAAGAATTATATAATAATATCAAGAAGCAAGGATTAGAGGATAAAATTATTGATAAACAACGGGATGAATTATTTGAAACACTTTCTATTTCAAATTTTGATAGAGAATTTTTGCATTCACTCATTTTTCTAGATGATGCAGTGAAATCAAAACTAATAACAAATGAGAAATCATATTTTAATCAGTTATTAACTCAATGTCGACACATTCAGTGTTCATTCTTATATGGCTGTTCAATATTTCAAAGCATTAAGCACAAACATTAAATCAAATCTATCAACCTTTTCATTTTCAGTGGGTTTAGTTGTCAACAGTTGAACGTTATGCTTTATCAAGTGAATTTACCAATGAGCATTAATGAACTTTACACACAATATCAGCAATTAGGTGAACATGGAAAAATAATAGTTGATTTAAATAAAGGAAGTGTTAAATTTGATTAACTTTTTATAATTAATTTTTATTTTTTATTTATAATTAAACATGACTGAAATGGCAAATCTCCTACAGGTTCCATTTAAACAAGGAACAAACAAAAAGGGTGCATATAATAGAACTATGAAAGTTCCTGATGGAATGAAAGAATTAGTTCATATTGTTGCTGGTCTTCAAAAAGATGTTAAACAAATGAGAAACGTTTTAACATTACCAGAAGCTCAAGCATATGCCAAACGTCAAGGTCCAAATTGGAAAGCACACGAAGCAGACATTACGGGTCCAAATGGAAAACCTGATGGTATAAATGAAGTTTTCGTTACTGATGGTCAAGGTAATATTAAAGTCATAAATGGTTATAAATTAACTATATCTGATTATCCTAAACGTAAAGTATATAATGAACGTTATCCTATGCAATTTGATGAAAATGGAAAAGCTGTTAAACAATACATTGGAGAAGGTGAAAATGGTCCAATTAATTCATACCGTCATAATCCATATTCTTATTTCAATGAAGAATTAAATGCTATTGAAGAGGGACCGGATGGATTACCACGATATTCTAACCAGTTTGATGGTCAATATGCAAATATTAGACCTGAAATTTCAGCTAAGAAATTCTTTAAAGTTGCTTTATTCGATCCAGTTTTCGCAAATGTTAAAGATGAACTTAAACAGCAATTCCAACAATTATAGTAGCAAGAATTGCATCGGGTGCTTTATCTCAAGCATTCAAAGATTTAATTAAGAAACCATTATATCAGCAACGGGGTTTAACTTATGATTTAGTTAAGGAATCAGATAAAAGAAAATTTGAGAAATCAGATGATTATAAGAATGCAATTAATGAATATATTCGGTCTATTAATTTCGATGAAAATGCTAAAAATCAACTTCATGAACAAATACAGGGAATAATAGATTCAAAAGTTCCAGCAAAATAAAGTTTAAATATATTTTTTTTATTCGATATAAATGAGAAGACGTTTCACTAGTCAAAAGAACACTAACGCAAAAGCAGAGATTACGGTTGGTTATAACGTAAATGATGATAAATCACGAATTATTCAAAATGTTAAAGTTAATGTTAGCCCTGAATTAACAAGGTCAGCAACTCAACCAAATTTATTAACTCGTGACTTACCGAAGAATGAGGAGGAGCAAAAATAAGAAGATGGAGACCCAATCATTTTATCTGAACCCGGTAAAGAACCTGTTGAAATTCCCACTTATCCAACATACCCCACCTCTTTCATCAAACATCGAGAACCCATATAAAATAGACATTAATTCTGAATTAATGAAAATTTACCGTGATATAATAATTAATAATTATGATTCAATAATAAATTTAATTGATCAATCCGGTTTAATTATTTTACCTTATGAATCATTAATTCACATTATCGCCATTCTTTGTGATGTTCAAGATTCAGACGTTAAGATTCAATTTTTCATAGATGATGAGGTTTCATGCTGCGGAACAGTTGCAAAAATAAATCCTATAAAGGATATTAGCACAATTAAGATATCAAAGAACGGAACAACAACTGAACTTCATTTAACATATAATGATATTTATAATAAAATAGTTGATGAATATAAAATATCACTTGAAAAATTCTTTGTTAAGGCTATTTAATATTCAAGCATTAACATTATTGAATAATAATCCTTTGAATCATAATCAATAATAATTGACCTTTCACCAGTTTCTATCGTTTGTTTTATTTCTTTTGTTCCCACTATCCGGATCGGTCATTGTAATTGTTTTTGTTATAGTATCAGCTTTATCTTTAACTTCAATCTTTTTTCCATCGGGATATTTAAACCAAAATTCCAAAAATTCGATATTGTCAATCTGTTCATATTTTAATCTATCAATTACATTTTTAATACCATCTGAAAATCTTATGAAATGGTCATTATATGGGTTTGATTGAACTAAATTTGAATGAAGTGAAATATAACCTGTTGATGAATATGACACTGACTCATATTTTCTGAAAACTAAAATTTATAACATGAATGAATTTCTTATTCGTTGAATTTATGAATTCTTGAGGTAATCTTATTCTAGTTTTATTTATCACTGGAAAATAACGCTTTACCATATTTTTAATCGTAATAAAAATGTCAATTATCAATATTATTTCGAATAATAGCTGTGAATTAAATTTAACAGTTAGCGGAATTTATAATGTTACTCTCGTTTCTGTGAGTGGTAAATTTAATCCCATTCTTTTAGACCCTTCAGATTATATATCATTTATTAAAGATGACCATGAAAAAACGTATGATATGTATATAAATAATGTGATCGAAATGGGATATTAACATGATTTTAAGTTATTTAAATGAATCATTTATCGTATGGTATGAAGAAAATTTTAAATCAAAACCTGATAAACTTTTTGAACTTGATGAAATAAATAACCTTATTAAATTCCCGCTGAAAATTAAATTTTGTACTCCCCATCTTCGTTCATTGTTGGGGATATTAAATTTTGAAAAAGATGTTGGGGATGTTTTGTATTCTGACACTGGTTCCAATTTCATTTTAATCAAATGTGATAAAGTTAATACCCAATGAGATTTTCACATCAAACATTAGACCCTAACTCTTACCCATCAATACAAAACATTTTATCCATCAACTTAAACACATTTTCTTTATCATATCCGTTTCAATTATCCGGGAATTCATTTATTCTTCATTCAAAAGATTTATCAAATATTAAATTTAGAATAACTGACCTATTTGATTGTGATTTAGAATTTATGAATGAAATATTATGGCAATTTCAAATAGAGAAAATAGCTGATGAGATAACGGATTAAATATTTATTTTTAAATCATAATAAATGATTAAACAACAGCAATTAAGGCACAAACACCCAGGTCCTTCAGACCATTACATACGCCATATATGCATATAATTCAAAGACGGCAGAACAAACGCAAAGGTTGAAATATGGAGATTTGGAGATAGTATTGAAAAATGAACATTTCGAATTCGTTTGCAAAGGTGGTGCAGTGATATCAAATATAAAAGAAATTTTATTTATGAATTCAAAAATTAAAGGAATAACGGATGATATAACATCAATTCCACCAGAAGAACAGAGATATTACGCATTAAATGCATTTCCTAAAGTTTTGAAGATTGGAAGATTTAATTTAAATGAGGAATTCATAGAAGGTTTCCTAAATGACATAATGAAGAGGGTGGATAAGGAATATGTGGATAGTGAGTTAAATAAGAAGGCAAATTTGGTTTATGTTGATGAAAAAGATAATGAAATTAAAGAAAAGGTTGAATGGTATCATGAATGGACATTTGAGACTTTTAAAGTTAAAGCGATACAGAATGGGTTTCAGGATGTTTAGACCTTAAAGCAGATAAAACATATGTTGATGAAAATTATGCAAAGAAGTCGGAAGTAAATGATGTGATTACAAGCATGAAAAATGAAATACTTCAAACATTATATCCTGTTGGTTCTATTTATACGTCAATGAACTCAACAAATCCAGCAAGTGTTTTAGGTTTTGGTACGTGGAAGCAGATTGTAGATAAATTCTTATACTGTGCTAGATATTCAAAGCAAACAGGTGGTTCGAAGAAAATTAAAGAAGCAAACCTTCCACCGCACACTCATACAGGAACTACAAACTTTTCTGGCGACCATAGCCACTCATTAAGAGACCACCCATTATACAACTCAGAATATGAAGCCGGTTATGATGTTTTATCTCCAGATTATAACCATTCAGCAAAAAAGATTTTTCGACAAACTGAACCGGGAGGAAATCATTCACACACTTTCACAACAAATCCAACAGGCTCGGGTAAAGATTACATGCCACCATTTGTGACTATATTCGCATGGTACCGCATTCATTGAACGCGCTTGAGCCCAGACCTTTGGGTCAAGGCTTACCGAATGAACTAAATATATCAAGTTCAAAAAGTTTATCAGGTTTTGATTTGATGCAGTCCAAAAATAAAGTTAGTTTTATTTTTTCAACTTTTTATTTTGTATGTAAGAACAGAAATGTCAGTCGAAGCAAAAACATTCACGAACAAATCTAATGGCGAAACATTCACAAAAGGCACTTATAATGGTATTGAAGTCTTACGTAGAGACAAGGATGGTTACATTAATGCAACAAATATGTGCCAGCAGTTTAGGAAAGACTTTAGAAAGTTGTTGGAAAATAAGTCCTGGGAAGAGTATTATAAGGCATTTTGTGAAGAATATAGCAACCGCCGGAATTCGGACTGTTGCTTTTTATACAAAATTCATGCAGGAATTCCTGATGAAATCAAACAGGTTAGAGGAACGTATGTAGACCCAAGACTTATAAACTATATAGCAATGTGGGCTTCTCCAAAATATTGCATAGCAGTTGGAAAAATTATGGACTCCATAGACAAGAAAGTTCATGAGAAATTAGATGAAGAAGAACTCGAAGATACAGTAGAGAATGCAAAACATTTGTTTGAAGAAGAAGTTAGAAAAATGTGCGAAAAACAATTAGAACATGAACGTGAGATATGTTATGGTTATAGAGATTCTCCATGCGAACTAGACCAATGGGAACAAGAAGATTTAAAGAGAGAATTTAGAGAATATGAACTCGCTAAGATAGCATTAGAAACTGCAGAAAAGAAGTTAAAAGTTTGGGGTCGTTTTGTACAAAAATATTGTGAGTAAATGAACCATTTATTTTTGTCATAAACGACCAAAAATATATTTTATCGTTAATGGTTTCAGGTTATTCAATAATTAATTATTTTTGAAGAACTGAAGGTGTCACTACGTCACCATGTCACCAGGTTAATTAACTTCTCTTAAAAATGATGACAACATGACATTTTGACAACAGTCGGGGAAATTTGATGCAGTCCAAAAATAAAGTTAGTTTTAAAATTATTTTTATTTTTTTATTCCTATATAAATGACAGCAACAAACAACAGCAACTATATCGTTTCTGATGAAAAAGTTATTGATTCATTAGCTGAGGAATTAGTTGTGGCAGAAACTAAAACCCTCAACGAAAGAATTGGTGAAAACAAGATTGATTTGCATAACTACCTCAAACACGATGGAGGAAGAGGAAGGAAAACTGGTATGGCTTTATTAGTAAATAAAATTTCAAATTTAACGATTATAGATGTTGATATCAATAAATCGTACAATGATGAACTTAAAGAAACAGTTAGAAAAGACATTCTATCAAAACTTTCGGATAAAGATGTTATCGTTAAAACCGCTTCGGGAGGTCTTCACATTTATTGCAACACTAATTTCTTCTATTCAGTTTCGAACAGAATGATTAAATGTTATTCATGCAATGATTATGATATTGATATCATGACTTCTATTGATGATTCAAAGCGTTCTTTAGTAGTTATGGCTGATTCAAGAGTTTCGAAAAGAATGCAACAGAACCAATCAATACATACTCATTCATTCGTGGAAGTTACGATTCAACATTAACTAGAACAGTGAATGATATATTAAATGATTTGAATATTAAGGTAAGAGTTGAACAGAAGAACGAAGAAATAAAGACTATTATGAATGAAAACAAAGATGTAAACATTGACGATAAACTTGCCCAGAGCATAGTCGATGGTATTAGTGATTTTGAAGTACATAATGACGGTGGAAACATGAATTTAGAAAAAGAAGTTACATTATTCACACTGTTTCAAGCTATTAATTCGTTACCTAATCATTTAATTAATGAAGCATACGATAACGTTTATAACTTCTGCAGCTTAACAGAAAATGCAAAAAGTAATTTTGAAAAAGCACGTAGTAGATATGCACATTTAATGACTTCTCCATTTGTTTTAGTGAAGATTCTAAAACTATATCAAAAAGAATATTATGATGAATATGTTTTACCTTTATTACGTAAGCCAAAAATAACATTTGATATCAAACTTGATGACTCGTTTTTGATAACAGATATTAGACGCAAGGCTGAAAATCATCAATATAAAAACAGTTCTGAAGTAATTGAGGATTTATCACGTGTAATCCGTTTTGTAGATTGTGGAAACAAATACTTCATTCAGAAAGATTATAATATCCACGACAAAATGAATCAAATATCATTCGTTCTTCAATCAAACATGAAAGAGTCACTTAAAATGATTAAATTATTTAAAGAAGAAGGTAAAACCATAACAGCATGGGACGTACTACTAAATCAATTGTCTTCATTAACCGTTAAGGGTGTTTGCTTTAAATCTGATTCTCCAGATGTTTTCTCAACGTTTCAAGGTTATAAATACAACGTTCTCGAAAAGCCAGATTACTCAAAAATTGAGATGTTTATGAATTTCATTAAAGAAGCCATTTGTGATAATAATGATGAAGTGTATAAATACCTTCTCGGCTGGATTGCATCAATGATTCAACATCCTGGAATCAAGAATGAAACAGCAATTATTTTGAAAGGACTTCAGGGAACAGGTAAAAACAGATTTACAGACATTATTTCTGAACTTCTCGCTGGTTATTCATGTAAAAACATTACCGAAATAAGTGAGCTAACGGGTAATTTCAATTCAGTAGTTGAGAATAAAATGTTTCTTGTACTTAATGAACTCAAGAATGTTGGTGAAGATAGACTCGCAAACTTCAACGCTTTGAAATCAATTATTACGGATAATGAGATTAGAATTAATGAAAAGAATCAACCCAGAAGAACTGCTCAGAATGTTGCCAATTTCATTTTGGTAACTAACAACGTCTACCCTGTCAAAATTGAAGTTGGAGACAGAAGATACGTAGTTTTAAGAGTTAATGGTAAATTCAAGGGTCAATTTGATTACTTCAAGAATTTGATGAATTCATGCACTAAGGAATTTTATGATAATTTACTGACGTATTTTATGCAATATGACCTTTCATCATTTAATGTACGAATCATACCGATGACTGAAGCCAAACAAGATTTAATCGAGTTATCAACAAATCCTTTAGATGTATGGATAAATACACATTATGATGAATTGTGTGCAGGTATGACGTGTAAAAATGCTCTATTCTGCAAACCATCAGACATGAAAGACAAGAATTTCCAAATGAGCATTAAGGATAAATGTGATAGGAAACAGAGAAGAATAGATGGTAAACAAACATGGTGTTATGTTTTGAAAGAAGAAATGAAAGGATTATATAAACAGGTTGAACCAAACGATAATGAGGATTCATTTACTGACGATGAAATACCTGTAAATGAGGCAGTATAAAGTATGATTTGAATTTATTTTTGCATTAATCCTGCTGTGTTGTCAAAATGTCATGTTGTCATCATTTTTAAGAGAAGTTAAATAACCTGGTGACATGGTGACATAGTGACACCTTCAGTTATTCAAAAATAATTCATAAATGCCTTCCTCCTTTCGTCCCGCTGTGTTGTCAAAATGTCATGTTGTCATCATTTTTAAGAGAAGTTAAATAACCTGGTGACATGGTGACATAGTGACACCTTCAGTTATTCAAAAATAATTCATTATTGAATAACCTGAAACCATTAACGATAAAATAACTGATAACAAAATTTTATTTTTATATAAATGGATACCCCACAAGCTCAAAATTTACCACGAATCATAACAAGGGAGGAAATGATAAAAATGATGCAAGAACGAATTAAAAACAACAAACCACGAAAACCGAGAAGATGTGGTTATGCAGTAATGATGGAAAGAAGAACCCAGAAGGGTTCGGGAAGAGGAATAAAAATTAAATTTGGATAGAGTTTAAAAATTCATCTTTATTAAATTCATCTCTTCCAATCAATTTATTTATTCTATTAAATTCTTTTATTTTTGCTTCACCCAGTTTAAGGATTGAACGGTAAGTTTCTAATTTTTCGATTATTTCTTTCCTCTCTTTATCGTTTTCAATTACTTTAGTTTTATGGGCATCAGCCCCACCGCATTGCGGCTTCTTTTTGTAATAGCATATTTTTGATTTAATTCTGTTTAGTTTCTTTTTATATTCATCGTCTGGACTCTGAATCTTAATTGAATCAGGACTCTTGGATGCTTTGTTGTCACTCATTTCTTACGAATTAAAAAAATTAAATATTATTTAAATATAATGGAGTAATAAAATAAATTGGAATTTCTATTAATTTATTGTCAACTTCAACTAATGCATTACCGTTAATATATCTAACAAATTCAGCTATTGTGTCAAATCTTCGTCTTCTTTTTGTCATTGATTTATCAGTTTTTCCATAATCGAGATGAATCAAAACTTTATCCCCTTGTTTAAAATTCATGAGCCCCGAATTAATTTGTTCACGTTTAACATCATTCAACCTTTCCATTTGCTTTCTAATATATTCCCATTCTTTTGAAATATCATTTTTCATTTCCACTGGTTTCATGTTTATTGTTCTATGCCATGTATTATTGTAATAATATACTAACTGTTGTATGATGGAGTCATGATTTCCATCCCAGTATATCTGACCGTTAACCCCTAACGCATCTCTAAGAGTTCTCATTACCGCATCAACTGTTTTATTATGAAACGTATATGGAGAGGATGAGAAGTAAAAATTAATTTGTGGGAAATAATGAGCCATAGCTGCCTGAAATCCTTTATCACCATCACCCCTGATATTATCTACTCTTTCATGATCTAGTAAGTATTGTATAGCTCTTCTTGTTTCCTGTTCTGTTTTCCCTTTCACCGGAATGCAATATAAATATCTAGTGTTAATGTTAATGGCAAATAAATAAGTAACGTTTCCTTTTGAATATTCCAGATGATCGATTTCGTATGAATATGGATATGGAGCAAATGAAGGGCGACTAAATTTTTCCTTTAACGGTTGAATTTTTGGGTCAGTTGGTTTATTTAATATTTTGAAATCCTTTTTAAAATCTTTTTGCTTCTTTAATGTTTGAAATGGATATAATAAAGTGAATGATGAAGGATTAACTGAAGGAGGAGGAGGTACTGTCGTTGGAGGTTTTGGTGTTGCAAGTGGTTTAATTTTATCTGCTTTGATTTTGGATTTCATTCCCCCCTTCATTAATTCTGGATGTATTCTATTCATTTGTTTTAAATATGCTGTATATAAAGGTTTGATATACTTTCCCGCTTCGAGTTTATGTTGAAGGATGAATTCCAAAAGTTGATCTTCATTTAAAAGTCGGGTTGAATATGGTTTAACTAATGAATCATAAATTAAAGCTTGTGCTTCATTTATGGTCTGAAGGACCTGGGTGTTTTGCACCTTTAGCTGTTGAACATTTGCTACTTTCTCTTTCGGCTTTTGCGGCTCAGGATTATATAATTTATATAATTCATCAATATCTTCTTCTGTTAATACTTTATTTTTGAAATCTTTCAACTGTTTAAGTTGTGATTTAGTTTTTCCCTTTGAATATTCATTATTTTTAATTTTGTCTTTAATTTTAGAAATTATTTTATCATGATATTTCAAAACTTCATGTTTATAATATGGATAATAATAATCCATATCATCACCCGTTATATTGTTATCATGTTTTTGGAGATACGATTTTAATTCATAATAAGTAAGAAAATTTTGATTAAGTACTAAATCATAAATTAAATTTTTTAAATCTACGCTATTCATTTATATAAAAATAAAATAAGTGTTTTAAGGGTGCCCGCCTCTTTGAATCATAGTATCAAAACCATTATTTACGGTTCCTTTTGTCTCTTCTGTGGCATTTTATTAAAAATAAAATTTTAAATTGTATTAAATAAATGGCATACAACATCCATTTTCACAACATACAGCCTTAGTGTGTGCTCCTGTTAATGCAGTCTTACCAATTGTTAAGCGAGTCATTGACCCGTTTTTAAGTTGTAAATTAATATTCTGACCATCAAATATCAATTTATCATGTATTATATCCAAATAATTTTTAGGTGTTAATTGTTTATTTTGTCGTAAACTAACACCTTTCATTTTTTGTGCAATCTTTTTAAAATCACTTCCATCAATTGAACCGTTGAATGATGTATAACACTTAGGACATAAAGCAACCATGTTATCACCTTGTTTCTCAATTGCTAAACCCAATAACTTCTTCTCATGTGCTTCTTCTTCAGCTTTATTCTTTAATTTAGGTTTAAATTTCTCATCAAAACAGAAGAAATCAAATGGTGCGAATTTGAAAATGTTTTTATCATAAAATTGTTTATCAGTAACAATTGCTTGAAATGCTTGAGTGTTAGGAAGATTTGGGTCGCCAACGATTGCCCAATAAGATGAATCAGTATCACCTTCAATGAAATGAAAACGATTAACATTCAAGCATTTATACATAAAATCATAAATGAAAACCAAATACCAGTATTTTGCGTTATCTAAAGTGAAGAATGCCTCTTGTAAACATGTATCACATCTATAAAATCTATCTTTAAGCATCACTTGATATGTATCCTCACCTATTTCTCTTATGTTTTTAAACTTATTTGACATACATGCAACGCGTGCCTTCTGTGCATTCATTATTTTAGTCTTTGCGTAATTTTGTGTATTCATTGCATCGTAACCATATGATCCATTAAGCGAAATCTTGCAAAATAAACTTTTTCCTTTATTTCCTTCTAATTCAGCCTTTTGTCTTTCGTTCATAAATTCGTTCGCAAATTCATTAAAACAGGTGTTTTTAGTAAATGTTAAAATTGATTGAATGTCATCAATGATAAAATGAAATCTGTCTATTAGATACCATAGATAATAAGAAGAAAATGGTTGATATTGGTTGTGTGTTGATGCTAACTGAGTTAATTTCCTCTGTTTCTGGTCAACTGGTAGATTGTTTGATTTCATGTAATTATACATAAAACTGCCAATTGTTTTTTCATCTGTGATAATATCTAAGTTTCTTATTATCGGTAAAAAGTTTATGTAATCATTAATGTATTTTTCATCAATGTGACCCTTTACTTCAGCCACGAATAAAGTATTTTTCTTTCTAATAATTCCCAGTGCTTTTGCTTTCTTTGTTGCTGTATCACAAATGATAACACCATTCAATCTTCCCGGCATATACATTTTATGGTCAGTATATTGAATGAAATCATGAGGATTAGATGAAAATGATGAAGGATATAATGAATTAAAATCAACACCAACGAAATGAGTCATAATGTTGGTGGTGTCCTCATTTGATACAGTTTTAGTTTCTGGATTATATGAAAGTTTATTAATGCGTGTGATTCCTTTAAGATTTACTCTATGTTGAACATTTGATAAACCACCAGTAATTCCATTACGGAGAATGTGATAAGCTTCAACTGAATCTAAAGTCATTGGTAAATTATTTTTAATGCATAATTTCTTAAATTGATTCTTAAACGTTGAACATCTTCATTTTTATTTGATTTTACGACATTGCAATAACAACACATTAACTGACAATTTTCTTTGGTATGTGGTTTTTCATTATCGATTCTATCCAATGTTGGTTTATTTGCATATGTAAACGCTTTACCACACATTTTGCATTTAGATGAAAGGATTAAATCGTGATAGTATTGAAAATCATCCATTGAAACATTATTTTTAGTATCCCTTTCTGCTTTTTCATCTTGTTTCTTATATGATTCAATTTTATATTTCCAATACTTTTTCGTTAATTCAAAACTTGATTCTATCTCTTCCTCAGGATATTTTTCATTAGGATTAAAGTCTTTATATGCTAAAGCGTAACGAATCATTGAAGCATTCGATGATAAAGAAAGATTATGAAGCATGTCAATTTTATAAACAAATGTTTCTTCAATAATTTTATCAATTGGTTCTATCATAATTTCAACATCTTTATTGCAATAATGAATAAAATATTCTAATCTATTCTTAAAGTTTTTAGCATCATTGAGATATATTTGATAATCACTATCTGATATTGTTTCTTGAGTTAATGCTGAATAAAATGAATCTTGAGTGAATGGTTCCACTTTATATAATTCTTCTTCGTAATTCTCCCACGTGATGAATTGATAAGGGAAAAAGGATTTAACACGTGTTTTATTATTTCCGAAATCTTGAGTGAATTGGTCTAATGTTCCACCCGCTATATAATTTCTGATGTCAATAAATCTCAATTCATATGGAACGTTTGTTTTCTTTACAATGACTTGCTTAAATTGAGAAGAAGAACCCAGCATTGATTTTATTTTCCATTTTGCAGTGTTTAAATCACGAAGAATTAAATTTAAATCAAACTTTCCCGAATTAAAACCTATGATAATCACTTTATTGAATTCCTCATCTAGAAGTTCTTTAAATGCTTCCTTCTGTTTTTCATTTAATGTATGAGACAAAGTCCCCGCCGTTTGCGGCTTCAATAATTCTTCATATTGTTCAATATTTGATTTAGCAACTAATGAACAGGTTGAAAATAAAAATTCAATCCAGTCAGAAATAAAAGAATCACTCGAAGTTAAGCAAAAATTCCTCGTATATGTTTTATCATTTAATTTAACCGTTGATGATACCATGAATGGTTTTAAGTAAGCATTCAAAGTTGCACACTCAGAAAGTTGTAATTCTTCTTTAGTCTCTAATGTTTCAAAGTCAAAAGTAATATAATATCTTGTCGGTTTATAATATTTCTGCAAATTGTGAGCTAATAACCACTGATATATCTTCTGTTTCGTAATATGTGGTGCATATGGTTGCTGTGTCTTTTGCAATTGAACGTCTTGAATTAATCTTCCATTATTTTCTTTACATTTCTCACAATGCTTTAAAAATCTTCTTTGGTTTTTCCTTTCTGGATCATCACGGATAGAATAAACTTCTTCTTTACAATATGGACAAACTTTATAGCCGGTGAGTGCTTCAACGTTTGTTATTCTGTCAGCGTGAAGTTTTCCACATGGACTCTGTGTTAATAAAATATTTACTGTTTCAAATTCTGGATCTATCATTATTGATTCCACTAATGGAAAGTCTACCTTATTTATGTCCACGTCTTCTGGTTGAGGATCACAATAATAGAAATCAATATTAACATTTAACATTCTCGCTAATCTCTCACTTTCTGATGAAATGTCAAACCCATCATATGCATCTATTGCTTCATTTAAATAGCTTCTACGAGTTTTAGGATTAACACCATCAGGAATGTTATAGAAGCGTTTAAATAACCTTCTACCTTCTGCTCTAATTTGATTATCATTCATTTTAGCTGTTCCGTTTTTGTTCATTTATTTAAGAATAAAAATTAAAAAAAATAAAAAATAAAGTTTATTTTTTAAAGCCCATAAAATGAATTAAGAACACATAAATTTTTATCATCTGCGACGTGACGAATACATTTTAATTTACTCAAGAATGCGTACCCTGATACATTAAATCTAATTCCCGTCTTATTTAATTTCACAACTTTGAAAAGGAATGTATGAATAGCTATAAAATGATGAGAAGATGTTTTATGGGTTGCTTCCATTTTTTCTGAAATAAATGAATAAATATAATGTTTATAAGTTTTCATATCTTTTATGTTCTTAATAACGAATGGTATAGACCTTTCCACTTCGTCTTCCTTCGGTGCTGTTCTTTCATATGAAACATTATTGGTATCTTCAATAATGAAACCACAATCACACAAAATTTTATAGGTTCCAATGGTTTCTTTTGATATTTTATCTAATAAATCAAAAACTTTATCAACACCCGTGCATTTATTTAAATAATAATTTGTGTAAATATCATGATCTTCTTTCTTAATCGTATTAGTTGCATATGTCACGTTTTTAAGAGCTTTTTTGAATTTTTCGGAATCTAAAGGTGGTGAAAGTAGGATACAGGGGTATTTTTCATTATCAATAAATTGTAACTTATGTTTACGAATAAATTTAGTACCTTCTTCCGAAAGTGTTTCGTCTATTTCACCATCTAATAAATTTTGTGTTGATTCTGAGACATAATTTTTATATCTTTCTTTATGAGATTTCTGAACTTCTGATTCTGAAGCTGGGATATTCATTAAACCCTCTACTTCATTTTCTTTATATTTTTCAACTTCTCTTAATTCCTTAATTTTTTCATCTATTTCATCTCTTATTTTTTCCAGTCTTTCAATTTCATCATATTCATCATCTTTAATCCGTTCTTCATAATATTCAGGGAAAACATCAGGTTCTTTAGGTTTTTCTTCTTCAGATGTGGGATATAAGAAATTTATAACATCATCTTTATTCATTTTTCCATCATAATCTAAATCATTTAATAACTCCGCGAATTTTTTACAATTTCTTAAATAATATTTATCAACTTCATAACACAACTCCTCTAATATATCCTTTATTTCCTCGTTTGTGAATCCCAATTTTTTAACATCGTTAGTTTTGACGCTCATTTCATACAAAATAAAAAAAAATAAAATAATAAACATAACTAAGTTTTAATTTTTCGTAAGACATGAATTTTTAAAGTTTATTTTTTATTCATGAAAATAATTATTTCTAATTTCTTTTACTCTCTCGTATATACTAGATTTAAAGAATTCAGAACATTTCCCATAATCTCCTAAATGTTTTCTTATCCCTAACGTGTGCCAGTTATTATATGAAACTGAATAAACTTTATCTTTATCTTTACACCTTTCATCACTTCCAATATATTTATATCTCAGTTTTGATTTAGCATTTTCATATTCATTAACGTTTAATAATTCACAGTCTTCCTTTTTAAATAAATGTTTTATGTATTCAGGATTTAATACTCTACGTTTATATGCTCCTAACTTAGTTCTAAAGGTTTTTCTACAAAATTTAGGAATTCCATCCTCTTTAATGTCATCAATGATTTCCATTTCATTATTTTCAATTTCTTCTTCTCGTTTATGAGGTCTTTGATTATGACTCCATTGATTCCATGAAATTAAATATTCTTTATCATTATATTTATACCTCATTAGCTTATTTTGGCTTTCATATTCATTTAATAATTCACAATCTTCATTTTTAAATTGAAGTTTAACCCATTCAGGATTTAAACAATGTTTAATTAATCGCGGAATATCTGACATCATCTATATATAGCTTCTTTTATAAAAGATAAAAAAATAAATTATTTTAAAATTAATGTTAATTTTTTAATGATTTATAAATAAATATATTTTAATGCATCGTCTATATATAGATGTAACAAAAAAAGTCACACAACCCTTCATATACTACTACTATTTTTCATTGAAAATTAAAAGAAAGATAAACATAAAACTCATTTATATTTTATTCACATATTCGATATTTAAACGAACAAATGTAGTATTGGTTATGTTAAATAAAAGAAAGACAAATAACAACAGAAAAAAACATATTATCGCTAATAAATTAGAAGTCATCGTCATCTGATGTACCAAGATCGAAGAATAAGTCGGAATCTCCTCCTGGAACCTTTCCTCCGTAATCTTCAATCATGATATCGCTCATTTGTTTGAACTGTCCCCTAATAAACGTTCCCCAAGGGTCAGCAAGTTCTTCTTCTGTTGGTGGTGGTGGAGATGTTGGTCTTGGAGGGAGTTTCTTAGATTCATAAATTGGTCCTGTTGGAATTACAGGAACTGGTGGTGGCGGACCGAATACAAATGGCTTGTTAGGTGGAGGTGGAAGGTTAATGGTCTTTCCGACTGGAGATCTCGGACTTCTTTGTCTAGGACGTTCTTCTTCCTCTTCTTCATCAGAACTATCTTTCTTTGGAGCTGGAGTTACGTCAATTGTAAGAGGAATAACAGGAATTGGCGGTGGTTTAATAAATGAAATCGCTTCTGTTGAATCGCTTGAAGAATCTGAGCCTTCGTCTTCTTCTTCCTCATCTTTGTCTTCTTTTTCGTTAGTTTCTGGTTTCTCTTCGTCAGATTTCTTTTCATCATCGGAACCGGATAAATGGATTTCCTTAACTTCCTCGACTTTATCATTCTTTTTGTCCTCATCGTCGCTATCTGAGCTTGATTCGCTGTAAACGTTTTCTTGTTCTTGAGGAATTCCTGTTACGCGCGTAGGATATGGATCGTTTATACTTGAGTTATCATTATCTGAGTCAGAGTAATTTGATCCCTCGCCGGATACATCAGTCTCCGTTGACTCCAATGTCTTATCGGATTCATCATTTGAATTCAATGCATCGGCAATTCGATGGAGCTGGGCCCAATAGTTTGCAAGGGAGAAGTGCCTTTGTCTAAAGAGCTTAGCAATCGTAATCTTTGCATCGCAAGTTTTTTCGAAGTTATCAAATTTGTAATCCGAAAGCTTAAGGGCTTCAAAAATGGAAAGCAAGGCGTTATGTATCATTGATTTGGTTGGATTTGCAATTGTCATATTAAATAATTTAATAATCAACTCGTCACAGATTTCTGGAGGCTGTTCCATGAAAGGTATAAGTCGTACTATAATTTGGGATGCAAGTCCTTTGTTTGCTGTAAACTCTCGATCATCCATAACGAATTTGATGAATCTCTCGAAATTATCGATGAAAAACTTCTCCAATGCGACAAGAGGATTTTGCTGTGGCTCGTCGTCGTCATCGAAAGAAGCATCGACAAATTCGATCTGTAAAAGTAATGAGAACAAAACTTTAAGGCAAGAGCACGAAAATGTAACGTCCTCGGACTCTACTGCCATGGTCAATATTTTATCGAGCGTTTTTTCGTTGCAAAAGTTGATAATTGAATGACTTTTGTGATTTGCAGCGCTGCAGACATTTGCAAGTATAATTCCGATACGGTAATTTTGTGTTTCAACTAATTTATCGAAGAGAGTTTGAGGCATATTAATTTTATCGAGGTAATACGTCATTGCACGGGAAGAAATGGCAGATAACGATCGGAGGATATCAAATATTGGTGTATAATCGATGTTTGGTAAGAGGCTTTCGAAGAAGTTCTCGTATTCTGTAAGAGAGTAGATGGTTTGATCGCTCTGGTTCTTAAAGATCGAAGCAAAGATTTCTGCTATGCAAAGAAGTGTCGTACGTGGAGTATTGACATCAGAAGCAAGAGATAAAATGTGATTTATAAACTCCTTGTTTTTCATTGTTTGAGCAGCAGTACGTTCAGCGTAAGCTCGGAGAACGAGATCATAAAGATGCTGCTCTTCAGGAGTGAGCTTCTGATCTGTATTTAGAGCTGCAACTACTAACTCATTAAAGTTTTGCTCGACGTAACTAATAATTCCTCCTTGATGCGTTAAAATCGCTTTAGTAACTTGTGGAGCATGCACGAACTCGGGGAGTGTGCAATTACCCGATGCTAGGAGTTGATTTAACTTATCATATATGTTTCTTTGATTGAGCAAATCAAACATTTTTTATTTACTCGCAATTTTCCAAAAAAAGCGTCACTTTTGATTTTATCATAGCCCCTCAGGATTTCGTATCGCCTAAAATAAATATTTGCAAGTCACAACAAGTCAAAATAAAAATATGTTTATGGCTATTGTAAAGAAATTTTTTGCCGATGTTTTGATAAAAAAAGTAGATGGTTGTCGTTTATCTATAAGCGTTTTCATTTATTCCATCATCTAGATATAGAAACATGAATTATTCGAATTTATTCTTTAGATATTTCTAGAAATAATGAAAAATGTCAGATGTATCATTTCCCACTTACAGAAATATTGGAAATGTTGCGAAGTACAATATATTAATATTAATTTAGCTTAAAGTATTCAATAGATATAACTTATATGTTAAAAATCATCAAAGCACAAAAGCGATACTATGTAGCTTAAGAAAAAGTTATGTGAAGTACCTTTTCGACTTTATAAATATTTGTTGATATATCTGGATTATGTAACTGAAATGAAGAAATTCTACAGATATCATGCCTGTAAAATCGAAAAATGTTTTTAAGAAACAAGGAATAATATCGGTAAATCAAAGATAACAAATAATTTGGACTGTAGATTCGATCTTAAGGCTAAATATTTTGGGGTTATTGTTGCAATGTAGAGTAAAACGTGTTAATCATTCATACAATGTGAGTTTGATAAAATAAAATTTAAATTTTAAAAATGGTATCAACTAGGGTCTAATCCATAAAAGTCTAAGTGACATGTCGTATCGATTTTTGTTTAAGGAGACAGCATGACTATTTTTTTTATATAATTAAAGAATATAGAAATTTGATTCTAAATTCTCGTTTGAACTTTAAAGAATCTTCATTTCTGCCTCGCCCTAAGTGCCCATGTCGATTTCGTGAATTCCAAAAAAATTTCGAAAATCAAAAAACGAACTTCATTCCTTCATTTATTCATTTGATAAATTGGATTTTCGAATTTTTTTGGAATTTTGTCTTTAAAAAATGAGCAAATCCCAAAATATATAATGAAACATAAGAAGCTAAATCTGTCTAAACTAATATTAATTTATATACTTCTGAATTACTCCTATGTTTTCGTAATACATTCCTTTTTCGATAATCAATAATTTAATTTTATAGGATTGTGAATATTTAATCTGTTAATAAACTTTAATATGATAATTATATAATAAGTTTAATGGTAAATACTTGCTTCAATGATTTATTAATATGAGTGTCTTCATTCATCGTATTATATTATGAGGATAACAGCCATTTACATAGAATAGGAAAAATGAGAGATTTAAAAAGAAATGGCACTAGGTTTGTTCATCAAAACATGATTCATCCTGATTCGAATTAGGGATTGATTTAAGATGAAAAAAATCGCGCCGTCCAGGACTTGAACCTGGACTCTACTGCTCCGTAGGCAGTCGCCTTATCCAATTGGGCCAACGGCGCTTCACGAATGCCGTTAAATTTTTAAATTAATAATTGATATCGGAAAATCTCGGAATTTTTTACAAGCTTCTCCTAAATGTTCATCAAAATCGTATCTGTATTGGAAGGCTTGATTGAATTTATTCAGTATCCATTGCTTTTTTTTTATAATTTACATCCATTTCGTAACGAAACCCAACCATCATTAATTTTTATTCCATAAATCATATTCAACACACTATTTAATATTCATTTTAAAGCATCAGAATTCTTTTTTTCTTTTTTTTTCAAAATTCAACATTGAAATTATTATTTTTTCATTAATTATGTAGATAATATATATTGGTTTATGTAAGTCGTTTAAAATATTAACTTGCACAACCTTGACATTATATTTTTTGTCGATGATTTTCAAAGAAACAGATTGCTAGAGATTTAGACATGCAAACTTTATTTTTTGCCTAATGTAACTATTGTACATACTAAATCCTCGAATGTTGAATTATTTCTCCATCCATTTGAACTCCAGATAGTTGATTTATCCAAGTTGGATAAAAAATTAGGGATTCTAGCTATATCTTATATAAGCACTAAATAAATTGTTATTTCTAAATATTCAGATAGTACGCGGGAATCTTGTATTTTTTAAGATTGAAATCATTATTAATCGAAGGTTAAAGCTATAAATGATAAAAATGCATTTGAATACTGATAGTATAAAACAATTCATTGGAATTTCCGGGTTAATCAAAAAAAGTCAAATCTGTCAGAAGTGAAAAAGTTTCTTTTCTCATGGAAATAGGGTGGATCGATCTTTATTTTGAATCGTGTGCAGAAAATTAAAGTGTAATCTTGGAATGATGATTTGTTTCAATTTGAAATTGTTAACCCAATGAAATTGGAATTTAAATAGCTATTGGTAACTCAACACTAAGTGACATTGTCATCCGAAACGTAAAATTGTTAAATATCAATTTTTTGAGTTCGAAGTAAATTAATTTCGAGAGATCATTCAATTATTTTTTTCAGAATTGATGAAAATGAATCATATAATTAATGCTCTGCTTATTGTTAATAGTAAAATCAACAATGACCTAATTAGCTCTGAAAAGATTTCGTATATCTATTTTTGAATCGACGCGTGGTCCAAGTATTTTTTGTGATATTTGGATTCAGTAATATGTAAGATATGAAATTCCTGAAATAGGTCTACCTACTGGAAATTGAATTAAAATTAGAAAATACGAAATAATTGCAAAATATTGATATATATTAGATATATAGTATAGGTTAAACTTTTGCAATAAGTTCTGAATCATTATATTTTTGTGAGAGACCCGTGACATAAAGTCATTAAATTGAGAACTCATCGTTTTTGTAAAATAAACATTATAACGTTGGCAATATTTCAAGCCAAAAATAGAATAATCAAAATGCGTATCATATTTATAGTATATATCTTCATTTATTGAAGACTTGTTAAAACGATGTTTTTGTAAATTACTCAAAAATTGAGGCAAACTAGGTCATGCATATTCATTTTTATTATTATGAGTGAAGTTAGATTCCAAAATTTGGAAAAACTTTGTTTTGAATTAAACCCCCAAAATCTAATTTTTGAGAAGAATCCAATCATTCTCCATGCTATTTCTCTAATTCTTTCCGCTGAATCATGCTTAATTGATATGATAATACTATATTTTGCATTGTGGATCTATTTAGGGATATCATCCATGGATAAATTTTTACCCTTCAAATTACCCTCCCATACATACCGCTTCTCAATTCCTCTCAATTAATTTGATAGGTCATCAGGTCTTGATTCAGAGAGATATTGTGAGGGCTCTCAATAATTGATACGGCATGTGGTCCAAAGTTTGAAAATCACAATCAACAATGTTTAATACAAACACTGTTCCAATGTTCTACTGGATGATGTCAGACGCAGACAAGTATCAGTACAACTGCCTCAGATACTCCATTGCTACAACAGCTAGCAAGAACCAACGCAACAAGAGAATCTCCACATTCAATGAAGCAATGGATGCCATTAAGATGTTCGCCATCCGCGGTGATGCCAATGACAAGCTTAGATCCCTTGTTTGTGGCATCTGCTGGTTGAACGAAGGCATCGCCATCAACACTCATCAGCTCAAAACATTACTCGGAAAATGCAAATCCTCAATCAATGGCTCACTCCAAAAGATTGGCTTCTCATCAAACATTTCTAGAGCCGAAACAACAAACGCCATGACAAGATTCTTCCCATTCCTTAACGAAAATTCATCAGAATTACGTAAGTGGTCAGTTAGAAACTACCCACAACAAGTTCTCGAACTTTCTTCCCCACCACAAGTTCCACATGCTGAAGAGCCAGTTCAAAAGGAAGTCGCTATCGCAGTACAGTCTGTACAGAACGAATTACCAATGCCACCAATTGAAGTTGAGCCACTTATGGACTGCTTCTATGAACCAGAGATCAACGATTGGCAATTCGAAGACTTCGTTTAAGCATATTTGTAGATTTTATATCACAACTTGTTTTTATTTTACTGTAAATATTCTATCCTCGGACTTTAATTTAACTTATTTCGTTTTATCCTTTTTACAGTTAAAGAAATTAAAGAGTTTAGAACTGGATAACTTAACCAATGAATAGCTTGACAAACGGGGATCTCAATGTACAGAGGTGGATAGTCAACTCCATCATTAATCGTCCAAATTTCCATCTTTTTCTCCAACAGTATATTTCCTAAAAATAATATCGATTAATAAACATAGAATAATATGCATTATTTAATTTTCGCATTTTTGAGATTTTGATATTCTTTGTTGTTTAGAATCTTTACACGTGTCATGTTTTTCATAAAAAGCTCACTTTTTATGTTTTATCCTCAATTATCCAAATCAAAATTAGTTTGTATTCCATATCAAAATCACTAATATAATTCAAATACTTAGACCAAATGAAATTTGGATGATAATTTAAAATGTTTTCGAAAATTTATTCATTAGTTTTAACTCTATTATGGATATCTTATTTACTTTTATAATTGCAACCCTGATTAATGATTATCTCCAGGGATTCACAACGATTTTTCATTTGATTACTTTGAATGTTCAATATTTTCTATTTTTATTATTTTATTATTAAACGAAATCAGATTTATTATCAAGTTATATTATTAATACCATGGGAAATGCATAAGATATCTTTTTCAAAATCGATTTTGCTTAGAATCCCCTGCAAAATATTATTAATCGAAACAATATCATATATAAAGTTAAACTGTTGAAAGCAAAGCCAACTATTTCTCTAGAGATGCCTCCCCGCATCTACATTTTCGGGCAGGAGGTCTATACTAAAGAAATCAATTTAGCATGTTTGGGCCACAGATCCGGAAAAGTATATGCAACAGCATCTCCAGATCGAATTTTATATCTTTGGTCTGTTTATGAGAAAAATCCTATTCAACAGTATGGTCCTTTTAACTCAAACATAACAGCACTGACATTTAATTTCCAAGAAGATCAAATTGCACTCGGAACTCAAGAAGGATATGTTACAATTTTAGACTTAGAAGAATCTAAAACAATAATGAGCTGGTCACCGGATGATTCAAGGATTACAGCAATCGCAATACATCCTACTTCATCAAATTACGTTGCTGTTGGAGATATCAATGGCAAAATTAAAATATTTTCAACAGAATATCAGATGCCAATCCAACAATACTTTATTACTAAAGCACAAATAAATACTATAAAGTTTTGCCCACAAGGACGCATATTAGCAGTCGCTGGAATGGATTCTCAAATCCATTTCTTTGACATCCTCAGCGGAGTCAAAATTGGCGTTTTTGTAGACAATGTTGCTCCTATTACATGCATTGATTTCCATCCAGAGGAGCAAATTTTAATTTCTTGCGCTCAAGATCGAAGTATTCACGTATACAACTTATATTCAGACGAAATCTTTACATCCTACCTTGTAGGACATTCTACACCTACTACCATTAAATTTTCCCTCAATGGAAGTACTTTTGCAGCGTTTTCTGAAGCTGCAATTTCAATTTTTTCTACAGCTTCTATTACAACAGTTGATCACTTCATGACTCCAAATGATGGATTGATTGACGCCAATTTATTTGATGAATGCGTTGAAACTATTTGTGGCGGAAAATTATATCCTTCAATTTCGATTTTTGACTCGAAAACATTCCGTGTTATCGAATCAGAACTCACCGAAGAGAAGAAAACCAAGAAAAGGAAGAAAAAGAAGAAACTCGATCCGTATATTTACGACCAAGGCAATCCTAAGAAGGTCAAAGAGATCTACAAACAATTTAGATCGTCTAGAGCTGAGTTTTTAGCTACAATTTCCAGGAAACAGAATGCTCACGCGAGAATGTGCGAAATGATCAGATCAAAAGGGGTAAAAGGCATGGTTAAAGAGGTTGGCACGAAAGGGGAATGCTCTTTGGAATGTTTGCAGCTTCTTAACAACTTCAAAATGCTGAACAACGCTGAGATTTCGCTTGATATTTTGTGTGTTGCGAGATTTTGTCTGAAAGAGGACTTGAAATTGTCATTAATTGCAATTAGATCAACTCTAGCGAGTTGCCGACAGATTGACAAGCAAATAGAGTCTGTGATGCACGATATAGCACCAAGAATTGTTGAATCTACTTCTCACTCTGATGAAATTGCGAAAATTTTGTCAGAAATTATCGAAAGATGGCCAAATCTCATCAAATAGATTTAAATAAATTGTTTAGTTTTATAATTTCTTTTATTTCAGCTGATTAATGTGGATTCATTTCTTAATTCCAAAACTCAGATTCAACAACGGATCATTCTAATAGAACCCTTCAATAGCGAACATTTAAAATCAGAAATAACAAGGAAAAAGACACTGCAAATGCCATTCAACTTTACAACATGACTGCTAATTTCAGATTTAAAATCGAACAAAGCATTCGGATATTTAGCACTATTTTTCTAGTTTCCTTATAAAACTTGTTCAGGTTTTTCACACAAATTTTCAGCCTTATATGAAAGCTGCATATTTGGGCATTTTCAGATGATTATTTTTGCTGATATGAATATAATTAAAAAAAAGTTTTTTATTTACAAAACGATGTCAGTATTAATGTTGTAGATGCAATATCATATATGTAAGGTGTTTCAAAATCGCGAGTATCATGATAAATCTTACATGAAACAATAAGATTTCGAGGAATTCCAGAATATATGATCATTCTTAGGAAGTCGAGTTTCGTGTTCTCAATAATAAGAGGACACCGAATTGAACGACATTCAACAAATGAATGAGATTCAACATTTTGGACTGAAAGAGGGAAGTTAATGTGTTGAAGATTTAAACAGTTGTTGAATGAATATTTTTCTATCAATGAAACACTGCTTGGAAGGATAGTGATATTATATATGTTATTGCATTCATTGAATGAGTAACTGCAGATAACACTGCAATTGATAATAAGAGTTTTATCTAATGATCTATTAAGATGAAAAATGAGATATTCACCAGTTTTATTTTTATAATATATAGTATTATCAATACATTTACATCTATCTGAATCGAAATTACTTATTTTTTGAAGTGAATTACATCCTGAAAATGAATTGTTTGATATTTTTACTAAATTATTTCTTTCTGTAAAATTGATTGAATTAAGTTTTATGCAGTTTAGGAATGAATATTCTGATATTGTCTCAATAAATGACGGAATATTTATACTCTCTAATGAATAACAATTCTCAAATGATTTATAACCAATTAATCTAGAATTTTCTAATATATTTACACTTCTCAAATTAGTACATCCACAAAAACAACTATCAGGGATATTATTTAAATTGTTGACAGATTGAAGCTTGATGCAATTTTCAAATGCATTATTCATAATAACTAACAATTTTGAAATAAAATTCACTGAACTCAGTTTAATACATTCTTTAAATGACTCAATTCCTATATATCTCAAACCAGCAGAAGAAAAGTCCAATGAATATAATTTTGAACAATTTCTGAATGCATAATTTTCAATTGAAATTAATTGTGAATCTGCTTCAAAATCCAGCTTAGAAACATTTGAATTTTCAAAAGCTCGTTCTTTGATTGTAGTTACTGTTTTCGGGATTGTAAACAGATGATACGAGGCGGAAACTCCCCAATACTCATATAATTCAGTTTGATTCGAATTCATTATATATAACTTCGGAGTAATAATAAGATCTGATCCATTTATATATGAAATTGAAACATGTGTATTTCTATGAATTGCAAATACGGAGGAAAATATTGTTTTATTAGTAAAAAACATCTTTATTTTCGGAGAATTATCTGTAACGAAGTCTTGGGCATCAATAGTCATTGATGAATTAGGGAAAATAATATGTTCTAGTTTTGTACAAGAGCTAAACAAACCATGACCAATGTAATCTAATGTTCCTAAAAAAGATACATTTATTAAATTATCACAAATACTGAATGCAGATTCTTCTATCCTTTTTACATTATCTGGAATTGAAATCGAGATAAGATTTGTAGAACTAAAGCAAAATCGTCCAATTGTAGTGAGAGAACGTGAAAATGTTATTGATTTGAGATTAGAGTGATAGAATAATAAATCTCCAAAAGCTGTGACATAATCAGGAATTTTAGAAGATTTTTTACAAATAAAGAATAAAATATTTTTATTTGCAGAAAAAACAAAATTGTTATTCTCAACTATTAAATCTTTATTATTAGTGTGAATTATAAGATTTGTTAAGGTGACATACGGATTGTAAAATGCATAACCATTAACTTTACTGATTTTTTATGGAATTTGAAAAGAAGTAATATGAGTATAAGTAAATACTCCAGATTCTAATGAAGTTAAATTTGATCCATCTTCAAAAATTACATTTTCTAGTTTACCGCAGCTTCTAAATGCACTACTTCCTAATATTTCAACAGATCCTGGAATAGTGACATTTGTCACTAAACAATTACTTTCAAAAGCTTCATATTGTATCTCAAGAAGCCCTCTTGGCAAAAGTATTTCAGAAACTTTATTGCAATTGCGAAATGCAGAATCAGATATTTTTTAAAGTTTATTACATGATGATAAATTAACAATAGTTAGATTCTCGCAATTATAAAAACTATATGATCCAATTGTTGTTAAGTTAGGATTATCATGAAAGGAAAATGAATTCAAAGTTTTAAGTTCATAAAAGCATCTGTTTTGTATGATTTCGCATTGAGCTGATATCAAGAGATCTGGCCATGGATCTTGAACTTTGTTAAGTTCTTTCTCGCCATTTGTATAGCAACTTTGCGGAATATCTTTGTAAATAAGAAATAAAAAGAAAATCATCATGAATCATTTACAAATTTCCATTTGTAAACATTTGCTTATGAAAGTAGTTTGAAATAATTAATTGAACGAATACAAGCCAATCCAATAACTAATAATGGCATCCCTTGCCAAGGGGAAAAGAAATATCCCCAAAATTTGAATTATTGAATACTTTATTCTTTTAAATTTAAATTGAATGTGACAATTCATGATTTAAAAATCACAACAGTTGATCTAAATTGGTACAACAGTATGTAGTGATTAAATGATTGCGCTGCACTAATTTCTATATATATATCAGCATAAATTTTCAATTCAAAAAAATATTTTTGATCAAAATTAATTAAAAAATTTGCAAATAAGCATTATACTATACAAATGTATGCATATTTCAATGTCAATATACTAATCAGAAAAGAAAGCAATAGAAATATAATAAAAATTACATAAGATTTTATTTTCGTATAAAAAAATAACAATAAACCGACATTATCTATAAAATTACTCTTGAGAATTCATAGCTGCATTAAAGAAAGCTATTTTCTCTTCGTCACCTTCGAGATAAGTTGAAATCAACTCATCTCTGTTCGGATAAAGCTCCATAAGCTCGCGTAGTACTGCCAAAAGCTTCTCTATGTACAGAGGAGGTATTTTCATGTTGTCGAAAACGTGTTTTGGCAAAGCAAACACGACAACTAAAATTTGGAAGAAACTTTCTTTGTAAGAAATGTCTGCTTTGGAGTACAACCAGATGAAATAGTCAATTTGCTCTGTAATGTACTCGAAATCCTTAACTAATGGCATTGCACTCAAAGATGGCAACATAAATTCTTCTATATCATATTTATCTGGGCAAATATTCATCACAAGCATTCCAAACGCAATCAGACAATTATCTCTCATCCTGTAATACCTGTCTGCATTCGATCCTTCCATCGTCAGCTTCTCAATACACAATTTATACAAATCATCAGAGACATTTTCAATTAATTGTGGTTCAGCACGTCCTATCTGGTGTATTAATACAAATGCGTCAGCTTCCTCGCATTCTTCTGCTATTCCCATTGATGTTTTGAGCAATTCTTGTTTAAATCCTTCGTCAAGTGACTCGGAACAGCTCGAAACAATGGACGCGAAGAAAGATAAAGCGAAACTCTTGAGAGATGGCTCATTAGATGTCAAAAGATTGTTGCATATCGGCATAAAATCTTGTAATACAGTAAAAGCCATTTCTCCAGCACTTGCAGCGACCATAGACAAAAATAACTGCATAGAATATAATGTCTGTCCACATTTCGATACTAATTGACGATCGTCTGATGAAATAAATGCATTTATATAATTCAATGCATTGACGATTAAATTTCGAGTCAATGAACCAAAAGTTTGGTATTCTAAAACATCGATCATGTGGGCAGCTGTTGAGAAGCCATCGGATGCTTCTTTACTCTCAGGACAATCATCGGCGTCTGGAATAACCGCGAGAATGATATTTCCCATTTGAGTTGTAATTGTTTCGGGAGGTTTCGTCATTGGATCTGCTAAAGCGTCTGCAATGCATGAGACAGCGAAGGCGGACGCACATTTACAATCAGAATTACGACTTTGCGATTGAATTGTTGCGCATTGCAAAGTATGAGTTAAAAACATCTTAGTTAAGTCTGGCGACATATTCGAGAGTATCGCTATAAGCCTAAGCGCGATTTCTGTCTGCTTAAATAGAGCTGTATATTGAGATTCTACAGCTGTTATGTCATCTTCAGTCGCAGCAAAGAGCATTGCCCTTTCATACTCTTTACTTGGGTCTGTTGCAGCTAGTGCTAACACTTTTGACATGATTTGGTCGACAACTTCCATGAAAAGATCAGGTTTTTTAATTGCCATAAGTTCTAGAGCCTGGAAACATGTTAAAGCAAGTCCTTGGCTCTCATTTGAAAGGTTCTCAACAATATAGTTGAGGAAAATCGATGCGTAGTTATCAAATTCTGATCCAACGTTATTTGCTGCGCTATGAATGCATTCTACGCAAATTGGTTTGAGTATATCTGCTGTATCGCTCGTAGAATTAATAATTTCGATCATTAACTGCATAAAAGTCTCTAAATGAGTTGAAATTTTCATTGTTGAAGATCTTACGAGCATATTCATACAACTAAGAGCAGCTTGTTGAAGTACAGGTTCTGAATTCGATATTATTTCTACTAAGAATTCAAATGCCGTGTCAAAAATAAAATCTGACTGATTAATTTTATCCAAAATGTTTGCGAAAGCCGTAACTACGTCAACAGTTAAGGCATTCTTAGCTGCAGCTAATACTTCACTAACTAAAGGTTCTTCTAAATCTCCGATATCGATATAAAAGTTTTCAATAAAAGTATCCACAGCGCTTACAGAACCTTCAACAAGAAGTAGAGAATCTGATTGCATACCTCCTGCAAGAACATCTGCGATATCTCCAAGTTTATCCAAGAAAAATTCTCTTGAACAGTAAAACATCGAAGCCAAAGACCGTACGATAATAAAATGATTAGCCGTATTAGATTCAAGCTGTTGGAACAATGAATAAAGGTATTCTAGGAGTTCTTGGTACTGGCATAAAACTTGGAAAGTTTTTTCAAAGAAGTTGGCTTGTGTAATACTCAAAGGATCATCTGGTTCGAATAGTTTGATGCTGATCAACATGAAAACTTCGAAAATATTGTTCACATAACCTGATTCAACAACAACTGACGTATATTGTTGGCACATTGACTCTATGAGGGTAGCAAACTCGAGTAATAAGTATGAATCGTTCTCTGGCTTATGTACAAGCGTTAAACATAATTCTAAAAGTGGTAAAATATCAACTGAAAATTTTTGGCAATTTATTGCGAAATTAAACGTATTTGCTACACGCTTGAATAGTGTTTGTTGTTCGTAGAATGGTTGAAATATTTGTAAAGCAGAAGCCCAATATTCAGGAATTTTGTCTAAAATGAGATCTGTGTTGCAGCTAGGTAAGTATAAGTAAAATAAAGCTGAATATCGAGTTAAAATGTCCTCAGAATTGAAGCCACGGTCGAGCATAGTCAGTAAAAAATTCGTAGTTTCTTCAGCGTTTTCCTGTTCCATTTGAGACACATCGACAAGTGGACAGAGACAAAGGATAAGTTCCAAATCGCTGTTTTCACCTGATTCTGCCAAACTTTGGATGAAAGGAATAAATACTGGATAATAAACAGCATCCATCTTAAGTTGAATAATATGCAAGATGTTTTGCCTATTATTGTAATCAGATTCTGATTTATACATCGTTAAAAGACTCGCGATTATATCTGACTTCGATTGATCATCAAAAAGGTCCCAGGAGTTACTGACACATTGCTTCAAAGCAATTACAAGAAATTGTCGATATATTGCTTCTGAAAAATCAGTGTAAATGTTAATAATTGTTGAAACCGAAGTTGGCTCTTGATAAAATTGCAACAACCACTCAGTAGCAGCATTAACGGATTCATTACTAGCGCCACTCCTAATGAATCCGATCACTTGCTTAAGTTGTTCGACAATTTCGCTCATTTTATTTTTTTTTGTATAAAAAAAAATCACTTTTTTATTTTGTGATTGTCCTTCATGCCGTAATTTTGATGGAAGTTTGTAGTATACATATTAGACTTTCTATTTTTCTGATTTTGAAGACTTTTTGTTGACTACATCAGATTTTACAAAAGTGACATTTTTCAAAGGTCTGTGTCATTCAGTATAGTTATGGGTTGGCAAAAAACAATACGCAAGCCATTTTTATTAATTTAATGCTCAAAATAAAATATTATTTTTTTGACGTCATCCTTACAAAAATTGCCTCATACCTCTCAATTTTTGGCTAATATAAAAGTCTCATCACACTTTTCAATGCTCGATTTTTAAAAACTGTTTAAAAATGGAGCTTATATTGAAATAGTGTAGAGACTAAAAATTACCACAGACTATTTCAGAGGATTGAGTTGCCACTCAATCCTCTGAAAAGTCTGAGGTAATTTGCAAAATTTTTCTTCTCAAATTGATGATCAAACGGAAACTCGTCAAACACTTTCACTCTGACGTACCGCACTTCTTCTTTTTATCCAAATTTCAGTCATATAAAACAAAATTATTAGTCTCATCACACTTTTCAATGCTCGATTTTTAAAAACTGTTTAAAAATGGAGCTTATATTGAAATAGTGTAGAGACTAAAAATTACCACAGACTATTTCAGAGGATTGAGTTGCCACTCAATCCTCTGAAATAGTCTGAGGTAATTTGCAAAATTTCAAAAATCTTAGCGGCCAAACAAATATGGATTATAGATTCGATCATCTTATTTACGTGCAATAACATTGTTTTCCCTTTACTGTTGGCTTTTCCTTTTATAAATTTCATTATCCAAGTAATTTCCTTATTAATAGGAGTCGAATAGCATCATCAATACAGAAGTTCTGAGTCATAATATAGATTCAACGCACGAAAATTATCTCAAAAATTAGTATGGCCAAATGTAATCCCATAAATCACACTGTTCACAAACCTCATATCACATTTAGAACCAAACATTCAAAAAGTAAATATATTTATTCCTATTTTTTGATTCGTATAAGCTATTTCTCACTTTTTTTCCTGAATCAGCTTTAATTGTTAGCCACATAAGCTGTCTTTTCATTGGAATCGATTTTGCAATATCCCAACATTCTGTTGTCCCATTGAAAAACACAATAGTTTTCGATTTTCAACATTTTAGAAATTAAATTTGAACTCAATTTATCGAAAAAAGGGCGAAATATAAATAACGAAGCCGAAAATTTATGAATAAAAACAAAATACATATATTACATGGAAAGAAATTAAATTATTTTTGCAAAATGTTATTCACTTTTGGGGTAGGGATTTTGGGGGAATTACCTTAAAATGTCACCTAAAGTTCTGGGTTTGAACCTAATGTACTTTGAATTTTTTTTCACAATAAAAATTTGGTTGTTTCAGAAATAATAGTATTCGATGTGTGAAGATTTGAAATAATTAATTGTTTGATAGTTGTAGGTTATTCTGGGAGACATTGCTTATGCAAGTCTCCCAGAATGGCAAATTATCCCGCAATCAGAATACGATTGCGGAACTTTGAGTGGCGAAGTGCAAGATTGCCCTGTTACCACTCTTGCAATGTCATTCTGGGAGATATCGTCACTGCATGTCTCCCAGAAAGGCACTATATTCCGCAATCAGAATAAGATTGCGGAACTTTGACATGAGTATCATTTGCACTCGAGTTGGTCATATCTTGCCATTCTGTGTTAAACCACTTATACTACAATCTTAAAACTTACTTCACTCCTATTTAATATCCATTTTGTATTTTTCGAGAATGCTCAATTATCATTACCTCAAGCCTATAGATATAGCAGAATAATTTTCATATGTATACATATCAATTCTCTCAATTTTTGAAAGCCAGACACGAAAAATATGAAAACAAATTTAAATGTTTATCATATTCTGTAAGGAAAATTCTGACTAAAGACCCTTCAGTGAAAAAAACAGCTTATCTGTATTTTCATTACTTAAGCCTTGTTGGGATAGTATATATAAAGATTAACAATATTTTATGAAGTTTTTTATTTAAAAATATGGAGCCAATAAAAATGTTATCGACCCAATATCAAAATTGTATTGTGTTTCAAAATTGCGTGTATCATAAATGACTTCACATGAAAGAATAAGTTTACGAGGAATTCCCGAATATACAATCATTCTGATGTAATCAAGTTTTGTGTTCTCAATAATAAGAGGACATCGAATAGAATGACATTCAACAAATGACTTGCAATCAACAGTTTCAACTGAAAGAGGGAAGTTGATGTGTTGAAGATTCAAACAGTTGTTAAATGAATATTTTTCAATCAATGAAACACTCTTTGGAAGAATAGTGATGTTATATATGTTGTTGCACTCGTTGATTGAATAACTGCAGATAACGCTGCAATTGATAATAAGAGTTTTATCTAATGAATGATTAAGATGAAATATTAGATATTCACCTGTTTCATTTTTATAATAAATAGTATTATCAATACATTTGTATTTATCTGATCCGAAATTAGATATGTTTTGAAGTGAATTACATCCTGCAAATGAATTATTTGATATTTCAATAAGAGAATTTGTTTCTATGAATATTATTGATTTAAGTTTAATGCAGTTCATAAATGAGTACTCTGATACTTTTTCAACAGATGATGGGGTACTTATACTTTCTAAATTAAAACAATTCTCAAATGATTTAATACCAATCAATGTTGAACTTTCACCTATAAATACATATGACAAATTAATACAACCACTAAAACAATTATCAGGAACATTCAAGATATTACTTACATTCACTAATTTAATACAATTTTCAAATGCATTATTCTTAACAAATAAATTATTTGAAACAAAGCTCAGAGATGATAAATTAACACAATCTTTAAATGATTCAATTCCTATGTATCTTAAAGAAGTAGAAGAAAAATTAAATGATAACAACATCGAACAGTTTCTGAATGCATAGTTCTCGATCGAAAACAATTGTGAGTCTTCTTCAAAATCTATGTGTGGAACATTTGTATTTTCGAACGCTCTTTCTTTGATAGTTGTGACTGTTTTGGGGATTAGAACAGTTTCAGAGAAATATTCGGAAAATACCCAACATTCATAGATAACAGTTTGACTCGAATCCATAATTAATGAACCAGGTGTGATAATAAGATTTGATATGTTCATGTAAGAAATTGAAACATTTACATTTCTATTAATTCTATTATAAAAGAACATTGTCTTGTACGTGAATATCATTCTTAATTTTGGGGTTTCACCATATATAAACATACTAAAATCAACGCTCATTGATGAATTGGGAAAAATAATTAGTTCTAGATTTTCACAATAGTCTAAAATTTGATTCCCAGCATAATCAAAAGTCCCTAAAAATGTAACATTTATCAAGTCATAACATCTAATAAAAGCAAAGTTTTCAATATTTTTAACACTTTTTGGTATTGTAATAGAGATTAATTTTGAATAATGGAAGCAATATTCTCCAATAGAAATCAGAGACTGCGATAATGTAATTTTCATAACATTTGAACTTTCAAAGCATTTATAACCTATAGATGTAACAGAATCTGGTAAAGCGATTGATTCAATTCTAGACATGTAGAATGAATAATCACCTAAAGTTGTGATTGAATCAGGAATTTCATAAGTTTTGAAAGATTTATTATTAAAATAGAATAAAATCTTTTTATCTGAAGAAAATATAGCATTGTTTTCGATTATTAAATGCTTATTTTTTGGGTGGATTGTAAGATTTGTTAATTTGTCAGGCAATGCAACTCCATCAATTTTACTGACACTTTCTGGAATTTGAAATGAAGTGATTTTAGTTCCATAAAATAATGAGTTTACCAAGTGAGTCAAATTCGAACCTTCTTCAAAAATGATATTTTCGAGATTTTCGCAATGTTCGCAAATTGCTTCATCTATTTTTTCAACAGAAGCAGGGATTATTAAATTTTTTACTAGTTTATTACTGTAAAAGGCTCGAAATTGTATTTCGAGAAGTCCCTTTGGTAAGAAAATTTCAGAAACTTTTTCGCAAGAATAAAATGCATACATTGAAATTATTTTAAGTTTATTGCAAGATGATAAATTAATACAAGTGAGATTCTTGCAATTAGAAAAACTTTCTTTTCCAATTGTTGTTAAGTTAGGATTTTCTTCAAATGAAAACGAAATTAATGAATTTAATTTATAAAAACACAATAATTGTATTATTTCACATTTGGCTGATATTCTGAGGTGTGGTGATGTATTATTCACTTTAATAAGTGTCTTGCCATCCTTTGAATAACAACTTTCATCAATATCTTTGTAAAGTAGAGATAATAGAATATTCATATTATATTGGCACTATGAATCATCTTTGAAAGCTCATCTTATAAATATAGTTTTTATTTATCGTATATTAAAATTTAATTTCACCCTATATTATAAAGCAATCTTGCTGGATTGGATAGTGAATAGTATGAATTATTGATTGAGAACACAATATAAAATGTTTCATTTATGCTGAGGGGAAGTTTCCTTCCCCTCTTATTTGATAGGATATTCCCCCGCAATTATAAATCTACATCATTGGATGTAAAAGATTTTGAAAGTACGGTGTATTTGATTTAAATCTCAGTAATACTCATACGATTCTTAGCAGAACATCAGATATTAAGTAATTATGAAAAGTAAACAAAAGAATTTTAAATTAAAACTATACAAAATAACATAAAATATACAAAAACATGAAAAACAGTTGTAATGAGATATAAAATGATCATAAAAATAAAATTAGTAAACTAATCTTGAACGAGGAGATAAAGAAGCGCGTTTTCTTGGAGTACCTGGATGCACTTTATTCTCCCTAGCCTTGAGAATTACAGGGTTCCATGAAGGTAAGATACTGAACAAAATTTCAGAATTTGCGTTAATTATGAGGAATGCAGCCTTGTTGTTGCATTGTCCTGCATACTTCGAAGCAGTGAATATAGTAATAACCGATTTATCAGATCCGAATGGAAAATCATAGCCATTCATCGCAAGTTGGTGGCCTCTTATGATTGTGGTCATTCCTGATGTCTGCATGAACTTCTTAGCAGCTATTGGTCCCCAGCAGACCGTTGTACCGCGTTCATTTGGACCCCATGTATCAATAAGTCCATTTGGATCAGACCAGAGGATGTTTGCTAAAAGACCTTCATCGGGAATATCAAGTGGTCTCTTAAATGCTGTAATTTGCTCGATAGTCTTAAGTTCCGGACTAATTCCGCCGTGGATACAGAAAATTGTGTCGTTGACGATAGCTGCTAATGGAAGGTATCTGAATGAATCACAGAATTTAACCCACATATTCACAGTGGTTTTGACTTTGCATTCGTTTAAGAAACCAAAAACTTCAGACATTTCTGGACTTTCGTGATTTCCTCGAATTAAGTAGACGTTTGTTGGGTATCTAATCTTGAGAGCATATAGTAAACAAATTACTTCTAAGCTTTGTGGCCCACGATCAACATAATCACCTAAAAATAGATAAGTTGAATCTTTTGGCATGCCTCCACGTTGAAACACTCTGAGGAGGTCATTAAATTGACCATGAACATCACCACATACATTAATTGGACCCTTTAGCTTTAATACAATTGGATCATTTTGTAATGCACCAATTGCACTTGTAATCAATGAATTTAAAATGGTGGAAGGTATCTTGCTTTTGTAATACTTGTTTGCCATGAGATCATCAATGAATTGGTCTAGGGTATCCACTTGCATAAAAAAAAATTATAAGTTTTTGATCCCGAATTTTTGTAAACTTATCAAATCAATGTGAAATGCATAAAGTCATTGAAGAGAAGAAATCAATTTTAATATACTGTAACCATTTTACAGTGTTTTTACATCATACGTTTGAAATTCTTGACGGTTGGAATAATTCAAAAATTGAGAATAAAATAAATTCATTTAAAAGCAATTAGAGCTATTACCAATAGTGATCTCAATTTAATAAGTTTCACTAATTTGGCAAATAATGATTTTGGGAGGAGTGACCAAAAATCACAAAAACACAATTATTCGGCGTTTATATTCCCATCTGTAGTACCGGGATCATTTCCAATCATTTTCCAATTCATTACGTAATAAATTTTATAGTTGGCAATTTCTTACCGTCGTTTTACGCGTACTGAAAAATTGAGCAATTTATCTTTACAATTTGGTTCTACCTTTTCCTCTTGAGAATAGCACTGGCAATTGATATCGGACTATCCTTACTGATGGTGTAATAAACAGAAATTCATCAAAAGTGACAGCTCTCAATTTTTTGACATTTGTAAATTCTAAATTGAATGAGAAAAATGAAATAATACTAAGCATAATACAATATTCTAGATTTAATTATAATTAGGAAAAAGTTAGTTTTGTGAGTACTTTTCATAGGCATATAGAATGAAATCTTCTGAAAAATAATATCACATAAACTCATATTATTTTCTAATATATAACTATTTTATATAAAAATCAAATTCAATGATCTTAAAAGCGAAGGATAAACCTCAAAATTTACGAATATAATGAGTGGGAATATAATGCTTATCTATCATAAAACCATATGAAATATTAATTTTTGCTTTACGCCTAATTTTTGACGACAATTAGCAAAAAATGTTAAATGTTAACACTCAGTCCATTTGAATATGAAAAATAAAATTGACTTTGATTAAATGTTTTTATTTATCATGCAATTCTTCTTGCGACCGGGGCGGCGACAAATTTGCCCAGCCAGTAAAGTATTCAATTTTTGTTGCATTTTTTTTAAAGCTTCTTAACTTAAATCATGGAATGTCTCAAAGACAAAAGTAGCATACAGCATGTAAAGCTAAAGAAAGATAATCATAATTAATACCTTAATTTTTAATATTACGCATTTTTAGGTGCAAAATTTAAAAACATTCTAATACAATAGAGCAGTTTCCAAAAGTAGCATACAGCATGCAAAGCTAAAGAAAGATAATCATAATTAATACCTTTAAAATTTAAATTCTTGATTTTTTTTAAAATCAAATATTTATAAATTAAAATTTCATACAATCTTTCTTCGAATCTGTTCTTTTCTTAAGCCGCGAGCGAAGCGAGTGGCTTAGTTTCGTAATTTCATACAATCTTTTTTCGAATCTGTTCTTTTCTTAAGCCACTCGCTTCGCTCGCGGCTTAGTTTCGTAATTTCATATAATCTTTTTTCGAATTTGTTCTTTTTGTCTCCCGCGAGCGAAGCGAGTGGCTTTTTATTTTTTTTTAATTTTTTTCTTTCTTACTTTTTTTCCCTTACTTACAAATTTGATAGTAACTTACCAAATCTCTCTATCATATAATAATAAATTAATCCATTTTTTCAGATCTGACACTTTACATTTCTGACATGTAAACCTATCACTTTTCACTTCACCTCACTGGGCAAGTTTGTGCCCCCCTCTTAAATGTTAACACTCAGTCCATTTGAATATGAAAAATAAAATTGACTTTGATTAAATGTTTTTATTTATCATGCAATTCTTCTTGCGACCAAAGATTTGAATAAAATTTCAAAAAAAAAGATAGCTTAAAAAATAATACACGGTAGTGTTTACTAATAGATGAATAGTATATAAATTCTATTAAAATGGATTTGATCCAAAAAAATATATAAAATTTGATCATAAATAAAATCGTTTTAAATTACTTCTTCATTTAAATTATAACAATTATTTTTGGTTTTATATTTTTTTGGATCAAATCCATTTTAATAGAATTTTATACTATTCATCTATTAGTAAACACTACCGTATATTATTTTTTAAGCTATCTTTTTTTTTTGAAATTTTATTCAAATCTTTGGTCGCAAGAAGAATTGCATGATAAATAAAAACATTTAATCAAAGTCAATTTTATTTTTCATATTCAAATGGACTGAGTGTTAACATTTAACATTTTTTGCTAATTGTCGTCAAAAATTAGGCGTAAAGCAAAAATTAATATTTCATATGGTTTTATGATAGATAAGCATTATATTCCCACTCATTATATTCGTAAATTTTGAGGTTTATCCTTCGCTTTTAAGATCATTGAATTTGATTTTTATATAAAATAGTTATATATTAGAAAATAATATGAGTTTATGTGATATTATTTTTCAGAAGATTTTATGTTCTTCTTCAAAAATTTATTTTTTTATTAAAAAGAATCTTTACAAAATATACATTTACTTTAATTAATATTTAAAAACGTGCTCTATCAAAAGTTCCAAAAATTCAATATTTTAGCTTTTCTGAGGTGTCACTTTTGATGAATTTCTGTTTACAACAATGGACACAACAAAACCTTTGGATAAATCAATTTATAAGTTATTTGCTTAATTCTAATTTAAGCCTTATACATTAAATGTTTTAAAACATGAGGAAGTGTCATACTTAAAACGAACATTAATAGATATCATTCCAGATCCAGGATAATGCTTAACAAACAAAGAGTACATTCGATTTAGCATAAGGATAAAGCCATGGTATTAAACATTTGTAAGCAGGATATGTTATCATTTGCAACATGGTTACATTCGTAAAGCATAACGAATCGGTAAATAAAATATTTTCAAAATATAACATATCTATTGGCGATTATTCGTTCGACAACCCTACAAGGATGAGTTTGTATTAGAGTTGAAGCTGAAAATTATTATAATTCCAGCATTTTTTGAATGAAATTTAAAAATGGAAGAATAATGCCATTCTATAGCATTATGGAAATTTTTGTGACATACATATGAAAAGATTTTAATTTTCTCTTAAAAATATCAGTTTTGTAATAGAATTGATAAATTTCTCAAAAAAAGAATAATCAATTTAAGTAAAGTATCAAGATTACTGATAACATTCAAATATAATTAAGAACTGATCACCGTTCACGACTTTGGAGAGATTTCATTCAAAATTTGAATTAGGTATTCAATTACTAATTTTTGTAAGAGAATTCAAACTGATAGTTACTTCGGTATTTTCAATGTTTCACATTCTTCCTCACTGAGAATTACCCAAGATAAGAATCGATGTTCGTTATATTTTCAGTATCCATGTGATTCTCCCTACATTTGCTCACCTTACGAAATTCATCTCAAAAAAGGCGAATATATCTTAGAAGTATGGGGTGCCCAAGGAGGTACTTCAACTTACAAATCAAGTTGCATCTCCAAAGGTGGATTTGGAGGCTACTCATCAGAAATTTATAACGCATTTAATGACCTCCCTATATATCTACATTTAGGAGCTACTCTGCAGGAATCAGAAGCTGTTCAACAAACTTTATATAATGGTGGTGGTCGTCGAGATAATATAAAGGATTCACCTGGAGGCGGGGCAACTGATTTTCGAACAAGTCCAGGTGACTGGGATGAAAACTTTGAATCAAGAATCATAATTGCTGGAGGTGGCGGAGGCAGTTTTTGCGATGACTACGCTGATATTTCAGGCGGAAATGGAGGTGGTCTTTCTGGATCAACATACTCTACAAAAACCGCTTGTTATGGCACTCAAAAAGGAAGTTCAGGAACCTCAGATAAATGTGGAACTTTGGGTCGAGGCTATGGAGGATATTATGGTTCTGGAGGTGGAGGAAAGTATGGAGGAGGTGCAGGAAGTGGGCGATCTGGTGGGGGCGGTGGGTCTAGATCAATTGACAAAGTTTATTCTTTAGAATTTTATGAAGCTGTGACGAGAGAGTCAAATCATACAGGCCCAGGCGCTGCTCGCATCACATACATTCATGCACGAACTTGGAAAGACAAGTATTATTGCCGTTGTATGCTTAATTATTTAAGTCCAATTTTTATCTTTATTTTATGTGACTCTTCGAATGATTAAAAAAAAAGTTTTTTTTTATAATGTTGGAAAACCAAGATCAGTAATAAATAGTCCGTTTGGGAACTGGACTAAGATTAATATATTGAGAGATTACTATGTTATCAGTGTGTCACAACAATTTTGGTTTTGAAAGCCTTATAAAATATAAATGGCACTTTTTATTATGTTGTTCAGCTGTACAACATTTTATCATTAATAAATAGCAGGACCACTATAATTCGTGCTTATTTATACCATATTTCAACATCAACTGATTATCCCTTCAAATTTCTCCAATAAAAACGATATTGTTGCTTTATCGTTCAACAAATCCGATAGATCATTCGATTATTCACTCCCATTATTTAATTTTTAAAACTTCAAATTCAAATAGCAAAGGTTTACATCTCATTCAATCTTTCAGAGAATGTTATTTTCAGATCTCATGTAAATCATACAATTAAAATTTATTATCATATCTATCTCAGTACAGCACAATTTTATTATCCAAATTTGATCTTCTCAATTTTTTCAATATGGAAATTTTGCTAATTATATCCATTATCTCATTCTATTCATATTTGTGTATAAACACAAACCTTATTCGTAATTTCAATTAAATTTTGAATGAGCGAGAGCCCTTCTGATAAAGAGCCTCAGGAAAATGAAAATAATTCCGATAATGAGATAGAGGAAGAAAACGAACATATTGCTCCAAAAGAAGAGAAGAAGGAACAAGGAAAAGATGAAAATGCGATAAAACCTAAAAAGAGAAGACATTCTTTCTCCTTCATTCCAGCTGCTAAAAAATCAGATCAGTTAGTAAGATGCAATTCAGAAATATTTAATGTTAAAGAGCTTGAAGGAACTGAGAAACCAAAAATAAAAGGCAAAAAATGCACGAAATCAGCAGAAACTTTACTATACGAAAGTTTACACAGACTAGCCACGACGTATCCTTATTTCATTCGAGACATTTCGGATTTTGTTTTTTCAACACATCATCGGCCATAGTGGTTTTGGCGAAGTTTGGCTCGCAAATGATCTAAGAACAGGAAAATTGGTTGCTATCAAAGAATTATTCGCTGAAAAGCTTGTAGGACGTACATTAACTAACTTTATTCGAGAAATAGTTACAATGGGTAGAACAAAGAACAGATTTATTATTCCTTTTGTAGGCTATACTGTCGAAAAACCATTCTGTATAATCACAGAATACATGCCTAATGGAGCTTTGAATAATTATCTTAGAAAGGAATGGAGAGCAAAGCCAATATTCTCAGGAACACACCTTACAATGATAGCTATGGGTCTTATTTGCGCTATCCGCTATTGCCACGTACAAAGAATTATTCATCGTGATATTAAAGCTGCAAACTTACTTCTCGACCATCACTTCTTACCAAAACTCTGTGATTTCGGTATTTCTCGTTTCATTGCTACTCGCGCGATGACAGATGGTATCGGAACCGCATCTCATATGGCTCCAGAGATATTCGTCAGCACAAAGTACAATATTAAGGTCGATGTATTCGCTTACGGGGCAACTCTCTTCGAAATGCTCGAGAAAAAGAATCCATACGTTGGACATCCGGTAGAAGAGGTCATTTCTAACTTCAGAAAGGGTAAAAGACCAATCTTCAGGAACAAGGAAATCCCAGATGGTCTCAAAGACTTACTAAACCGTTGCTGGTCGCAATCTCCAAAAAATAGACCGACACCTGCTGAAATTTACTTAGAATTCGCATCAGGAAAGGCATATTTCGCAGGTACAGACCACAAAGTCATCAAAGAATTCACCCATGTGTTGAATAAAGAAATGAATGAAATGAAATTCACGAGAACAGCGAACAAGAAGCCGGCAACCAAGTGGCAGAAGGAAACTGTGAAGCAACTACAGACCAAATTAGAAAGATCCATGAAAGTCGACGCAATGAAACTCGCATTTGGCATAGAACTCTCCGAAACACAAATGGACGATGAGCCACTGATGAAAATTGACACAGATGACACAGACCAAAACGATAACGCTTCTGACGAAGAAAATTTCGAAAAGGAACATGTAGAAAAAGCTGAAATCATCAGTAAATCATCACCCGAACCCAACAAAGAGCCAACAATCATTGATATTCTCAATGATTCACAGCATCCAATGTTCAAATCTTCTGTTATTGAAGTATTAGATAAGGTTACAGAAGAAGAATTCCCTGGAATATACTCTATTCTTATCAAATACTTCATGAGCAAGGACGATGACCTCATTCCTGCTTTCATTCTTGAGAATTTCACAAAATTGGTCAAAAGATTACCGAATATCATCAAATTCTTCGACCAATACCACTTCTTCTCTGTTCTCCCTGTCAATTCACAGCAAGCACAACGTGCAACTCTCTTCTTCGTCGCTCATATCTTCGAAGAATCTCCAAATTCAATCCATTCAACGGTTTTCAGATCATTGAATGCCTTGTTTAGGGTCTACCCCCAACAAACCCTTTATTTATTCCCTCATTACATCAACCGCTACAACAGACTTGAAAATCCCGAACCTGTTTTGAATTTATTCCTAAAACAAGGGAAAAAATACATAAACAGCGATTTCGGAGTTATCTACATCAGGTTGATCTATCAATTATACACAATAGAAGGCTTCTGCAAAGAAAACAAAGAAGTATTGAAACAAACAATTTCAGCTTTTACGAGATCCCAAAATTCATCAACAATGGCAGTTTCTTTGTCAATTTTTGCTTTGACGTTTGAAGAAACCGACCAAATACCACTCGACGCGATAATTAAAGCGTTGCCTAATATACAATGTGCAGATTCATGTGCGAACATCTTAATGAGAACGCAGAATTATCCGCAATCAAAAACATTGTTTAAGAGTCTTTGCGATAAATGTCAAAGACCAAAGATCGCGAGATGTCTGATGAAATTCGCGGCGATGTCGAATGAACACAGAAAGATATCAGCGAGTACAACGAAATGGATGAATGTTGCTAATCCTTTCACGTATAGAACATTCTTAATTATCTTTTCTGATAGAAATCTCAGACAAAATGTGATAAAATCAAGACATTTCGGTAATTTCGTCACTAAATGTTTGAGAACTATTCCGGATGATGTAATTCCTTCTTTGGCAACTGTTCTAAGACGTGCTGATTTGAATCAGGGACTGTTGTTAACAATGACTGATAATTCTTTCTTTGAAGCTTTGCTTGAGAAAATGTCTGTCATTCCTTCGAAAGAAAACGAAAAGAAGATTTTGGGAACAATGGTTATATTGGATTCTTGTGTTCAAAAGGGATATTCGTCTGATTTCAAGTTGTTTATTCACTTGTTGACGAATTTAATCCAGAAAAGTAATAATTTGACAAAACCTACAGCAATGTTGATTGTTTCTTTGAGTTCTCACAGCAAAATGGCTTCGAGATTCAAGAAGATACAAGGATTGGTTGAATACTTCACGAGAATGAAGAAGAAATGAATTTTGGAAGAAGCTTCTACTGTATTCCTTAAGAATATTAACTCTGTTTGATTTTTTTTTAAATTATATAAAGATTTATTTATGGTTAACATTATTATTTCAAAAATGAGGTCATTCCAAGCTCGCCTTAACTGTGACTAACATTTTGCTAAAATGTTATTCACTTTTGCTGTTTGGGATATTAGAATAGAAAACTCGTTTTCATGTCCTTCGTGTCGGTTCCCCTCAATTATCGCAATTTTTCTGTATCGGACGCGATAGATATGATTTCAAATTTATTGACTGCAGAAAAAAATTTAGATGTTTTTTTTGCGACCAAAATTATAAACATAGAAATCTAATTAATCACACTTTTACTTTCATAACAGGAATAATAATGTGATGCATTTTGAATCTCCCGAACGACAAGTGTCACTTTTTCTAAAAATCATTAATAAGTCGTACTTTACTACCTATTATAAATATAAACGACTTCTATTTAGAATAATTGTCTAAGATTTTAGCCTTTCATATGCATTCATTTAATTTTGCAATCTTCGAAGTATTCATTTATTAATCTATATATTTCTGTCTTCACATATATGCATTTTTCCTCTCTTCTTCTCTTAGTTACGTAACTATCTGGAGTGAAATGTAAACATTTGATAAGATTTAAATATAAATGAACTTAGAGATCATATTAGAGAGTATTTGACTCCAAAAACATAAATATTTCAAGTTAATTATCATTATGTCATTTAATTACACTGATATTAATGAAAGTTGTTATTCAGAAGATGGAAAAAGCCTCAGTAAAGTCAATGATACATCACCACACCTCAGAATATCAGCTAAATGCGAAATAATACAAGATAAGTGTTTTTATCAACTATATTCATTAATTTCGTTTTCATTTGAAGAAAATCCAAACTTAACAACAATTGGATCTAGTAGTTTTTATGAATGTGAATGTCTTACAATTTTTAATTTATCATCCTGTAATGGACTTAAATTAATATCTTCAAGGGCATTTTTTCGTTGCTATAAAGTTTCTGAAATACTTTTTCCAAGAGGACTTCTTGAAATTCAATATGAATGGTGTTTCTATCAATCTAAATATAAATCAATAGAAATTCATAATTCTTTTACTACAATTGGAGTGAGGAGCTTTTTTTATTCAAAAATCATCTCAATTAAATTGCCAGAAAGTGTAAAAAGGATCGAAAATGATGGCTTCCATGGTTGTAATAGTATGATAAATGTAACATTTTTAGGAGCTATAGATTACATCGGGAATGATGCATTTAATTATTGTGATAATCTTGAACTCATTATTTTCCCTAATACATCAATGATTGTCGCAGGACAATTTTTCATATCATATCCTTCTCCCAAAGTAAGGATGTCATTCACATGCCAAACATTCTTTTCTTCTTTTTTAGTGATTTATAGAAATGCTAATGTTTCAATTTCATATATAAATAAATCGGATCTTATTATTACTACACAGTTATTTATTATGAATTCAAATCAAACAGAAATTTATGGCTATTGGGGATTAAATACAGGTTTAACAATTCCTAAAAATGTTACCACAATCAAAGAAAGAGCATTCGAAAATTCTAATATTTACCAAATAAATTTTAATGCAGATTCAAATCTTTCAGTGATCGAAAATTATGCCTTTAGAAACTGTTCAAATTTGTATTCATTTGATTTTTCTTTGATTGCTTTGAACTACATAGGAAATGAATCATTTAAAGACTGTATTAAGTTGACATATGTGAGATTTTATTCCAGTGATGTTGTTGTTATGAGCAATGCATTTGAAAACTGCATTAACTTAGTAAATGTTAGTAATATCACTAATGTCCTTGATGGTTGTTTTAGTGGATGTACTAATTTGACAAATGTAGAAATTCGAGAAAGATCAAGAGTAATTTGTTCTAAATCTTTTGCTAATTGTTATTCGCTAGAATACATTCTCATTCCATCATCTGTTCAATATGTTTCAGAATATTCATTCTTGAATTGCATACATCTTAAATCAATCAAATTTATTGAAACAAATTCCCTTCGGAAAATATCAAATCGCTCATTTTCAGGATGTAATTCACTTCAAAACATATCTAATTTCGAATCAGATAAATACAAATGTATTGATAATACTATTTATTATAAAAATGAAACAGGTGATTATCTCACATTTCATCTTAATACATCATTAGATAAAACTCTTTTTATCAATTGCAGTGTTATCTGCAGTTATTCATTCAATGAATGTAACAACATATATAACATCACTATTCTTCCCAACACTGTTTCACTGATTGAAAAATATTCATTCAACAACTGTTTGAATCTTCAACACATCAACTTCCCTCTTTCAGTAGAAACTGTCGAATCCCATTCATTTTATGAATGTCATTCTATTCGATGTCCTCTTATTATTGAGAACACAAAACTTGATTACATCAGAATGATTGTATATTCAGGAATTCCTCGTAAACTTATTTTTACATGCGGGGTTTATCATGACACACGCAAACTTGAAACACCATATATTTTTAGAAAGGCAGCCACAACGTTTTTACTTATTTTATATTTAAAATAAAAACCTTTATTCAACCCCTTATAACCAATATTCATTACTAACATAAACTATTGAATTTTCAGATTTCTATTTTCGATTTCTTTCGCATTTGATAATGATAAAATAATACAACCTAATTATCCAGTTATTCAGGAGGTAAGTGAAGCAATTAGTTATATATGAATTCAATTGTTGTGTGAATTTATTTGAGATAATTTGATCTGAAGTATGTATATTCCATATGATTTATATATAGCACATAATGTGTACTTACAAGTCGAAATAGTTTCACTGAATTTCCGAGTCATCTAAAGCTGGAATTCGATATCGAATGAAAAACCGAAATACGGTAATCAATTTTTTTTGACAAATTTGAACTTTCTGACAAAATATCAATGGCAGAACGTTTTTCTATATTTCCTCTATGCCAACCAACATATGAGGGCGAACTTGTTGATGTAGAAAAGATCCGTGCTATTTGTTCTAATACATTGTCTGAAAATCCGCCAGAAGATCGCGCTCTTGCTTGGTTAAACATGCTACAAGTATATCCAAGAAATCCAGTGAATTGGGCCCAAACGCAAGAGCAAGCCCTCAGCTTATATCAAATTTTTATTCAAGAATACGGACTTGAAAACTGGCACCAACGGGTTTTCCCGCCATACGTCAAGAAAGAAGCATTTAAAGTCGAAAACAATGCTCTTATGAATGTAATTCATGGTGATATTGTTCGTACAGGAAGACATATTTATTTCTTACCTCCAGAAGATATCCCAGAGGGCTGCAACCCAAAAGATATTCAAGCACCATTTACATATCATATCAGAAGACTCGAAAGAATCCTATATGTTTTCGGAATGCAAAATCCATCTTTATCTTACATGCAAGGCTACAATGAGCTTATTGTTCCATTGTATTATGTACTAGTACAAGCGAAATCTATGTTTCACGACGATTATTTGTTAATTGAAGCACTAACTTACACGATGTTTCAATTTTTATTAACAAACACAGATATTCAACTGTTTTATACTACAAAAGACCAGTCATCAACAATTGTCAGCCAATTACAGATCTTTGAGAACCTTATGAAAGTTTTTATCCCACAAACTCATAAATTACTTACAAGTCTCAATATTTTCCCTCTACTTTACGCCTACAGATGGTACAATTTACTGTTTGCGCAGGAACACGACTTACCAGTCCTTTTAATGGTCTGGGATTCTCTTTTCTCTCATATTGAAGAATTAATCGAATACGCTTTCTACATTGGGATTGCGCAAGTCAAAGAAGTCGCTCCTCAACTTGATCCAACGAGTTTTGCGAAATCTGTCAAAATTTTACAAAATCTTACGATTCCTAACGCTCTTTCCATTGTCAAAGATGCTAATATGATGTGGGCAGAACGAAAAGAGAAACTTGGCAAGAATAAGAAATAATTTTTTTAATTATATATTGAAATTTTTGTTTTGTATTTATATTTCAAATCTCTATGTTTGAAATTGATTAATAAAATATGTTTTTACTATTTGTTCATTGCTATTTTAATGAAAAAGAACTCTATTTAGAATTTGATTTTTTTATTAAGATTTCTTCTACAAAATTATCTAATGAAATATAGTTCAGACATATATATTATTGTAAAGATCCCATATTTTGAAATCGAATTAATAAAAGTATTAACAAGTTTTGTTTATGAATATGAAGTTAGTAAAAATAATACTAATGTGTTACTGAATCTATAAAGAGTTTCAAAATTGCGGGTATCACAATAACCATCACATGAAAGAATCACTCGCCGTGGAATCCCTGATTCGATGATCATTCTGATATAGTCAAGTTTCGTGTTCTCAATAATAAGAGGACATCGAATAGAATGACATTCAACAAATGACTTGCAATCAACAGTTTCAACTGAGAGAGGGAAGTTGATGTGTTGAAGATTCTTGCAGTTATTAAATGAATATTTTTCAATCAGTGAAACACTGTTTGGAAGAATAGTGATATTATATATGTTGTTGCATTCATTGAATGAATAACTGCATATAACACTGCAGTTGATAAAAAGAGTTTTATCTAATGAACTTGTTGCATGATAAATAAGATAATCTCCAGTTTCATTTTTATAATAAAGAGTATTATCAATGCATCTATATTTATTTGATTCAAAATCACTTATGTTTTGTAGTGAATTGCATCCTAAAAATGAATTGTTAGATATTTTCAAAAGAGAGTTTGTTTCAATAAATTTGATTGATCTAAGATTTGTGCAATTTAAAAATGAATATTCTGATATTGTTTCAATTGAAGACGGAATAACAATACTCTCTAATGAATAACAATTTTTAAAGGATTGAGAACCAATGAATCGTGAATTATCTAGAATATTTATATGTGTCAAATTAATGCATCCTGAAAAGCAACCGTCAAGAATACTTAAAATATTACTAAAATTAACTAAACTAATACAATTCTCAAATGCATTGTTCATAACAAGTAAATCTGTAGAAACAAAACTTACAGAAACTAATCGAATACAGTCTTTAAATGATTCAACTCCGACCTTACTCAAGCTAGGAGGAGTATACTTAAACGAATTTAAATTAGAACAGTTTCTAAATGCATAATTATCTATTTCTGAGAGTTGTGAACTTGTTTCAAAATCTATACTTGTTTGGTCACAATTTTCGAATGCCCTTTCTTTGATTATTGTAACTGACTTAGGTATTCTAATAATTTTGCTTAATCCCCAATATCCATATAGATGTGTTTGATTTGCATTCAAAATAAATAAATTGGTAGTAATTATAAGTTCTGATTCGTTAATATATGAAATTAAAACTTTTGTATTTCTTACAATTGCATCATAAGAAAATAATGATTTGCACGTGAAAGACAAAAATAACTTTGAAGAGAAACCATAGTGAAACCAGGCGTAATTAACAATCATTGGTGAATTAGGAAAATTGATAAGCTTGAGATTTTTGCAATAATCAAATGCTTGAAAACCAACGTAATCTACAGGCCCCAAAAACGTAGCATTTATCAAATCAGAGCATGAAAAGAACGCAGCATGCTCAATCCTTTTCACATTCTCTGGTATTGTAATAGAGGTAAGTTTTGCAACTGAAAAGCAATTCTGACCAATCGTTGTAAGGGAATTTGGTAAAGTAATTGATTCAAAATTCGTATTAGAGAAGCAACCATTCTCAATTGTTGTAACTGAATTGGGAATAGTTATTGATTTATAACCAGATTTGTAAAATAAATATTCTCCTAAAGTTGTTACAGTATTTGGAATTTCATATGTTTCGAAAGATTTGTTACAAATAAAGAATAAAACACTTTTATTTGCAGAAAAAACAAAATTGTTATCTTCAAGTATCAAGTGTTTATTATTAGGATGAATCGTAAGATTTGTTAATTTGGAATCATAAAATGCATTTCCAGCAACTTTATTGACCTTTTCTGGAATTTGAAAGGAAGAAATGTTAGTAAAAGCAAAAACATAAATTTCTAATGAAGATAAATTTGAATTTTCTTCAAAAATAACATTTTCTAGTTTAATACAGTTTTGAAATGCATCCCTACCTATGTTTGCAACAGATGCTGGAATAAAAAGACTGCTGACTAATTCATTATTATGAAATGAGTCATGCTGCATTTCAAGAAGTCCACTTGGTAAAAGTATTTCGGTAACATTTTTGCATGTTGAAAAAGCATTTTCGGAAATTATTTTAAGTTTATTGCAAGATGATAAATTGATAATAGATAGTTTCTTGCATCCATAAAAACTTGATGATCCAATTGTTGTTAAGTTAGGATTTTCTTCAAATGAAAATGAATTTAATGAATTTAATCTATAAAAACATTTGTCTTGTATTATTTCACATTTAGCTGATATTATGAGGTCTGGTGATGAATCAGCAACTCTTTTAAGTGTTTTGCCATCGGTTGAATAACAACTTTGGTTAATATATTTGAAAAGAAGAACAAAATGAATAAACATAATGAATCATGGATAATATTTTTATTTTTATGTTTGCTTGTGAAGGTAGTTATAAACCATCATTAACAAATTTCGGATTATAAATTTAGTATTGCGAATATTGCTTGATTGTTGCTTTATCATATAAACATCTCATTGAAACTACATATACCATTAACTGTGCCAAAGAAATAAACTATATATCATTTAGGATTTTGATGGCACTTTTCATGAAACTTTTGAGAAAATTGAAAAATGTTATTTATATTTTGTTGAAGGGGCATGAGATCATATCTATATAGCTGATTTATTTATGATTTATACTCAGTATTTAAAAATTTTATTGTTTGAACAAGATTTAAAAAGTTTATTTATACCAAGTAAGCAAAAATGCTGTCAATCCATTACCATAACAATAAGGTGTTTCAAAATTGCGCGTATCATGAATAACTTCACATGAAAGAATAAGATGACGTGGAATTCCTGAATATATAATCATTCTGATGTAGTCGAGTTTCGTGTTCTCAATAATAAGAGGACAACAAATAGAATGACATTCATTGAATGAAAATGATTCAACAGCTTCAACTGAGAGGGGGAAGTTGATGTGTTGAAGATTCAAACAGTTGTTGAATGAATATTTTTCAATCAATGAAACACTATTTGGAAGAATAGTGATGTTACATATGTTGTTACATTCATTGAATGAATAACTGCAGATAACATTGCAGTTGATAATAAGAGCTTTATCTAATGAATGATTAAGATGAAATGCGAGATACTCACATGTTTTATTTTTATAATAAAGAGTATTATCAATGCATTTGCAATTAGCTGATTCGAAATTACTAATATTTTGAAGTGAAATACAACCGGCAAATGAATTATTTGATATTTTCTTTATATCATTTTCTGCAATTAAGATAATTGATTTAAGACCTACACAGTTTAGAAAAGAATATTCTGATATAAATTGAACAGAAGATGGAATACTAATATTTTCTAATGAATAACAATTTTCAAATGATTTAGAACCAATAAATCGTGAATTATCTAGAATATTTACAATTTCTAAATTGGTACACCCACTAAAACAATTATCTGGAATATTTAAAATCCCGCTTACATTCAATAATTTGACACAATTTTCAAATGCATTATTCATTACATCAATTATTGCAGATTCAAAAATAATGGAAGTTAATTGAGAGCAATTTTTAAATGATTCGATTCCTATCTTGCTCAAACCAGGAAGGGAAAATATAAATGATTTTAAATTTGAGCAATTCCTAAACGCATAATTCTCAATAGTAGTAAGCTGTGAATCTTCTTCAAAATCTATGTTATAAATTTCTGAATTTTCGAATGCCCTTTCTTTAATAGATTTTACAGTTTTAGGAATTGTTATACCATCATAGAAAATACGCCCCCAGAATTCATATATAATTGTTTGATTTGAATTCATAATCAATCTATTTGTAGAAATTATAAGATCAGATTCATTCAAATATGAAATCGAAACATTTGCATTCTTTTGAAGTGTATTAGAAGAAAAAAGTGTTTTGTGAGTAAATGACATTGTTAATTTAGAAGATTGACCGAACATGAACAATGCCCAATAAATGTTCATTGGTGAATCAGGAAAAATAATTAGTTCTAGATTTTCACAATAATCAAAAACTTGATTACCGAGGTAATTAACAGTTCCTAATAATGTAACATTAACTAAATTTTCACAACAGAAAAAAGCAACAGAATCTATTTTTTTAACACTTTCTGGAATCACCACATAGATAAGTTTTGAATATGTAAAGCAGTAGGATCCTATTGTTGTTAGAGATGAAAAAGCTATTGCACTAATTTGAGAACAATAGAAACAATATTCTCCGATTGATGTTATAGAATTTGGCAAAGTTATCGATTTAATCTTAGTATAATAAAACAAATAATCTCCTAAAGTTGCGACATAATCTGGAATTTCATATGTTTCAAAAGATCTGTTAAAAAAGTAGAATAAATTGCTTTTATTTGTTGAGAAAATAGCGTTATTTTCAATTATCAAATATTTATTTTTAGGATGAATTGTAATATTTGTAAATTTATAATTATCAAATGCTTGCCCACTGATTTTAGTTACCTTCTCTGGAATTTGAAACGAAGTAATGTTAGTTGCACCAAACACCGATTTTTCTAAAGAAGTCAAATTCGGGCTTTCTTCAAAAGTAACATTTTCTAATTTATGACAAAAAGCAAATGCATCTTCGCCTATATTTTTAACAGAAGCAGGAATTATAACACTTGTTACTAAATCAATAAATTCAAAAGCCCAATATTGAATTTCAAGTAATCCTTTTGGTAAAAGAATTTCAGTAACATTACGACAATAATAAAATGCACAATGTGATATTTTTATAAGTTTGCTACATGATGATAAATTAATAATCGTAAGATTATAGCAATAAGCAAAACAATATTCTCCAATTGTTTTTAAGTTAGGATTTTCTTGAAATGAAAATGAAATTAAAGAATATAGATTGATAAAGCATCTATCTTGTTTTATTTCACATTTTGCTGATATTCTAAGATTTGGTGATGTATCATTGACTTTAATGAGCGTTTTACCGTCATTTGAATAACAGTTTTGATCAATATCTTTGAAAAGGAGAATTGAGTAGATAACCACGGTGAATTAAGGTCAGGTATGTGGGGCTTCCAGGGGCTGCGCCCCTTCTAGCCCTAAGAATTTTGCCCAAGACCCAAGAGGAGGACCGAACCCCAGCCAACCAGCCGGTGATAAAAACCAAAACCGTTTTTTAAAAGTGACAGACAACTCCGTTTTTTAAAAGTGACAAAACCGTTTTTCACTATATAAGAGATATGCAAACAAAAAAGTGACAGCCGCATGTTTTAAACTACAAAAACCGCTTTTTAACTTCACTTAAAATGCCACGTAAGCTACGTAAGAATATACGTAAGAGGAAGAGAGCATTGAAACATCCAATAGTAAAACTGACACCACAACAACAGTTGCAACAACAAATGATGAATGACCCCACTATGTTGCAACAAATGTCAAGCAACCCTATGCTTTTAAACCGAGTTATTGGTGCACAGAGTGGAGGTTTAAGAGCGGCACTTTTAGCGAAAATGGCAGGCTATGGTGGAGCTGCAGACGGAACAGCTTATAACCCTCAAAGTCAAATGAATTTGAGTTCACTCAAAAATCAAATAACAGATGTCAAAAAGTCAAACATAGACATACAGAAACAAATAAGTGAAAACGAAAAGAAACTAGAATATGACAGACACACAAAGAAACTCAATGAGTTAAACGTAGAGAAAAAGAAGAAAGAAGAACAACTGAAAGAACTAAGTACAGAGGAATATGCGAAAAAAGTGTCAGAAAAAGCAGCAGAAGTAGCAAAAATGGAACAAGATGTTATAAATTTGAAAAACCATACTACTCAATATAAAGTACTGAAAGATGAAGAAATAAAACAAAAAGCCCTGAAGACATATATGGATAGCGATGAGTATAAAAAAGAAGTTGAAGCAAATGTAAAGGCAGAAAAACTTTTACAGTTGCAAAACCAAACCGTACAGTATGAAAACTTAGCACAAGAAAGTAAAAATAACGACGCAGCCATGCAAAAGGCAATGAAAAGCGCAGAATATATAAAAGCTAATAATGACTGGTTAGATGCCCAAGCCAACGCTAAAGCAGCCCAACTTATAGGGTCAATAAGGACAAAAATACAAGCGGATGAAGACAGTTCAAATGAAGCTTTAATGAATGCTGACTTTAAGAACGCCTTCGAAGCTCTTCATAGTAAGGTGAAACTAGTGAACGACTTCTCATCTGGAAAGAAACTGAAGTCTGAAGGTTTCGACAAAGAGTTAAAAGAAGTAGCACAAAATATGACGAAAATAACAGATGCAGCAACGAGACAGGCAGTTCAAAGTGCCTATGACGCCGTTAGAGCAACTGTTGTGGAAAGTCAAGAAAAAGAGTTACAACAGACCAAAACAGACCTAGTAAATGCTTTCTTAAGAACGAAAAGTCAGGTAGGACATTATGCTGCAGATGGAACATATGTGCCAGCTGGTGGAACTTATATACCACCAAACCCTCCAAGAGAAGCACCTGCACCAGGACTACCTAAAACATTTACATCGTCACATGGACACAGACACAGGCATGCACCAAAACCAACACAACAACCAACAGTTCAAAATCCAGCACAACAACAACAACCAAAACCAACAGTTCAAAACCCTGCACAGCAACCAACAGTTCAAAACCCTGCACAGCAACCAAAACCAGCACAACAACCACCTCCACAACCAGCACCACAACCAACAGTTCAAAACACTACACAACAACCAACAGTTCAAAAACCTGCACAACAACAACCACAAACAGAGCAAGGACATAAAAGAAGTAGAGAACAAGGAAACCAAGAATTCTTAAAAATGCTTAAGGAAGATTATGGTTACCCAGATACTCTTGACTTTAGTGACAGATATAAAGAAGCTATTAGAAAGTTCAAGGAAGGAAATACTGACCCGAACCTATTTAGCTTTATGGTTCAGCACCAAATGGGATATAATCTTAAACCTGGAAAATACAAGCTCGCTAAGGGATATGATTTAATAGCATATCATCCAAATGACATGAATGAATTTACTCCGAGATATTTGGTGTCAGAGCTAAATGATAATTCAACTCTCTTCATGAAACGCGTAAAAAATAGAGACGGAACGAAAGAAGAAAGGTTTATGAGTCCGGATGACTTAGATAGGGAACTTGTTAAAAACGGTCTCGGAATATATGAAATGCCAGCAGATGAGGTACAAGAAACTCAACAGGAAGAAGTTCAGATACAACCAGACATGGAAGAAATAGTTCAGCAACAACAGCTAGAAGAGCCTGAAGGAAACGAACAAGTCCCTCCTTTGGAAACTAACTTCACAGAACTAGATGAAGATTTGGAACAGCCGAAAAATCTTGACCCTCAACAAGAGTATGAGGTGAATATGGAATCTTTCCAAGAGTCTAAGAAAAATTCGGCTGACATAGTAGAAGAATATCGAAAAATGTTCGCCGACATACAAAAGACTCCAACATCAGATGAAAATATTCAGCATAGAATGGAAGTACTGGAAAGAAAATGTACGCAAATACAATAATCCTTTTTACTTACGACCATATAACGTTCAATCTTTGGCTGAACTCGGTGAAAATAAAAGGTTAAATTTCAACAAAACATATAGAAATGAAACATTGTTTAAAGTTCATTCAGAACCTAACCAATATGGAAACAAACCTACTTTTGTTTCTGCAGGACTATGGAACTACAATGAGATGGGGTCATAAAGCTAATCCGGATAGGTGGTTCATAAACTTACAACCACAATTCCAAGAAGTTGTAGACGCAATGGAAGTGAATGGTGAACCAGATATAGCTGGTATTTTCAGCGCGGCTTTAATGCCATTGAAAGATATGAAACATGCAGATATTTTGGACCAGTATGAAATGAACATGGCTGATGGAAATATAACACCTGACGTTCTAGAACATTTATCTCAAAGAACTACACAGAACCATAGAGATGGTATATTTGGTGAAGAGTTTAGAAAGAAAGTTAGGGAGAGAGAAGGAAGAGAACCTATTGTACATGACCTTGCAAACGAAAGTTTGCAAAATGTCATAAAAACTTACTTTGCAGACAATGAACTGAGAAGGGATGAATATTTAAGAAAACTCAAATGGACAGTACCAAATGAAATGTTAGTATTGAAAAACACGTTCCTTGACAAAATAAAACCAACTACAGAAATAAATGACGCAAGACTGAAACATTGGGTAAAAGCTTTCCCATTCACAAAAGATATTATTGGTTACATGGAAAGAAAACCAGAATGGCTACAAAAACATATATTTGGAAACGAGCTTATTCCATATGGACAAGCTCTGTTTGAAGAGCTTGAACCGGAAACTCAGGAAAGAGTCATGCAAACAATACGCGAAGACTCAAATACAAACTATGACAAAATCTTTCTAGGATATAGGTTACCTGAGATGGGCGACCAGAGCCCAAAGGCAAAAAGGACATGGGAAATTTACAACATACTAGGTGAACATGAGGCAAAGATGCAACAACTTGAAGCAGAGGGCAAGTTACCAAAAGCGACACCAAAGAAGAAGAGTAGAACAAAGTGAAAGTAGTGAAGAAGTAACTTCATCTAGTGAAAGTAGTGGCAATGAAGGAAAAAGAAGAGTTAAAAACTCAGTCAGGAAGAAAGTAAAGCTTGGTCCGAAACAATTATGACACATAAATCCAACTATTCTATATTTTTACCCATATGAAATGTACGCCGCTCAGAATATAACGCCAACAGTTTTGGATGCCATGAACGGAAATGTTTCCGAATGGTATAACGAATGCGACAATGCCATTAGAAGGTCAGAAATAGTTCCTGGAACTTACGAATATACAACTGCTGTTTCTTATGGAAATGTAGGTGAGTTTGGTGAAGGTTCTTCAACAACAGTAGATATTGCTTGCGACAGGTTTCATATTATTTCTATTGACAACTCATTCTTATACGTGGAACAAGACATTGAAATAAAACCTTCTGCCAAGTTGTCTGACAAGAAAGGTTGCAATGGAATTTTCTATGTCGGATACCAATATGCTCCAGAAGTTTTCATGGGATATAAGATATATTCTAACTCTGACTTAGTTCAAACAGTAACATGGGCAAACTATGAATGGTTCGCTTTGAGAAACTCAGTACAACCACAAGCTAGAGAACAAACAGACCAGTATGCAACTATTGAGAAAATAAGAAGACTTGACCCTAACGTTCCAGGAGTTTATGTTAACCTTTCTGGACAAACTGCAGCAGCAGTAACCAAAGTAAAACTGAAACTTAGAGTTCCTTTGTCATCTTTCCTCATCTTCAGGTTTTTAAGATACTTGCCAAACTGGGCAGGAAAAATTTCTATTGAACTTACTCCAAGCAAAAATAACTTAGTCATTGCACCAACACAAGACCCATTCACTCTTACAGACGTAATGGGAACAAATAAAACGTCATTCGCCGAATTTTGCAAAGGCAAGGTTGACTTAGACTTTGGTTTCTCAAACCTCAACACTGAAGTAAACTATTATTTCAATGCTGCTGGAAGATGCTTGGGACCCAGTTAAGTTCACATGCGAAAAATTTGAATGCAAGAGAATAGAAAGCAGACTTGCAGTCTATATGTTGGACCCAGATATTTCAAATGCTTTAGCTGCCAAATATATTGCAGTTCCACTTATGTTCCCTATACACCAAATATCTGTCAAAGACTTTGCAGGTGAAGTTGAAACCAAAGTGCTGACCCAGGTGCAAGAACAGATATTGCTTTAACAACTGCAATGAAACATGCAGATACTATGTTTGTACTGTTCAGACGAACTATAAATGACTATTCTTGTTTCTACAACCCTGGTATTAAATATCATATAAACATAGATGGCAAATATTATCCAAGAGAAGAATATTCTACAGTGAGGATATGAGGTCATACAACTTGACATTAGATGCTATGACTTTAACAACAACTTCACAACAACCATTAACCCTGAAATGCAAAGTTCTATTTATGCCATATGTGAAAGTATGGACTCATACAGGAGGTCAAAAAACACTCAATATACAAATGGAGACCGTTCAAACTTTTGGCTTGGCATTCCATTTGCTGACTCAGAAGACTTTATGGTGGTATTTCAACTGTTGGTACAGTTCAAATACAATATACTGGTGACAGAGACGGTCCAGATGAATTGAAAGCAAAGAAGTTTACAAAACCAATAAGCACTTTTCACGGAAGATGCTCTTGAAGATTCGTTCGATGAAACCTGCTGGGGCTCCTCAGATTGGCCATAACGACAGCTTCCATCGAGCAGATTTTGGCAGCAGGTCAGTAAGTTGTTCTTGAACTGACTTCTCTCCGTCAAATATTGACAGTACGCCAGTTTTGACATAATATTGTATTATAAACTTTCCTTTAGTAATATCTGTAAGTTTTGAAGTTATATTTTGTCTGCTTCAAGAACTTTCACCATTTCAGTTATACCAACTTTCTTTGCTTTATGAAAATATTTAGTTCAGCAAAGACTGCTATTCTATAACATTTTCCATTGTTTGTGTAAAGAACTATTCTGTCAATGTATTTGTATTGTTTGTGAGTATAAACTTTGTTCTGCTTCAATTCAAAGAGATATCCGAATACGTCCATCTTTTTATTCTAAGTAAAATGTCATTTCCGAAAAATAGAAGCGTAAGTGTTTCAAAAGGTTTAATGGCGGTGGCAGATGTGAAGTTAAATTCACCAACTCAAACAAACAGTCAAAGTGTTATTGTCAATGTCAAAGACAGAGATGTTGAAGTGGGGAAACCATACGAAGACGAAGATGGTATAACAATGTTCCTGTAAAAGAACAACCAACATATCCTGAAGTTAAACAGAGACTTAAGTTTCTGTTGCAGATATTCGAAACGACTACCAACAACTGAAAGACAAACTTCAAACTCAGGAGAAGATTTGTCAAGCTTTAGTATAATGTTAAACTTGGTCGAACACAACCCTGTAAAAGTGAACTCATATGTCATTGCACCTCATGAAGTTTTGAAAGAACTATTGAAACTTTTGACAGAGGCAGACGATATAAACATCAAAGAAATAGAACCCGACATTAGTGCTGTGGTGTTTCATATAATGCCATTGACAAGATATACGTTATGAAAGGAGGTGAAACGTTGAACTTAAAATATAGTTTCCAGACGTTATAAAAATATTGACGACCACAACATTTCATTAAAATTTATTTGCTAAGTAAATGGCAGAAGACATAATGGTTTATACTATTACGACTAAAAACCCTGAGTCATATAATTCTATAACAACAAACTTACAAAGTCCTCAAGGACGATATTGTAAAACTAACCTTAAACACAATGACGACTAAAGCCTGTTTTGCTCTTTTGACACCAGAAGACTTTATTGTTGTGAATGGTAAAAAATACTCCTTTGAAGATACTTACTCAGATATACCACCAATAGGTTTTGTTGACTTATTTAATACTTTAAGTACGGGTGTAACATGTGCTGCAACTAGAGCAGGTTTCATTATGTTTGGATGTCCGACTGATTTACTATAAACGATATGAGCTATAATACAAAACTTATTTCTGGTTTTTACTACCAACAGTTTCCTATAACAGGAAAAGGTGTCATACAAGGAATGTCTATTCCATTGACATTAAGCACACCAATCTTATATATTGTTTCAAACTTAGGTTCAAAGTGTTATTCGAATGTCGACAGAAACTATTATGACCAAAAGATACTTATGCGTATAAACAATACTTTCTCTGCTGGTTTGCCTATTGTTCATTCGAATGCAGAATTTTCAACCTTAGTGAACTCAAACACTTTGGCAAGTATAACGTTGACATTAGTTGACGCAAACTTTGTTCCTGTAAAACTTTTATGTCCTATGTATTTGTCAATGACGGCAGAAAGTTTCGAATTGGAAGATGCAACTGGTGAAAGTATTGTATTACAAGAACAACTTCAACAACAAATAGCTCAAGAACAACAAATGCAACAAATGGAACAACAAAGTCAAGAATAAAAAAATAATATTTTTTTATTTTTATAAAAATGTACAGAATAGATGTTTCAGATTTTTATGACTTCCAAGCATTCAGAAATATGTGTCCATTTCGAGACTATAACAAAGCAGTCGAGAATTTGAAACGTTTAGTCATTTATGTCGACTCTGCCCCAGAATGTTATGTCATGAAAGAATGGGATGTAGTCTTTAACAAACCTAAAGCGACAATAGTTTCAGAACAAGAATGTAGACAGAAACTTAAGAAAATAAAAGTCGTACAAGTTGGCATGAAGATGTTAGATGCTTGGGATATCTTATTGTCAAAGTTAGAAGATTTTTCAGTTCGAGGTATAAAGTTCTATACACCTTCTCCAAACTTCTATTCTATCTTCACTGGATATAAATATGAACAAGTAGAATGGAAAGAAAATATTATAGAAGCTTGGTTAGACCATGTCAAAGAAATTATATGCAATGGAAACGAAAAGGTTTATGAGTATATCTTATGTTGGTTTGCAAACATCTTACAACATCCAAGTGCTAAAAATGAAACTGCTCTCATTATAATTGGAAAACAAGGAACTGGTAAGAACACATTCTTTACAGATATTTTGTGCAAACTGTTAGAAGGTTATTCGAATCCGAATATGACAAACTTAGAAAACATCTGTGGCAAGTTTAACTCCTCAATAGAGAATATGAAACTTATAGTTTGCAATGAACTTCAAAGTATAGATACAACAAAAGTTTTGAACTCAGATGCTTTGAAGAGTCTTATAACAGATAAAGTTGGAGTTGTTGAAAGAAAGTATAAAGACCAAAGAGTTTGTGAAAATGTTGCAAACTTCATTATGGTTTCAAACAATGCTGTTCCGATGAAGTTAGAAAGTTCTGACAGAAGATATGTAGTTGTCAGAACGTCAGATTCTCATATGCAAGATACAGAATATTTTGACGACTTAGCAGAAACTTTGACATCTGACTTTTACAACCACTTGTTCTCATATTTTATGACATTAGATATTTCTAAGTTCAATCCAAGACAAATTCCACATACCGAAGAGAGACAAACATTGTTAGAAGCAAACAAGAGTGTATATGAACTGTTCATAGATGAAACTGACTTTGTGTCATTAGATGAAAGGTCATTGTACGATTCGTATAAACAATATTGTCAAGAATATGGTTATATGACAGCGTCTAAACGAACATTCTTGGCAAATGTCAAAAGTCTTTTAGATGTTCAGAATGGTGTATATACAAAGAAAATTTTTTCTGAGTAAATTTTAAAAAAAAATATTTTTTTATCCGATAGAAAAGATGACAAAATTCATCTCAGTAAACAAGTACATGTCAGGACTTAAAGAAGAACTAGACCCATTCACATATTTGAATGTTTACTTCTACCATTTTGAAAAGTCTTCATTCAGCAAAGTTTGGAACATCGAACCAGTTAAGTTTGCTATTGTGACTAAAAATGGTGCGAAATTTGAAGACTTAGACATAGAAGGTTTGTTAACAGTCAAAGAAAGTTTTGACAGAAGGTTCTCAAACCTTAAAGAAGGCAAAGCATACAAACTTGTTATACCTTATGAACCAAAGAAAGCAGACGACTATGAATATTATGAGTCTAAGATAGTTGAAGTTCAAGGTAAATTGGGTAAAAAGATTTTAGAGTCTAAGCCAGTGTTTGCCCCTAAAGAGGAAGAGAACATTGACATTGACCCAGAAATGTTCTAAAAATAAAATTTTATTTTTACATGTCAAATTTCTTTTTCTCTGGAACTGGTTCAGGTTCTTTCTTCTCTTCTTCTACTTTCTTTTCTTTCTTTTCTCTCTTCTTCTTTTCTGGTGGAGTTATGTCAAATTTCTCAGAACCATATTTATGTAAAAGTTCTTTGTCCTTTAATAGCTCATCTATTCTGTTTTCTATTTCATCTTCAAGAACAGCGCATGTGTCTTCTTTGCATTCTAAGAAGTTTTGTTGGACTTCATCTCTCCAAGAGGCGTCATCTCTGTCAACAAGTCTGTCATTGACAAATTTTAAGACTGCTCTGCTTAATGTTTTATGGTTCTTGTCATATTCCCAGAAACAGAACTTTAGAACAAATTCACCTTTCTTGTTTACACTATGTAAGATTTTATGGTCGACAGATGTTTTGCTGTCGAAAAGCTTGTCTCGAATATAGATAGCGAAATCGCTAGACATTTTCTAAAAGATAAAAATTTTAATTTTTCTAAAAATATGTTAGAAAAAAAGTTTGCTGACATTGACAAGAAATTTGAGAATGTTTTAAATAAGAACAAGAGAAAGTTAGAAAATACTCAGATAAAGCCTATACATGAAAAGTTCTTATTTGCTCAGAATGGTATAACAGGTCTAATTGCACCACCTGGGTCGGGTAAGACTTTCACTTATCTTAAAATGGCTGCACAACAACAAGAACTAGATGAGAAGAACCCATTCTATGAGTTAGTTGTTATTTGTAGTACTTCTGGTCAATTTGACCAAACCGTCAATTCGTTCAAAGATATTATAAAGAAGTCTAAGTTAGTATGTATAAAGGATACTGAGTTGTTAGATTGGATAAAGAAGTACCAAAGAAGAGTTTTGAAGTATAATGCTATAAATGAGTATATAAATTCTAAGTTTAAAGACCCTAATGAGGAAATGCAGAGAATATTAGAGAAGAAACACTTCAGAAACAAACAGAAAGAGATAGAATACATTTCGAAGAAATTGCAATCTTACGATTGGAAGACATACCCTCATAGATGTCTTCTTATCTTAGATGACTTTGCTTCTCATCCTTTGTTAAAGAACAGAGAACAAGACATGTGTCGAATTCTTAAGAAGCTCAGACACTTTAACATCTCAGTCGTAATATGTGTACAGACAGCAAAGAGTTTAAGTAAGGATGTTAAAAGAATACTTACTGACATTATACTTTTCCCCGGATTGTCCGAAGACGATTTCATGGAACTTATGAAAGAGTCCATGGCAGGTAAGTTTGACAGATATGAACTATGGGAGAAGTACAAAGTCATACAAGACCCTCATACTTCTTTCAGAATTCATATCTACGCAAACAAAGTTCAAATTGTAAAAAGTCAATAAAAATAAAGAGTTCATCTACCCTACTTGTTTGAAGTTGTCAAAATACTCTGTTATTTTTTCTTTCAGTAGCGGTAAGTCTTCTTTGAATGTAAGTATTGTACAACCTTTCATATCATAGTGTGTTTGAGGTAACGTATCTTGAACTATTTGTTTCACATCTTCATAGAGTTTTGGCGACTGAGGTTTTTTACTTACTCGCTGTTCTTCACTGTTTTCATAGAGTTTTGGCGACTGAGGTTTTTTACTTACTCGCTGTTCTTCACTGTTTTCATAGAGTTTTGGCGACCCAGATAAAAGTCGGTCTCGCTGTTCTTCTCTCGGTTTTCCGAGGGAAGCAAGCATATGCCATTTTACTCAGATTTTTGGTCATTTTTCAGTAAAAATAATGTTTAGGGTAGAAGGTTAGATCTAACCTGTTTTCTCACCTCATGAATTTTCATGATTTCATCGTATATGTTTTGTCAAGACTTCTTCGTACATGTTTTGTCAAACATGAACGTACATGTTTTGTCAAACATGAACGTACATGTTTTGTCAAGACTTCTTCATCGTAATGAGCGTAAATCAGACAAAAATAATGTTTAGGGTAGAAGGTTAGATCTAACCTGTTTTCTCACCTCATGAATTTTCATGATTTCATCGTAAATGTTTTGTCAAAACTTCTTCGTAAATGTTTTGTCAAGACTTCTTCGTAATGAGCGTAAATCAGACAAAAATAATGTTTAGGTGAAGTGGTGAGATCTCACCTGTTTTCTAACCTGTTTTCTCACCTCATGAATTTTCATGATTTCATCGTAAATGTTTTGTCAAAACTTCTTCGTACATGTTTTGTCAAACATGAACGTACATGTTTTGTCAAGACTTTTTCGTAATGAGCGTAAATCAGACAAAAATAATGTTTAGGGTAGAAGGTTAGATCTCACCTGTTTTCTAACCTCTTTTCTCACCTCATGAATTTTCATGATTTCATCGTACATGTTTTGTCAAGACTTCTTCGTAATGAGCGTAAATCAGACAAAAATAATGTTTAGGGTAGAAGGTTAGATCTAACCTGTTTTCTAACCTCTTTTCTACCCCAGTTATTTTATAAGCGTTTTACATGGTAAACGTTCTGAATTCGTGAGACTCTAAACAATTTCGTAGCTTCTATTTCTTCTGTCAGTATGTCAAAAGTTTTAACGATACCGAAAGTTTCTTTATACTTCTTCTTGACGTCAGATAGAAGGAAATCTTCTGCTGTTGGATAGTTTTTGTTCAGAAATTCTAACATGTCCATTTTATCTTCTACCGGCTTCTCTGCTTCTTTCTTTAAGTCTGCATAGTCGTTTCTCATTCTTTCTATCTCTTTGACTGAGTAGTTATATTTCCTCATTGCTGCTTTACATTTAGAACATTGCGGGTTCATTTTTGCGTTATATTCTGAAACCTTACCTGCTAAAACAACTAAGGCGTCAATTGCTCTCTTCATCTCAAACATAGCGGGTCTTATTTGTTCGTTCCATACTTTGCCTCTTCTATCTTTATCTCTTATTTCCCAAACACATTCAGCAACTAACGAAACAAAGTTGTCGTAGGTCTTAAATTCTTCAGATTTATATATGTCAGAAACATTCTTATATACCATGTCGCAATCTTTGTCCATAACTTTATGGTTGCAATGAAAACCAAGGAATTCATAATTTACCTTACGTATGAACTTCTTTATTTCTACTGAGTCAGTTGGTTTCACTTCAATTTCGTCGAATTCAGGAATAGTGAGTTTTTGTTGTTGGATTTCAGGTAGTTTAGGCAAATGGTCAATAATGTCCTGCATTTCATAAAGATATTCTTCATTTTCTTCATCTTTCGCACTACAGTCTAAATTACTTGTTAAAAGTTCTTGCTTTATCTTCTGGATTTTTGTTTCGAAAGTATATGAAGAAGGAATGAAGTTTTTCATCTCTACCAACATTGACGTAGGATTCATAACTAACGAGTTAGGTGCTGTTGTTGTTTGAACTGTTGTTGTGCCGATTGTTGAAATCATATCTTTACATACAAAATAAAAAAAATAAATAAAAATAAAGTTAGTTTTATTTTTTATTTCGGGGAAATTCATGAAAATTCATGAGGGTAGAAAAGAGGGTAGAAATGAGGTTAGATCTAACCATCTACCCGACATTCTCGTCAAATACAAAAAAATGAAAAAAATGACACTTTTTCATTAGATAACTGTTATTTTTTGACGAAGTGAAGAGTAACACTTCGTCAAAAAAATCTCTGAAATCATATCTTACATACAAAAAAATACAAAAAAATAAATAAAATAAAACTAACTTTATTTTTTCTATTTTTCACAAAAGACCAAAAATAAACGCTTTACATGTATTTTTCAGCAACTTCGTCAAATAATTTTATAGCTTTATCTATCTCATCTACTTCAAACGTTTCTTTACCTTTTATGGGAGCACCATACATTTTCTCAAACTTTTCAAGTAGTTCTGTTTCTGCAGCTCTCATATCATTAGCAAACACAACCTTGACTCTATTGACTGTACTGTCATATCTTTGAGTTATATTATATGTTCTTCCTATCTTATATCTCTTTGTATTGAAGTCCTTCGGTTTCTGAACGATGTAAAGTAAGCCTTCACTGCAACGTTCCGTATCGAATGAACCATATGTTATGAAGTTATATCCAACAACTGGGTCTAACCATAACAAAACTATTGGTATAAGACTTTTGTCTATAAGATATGCTCTTGTTCCATGAAATGCTACTGATATCATAAGCTCAGGATTTCTTGTCAAAATTTTCTGAGTAGAAGCAATTCTAACCCAGTCCTTCGGTCTCTTTCCAGATGGAGATAAAATGTCTGACAAAGAATATTTGTTGTATTTCTTTGAGTATCTTACGTTTAAATCACCTATTCTAACCAATTTGGTGTCATTGTCTATCTTTTTAACTGTTTCAAACTCAATGTTTGACATATATGTCTTTACATACAAAATAAAAAAATAAATAAAAATAAAACTAATTTTATTTTTTCTATCTTAAGGAAATTCATGAAAATTCATGAGGTGAGAAAAGAGGTGAGAAAACAGGTGAGATCTCACCACTTCACCTAAAATATATTTTTGTCTGATTTACGCTCATTACGATGAAGAAGTCTTGACAAAACATTTACGAAGAAGTTTTGACAAAACATTTACGTTCATGTTTGACAAAGCATATACGTTCATTACGAAGAAGTTTTGACAAAACATATACACTCATTACGAAGAAGTTTTGACAAAACATTTACGTTCATGTTTGACAAAACATGTACGATGAAATCATGAAAATTCAAGAGGGTAGAAAACAGGTGAGAAAACAGGTTAGATCTAACCTTCTACCCTAAACATTATTTTTGGTGTAAATTTCCTAAACTGACTGACTGACTGACTGACGGCACAAAGTGGCATAACGAAAACATTAATATATAAAATTCATGAAAATTCAAGAGGTTAGAAATGAGGTTAGAAAACAGGTTAGATCTCACCACTTCACCTAAAATATATTTTTACTGAATTTAGCAACAAAATGAACGAGGTCAGGATGTATGTTGCTGAATTCATTCATAACACCCTTTGTAAGCTCATAAAATGCTTGTTTTGAGGTCGAGCCACATTTGGCTCCACCGTATTCTTTCAACCAAAACTCAAGAATTTCCCGCATGAATTTTGTATAAAAAGCAACCGTCTGAATTCCGGCGGTTGCTATATTCTTCACAAAACATTTACGTTTAGTTTACGAAGAAGTCATGACAAATTCAAGAGGTGAGAAAAGAGGTTAGATCTAACCTCTTCACCTAAATTATATTTTTTGGTCCGGGAACAACTTTCTCTCAATTGGAGCTGTAGCATACTCTTTGCGTAAGCGGTTCAGACCTTCTTCGAACTCTTGGTCTCTCTTCGATTTGGATTGAGATTGGAATTGCTGGGGTGGAGCTTGCTGGAACATCCAAGGGTTGGGAAAGTAAGGCATAGGCTGAGGAGGGTAGTTCGGGAAGCCTTGTGGTGGGTAGTAACCTTGAGGTGGAAATTGGTAGAAATTCGGAGGTACTTGCTGGAACTGAGGTTGCTGAGGGGACTGTTATGGTTCAGACCTTCTTCGAACTCTTGGTCTCTCTTCGATTTGGATTGAGATTGGAATTGCTGGAACAACCAAGGGTTGGGGCAGTAAGGCATAGGCTGAGGAGGGTAGTTCGGGAAGCCTTGTGGTGGGTAGTAACCTTGAGGTGGAAATTGGTAGAAATTCGGAGGTACTTGCTGGAACTGAGGTTGCTGAGGGGACTGTTATGGTTCAGACCTTCTTCGAACTCTTGGTCTCTCTTCGATTTGGATTGAGATTGGAATTGCTGGAACAACCAAGGGTTGGTGGGACGTGGGACATTCGTTTGTGGCTTAACCGTCGGACCACCAACGATAAAAATCTCTGCTACTAGCAGTACTTTTACTGACAGTAGCAGTACTTTTACTGACAGTAGCAGTACTTTTTCTGACAGTAGCAGTACTTTTACTGACAGTAGCAGTACTTTTACTGACAGTAGCAGTACTTTATCGTCGAAAACCCTCTCAAATTTTCCTTTTTACTGACAGTAGCAGTACTTTTACTGACAGTAGCAGTACTTTTACTGACAGTAGCAGTACTTTTACTGACAGTAGCAGTACTTTTTCTGACAGTAGCAGTACTTTTACTGACAGTAGCAATGGACAACATCGAGCCATTAGATGAGGCAATTTACCTAATTTAAATTAACGAGCTTGTTAAAGACTACTTGCGCAAGGTCATGAAGCCCAAGGTCAAGTTCACCACTATTTCTGGAAGGGCTGCCTTGAATCTCGAGATTTCGACTGGAATTCCAATTGACGTACCAGAAGGCACTCCTTTCGACGACATAAAGCAAGCAAAGAAGGAAGCCATTATAAAGTTCTTTGCCAAGCGTCCTTGGATACTACTTCCAAACAGAGAGAGTCCAATTCCACGAATTATACAAATTCTCAAGGGTCTCCTTCACTTCTCGGGTCAACCATTCTACATAACTACAGAAGGCGACATCCAACCAGTTCAGTAAACATCTCATTTTAACTCACTTTTTTTATGTTTTTTGTGAAAGTGTCAAAAATAAATTGTTTTCATGAGTTTTCTACGATGTTAGAAAAGTGGTTAGAAAACGTGTTAGATCTAACATGCTAACATAAACATTATTTTTCAATACTTTTTCAGCACTTTTCCGTAGTTATATATGAAAGACAATTCGAGATAAAAGTCATAGTACAATGGAATAATATGTTGCACACCATTTGTTGTGAACCAAACTTGAAAGTCAGAGAAACTGTTACTAGGTGGTTCGTAGAATTTAGAAGCAAAGTCATAAAAGTCCTTACCAATACATAGAAAACTATTGTTGCTTGAACTGAAACTTGCATGACACATAACATTTTGAGGGTCAAACACGTTTCTATAAACTGTCAAATCTGCTGGTGGAAGTATAAATTGAAATGGACCATCTGGTGGTAATGGTTCGTTCTGGTTTAGTAACCGAAGAAATTGTGCCCAAGAACGTTTGTCTACTTTCCAAAATAAAAACTCTGTATCTCTTGGAGGGTTAATTTCAATCTTTTGAAATGAAACGGTGGAGTTCATCTTGTCATATTCTAGTTTCAGATAGTATGTTCCATTTAGTAAAGAGTCGTATTTTTCTTGAAATTCCCAATAATATTTGTTCATTTGAGTTTGAAAGTCATTTAGAGTTTTCTCAAGACTTTCGTCTGAACGAACTGTAAAGATTCTCATTTCATCAAATTTGTCTATTAGACCATCAGAACCTTTATACTGCCCATGAAAATATACTGCGAACATAAATGCGTTAGTTCTATTTGAAAACAAAACTCTTCTAAATGCTATTGCCTTTGCATCTGAAGGACTTTGAAGCCAACGAATTGGATAGTCAAACCTGTATGCTCGGGATGAAATTTCTTCATCTGAAATAGTCCTACCAGCATTTGTAAAGATATAGTCTAACGGTTTTGTATCTGCTACTTTTGTTCTTTGTTTTGCAACCTGAAGCATTTAATATATGTAAAAATATATTGTTTTAAAATGGTATGCCATTTCATATTTCTCATCTAACAAACAAGTTTCCCAACGGTCTTCTCCAACAAACTCAGCGTACATTTCAAATAAAATAAAAAAATGTCACTTTTTAAAAATAAATTTTTTATTTCATGCAATGTTTAACACATCGAAAGGCATGTTCATAAGACGTTCTTCTTCTAACCTCTCTAGTCTGTTTGGATAATTGGCACGTGCTGTTTCCAAATCCATTTCGTAGCGAAGACCAGACAATTTGTCATAGACTTTTATGGGTCTTCCCTTCCTATATTTAAACTTCTTCGAAACTCTCCAACCATATCTTTGCAACTCTGCTTTTATTCTAGCAGATTTTCTATCCATTCTATATGGGGGCATTTTTATAAAAATAAAAAAATATTTTTTTCTTTACTTTACATAACCGCCTGCTGCCATAAGTCTTTGACGCCAACCCATACCAGCTAATGAAGGTTGACTTGGTTTAGTTTCCAAACTAAACTTTGGTTTTGGTTTATCTTCAGTTTTTGGTTTTTCTTCTTCTATCGGTTTTTCGTCACTTTTCGGTTCCTCTGACTTTACCTCACCTGCAGGAACAGTTGTGTCGTCAACATCTTCATAAATATCATATGCCATTTGTTTTTGTTTTCCTTTCAACTTTTTGTGTTTGTTGTAAAGTTTAGAATATTTCGACTCTAAGTCAATGAGATGTTCTATAATGAACTGTTGGTCAGTGAAGTAAACTTTTCCATCTGTTGTCTCGAAAGCTCCTTCAGACTTCAATATTTTATTTGTGAGAGTCTGTTTCTTTTTTGAGATACTAGCCGTTCCATTTTTATGAAAAGTGACTTTGTAGTTAGGGTTTGTATTTCCAGACCTGGCACTTTCTATTATTGAATTTTTCTCTTCATCTGTAAGTTCTTTGACAGGTTTTGACAATGGTTCTGAACTTTTTGTTTGTGGTGTCAAATCTACCGTTTCAACTTCTTCGGTCATTTCATCTCAGTAAAAAATTTTAGTTTGGTTTGTTTTCAACTGGTTGTTTAGGTTTTTTAAGTCGGTCTAAAACTTCCTGAGGTATAGGAAGAACTGACAAACACGTGGTGTAACTGCTGGAAGCCGACAAATCCATCTTGAACCCATTTTGTCTCAATGCTGTATTGTTCATTTCATCTCAATAAAAAACTTTACATTCCCCACGTCGTTTTGAGGCGGTTGAGGTTGGTTATTGTTTTACCCACTGTTGTGCATGGTTATATCCTCTGTTAAAGAATCTTTCACCTTGGTCCATATAGTGTCCTGCTTGGTTATAGTAGTCATTTGCTTTGTTATAATAGTTTCCTGCTTGTCTTCCTACATTGTCCATCCATCCTTGAACTTTTCCTCTTGTTTCAGGATTTGGAATAAGATTTGTTCATCTCCTACATCCCAACCTTTCTGTACAGTTTGTATAATAGGTTGTGCTTTCTCTTTAAGTATACCTAATGTACTCAAAATCTCCTTCCTTCCAACTCCAAATACACCTCTGGCTATTGTTCCCACTGCGGGCAAAAATCTGGATGCAACTCCTGCCTAATGCGCCAAATAAACCCATTTCTTATGGGTTAAAAAATGACGAATCCAAACAAGGACCCCTATGTTTCTAAAGCGACAAAGAAAGCACTCATGATAAAAATCTTTAGTTCAACACCAAATGCTTGGTTTATGGATATCTTGAGAAAACATTCCGAGGTATAGAGAAGATGGACCACCATACTGGTTAATATTTGTTGGTCAAAACACAAGATACTGTGAAGCCATACATTATGGTCCAAAAATATTTTAGATGTGAAAACTGCTTTGACAATATTCGTTGACAAATACCATCCAACAAAACTGACATCTGACTGTGAAAGTTCTTTCAAATCAGATGATGTAAAAAACTATCTGCGTTCAAAAATGTAAACCAATATTTCATTGTCGACCAAAACCATTCTGCTCTTGGTGTCATTGACGGTTGTATAAAAATGTTAAGAAGACTTAAACCAACCACAAGGTGGTGAAGCAAATGAAATGTCATATGACGACAAATATAGACACTTCTCCATGGCAAAGATGAGACAAGTTTTAAATATTTACAATAACCGTAAACAAAAAGGTTTGGGAAACCACTCCCCCGAAGAAATGAAAAACACCCTGACTTAGAGAAAGACTATATATTTAATAATTTAGTCAAAAGAGACAAACAAGAAAGAATGCCGGGCTTCAAACTTCAGAAAGGTGACAAAGTAAAAATAGAAATACCTAAACGCGACCCATATGAAAATACTATTGACTATGACAAACAATGGGAACCCGATAGGTACTCACATTCGTGTTCGTAAAAATAGAAGAAAAGTATACAAGAGAATATTATGAAGTTTTAGGCAAACATGGCAAAATGTACACACTGCAAGCAGAAGATAAAACTACTATTGCCAGACCTCGTTTCAAACTTGTCAAAGTTCAAGGTGGTATACTTTCAAAGACAGTTCCTAACAAATATAAGACAACTCCTGACGAATATGCTAAAGAAGTTGAAAATGACGACTAAGCAATTCTATATACCATGCGTAAACTGTCATGTAAGGTGGCATGTATTCTTTACTTTGTCCCGTTGTTTGTGTATATCCTGAAACGAAAATGTGTATGGTTTCCTTCTCCCTGAGTGTCACTCCAGTACAATTTATGGCAAACTTAACATCGTCTTTAACATCATATCCTTTACCTTTTGTCATTCCTGACCAATCCCAATATCTATGCTTATGCCAACCTGCTTGAGATGTGCTTAAATCTATGTAGTGACTATGTGCAGGTAAATTTTCACCTGAAATCGTTTTACTTCCCCTGTTTCCTTTGAAGAGTTTGCACAATACAAAAACCTGTCGACTATTTGTTCCCATGCACCAACACCAAACATTACTTGAGGACCTCTTGCTTCCATAGATGTATAAATAGAACCTACTGGGTTCATTAAATCAAACATATGAGATATTATAGGATTGTCTCTTTTGAACTTAAAATATAGTGCAACTATTTCAGGTTTCTTCTGGTTTGTGTCAGAATATTTTTTATAATATAATCTTATGTTTTCAGGTAGGTAAAATCTTGACTATAATATTTATTTCTGTCATCTGTATAATAATATACTATTCTCGTTTTTTCTATTGCATTATATCTTTTATATCTATAATAATCTAAATATAATGTTAGCTTTTGTTCATCTACATGTGGTGTTCTGTCGTCATCTCCATAGTCATAATATATGTGGTGCTGGAGCTGGGTCAGCCAACATCATACCTGCCATTTCATAAACTCTTAAATATTTCTTTTGTTCGTCTCCATATAAGTTTAAGTAGCAGTTGTTGTCTAATGGAACTTTAACTTGTGTTCCATTATTCTTTATATAGCCTACATACATTTCATTGTTATTTTTCGGAATGAGTTTATACCGTATACCATTTTTTAAGGAGTGTACAAACTCCCATCTAAAATATTTGTTTTCTTCATAGACAGAAACATCCCCAACAATAGTTTCAATATTTTTTGTTGTTCCTATCAAACTTTGGTATATTTCATTCACATATTCCTTATCTGCTTTATTTTCAAGGCTAACGTTTAAGTCTGTTATTTCAGAAGATGTATGTGTATGTCCAACGGCACTTTTCCTGTTTAAGGTTTCTTGTAAGTTTGTAATATTTGCAATGGTATGTGTATGTCCAACGTCACTTTTCCTGTTTAAGGTTTCTTGTAAGTTTGTAATATCAGATATAGAATGTGTATGTCCAACGGCACTTTTCCTGTTTAAGGTTTCTTGTAAGTTTGTAATATTTGCAATGGTATGTGTATGTCCAACGTCACTTTTCCTGTTTAAGGTTTCTTGTAAGTTTGTAATATCAGATATAGAATGTGTATGAGTCTTATCTGCTTTTGTCTCTAATGTTTCCTTAAGACTTGGTATTTGGTTAATATAATGTATATGAGTCTTTTTAGAATATTCGTTTTCAGCTCTTGTCACTTCACTTGACATTTTATTGTCAACATATGTTTTGTCTGCTAGTTCAGGATGAGTATGTTCTTTTGTTGCATAAGCATTGTTAGCTCTTTCTGCTTCTTTTGCTATTGCATCGTCTACATATTCTTTGTCAGCTTTGTTGTCAACATCTGCTTTCAAAAGAAGTTCATTTATAGGTTTCTCGTTTAAAGTTCCTTTTGTTGGATTTATACAGACAGTATTGTTCTTCTTGTCTTGAAACAGAAACTCATCTGTCATTGGGTTTAAGGTCAGTTTTAAGTTTCCTTCTTTCAATGACTCAGATATCTTAGAATAGTTTGAAAAGTTTGTTGTGTTCTTATTTAGAGCTTGCATAATGAGTTGTCGGTTGTGTTGTATTTCTCTCATGGAAGCAATATCTTTCGACATTTTTATTATAGATAAAATATGCTTCCAATAGAAAAAGAAAATTCAAGAGTTGCTACAACTAAACCATTAGATGAACTTTTTACTAATGTCGGTCAAAAGTTTGAGACAGAGACCGTAAAGCATGAAGGCTATCGTTTTGACTACCCATTAAGATGGCTAAGAGACCCATCTGTCACAAAAGCTATTGGCTTTCGTAGAATGAAGTTCATTTCAGAAGCCATACATGGTTTCCCATTTACGGTCGGTTTTGAAGTTCGATACTATAACAAAGAAAAACGTATGTATGAGAAATTTGAACAGGGAAAACTTTTACAAGTTAGTTTGCTTGTAAACTTAGAAACAACTCTTCAAGCTTTTCAAGAAAAAAATAAACGATATCTATATCGAATATGCAAACCAGTATAACATTGACGAAGGAGAATACCATCTCGATATTATTTATGACAGGAAAAATGCAACTGTTAAAATCAATAAAATAGAAGACCTTGGAGAAAACGTTTATATTTCTACAAAATATAACAACTTGGCATGGTATAGATTTATGAGGATGTTAAATCAGCCTGCAGCATATCCAGTACACCCGGACTATTATGAAGTCGAAAACCCTAATGGAACATATGAAAATGTTTTCGACCCAGCTGCTATTATTGTTCATGCTTCATTTTCTGGCGCCCAAAACTCTTTCTTATGCTTGGCAAATGACTTTTACGAAAAACCTACAAAGTTATACGAACCACCAAGTGGAAGTATTTCAGACTTTCAAGTATGGTTTACTACAGATGGAAGAAAAAGAATAATTCCATTATACCATGCGTTTTACTTAGAACTTAGTTTCATATACAACTACTATCGAACGGTAAAAATATAATTTTTTAATACGGTTGAGGTGTTGGATTTGGTTGCCAACTAGACTGTGGTGCAGGTTCAGGCTGTTGTATAACAGGAGCTTGTTCTTCTGGTTCAGGGTCTTTAGGTATAATACCAACAAACTGACCTACTCTTTTACCAATATTTTTGACTCCGTTCCAAATTCCTTTTCCTACGGTTTTTATTCCATTCCATATACCTCTTCCAACTCTTCTGAAGAAGTTTCCAATACTACTGAAGAAACCCATTTTACTATATGTAAAAATCTAATGTCCGCCTAGTCTCTTACGTTTCCTGTTGAGTTCCATAGCATTCTTTAACTGGAGCTCATACATTCTGTTTCTCCTCTGGTAGAAAACATATTCTGGGTCAACTCCTGTGTTCGCGTCATCTGCATAAAGTTGTTTATATCCCACTTCAGGGTTTGTATAAAACTCTTTCCATCTCATATTTGCATACCATGGTGGCAAACCTAACGCAGCGTCATTTGACATGGCAGTTTGCATTTGTACATCTGTTGGCACTTGACCATAGTTTGCCATTGCAGTTTGTATTCTAACTTCATTTGGAATATTCTCTGGGTTTGGTTGTCCAGGTTGCTGTGCATTCGCTAAGTTCTGTGCGTCCATTTAATATTAGATAAAAATATCTCTTACGAGTACATATACTGAACATTTGCAGGCATTGGTTCATCTTCATATTCTCTATATCTTTCTGCCACGTCAAATAAATAAATGACACAATGGAAAAAACCTAAAACAAGTAGTCCTATTTCAAACCACATTTACTTACTAATAAAATTTCTTTATTGTGACACTTTCTCCGGTTTATAGGACCTCTCTCATATTCTATCTTGTCATATCTAAACTCATAGTCATGTATGTCCTCTAACCATCTCATAACGGTTTCCAAACCACTTTTATCGGATGTAAAGTAAAAGCATGGACAGTTATGTATAACGTCTAAAGTTTCTAAAGAGTCTCTCAAAGTCCAGTCTACTTGGTATTGAAAATCCCATGTGTTATAGAACGGCGGGTCCACTATAAAGAAAACATTTTCCTTGTCTTTATATTTTTCATACAACTCTGTCCAATGACATCTCACAAACTCTATACCCTCAATATATTTTTCTATGTCCTCTTTGAAAACATTTGTATAGTTAAGATATAAAACTTTTGACATAAGTGTTTCAATGTCATGAACTCTTATAGCACCACTATATAATAGTCTAGCAGATATACTATCCCAGTCTATATATTCTGCTTTTTTCAAAACCTCTCTCACAATATTTTTCTTATCTAATGGTATACGTTCCATCTTACCTATAGGTATCTTTTCTTTTAACTCTTTCAATATATTGTTTGTGTCTGGAATATGTTTGAGACGGTTCATATAGTTGTCGAAGTCATTGCATATAATCTTTGAGTCTGGGAATATTGTATGACATAAATGGGATATATAGAAACTTCCACCGAACAAATCTACAAATGTTAGACCATTCGGTAGTTTCTTAAGTTCTCTCAATATAATATCTTTACATCTACTCTTATTTCCAAAGAACGGTAACGGTGGTTTTGTAAAATTCATTTATATATAATAATAAAAATGTTTTTACCCGAAAAGTGACAGAAAAGTGACAAAGCATGAAAACATATATAATTTGTGAAAAGCGACACAAAAGTGACATTTTTAAAAGTGACATCATTAATATGATGTAAATAGCAACGGTTTTGGTTTTGTCACCGGCTGGTCGGCTGGGGTTCGGTCCTCCTCTTGGGTCTTGGGCAAAATTCTTAGGGCTAGAAGGGGCGCAGCCCCTGGAAGCCCTCCAAATATAAACTTCATTTATACTAAACATCTTCAGGGCTAGAAGGGGCGCAGCCCCTGGAAGCCCCTCATACCTGACCTAATTATAGATACATTTTTAATAAATGCATTAACTTGTGAAGGTGGTTTAAAAATTTCACTCAAATAAATTTCAAATGCAATAATATTCTTTGAAATTTTGTAGACTTGCTTAATTGTCACTAATCATATACACATATAACTTATTGCAATGGCAGTGACATCCACGTAATTAGATTTTGTAGTGATTTTCATATCCTCAGAATTTTTTGACTCTATACAACAAGGTTTTCTGAATACAGTTCAGAAATATATTTTGGATTATTATGGAACATATGTTACTTCAAATTACTCTGGATATTGCAAATTTAAACACTATTTAATTTGAATATACGGAAAAAAGCACATACAATTAATTCTATGAGTTCCTCTCAATTTAAAAGCCAGACCATATACAGCCTTATATTTATCTTTTAGCAAATAAATGTTAAAAAATAAATGAGTAAGTCATATTGAATCAAATTATAGAAATCTTGACTTTTCCTACGAGCAGAAATCAGGAACCCCTTGGTGATCTATCAATTCCTAAATGAATATATTTTCAAATATCATTGGAATCAATCCATTATGATCAGATTATGGTGCCTAGAAAGCGAAATCTAGCAGTAATTCCGGATTATTAAGTTTTTGATAGCATTCTATATAACAAAATTTTGTAAGAATGAATTTAAAATGTTTAATTGTCAACAAGTGACCTCTGAAGATACTATGTAATGAAAAAACGATTTATAGAAGATGTAATTATTGAAAATAAGCCTTTTATAACATATTTCTACCTGATAGAACATCTCTAAAATTAAAATTCAAAATCAATAGAAAAACCGAAATATTTCATGAGGATAAAAAGATATTCATAGTATTTTTAAAAGATTTTATTTAGAAATATGAAGTCAACAAAAATGTAATCGCTCCAATCCCATATATGCAAGGTGTTTCAAAATCACGAGTGTCATCGTAAATCTCACATGAAAGAATAAGTCGTCGTGGAATACCAGATTCAACAATCATTCTTAGGTAGTCAAGTTTTGTATCCTCAATAATAAGAGGACAACATATAGAATGACATTCAACAAATGAATGGTATTCAACACTTCTGACAGAGAAAGGGAAGTTGATGTGTTGAAGATTCTTGCAGTTGTTGAATGAATATTTTTCTATTAGTGAAACACTTTTTGGAAGGATGCTGATATTATATATGTTGTTACATTCATTGAATGCATAACTACAGATAACACTGCAGTTGATAATAAGAGTTTTATCTAATGATCTATTAAGATGGAATACAAGATATTCTTTTGAGTTATCTATAGAATAAAGAGTATTATCAATCCATTTACATTTATCTGACTCAAAATTACTAATATTTTGTAGTGAAATACAGCCAGAAAATGAATTGTTTGATATCTTCTCAATTTCATTTCTTTCTGAGAATTTGATTGATTTGAGATTCATGCAGTTTAAGAATGAATATTCTGATAAAGTTACAACAGATGGCGGGATAATAATACTCTCCAGGGAATAACAATTTTCAAATGATTTATATCCGATAAATCTTGAATTTTCTAGAATATTGACATTGCTCAATTTTGAGCATCCACTAAAACAACAATCTGGAATGCTTAAAATATTTTTCACATTCTTTAATTTAATACAATTTTCAAATGCATTATTCATTACAACTAAATTAGTTGAATTAAAACTTATTGAAATCAAACTTTTGCAATCTTTAAATGATTCAATTCCAACCTTACTCAAACAAGAAGAAAATATCAATGAAGTTATACTTTGACAGTTTCTAAATGCGTAATTTTTTATCACCGAAAGTTGTGAATCTTTTTCAAATTCTATCTGAAAAAATGTTGAATTTTCGAATGCTCTTTCTTTTATAATTTTGACTGATTTAGGGATTCTAATTGAATTTACGTAGTCAAAACACCAGTATTCATATATAGGGTGTCCAAAGGTGCGTTTAGCACAGCGCTCTATATGAGACTATTAAAGGAGATATATGCTGATTATAAATATATAATAAAAAATATGAATATATGTATATGATGAGTATGTTGTATTTTGGCGCCATGCCGGGATATAAAATGAATTTTGAGACAAGAGGCGGTTTCGCGGGAAATTTTGGCGGGATTTTTTTCCTTTTTTTAATGAATCATAAAGAAAACATCCTCGCTCTTGCAAAAAAATGCAAAGACTGTAAAAAATCTACGAGACATTGGTAAAATGCTTCGGTATGGATGCTCCTAGCTATTCCACTGTAACGTATCATTTTAGGATGTATCACTTCATGAACAAAAAGGCGCCCATCATAAAAATTGACAAAAAATCGCCGGATCAAAGAAAAATCAAAGCAATTCTTCAAGCGCTAGATGAAGACCCAAGAGCATCACTCAGAAGGATAGAGGAGATGACAAAGATACCACATACAACAGTCAGTTATTATCTGCACAATTATTTGAACTACAAACTAGCGTATACACGTTGGGTTCCGCACAACCTTAATTCAGTTCAAAAAAAATCTAGAGTCCAATCTTCGAAAGAGCTCCTCTCTATATTGGGTGCGTATCAATCCAAGAAGTTTCGCTTTTTAGTAACAGGGGACGAGTCTTGGTTTCAATATGCAACAGAAGCCAAAATCATGTGGATCCCGAAGGATGAAAATCCGCAAACATTCCCGAAGAAAAAAATTGACACACCAATGATGATGTTGTCGGTTTTTTGGGGCGTGAATGGCATCATCGCAATTGATATTCTTCAAAAACCTAATACGATGAATGCTCAGTATCTAATTGACAATGTTCTTACTCAAATTATCAATTCTGATGAGTTTGAGAAATCCAAACAACAAAAACAAAAGTTTGCAATTCATTTTGATAATTCAAGAGTTCACAAAAGTCATAAGGTAATGAATTACTTGGTGGAAAACAATGTCAAAGTTGTTCCAAACCCAATTTATTCACCTGATATTGCACCCTCTGACTTTTATTTATTCGGCACGCTAAAAAAGAGAGCTGAAGGACGCGAATTCGCGAGTCCAGATGATCTTGAAAATTTTGTAAGAGAGCAATTTGAGCAATTTTCTCATGATGATTTAAAGCGTGTCTTTCAAGCCTGGATCGATCGCTGCGAACGCGTGATTGAATCCAATGGTGATTATATTTAAATAAACTTTATATATATGTAACTTGTTTATTTCTATTCGCAGTATTCAGGTTTGTGCTAAACACACCTTTGGACACCCTATATAATGGTCATATTTGAATTCATAATCAATAAATATTTGTTAATTATTAGATCAGATTCTTTCAGATATGAAATTGAAACTTTTGTATTCGTTGTAATGGTATTAGTAGAAAAAAATGTTTTATATGTAAATGACATTGTTAATTTAGGGGATGAATAAACCGGACATAAAGCGTAATTAATAATCATTGTTGAATTAGGAAAAATTATGAGTTCAAGATTTTTGCAATAATCAAATACTTGGTTACCAAGAAAATCAATATGTCCTAATAGTGTGACATTTATCAAATCATGACAAAAAATGAAAGCAGCACGTTCAATCCTTTTCACACTTTCTGGAATTATAATTGATACAAGTTTTGTTTCTGAAAATGAATCCTCTCCAATTGTTATGAGAGAACATGGAAATGCTATTGTTTTAAGATTTGAATTATAAAAACATCCATTTCCGATTGTTGTAACAGAATTTGGAATTTCTATTGATTTATAATTACATTGATAGAATAAATAATCTCCCAAAGTTGTGACACAATCCGGAATTTCATATGTTTCGATAGGTTTGCTACCAATAAAGAATAAAACACTTCTATTTGCAGAAAAAACAGTATTGTTATCTCCGATTTTTAAGAATGTATTTTTAGGATGAATTGTAAGATTTTTTAACGTGGAAGTAGAAAATGAATAACCATTAACATAAGCAACTTTTTCTGGAATCTGAAACGAGGCAATATTTGTTCTCCAAAATACACCATATTCTAATGAAATTAAATTTGAACCTTCTTTAAAAATAACATTGCTTAGTCTATAGCAACTAGAAAAAGCATTTTTATCTATTTTTTCAACAGATGCTGGAATTGTAATACTTGTTAATAATGTATTATATTCAAAGGCGCTACTTTGTATTTCGTGAAGTCCATTTGGTAAAAGTATTTCAGAAACTTTATAGCAAAACTCAAATGCAGTGTAATATTTTGTTGCAAGTTTATTGCAGGATGACAAATTAATAATAGTAAGATTCTTGCATTCACAAAAACTACTAAATCTAATTTTTGTTAAGTTAGGATTTTCTTCAAATGAAAACGAAATTAATGAACTTAGATGATAAAAGCATTTATCTTGTATCGCTTCACATTTAGCTGATATTCTGAGGTATGGAGATGTATCGTTGACTTTTGTGAGAGTTTTTCCGTCATCTGAATAACAACTTTCATTAATATCTTTGTAAATAATAGACAAATTGGCAATCATAATGGTTTATCAATATATTATTTGTTAAGTAACAAATTCCTTTTGATCTTAGTGCTTTGTAAGATTAATTGTCAACTTGCCATATAAATCTTTGATTGAAATTACATATACAAGCATAATGCCAAGAGTTTATACTCGGTGAATTTTTTTAAGGGAAGTTTTTTCCCTACATTTTTGATTACGATATGTAAACTAGCTTTCAATTTTATCATTAAATAAAATCAGAATACCTTCTAAAGATATTGGTAGATAAAATTATTTCACATATAGTTTATGGGTGTACTGTAATCGGTTTGACACCCGCACTTTTTTCCCTTGGTTTCGAGATTTTTTTGCATGCCTTCAAATTATCATCCATATGAACGCTCATGAAAATTATAATTTGCAAGCTTTCTAAGTTATTACGATAGATAGTTTTATTTTAGAGTATGATGAAAAAAACAAAAGGGATAGATTGTTTTATTTGGAAAGACGCTTTGAAAAGAGATTTGGAGAAGTATTTCCCATCTTTTCGAAAACTTGTAGATTTTGTGTTGCTTGAAGAACTTTACATGAAATCAAAAGCCTTCTCGGAATTCCAGAATCAATAATCATTTTGAGGAAACTAGGAGATTTATTTTCAATGACAAGAGGACATACAAGTGAGTCACATTCAACAAATGAATTAGGTTGAACAGTTTCAACAGAAAGAGGGAAATTGATTTGTTTCAAACTAGAGCATTTGTTGAATGAATATTCTTCAATCAATGTAACACTGTCAGGTGCAATAGTGATATTCTCGATATTGTCGCACTGATTGAAAGCGTAACTTCTAATTGATTTGCAGCTAATATTTAATGATTTTTCTGGTGATTTGCATGCATGTAAGAAGAGATGTTTTCCTGTTTCATCAATATAATAAAGTGTATTATCAACACATTTGTAATTAGCTGTCTCAAAACTTTGCATTTTTTCAAGAGAAAAACATTCAAAAAATGCATGAAATCCTATATTACTTAATACATTTGTTGGAAGGAAATAAATAGTAGTTAATTTGGAACAATTTACAAATGAATAATTCTCAATTACAGAGAGTTGTGAACCTGTTTTAAAGTATAAACGAATAAATGTTGAATTTTCAAATGATTTTTGTCTTATTTTTGTTACTGTAGCAGGTATAGTTAAACCTTCAAAGTTATATCCCCAAAAATCATAAACTTCTGTTTGATCCGAATTCATAATCAACGCATTTTCATCTATAACAAGATTAGTTTCTTCCATAAATGAAATCAATACATTTGTTTTCCTTGAGATTGCATTAGAAGAAAATAATGTTTTGTGTGTAAATGACACATTTAATTTAGGAGAATCGGATGAACTGAAAGAATCAGAATTAACGATCATTGGTGAATTAGGAAATATAATAAGTTCTAATGATGGACAATTTTTAATAATACTATTTTCGAAATAATCAATTTGCCCTAAAAATGTAATATTTTTAAGTTCACGAATGCTTGTTAAAGCATGGTATTCTATTCTTTTTACACTTTCTGGAATTGTAATTGTTGAAATTTCTGTATATTCGAAACATCCATCTTTTAGAGTCGTTACGGAGTTTGGAATTGTTATAGATTTAATATGTAAATAATAGAAACAATAATCACCTAAAATGTTGACAGAATCTGGAATTTCATAACTTTCAATATGTGAATCAAAAACGAAGAATAAAATACTATAATTTGCAGAAAAGATGATATTATCTTTAAATTTCAAGTGATTATTATTGGGATGAATTTGAAGATTTGTTATTCGTCCTCTAGATAATGCAGTTCCTGAGATATTAGAAACATTTTCGGGAATTTCAAACGATAAAACATTAGTATTCCAAAAAACTGCATTTTCTAATGTTTCTAGATTTGATCCAGGTTCAAAAGTGACATTTTTAAAGGTAGAACAGCTAGAAAATGCATTAGAACCTATTTTTCTTACAGAAGCAGGTATTGTTACGTTAGATATTTTCTCGCATGAAGAAAAAGCAGAATTTAGTATTTCTTGAAGGCTATTTGGTAGAAGAATCTCAGTAACATTCTTACAATATGCAAATGCCTCTATGGAAATAGTTTATAGCATGCTGCACATTGATAAATTAACAATAGTTAGACCTTTACAACCCGAAAAAGCATAATTCCCAATTATTCTTAAGCTAGGGTTTTCATAGAACGTAAATGAAAGTAATCAATCTAGTCGAGAGAAGCAATTATTTTGAATAATTTCACATTCAGCAAATATTTTGAGATGAGGTGATTGATCATTGACTTCATTGAGTATTTTCCTGTCGGATGAATAGCATCAGGTCGGAATATCTGTGTAAGAAAGACATAAAAAAAGAACATTATTTTTAATATTTTTCGTGTCTCAATTTATTCGGTTTTAATTGAGTTGTAAAAAAATTGAAAGCTAGTCTTCTGTGAATGATTTGAAGCAACAATATTGAGGTATAATGTTTGCAATTAGTACAAAAATTTCTCGAAGAATTTCAATATTTTGATATTTTCAAATTGTGAAGCTTTTTTTGATTCAATATTTTAATCAATATAAATCGACTATTTTCGTTTAATTGGAATTAAAAATCAAATATGTTTTATCAATATACTTTCAAAAATTGAAAGCTACTCAAAATATGGCATTCTATATAAATCATGAACATCTTAATTGTATATAATTTTAAATTTTGTAAATTTTGTATATCTATCGTTTTTTTTAAGCGATGTAGACATACTGAAAAGCCACTTTTTCACACCTTTCCTCTCATTTTCGCCTGACATTCTATCGTATTTTTAATCCATTATATCTTATTGGGCGAAATTGGCGCCCTTCGGACGCCAATTTCGCCGGAAATTTTTTAAGAATTGCCAAAATGACTTCAGAATTGCCAAGTCTGCATCATTAATAATCTTTAATTAGTTGATAGCCTCCCGCCTGACATTTGACGCGGCAAATTAGAAAAGTGCAAAATTTTTATTACGAATTGGAATGTGAACATTCATAGAGAAACCTTCTTGAAAGAACTTTTTATAGGCAAAGAATGATTTCAGAATCAGACTATGCTTACAAGTCTTTAATAATAGTTTATGAAATTGAATTTTTGACTTTCAATTTAGTGGTTGAATAGTATTTTCCTTTAATTAGTTCATACTCAGAAATAATTTACAATAATATTCACTTTACACCACATAAGATCCATCACAATTACCAATATCTATCATCATAATATAAAAAAACATTGAGGCTATAATTTTGGCATACACCCTTCACAATATGGATTGTGAGTCGGATTTTTCCAAAAAATAATTACTGAACAAATTATATATTTGCCATAAATTATCTTGGAAATTTGATTAAGTCTTTGACAAAATAACGCCAAATATTGCTAATATAGTATTTTTAATTTGTTGGAAATGTTTTTATGAATAAATAAATTTTTATAATCCCAAATTCTAAATAACAAACAATATTTATCTACATTGGATGTTATTTTGAGAGAATATATTATTATAATCAGACTTTGTAGATTTGTTATTCCTTAATAAAGGAATATTATTTTCACAAAATATCAAATATCGATGGTCAAAGTTAATACTTATCCTTTTCTATCTATTTATATGTATTATCCAATATATAAACAGGTAGATATTGAAGTATTAATGGAAATTTGATCAAAAGATCAAGAAAATCATGAGGTAATATATATGAACAACTGCATCACAAAGGTGCTCTATGGATGAACATTAATCGTTGAAACAAGTTTAGCTTGGATATGATGGTTAGAGTTAATACAATTATAAAAGAATCGGTAATTACATAGTTATTACAAATTTCTAAAGATTTGTAAACGGAATCAGATAAACTGCTATATTTGCAACAAAATATTTTATTTAAGAGTTGTTAGGTTGATAAAAATTTACCAAACCTATGATGGAATTGTAATACACAGCTTTATTCATTTTTTACCGAGAACTATATCTGTGCACAATGTTTTAATATGAAATTGTTTGCACAATGAAATATATATCATTTGTTGATAAATTCTATTTTTATTTAGAAAGATGTTTCCAGAAAAGACTTGGTGAATTACTAACTATTCGTTTTATTATTTGGATATTATATGATCCAGCAAGAATATGACATGAAAACAGCAGGCGACTAGGAATACCTGAATCAACAATCATTCTTAGGTAATCAATAGTTATATTTTCAATAATTAAAGGGCAACGAAGAGAAGGACAATCAGTGAATGAATTAGATTCAACTGTTTCAACTGAAAGTGGGAAGTTGATATATTTAAGATTCTTGCAACTGTAAAATGAAAATTTTTCAATCAGGGAAACACTGTTTGGGGAAATACTAATGTTATAAACATTATTGCAATCAGTGAACGAGTAACTACAGATAACATTGCAGTTGAGAATTAGCACTTTGTCTGATGAGTTAAATGCATGAAAGATGAGATCTATTCCTGTTTCATTTTTGTAGTAAAGAGTATTATCAAAGCATTTATATTTGTCTGAATCAAAATTACTTATGTTTTCAAGTGAATTACAGCCTGAAAATGAATTGAATGATATTTTCAGTAGATTATTTGTTTCACTAAAAATGATTGATTTAAGACTAACACAGTTTGCGAACGCATGCTCAGATATTATTTCAATAGACGAAGGAATTTTAATACTTTCTAATGAATAGCATTTTTCGAATGATTTGTATGCAATTTTTGCTGCATTATCTCGAATCTTAACATCAGCCAATTTAATACATCCACTAAAACAATTTTCAAGAACATCTGCAATATTACTCACATTAACTAGATTATTGCAATTCTCAAATGCATTTCTCATAACAACTAATTGATTCGATGCAAAATTCGCAGATCTCAATTTTATGCAGTCTTTAAATGATTCAATTCCTAAAAACCTCAATAAAGTTGGAGAAAAGTCAAATGAACTTAAATTTGAACATTTTCTAAATGCATATTTCTCAATTGTTGAAAGTTGTGAATCTGCTTCAAAACCTATCTGGGAAATTGTTGAATTTTCAAAAGCACTTTCCTTGATTGTTGTTATATTTTTAGGGATCATAATATTAGTGTTTAATCCCCAATATTCATAAATTTCTGTTTGATTTGATTTCATAATAAACAATTGAGGCGTAATAATAAGATTTGATTCATTTATGTAAGAAATCAAAACTTTTGTATCTCTTTCAATAGCTGTAGAAGAAAAGAATGTTTTGCAAGTGAATGATAATCTTGCTTTAGGAGTAGTAGTTGAAATAAACAAAGGTGCATTAACAATCATTGGTGTATCAGGAAAGCTTATGAGATCAAGAATATCGCACTGATAAAATATATATCCATCAAAAAAATCAACTGGTCCTAAAAATTTTACACTTGTCATACGACGACAATCACGGAAAGCATCATCATCAATTCTTTTTACACTTTCTGGAATTATTATTGATTCGAGGTATGAATCATAAAAGCACATATATTCGATTGTTGTTAGAGTATTAGGTAATTTTATTGTTCTAAAATAAGCTCTGAAGAAGCAAAATGTTATTATGGTTGTGACTGGTTCTGGAACCTCAAATGAAGATAAATATTTTTTCCCAACGAAAAATAAAATACTTCTATTTGCAGACAAAACAGAATTGTCAGGTCCAAGTGTTAGATATTTATTTTTTGGATGAATTGTTAGATCATTTATATAAAGACTAGATAAAGCATATCCATGTACATATGCAACATTTTCTGGAATTTGAAATGTATAAATTAGATCATCGAGTGAAAATACTCCTTGCACTAATGAAGTTAATTTTGAACCCTCTGCAAATTTAACATATCGAAGATTATATAGGGTGTCCAAAGGTGTGTTTAGCACAAACCTGAATACTGCGAATAGAAATAAACAAGTTACATATATATAAAGTTTATTTAAATATAATCACCATTGGATTCAATCACGCGTTCGCAGCGATCGATCCAGGCTTGAAAGACACGCTTTAAATCATCATGAGAAAATTGCTCAAATTACTCTCTTACAAAATTTTCAAGATCATCTGGACTCGCGAATTCGCGACCTTCAGCTCTCTTTTTTAGCGTGCCGAATAAATAAAAGTCAGAGGGTGCAATATCAGGTGAATAAATTGGGTTTGGAACAACTTTGACATTGTTTTCCACCAAGTAATTCATTACCTTATGACTTTTGTGAACTCTTGAATTATCAAAATGAATTGCAAACTTTTGTTTTTGTTGTTTGGATTTCTCAAACTCATCAGAATTGATAATTTGAGTAAGAACATTGTCAATTAGATACTGAGCATTCATCGTATTAGGTTTTTGAAGAATATCAATTGCGATGATGCCATTCACGCCCCCAAAAACCGACAACATCATCATTGGTGTGTCAATTTTTTTCTTCGGGAATGTTTGCGGATTTTCATCCTTCGGGATCCACATGATTTTGGCTTCTGTTGCATATTGAAACCAAGACTCGTCCCCTGTTACTAAAAAGCGAAACTTCTTGGATTGATATGCACCCAATATAGAGAGGAGCTCTTTCGAAGATTGGACTCTAGATTTTTTTTGAACTGAATTAAGGTTGTGCGGAACCCAACGTGTATACGCTAGTTTGTAGTTCAAATAATTGTGCAGATAATAACTGACTGTTGTATGTGGTATCTTTGTCATCTCCTCTATCCTTCTGAGTGATGCTCTTGGGTCTTCATCTAGCGCTTGAAGAATTGCTTTGATTTTTCTTTGATCCGGCGATTTTTTGTCAATTTTTATGATGGGCGCCTTTTTGTTCATGAAGTGATACATCCTAAAATGATACGTTACAGTGGAATAGCTAGGAGCATCCATACCGAAGCATTTTACCAATGTCTCGTAGATTTTTTTACAGTCTTTGCATTTTTTTGCAAGAGCGAGGATGTTTTCTTTATGATTCATTAAAAAAATGAAAAAATCCCGCCAAAATTTCCCGCGAAACCACCTCTTGTCTCAAAATTCATTTTATATCCCGGCATGGCGCCAAAATACAACATACTCATCATATACATATATTCATATTTTTTATTATATATTTATAATCAGCATATATCTTCTTTAATAGTCTCATATAGAGCGCTGTGCTAAACGCACCTTTGGACACCCTATAAGATTGATAAAATGCATTCTCGCCTATTTTTTCAACAGATGCTGGAATTGTAATATTTACTAATTTTTCAACACCGAGAAAAGCTTGGAATTGAATTTCAAGAAGTCCTTCTGGTAGAATTACTTCAGTAACTGATTTACAAAATTCAAATGCTGTTTTACCTATTATTTTAAGTTTATTGCATGTCGATAAATTAACAGTGGTTAGGTTCGGGCAATATGCAAAACTAAAAGTCCCAATTGTTGTTAATTGAGGATTATCTTCAAATGTAAATGAAATTAATGAATCTTGAAAGCGTCCTTTTATTATTTCACATGCAGCTGATATTTTGAGGTATGAGTATTGATCTGTGACTCTATTGAGTGTTTTTCCATCAGTTGAATAACAACTTCTGTTAATATCTTGATAAATGATATTTAAAAAGAAAATCATAACAATGAAATTAGGCCTTTATTTTGTTCGCTCTTGATTATTGATGTTAAATGTTCATTTTGCCTAAAATCGAAAATTGTTGAATTAATAGAAAAGAAATATTGATGGTAATCATCAGCACAAGCCATATTTAGTGATATGGGAAAAATATTCCCAGTTCAATTTATTTCAGCTCGAGTTTGACACCATAAAAAATAAAAAAGTGACAGATGAATACGAATAAATCGCGAATAGTCCAATTCCCTGCTAAATGGGTATATATTTTTTCATGTGTATTTCCTTTAGTTATGATAGCAATTGCAGTGAGTATTTATTATACTCTCAAACATAACAAAGTTTATAAATATACAATTGTTACAATTTCCGAGTCAGTTGTGTTCCTCCCAGAATCAAGGATATTCAACATCAGTATGACAATCATGGCCCTTCTTCAATCTGTAGTATTTATCTTGCGCCATCATTATTTAAACGTTATTATTACAAGAGAATCAAAATGGTACCTTCACCTTCTTAAATGGATATGCATAATCTTCGCTTTCGTGTCTCCACCAGCTTTTATTGGTCTTGCAAACTTTACAGTACGAGAATTCTTTAATGTCCACAACATGTGCGCTTTTATCTACTTTTACACTGTTAGCTTCTACTTTTTATGCTACGACATCATAATTATTTGCGTTAAAAAGAAAATAAAATGGTATTCGATGTTTGTTACAATTTTAGGCATAATTTGTCTACAATTATCATTATGGCCTTTATTCATAGACCCTCACAATAATACAATCGTATCTACAACTTCAGTTTTCGAATTTATAACTGTATTCTTATTCACCCTCAAAACTACATTAACATTGGTTGACTTACCACCTCACGGCATTAAATTTTACTCTAAGTAAAAGTGTTTTTGGTTGTATTAAAGTAAAAGAACATTTTATTGTTTATTTCTTAAAAAAATTATTTTATGAAACATATTTTGCTAATTCTGCTGCTTGCATTGCTAAGATTGCTCTGTTCTGAGCATCAAGAGCTTGTAATGAATCTATTTTTGCTTGCATATCATTAATTAGGGAGAATAGATCAGTTCCATACATTTGCTGATACTTCTCACATGCAGAACATATAATATTAAGATCATTTTCAAATTTTTCGGGTGAATTTGAAATTTTATGACCAAAAATTGTTGTTAATCTATTAATAGTATCATCTGATATGGAAAATTCCGATTCTCTATTTGCATTTGCTATTCTCTCTTCCATGAGCTTCTGAGCAAAAGAAGAAGTAATTGAAACTTCTCTGATAAATAAAGCTTGTAATTCTTCTTTAGAAATGTTATTTTTGCTACTAGCAGATTCTATTAGCTTCTTGCGTTCATCAAAATTGACGTTATTTGATAAGATTGATTTCATCGTGTCGAATTTCGTTGGAGATACTGTTAAACCTTTAATTGAATCAATAGTTTTCTCAGCTCTGTTTACAATCATATTTTTGAACTTATTTTCAGTCTGTGATTGTATCAAGGAAATGAGAAAATCTGCATTATCTTTAACAATCCCTCCAAGGCGGGCAATTACTCTATTTTGATGTTTAATATGATTTATAAAGAAGGTACAAAGAGTTTTTATCTGTAAAATAGGATCATTTGAGTCTATAACGTAATTTAATTTATCTAAAGTTTTTTGATCTAGATCAAATGCATCGATTATCTTATTAAACTCCTGTAATATAGCGTCATCGATTTCATTTGAGTTGATTTGTGATTCTAATTGTTGAATTATTGCATTTTTTGCTTGCATTTGCTTTTTTAATGTATCATTCTCGATCCTAAGTGAATCATTCTGAGATTGGATTTCAAAACTTAAAATTGATGTGATGTTCTCCTCTGCCTCATCGTATTGATCAAGAATCTCCATTTAAAAATGAACAATTGATCAGCAAGAACTAAATTTCTATTGATGTTGTAAAAGAGTTTTAACAAAGGTGTGAAATTTAATGAGATATTAAGAATATAATTTGATTCAATTTTGAATAAACTCATTTATACCGATAAAAATATGTTTGAATGCGAACAAACAATCTATGTATTATGTTTATACTAACAAACAAAGACAATAATATAAAATTAATTCTTTCTCCTCAAATTTGAGCGAGATAGTTGGTTCTGTCTTAATGTCTTCATCAAATAGAATAGAGGAATACCAATTGCACATGCTATAAATAATGAATACTGTCTAATTCTTAAAGTTTTCGGATAAAGCGCTTTTGTTGCTGTTTCAGATGAAAGTTCTTGTTGTCCAGCCACAAAATTTTCATCCGAGTTTGCCGTATATTGAACGGTAGGAGAAAATGTTTCAGAAAATTGGGTTCTAAAACAGAATTTTTCGTTCAAAGATATGATTTTGTTCAATACAGGTGATTTCTCTTTGTATGTGCAGTTCTTAAACGCATTTGTAAGGTTTAAAGAACCGATTTTACTTTCAGATAAATCGAAAACGCAATTTACGAAAACTGCGGCTTTCGGAGTTATCATCTCAACTAATTCATTAATATTTACGATGTTCTGTATCACACAATTTGAAATATGTGTCTTTTTGGTGTGAATTTCAAATAATTTCAAGGAAGTTCCTGGATTATTGTCAATGAAGTTGCAGTAAGCAATTTCTGAGTCTCCTTTATTGCTATCTAGGAAGATCAGACCCGGTCCTTGGTTATTTTCAAAATGAATGAAAGAAAACCTGAAAAATTCTGCGTATTGAGATTCAATTGCACCACGTTCTTTAACTGGGTATGATTTAGAAACGTTTGAATTTGAGATATCAACTATTATATGATAAAATAACATTAATCCGGTAACATCTGATATATTTAAGGGGCCATTTAGTGAACAAGATATTTGTTCAATCTTTGATGGCTCTATGACAATATCATTAATGCTCGGATATTTTGGTCCTGTAATTCTAAACATAATATCAGATAATAAAGCATGGCATTTCTTAATGCATGTAGATTTAATATCATGAATCTTAGACCTAATGAAAAATGCTCCGCAACTTCCTGAAGAGCATTTGAAAAAGCAACAATCCGAAATCAAAATTTGGCCATCATCGTTTTGGTAGCTAATTCCACCACCAAGGCCTTTCTTCTTGGAGCATTTTCTGAAAATGCAGTTTCTGAATATTGCTGTAGTTTCGTCTTTAATTTTTTCTGGTGTATGGAAGAAATCGTTTGAGTATTTCAGAGTAGCGATTTTAACAGGCGTATTTAGAAACCTTGTAAATGCTGAATTAATGAATTCTGCATTGGTATTGCTAGATCTAAAAAACGAATTTGCGAATTTTATTGCTTTTATTGAAGAGAACTTATCGCATCGCTTTAAGGATCCAATTCCATGCAATATTAAGGGTGATTGCGAAATGCTGGAAATTGAAAGCGAAACTATAGTCGAATTCATTTGAGAAAGGAAATAAAAAATGAACTTTCGGAGAATAATTCTAGAAGAAACAAAACCATTGAGAACAGGAAAACGCTAATGAGAAGTCAAACAGCTGAAAATAAAAAATAATTTTATAATAAAATATACAATAAGGATTTATAAAGAGATCTCATACAATATACATTAAAATAAGCAAAATTCCAATCTGACATATATGGATTTGAAACAAAATTTAAAAATTTGATTTTGCACAAGAGTTAACCCCAAAATCATCACAAAACATAAAGAACATGATACAAACCATCAGTAGCTCTATTATAATAAAGAGAAATAAGGATATTTTCTGAATAAAAAGGAAATCTAACAAATGATTCATAGGAATGATGGTATTAATTATCATTTGGAGGTATGTTGGCTTCATTGTGCAATTAGACAAAATTTTGTTCCAATATAATTGATAAAATAACAAAACTATATGGATTACGATCCTTTATCGGGTTGAATAGGAATGGTGGAGCTCCTTCTTAACAGCGCTAGCAATTTCATTGAAAACTATGAAATCTGATCAATTTCACAAAAGTAGACATTCACAGGAGGGTTCTTTTTTACCTGATTTACCTGAGGAGATGTCATGAATCTTAAAGTATTCCCTGGATAAATATTCAAATGTTTCAACAATATTGTGATTGTTTTTTGCTGAGGTTTCGAAAAATTGACTGTTGAGTTTGTTGGCAAGCTCTTGGCCTTCAGCTTTTGAAACTTTTCTAGATCCTTCTAAGTCAGATTTGTTTCCGCACAAAACACAAGTAAATTTTTCTGTTCCTTTGCTTCTTATAAGTTCCTTGTAAAATTTCTCAACATCTTCAAATGAAAACCTGTCAATAATAGAATAAACCAATATAAAGCCTTCTCCCGTTCTCATGTAAGCAGTTCTCATAGCAGCAAAGTCATCTTGACCTGCAGTATCTGTAACATTCAATTGTAGTATTCTTCCATCTACGCTGAAACGTTTATTATAGGCATCTTCAATCGTTGGGTTGTAGTCTTTAACAAATTGACCTTGGACAAACTGAATAGTTAGAGCAGATTTACCAACACCACCTGCTCCGAAAACTACTATTTTGTATTCTTGGTTTGATGATGCGGACATTAACTTCGAAATATCTATATCAAATAAAACCGTAATTTTTTCTCAATATTGTGTGTGAAAAAAAATTGAATATCAAATACAATATTCTGCGGTTTTATATAATTAAGAGACATTCTCTTTTTGCCCGGTAGCTAAAAAATCGCCATCTGACATACATGTAAAACCAAAAGGAAGTTTTTTGATTTTTAAGATATAGTTTCAATATTGATTGGAATACTGTAATTAATCAAACTATGCAAAATCTCAATTAAGTGGTTAAATTTCACAGTAAGCGTCACTTTTAAAAACTATCAGATCACTATGATGACTGATAGTCTATAAAATTTATTTGGTAGATATTTTTGAAATCCATATAGTATATTCTTCATATTTATTAATCATTTTCCCAAAAATAAGGAATTGAAATTTTCAATTTTGAATCTTCCGAAAAGATCTTCAAAATCAATAACCCGATTTTAGTACTTTTCAATTTTGTAATAGGACAATTCAGATACTTCAAAATTTCTCAATGAGTTGACAAAAATTTATCCATATCTCGTTTCACATTGATGTATCTAAAATTGGACATGTTTGAGGCAACTATAAGTTTGCTGTAAAGTGAATAGAAATATAATGCATGATTTTTATATTCATTTTTTACAATGCCAGATTTCCATATTACATCTTTTCATACGCTCCAATTTTTCTCAAAAGCTGAATCATAATTTATACAATATAAGCGGTTCATAAACATTTTATGGCTTATTGTGTATTTTATTCCATTATCGATTTTATACACAATTTAATACGGGAATATTTTCATTTAGTTGAGTTTTATTTCCGTATTAAATTATTTTAAAATGATGCGTTTAAAGTAAGGAGTGAAATGAATTTAGCAAATTCTTATATGAATCGCATTTTGAAGGAAAATGCAAAAAAAAATGTTGACATATAATATCCATCATTTCAGATGGAAATAATATGAATACTCTAATGAAGAAGTGTTTACTAATTGTTTAATCACATTTTCCTTTTATAATTATCAAATTTTCAAACAAATAATTTTAATTTTCTGCTTTATGTGTATCTTCATCGAAATGTTTTTTCAAACATTTCAAGAAATCGTGTTCGTGTCTTGATTTTGCTATCTTAACGACAGTTAATCCCTTTTCATTTTTAATATCTAATTTCGCACCTTTTCTCTGAAGTAATCCAATAACACCTGAATTATTCATTCTTGCTGCAAGCATCAAAGGAGTCATACCTCCTCTTGTTTGAAGATTAGGATCTGCACCATTTTCCAGAAGCAAATCAACACTTTCAACATTTCCTTTCATAGATGCATAATGAAGAGCTGCAGCTCCTTGCGAATCAAGTGCATTTATTTTTGCACCATTTTCCAGAATAATTATCATAGAAGCAATGTCATTATTTGATGCAGCACAGTGCAAAAGCATGTCTCCATCTTGACTTTGTACATTTGGCCGCAAACCTTTTGTAAATAAAAATTTAAGTGCATGACTTGACTGGAACTTAACTGCTGCAAAAGAGAAAGGTATAATGTTATTAATTGCAATGTTTTTGTTCTTTTTGATGAAATTCTTAAAATCTTCTTTGTTCTTGCATTTTGATATTTTGCTAACTGATCTATCTAATTCGCTTAATATCTCTCGAATTTCATCATTGCTACTATAGTCTAAAGCAGTTTTACCATCTTTGTCTTTAGTCAAAACTGCACCATATTTCACGAATTCTTTTACGATATCTGTGTAACCTCTTCTTGCTGCAATGTGAAGAGGAGTTACTTTATTAGGTGTCATACAGCAGATTCCTGCATTTTTGATCAATAATATTTTAACAAAATCGAAATCTCCGATTTTTGTTGTGTGGTGTAGCAAAGTTTTACCACTTTTGTTTTTAGTGTTGATATCAAAACCGCTATCAAGAATTATCAACAATAATGACATCCTCTTGGTATCAACCGCTTCAAAAGCAACTTCTGGAGAAACAATAGTTCCTAAATATTTGATAGATAACATTAATCCAACAGTGTCACTTTTAGCTACATCAACAGCTGTTTTATTATTTGTATTTTCCAATAAATTTGCACCACCTTGGATTAAAACGAAAGTTGCTTCTTCTAACCCATTTATAGCAGCAATATGAAGTGCTGTATTTCCAGATCCAGGTTCTCTAGAGTCTGGAGAAACTCCGTTTTTCATCAAAAATGATATTATTTTCAGTTTTGAAAGTTTCACAGCTTCGATCAGAAAATCACTTCCAAATAATTTAATTCTCTGTGGATTTTCACTACAGAAGTTAATAAAATCATCATAACTTTTGTTAACAAGTATATCTAAACCTTCATTTCTTTCTTTGGTTTCTTCAAAAAGAGTCAAAATTTTTGAGTTTTCTTTTCCATTCTTTTTCGCATAATCTATAGGTGTTTGTCTATTTTCATCACCTTGAAGAACAGCACCATTTTTAATAAGCATCTCTGCTATCCGAACATTATTATTTCTCGCAGAATAATGCAAGGGAGTTAGCCGATCAAGTGTACGTGAATTCGGATTTGAACCTCTTTCCAAAAGAAACTTTGCCATATCATAATTGTTTGCTAGGCATGCAACATGAAGAGGTGTTAATGAATAGGCTGATTCCATGTCAATGAAAATATGCAAGTCCAATAGATAACTTGCGAATCGGGCGTTATTATATAATGCGCACAAATGAAGCGCACTATAACCCGTATCATCTGTGACAACATTTATATCAGCACCTTTTTCAATGAGAATTCGAGCAATTTCATATTTTCCTGTTTTGATGCAATATAATAAAACTGGAAATCCGTCTTTACTATCATTTATTAAGTTGGGACTAAACTCAAGGGTGTTTAGTAAACCTTGAATATAATTTCCATCAATCAAATCAAACACATTTGTATCCATTGACACTTTTTTATAAAAAAATAACTGACAAATAAGTTTTTCTAAGATATTGTAGTGCACGAGTGTTCATAAATGCATGAAACAGATTAAATATTGATAGTTCACCCCACAATAATACTATTTGTATCTTCGATGCCAAAATATGCTTATTTGTTTATGCAGTTGGATGATTACATTCCAAAGAAATATCTTTAATTCATAAATTAGTTTTCCATTACCATTTAATACTATGCCGAAAGAGATATGTAGAAATATATGTGTTTTTAGAATAGAAATAGAAAAGCAAAATCAAATGGTATCAAATAAAAACTACTTATGTCTTATTTTTGGTGAACATTAACATAACTCAAGATAATTTTGATATGTCAGGTTTATTACAAGGAAGATTTCAATTGAGGAAATTAATCCATGACAGAACTGTAATTTAATGAATCACAAATATTGAGAATCAGCATTACAGTCTAAATGTACGTGTAAAAATCTTATTCCTAAACACCTTATTCGATTTTGATTAGACCAGTTATTATAAAATTTTGAAAATAAGAAAAATGTAATGACTCAGCAAAAGGGATTTCAATTTTATTGATATCTTTTATTTGGTTGTCAAGATTACGAAAAATTGAGTGATCGATGTCAAATCGATGTTCTACATGTCCTTAGTTCGTGAAATAATATTAACTTGTTTTCTAGTCAAAACAATATTTTCATTCAATCTATATGAAAATAAAATATTTAATCTTATGTATAGTAATATATGATTTTTAATTTTTAGCTAAAATTTAATTGTGATTTAAAATTTGAGAGTATTTATTCGAAATTCGTATAATAATTTAGTTCATGAATTTCAAAGAAATTAATTATTAAAATGTATCGGTATCATAAAATTGAATTTTTGCAAATTGAAAATTTGTCCGTTATTTTGTAATTAATTAAAAAATTATTCATATTAATTATGTATATGTTATATTTTAAAAATTCTAATTTTGAGGGTTAATCTTTAAATCTAAAATAGTAAAAAAATCGAGTTATTTATTCAATGATTTTTCCGTCAGCAATAAATGCTCATACAATAAATTCAATTGTAAAACCGAAATTTTCTGAATACGCTGTTTTGAAAAACTCATTGCAAGTGTATGTTTAAATAATTAATCAAATTCTTTTCCGATACAATATTTTGCTTTTGAATAATTTAAAGATTCATTCCTATCCTGTTATAAACCGAAAATAGATTTTTTCGGTTTTCTCTTCAAATAATTGAAAGAATGATACTATTATAGGTTTATTATATTATATAGCATATAATCATGCTATAGCCGAAAATTATAAGTTTTGAGAAGATTGAATATAACACAAATAAATTTGAATGTAAGTTAAATTGCTTGTTGTTTTTAATAGCTATTTAATGAGAAATCCAATATTGCAAAATTCAAATTGAATGATTGAAAGAACAGAAAAAGTCATTCTTTTCAATTTCGAATATGTTTCATTGTATTTATAATTATATGGCAAATAAGATATTTAAACTTGATTTTTGAAGGAAAATTCACAAAATTGAATAAATTCAAATAATTTTTATTCCAAAATAAACTAGTTATTTGAGTTTAATACTAATTATCTATTCAAACTACAAAGTTTGTAATTTAAAATATTTTGTGAGATCAGATTGAATTAATTCAAGGTTCTTTTCAATTCATATTAATGACCATATTACGCATTTCGAACATTCTAAACCAAATATATAAAAATGGGGAGACGAATGTTAAATTTGCTAGACATGGGGGAGTTGTCTGCAAAGTTTTAGCTCTTATCTCTAACAAAAAATTAATTTTTAAAAAAAAGACCGAATACGTTTCACAGCGAGAAAAAAATAAAAGGCAAGATAGAATTTTCTAGACATAAAGAAGTTGTTTACCGAGTTTTAGCTCTTATCTCTAACAAAAAATTAATTTTTAAAAAAAAAGACCGAATACGTTTCACAGCGAGAAAAAAATAAAAGGCAAGATAGAATTTTCTAGACATAAAGAAGTTGTTTACCGAGTTTTAGCTCTTATCTCTAACAAAAAATTAATTTTTAAAAAAAAGACCGAATACGTTTCACAGCGAGAAAAAAATAAAAGGCAAGATAGAATTTTCTAGACATAAAGAAGTTGTTTACCGAGTTTTAGCTCTTATCTCTAACAAAAAATTAATTTTTAAAAAAAAGACCGAATACGTTTCACAGCGAGAAAAAAATAAAAGGCAAGATAGAATTTTCTAGACATAAAGAAGTTGTTTACCGAGTTTTAGCTCTTATCTCTAACAAAAAATTAATTTTTAAAAAAAAGACCGAATACGTTTCACAGCGAGAAAAAAATAAAAGGCAAGATAGAATTTTCTAGACATAAAGAAGTTGTTTACCGAGTTTTAGCTCTTATCTCTAACAAAAAATTAATTTTTAAAAAAAAGACCGAATACGTTTCACAGCGAGAAAAAAATAAAAGGCAAGATAGAATTTTCTAGACATAAAGAAGTTGTCTACCAAGTGTCAGCTGTTACTTCTTCTCAATACTGATATAAAATAAAAATCTTTATTATTTATTTAACCTTTATTGTTTCATTAAACTTCATTTATTTTATATTATAGTTTTATTCTTTTAGCTACTTGTAAAATAATCTAATTTTATATCATCATTTTACCGGATTATTCTTCAGTACATCGATTGTGTATCTAAAATAATATCATTATCCTTATTCTGTTTTTTCCAAAATTCTTTTAAATATCTTTTTTGGTTAGATTACTTTATACTTTTTACTTTTATTTTTTAATTTCAAAAAAAAATTTGGTGATTGTTCTATTCTGTTACAATGTGCATTATCATATTCTAATGAATTATTCATTACATACATTTAAAAAAACTTGTTAAAAATGAAATTAAAAAATTATGTTTATTATTACGCTGTGAATGTGTCAACAGCGGTCATGCCTGTATCTGTATCCCATATTTGCCACAACCTTTCTGTATCTGCATTTGTGTATTTCGGTTTCAGCTGATACATTTGATTTGGCGTGTAATTTGTTCCAGTTAATGGATTAATTGGGAGATCTTCATGCGGTGTGTTATTATTGTACTCCCAAATAAAGGCAGGAATAGCCTGAATGCTTTGGCAGCGCTCCAATGTCGGCCAGAATCTCTCAATCTTCCCATTTTGGTAGGGAGAATGAGAGTCTGTATGCCGCCATTGGACGCCCCAAAGATCAAGTAGATCTTGAAAGGCGCCCCTATTTTCTGAACCGTTGTCGGTCCAGAAACAATAAGGGGCGCCAAATTCAATGAAGGCGGAAGCCGCAACGTTCGCTGTCGTCGCTGCCAGCATATCTGGTATTTGTATACACGCTAGGACTTTGCGGCTAAAATCGTCGATTATGCCATAAATATACTGGCCACGAACACCCCTAAAATAATGAACATCTGCGTGCCAGATAAGATTGGGTGAAAGCGCCCAATATCTTACTGCTGTTTCTGGCCCGGCATGCTCTAATCGCGTCTTGGTGAAATGATTTTCTTTGAAGTATCTGCGTACTTCTCTATAAGATACATCAATTTGTTGTAATTTCAAACGTTTCCATTGTTTTGTTTGACCACAGGGAAAGGCCCAGTGGTCATGTATCACAGCAAGAGCTTTGATTTGGTCGTAGGGATTGATCCTACGACCTTTCTTGCCTTTAGGCAATGGGATATTCTGTAAGCTAAATTGATTTTGTAAAAAAGATTTTGAAACATCTAAATATTTGAAATCATTTGATTGAAGGGTTGGGGCGATGGGAACATGGGTGCAAGCTTCTTCCCATGTCATTTTACCTTCTTCAATCTGATTGGAAATACCAATTAGGTAAATTCGATCGACATACCCTTTGTAAGGATTCATTCTAATGAAGTACGTTAACAATCAAAATATTCTATAAGTGTCTAGTATGGAATTCAAAAGAATAAAGAAAATGGTAACATAAATAAAAGTATTATGAAATAATTTATAATTAAAATGAAAAAAAGAAAAAATAATAAGTAAAGTGACTGGAAACGAAAATGAAAATCAGTGTACAGTTTTATTTTTTTCTCGCTGTGAAACGTATTCGGTCTTTTTTTTTAAAAATTAATTTTTTGTTAGAGATAAGAGCTAAAACTCGGTAAACAACTTCTTTATGTCTAGAAAATTCTATCTTGCCTTTTATTTTTTTCTCGCTGTGAAACGTATTCGGTCTTTTTTTTAAAAATTAATTTTTTGTTAGAGATAAGAGCTAAAACTCGGTAAACAACTTCTTTATGTCTAGAAAATTCTATCTTGCCTTTTATTTTTTTCTCGCTGTGAAACGTATTCGGTCTTTTTTTTAAAAATTAATTTTTTGTTAGAGATAAGAGCTAAAACTCGGTAAACAACTTCTTTATGTCTAGAAAATTCTATCTTGCCTTTTATTTTTTTCTCGCTGTGAAACGTATTCGGTCTTTTTTTTAAAAATTAATTTTTTGTTAGAGATAAGAGCTAAAACTTTGCAGACAACTCCCCCATGTCTAGCAAATTTAACATTCGTCTCCCATTTTTATATATTTGGTTTAGAATGTTCGAAAATGCGTAATATGGTCATTAATATGAATTGAAAAGAACCTTGAATTAATTCAATCTGATCTCACAAAATATTTTAAATTACAAACTTTGTAGTTTGAATAGATAATTAGTATTAAACTCAAATAACTAGTTTATTTTGGAATAAAAATTATTTGAATTTATTCAATTTTGTGAATTTTCCTTCAAAAATCAAGTTTAAATATCTTATTTGCCATATAATTATAAATACAATGAAAATATTCGAAATTGAAAAGAATGACTTTTTCTGTTCTTTCAATCATTCAATTTGAATTTTGCAATATTGGATTTCTCATTAAATAGCTATTAAAAACAACAAGCAATTTAACTTACATTCAAATTTATTTGTGTTATATTCAATCTTCTCAAAACTTATAATTTTCGGCTATAGCATGATTATATGCTATATAATATAATAAACCTATAATAGTATCATTCTTTCAATTATTTGAAGAGAAAACCGAAAAAATCTATTTTCGGTCTATAACAATTCATTTCTATCCATCTTCATTTTACATTCTAACTAACATTATTTAATTAATTTAGCGACTTTACATTTTATAATTTTCTAAAAAATTGTGATTGATTCAAATTAAAAGGAATGCTGCCTGTGAGACGCGCCGGAAGTACAAAGAGGTTCAATCCACTCAAAATCCAGAAGCCTGTTCTCACTCAGTTATCGCGTTCTAAAATATCCTTTTCATCATCATTCCGTCTTAAAACACTTGAACCTATAGATTTAACTAAAGAAAATGCGTTCGCAAACGACGATAACCTCATTTATACAGTTAAATTACTTTCAAATTGGGGCGATCCGCAATACATGTGCTGTTCTTATATGCAATTTCTTTCACATGATCGAAGACCCTTAAATCCTATCAAGATGATGTCAGCACCAAAACTTGAAGAAGGTGTTCTACAGAAGCTCAACGGTGATATGGTGAAAGAGGAAGCAAATCAGTGGAGAATTAATTGGCCGCCAGATGAAGATGACATAATGTCTATTATATTTATGTTCCAAAAGCATCAAAAGCCATGTTTTATACGTCTTTGGAACCCTCAGACAAATATGGAGCAATCAATTAAAGATATTGAAATTTATAACGGCGAAAATCTTGTTGCAAAAGAAGAAATTCCAAAAGGCTTCGGTAAAGACATTCAAATATCTGTAAAAGAAGAATATGCCATAAAACCTTCGGAATCAATGCAATATTTACAGACACTTTTCCCACAGCTTGCACCATCATTATTTCCATGTGACTTATTTGGACAATATCCGTCATTTAAACTCAGGAAAGTATCATTCGAAATCCTTAAAAACTACGGAAATGAAAAAGTTTTTGGACTTAGTCAAATACTATTCCTGAATGACAAAAAGGCAATAATAACTCGCGATGAAATTAATAGAATTACCGTTGATAATTGCTCAGATTTTACTGATCCTTTAGCTTTAATTCCGACAAATAGAGATTTCCCTGAAAAATGCCAATTTGTTGCACATTCATCATTCGAAAGACATCCTATGCTGACATTTTACTTCGAACAAACTGTAATTTTATCAAAAATCATCGTCAAAAATTTAGATGTTGGTCCGAGCGGTTTCGATTGCGAAGTTAACCATATGAGAGTATTTGTAAATGATAGATGCGAATGGATTGGAAAGGTTCAGTGTACAAGGTTGAAGGAAGGTGTGAAACCTCCTCCTTGCGTAATCCACGTGTTACCATCATTTATAGTTTCTCATGGACAGTAATGTTTTCATACTGATTTTTATTTGTTATGATATAAAATTTTTGTAATTAATTTTTCTTCAACGTTCACTAATGATTTTTATAAACTACGATCTGTTTCCTCTAAGAAGTAGTATTTTGAACTTACCAAATCTCTAATCGAGTTATATTTTGAAGTTTATTTTTAGAATCGAAATAATTTTAGTTTTTAGTAGATATCTACATTACTTTCATGCCATATATTCTTGCTTATTGCAATATATAGCTTTAATTCATTGTTATAAGTAATTTAGCATCAAAAGTGACAAAAATGAATATAGAAATTCCAATTGATGTTCCAGCAGAAATACAAGAACAAGTTGTTGAAAAATTAGAAGAAAAAGGCGTAATAAAGCGCCTTGAAAGAAAAGTTCAGCTTGGAATCAACATTGCTATTCAAGAATTAGAATCTAACCAAGCACAAGACAGTGTTTTAATGCGTAAAAGTACAATCAGGGAAGCTAAATCAGAAAATGAAGCACTACATAGAATTTACAAATATTTGCAAAACAAAGGTCTCTTATATACGTATCAATGCATGAAAGAAGAGGTTGCATCTTCTAAAAAACGTTCATACACAAATAGTAGTATAAGAAAATGATTGATTTTGCCTTAACAAAATCGTTTATATTTTCAAGTTTCCAAAATAGCGAACTTTTACTAGGATCACTTCATTACACTTGTTTTATGTTTAACATTTTATTGTATTATTACACATGAAGTCCAAATTTTTCAATAATTTTTTAAGAAAATTGCTGAAAATGGAAAATGTAGTTAATGATTTGACATTACTTTAACTATTAACAGATTTTTCAAATGCATTCATTGTATGAAATAACGAAATACTTTGTTTTTTATTACATAACGGAATAAAACCTTAATATTACTATATAATTTTAATCACATAATGTACCATTTGCCATATATAGGCTGTAAATTTTATGTTGTTCTTCTAAATATATTTTCCATTTTGAATATTGCTTGAAATGAAAGTATTTGACAAGGATGTTGATCTATAGGTGTTTTAATTAATATAGGATCACTTAGTTAATGGAACTGAAGTATGGACATGGGATCAATATTCTAAGGCGTCAAAAATTTTCTCACTGGGTTTTCGTCTATCAATCCCAGCTCATTATATACGCAACCAATCAAAAATCTGATATGGGAGTCCAAGGCTAACTTTTTGTTGTCTACCTAATAAAAGAGGAAGCAGCATTAGTGAGAATAATCGCAAATATTCAATTTAAATTATCTTTTTATTCTTAATTTAAAGTGACAAAAAGAATAAAAAACCTATTCTAAGGCATGTTGTTATGTAAATGAGACTAGACATCATATTTTATGTTATGAAAAAAAAATATTTAGAATTTTAGAACAAAATAAATAGAAAAAATAGCATAACTTATGGATGTGCGTATATTAAATTTAATAAATTAAGAGAAATTATTTTTGGCGCCAAAATTATTCGTTAACTCTCAAATTTTTCTGAGTCAATAAGCCGCCAAAAAAGTGTCATTTTGTTTCGTTAGAGAAAGATGAATTGTCCATGTCATCCAATCGGGAACAAGGGGGATGGGGATTAGATGATAAAGAAGCAATTCATGCTCTCTATCTGAAGCAATCAGACTTACCAGCAACAATGTGAATCGATTTGGCTTTAAAGTTAATATAGCAGATCAGCTTGTTACTGGAGAGACTAGGCATTACGATTGATTCGCTGTAGTGCTCTACTTTAATTTAAGAGTAGTAACGGATAACTGAATTCCCAAAATTCTTTAGGTGATCCAAAACACTGTAGCTGCTTGAACTTTGGACGAGCCTCGCACCCCAGAGAATAGAAATCCCAATCTTGCTCATGTTTAGTTGAATTAGTCTGCAGCAGTACAGCTCTGATACCACAAGATCGTGATGTATACAAAGTCACAACGCTATTTGATTCAACAACTAGCTAGTTTTGACATCAAATTGCAAAATTTGACTTCGTTATGAGCTCTTTGTAGCAAAAATACATTACACTTAAAGACTAGTTGCTAGACTGTAGTAGTTTGTTCGTATATATCTATTTTTCCCCAACGTATTGCATACTACATTTTGACAAGACTTGCAACCTTATAGTAACCTCGTTGGGAATTGTTCAAGCAAAGCGTAGGTAGTTAAGGTCGAGTAAGAGTTCTTCTTAAATCTTTCACTGAATGAGTAGGTGTTGGAAGAACTGTTCTCTAAAGCGATACAGTTGCGCTACATGTTCGTCAACTTGTCTAGAAATAAATATATCATTTGTTTTATACGTTTTTTCGTAATAAATCTATTTGTATTTGTTGTATTTGAGTATGAAGATAACAAAAACTACGGCATAAGACGCAGTACACTGGGCTTCGTTGCCATTTTATTTACCATGTTAAGAATAAACTTAACAGACATGCTTTGTTTTCGACGAAGCCATCTAAAATAACGTACATCTAAATAAAACTAAAAAACTGTAAAATTTCTTTATTTGATAGTATACTTCAAATTATGCACTATACCTTCTAGAATTCTATAACACTCTTTGCATATAATTTTTTAAAAAAAAAGTTATATCTCGACAAAAATATGATTTATCAATAGAGTATGTAAAATAAAACTCATTCGCAGTATTAAAAAATCGTAAATCTTTCCAAAAAAATTTTGAATTACAAATTTTAAAACTTAAAACAACATTTTTTGAAGCGAAAAAACGAAATCTAATTTTTTTTGGAAAATTTAGAATAAATAGAGCTCTTTAACTCGTCGAATACAAATTGTTTTCAAGTTTTTTTCGACCGGAAATTGAACTTTTAGAGTTTATACAATAAGATTCACATGAAAAAATACGGGTTTAACAAAGAAATCACCAATATAAAGGTTTTTTTAGTAGAACGAGATTGATAAAAACTATGGTATGATAAAAAGACGATAATTTTTTTGGCGGGATAATTGAAGAATATGAATGATTCGAATTACAGACATACTCTAGTCCGAAACTTACTATGGTTCGTGACTTATTTTTGACACAGAATAGCTGTAGACTAAGGCTTACTCTAGATCCAGACTTATTATACAATTAAATTTGCTTTTGGAATAAGACTTAATTTTAGTTACAAACTTATCTTAATATCAGACTTATATTTAGAATCAGACTTACTTTAGTCTAGAACTTACATTTAGAATCAGACTTCCATTTCAAGTCAGACTTACTTTCGTCCGAAACTTCCATTTCAAGTCTGTCTTACCTTCGTCCGAGACTTACATTTCAAGTCAGACTTACTTTCGTCCGAGACTTACATTTCAAGTCAGACTTACTTTCTTCCAAGACTTACTTTCGTCCGAGACTTACATTTCAAGTCATACTTACTTTCGTCCGAGACTTAAATTTCTAGTCAGACTTACATTTCAAGTCATACTTACTTTCGTCCGAGACTTAAATTTCTAGTCAGACTTACATTTCAAGTCATACTTACTTTCGTCCGAGACTTACATTTCAAGTCAGACTTACTTTCGTCCGAGACTTACATTTCAAGTCATACTTACTTTCTTCCAAGACTTACTTTCGTCCGAGACTTACATTTCAAGTCAGACTTACTTTCGTCCGAGACTTACATTTCAAGTCAGACTTACTTTCGTCCGAGACTTACATTTCAAGTCATACTTACTTTCGTCCGAGACTTACATTTCAAGTCATACTTACTTTCGTCCGAGACTTACATTTCAAGTCATACTTACTTTCGTCCGAGACTTACATTTCAAGTCAGACTTACTTTCGTCCGAGACTTACATTTCAAGTCAGACTTACTTTCGTCCGAGACTTAAATTTCTAGTCAGACTTAAATTTCAAGTCATACTTACTTTCGTCCGAGACTTAAATTTCAAGTCATACTTACTTTCGTCCGAGACTTACATTTCAAGTCAGACTTACTTTCTTCCAAGACTTACTTTCGTCCGAGACTTACATTTCAACTCAGACTTACTTTCGTCCGAGACTTACATTTCAAGTCAGACTTACTTTCTTCCAAGACTTACTTTCGTCCGAAACTTCCATTTCAAGTCTGTCTTACCTTCGTCCGAGACTTACATTTCAAGTCAGACTTACATTTCAAGTCAGACTTACTTTCGTCCGAGACTTACATTTCAAGTCAGACTTACTTTCGTCCGAAACTTACATTTCAAGTCATACTTACTTTCGTCCGAGACTTACATTTCAAGTCAGACTTACTTTCGTCCGAGACTTACATTTCAAGTCATACTTACATTAATATCAAACTTATATTAACCTACGACTTACTTTTATTCCCAGACATCTTGATCCACACTGACATTGAAAACCACTCATACATCTGAAGCCACTCAAACATCTAGATCCACTACGACATGGAGATCCACTCAAACATAATTTTTGCTCTCTAACTACATTTTTATATGATTTTACAACCTAAATTTTCTTCTTTACCTAAAGATTATTCGCAATATCTGAATATCATTAATTAATTGAGATATTCAAGTTTTGACAGCGGATTTGGAAAGCAGACTTGATGGAGATTTTAAATCTGATGTCAAATCTTGGTTTTGTGCATTATTGGAAGAGAAAAAAGGGTGTTAATTGCAAATCTTAAATATAGGTTTTTACGAAAAATGTAATTAGGGTTAGAATCATAGAAAGATATATCTGTCAGACATTGTTATGTGTGACAGATAATATTGCATCTCATAGACACTGTTGCATCTGTCAGACACTGTTGCATCTTTCAGACACTGTTGCATCTCATAGACACTGTTGCATCTTTCAGACACTGTTAAATTTCATAGACACTGATGCATCTCATAGACACTGTTGCATCTGTCAGACACTGTTGCATCTATCACTTACTTTTGCTTCTGTTAGATACTATTGTATCTCATAGACACTGTTGCATCTCATAGACACTGTTGCATCTCATAGACACTATTGCATCTCATAGACACTGTTGCATCTGTCAGACACTGTTGCATCTCATAGACACTGTTGCATCTCATAGACACTGTTGCATCTATCACTTACTTTTGCTTCTGTTAGATACTATTGTATCTCTCAAACACTGTTGCATCTCATAGACACTGTTGCATCTCATAGACACTGTTGCATCTCATAGACACTGTTGCATCTCATAGACACTGTTGCATCTGTCAGACACTGTTGCATCTCATAGACACTGTTGCATCTCATAGACACTGTTGCATCTGTCAGACACTGTTGCATCTCATAGACACTGTTGCATCTCATAGACACTGTTGCATCTGTCAGACACTGTTGCTTCTGTTAGATACTATTGTATCTCTCAGACACTCTTGCATCTTTCAGACACTGTTAAATTTCATAGACACTGATGCATCTCATAGACACTGTTGCATCTGTCAGACACTGTTGCATCTATCACTTACTTTTGCTTCTGTTAGATACTATTGTATCTCTCAAACACTGTTGCATCTCATAGACACTGTTGCATCTCATAGACACTGTTGCATCTCATAGACACTGTTGCATCTCATAGACACTGTTGCATCTCATAGACACTGTTGCATCTCATAGACACTGTTGCATCTCTCAAACACTGTTGCATCTCATAGACACTGTTGCATCTCATAGACACTGTTGCATCTGTCAGACACTGTTGCATCTATCAGACACTGTTGCATCTCATAGACACTGTTGCATCTGTCAGACACTGTTGCATCTATCAGACACTGTTGCATCTCATAGATACTATTGTATCTCTCAGACACTCTTGCATCTCTCAGACACTGTTGCATCTCATAGACACTGTTGCATCTGTCAGACACTGTTGCATCTCATAGACACTGTTGCATCTATAAGTCACTGTTGCATCTATCACTTACTTTTGCTTCTGTTAGATACTATTGTATCTCATAGACACTGATGCATCTCATAGACACTGTTGCATCTTTCAGACACTGTTAAATTTCATAGACACTGTTGCATCTCATAGACACTGTTGCATCTCATAGACACTGTTGCATCTCATAGACACTGTTGCATCTCATAGACACTGTTGCATCTCATAGACACTGTTGCATCTCATAGACACTGTTGCATCTCATAGACACTGTTGCATCTCATAGACACTGTTGCATCTCATAGACACTGTTGCATCTGTCAGACACTGTTGCTTCTGTTAGATACTATTGTATCTCTCAGACACTCTTGCATCTCTCAGACACTGTTAAATTTCATAGACACTGTTGCATCTGTCAGACACTGTTGCATCTCATAGACACTGTTGCATCTATAAGTCACTGTTGCATCTATCACTTACTTTTGCTTCTGTTAGATACTATTGTATCTCATAGACACTGATGCATCTCATAGACACTGTTGCATCTTTCAGACACTGTTAAATTTCATAGACACTGTTGCATCTCATAGACACTGTTGCATCTCATAGACACTGTTGCATCTCATAGACACTGTTGCATCTGTCAGACACTGTTGCATCTCATAGACACTGTTGCATCTTTCAGACACTGTTAAATTTCATAGACACTGTTGCATCTGTCAGACACTGTTGCATCTCATAGACACTGTTGCATCTCATAGACACTGTTGCATCTGTCAGACACTGTTGCATCTCATAGACACTGTTGCATCTCATAGACACTGTTGCATCTGTCAGACACTGTTGCTTCTGTAGATACTATTGTATCTCTCAGACACTCTTGCATCTCTCAGACACTATGCCATCTCATTAACACTGTTGCATCTTTCATTGACTTTTTTATCTCTCAGAAATATTTTATCTCTATAATATTTTTTATCTCCCAAACTTTTACATCTTTCTGATTAATTTTTTTATCCTTTTTCATTCTGTTCTGTATATCGAATCTTTATATAACAAATAATTAAATAGTTTTCATATTTATTAACTATTTTTATAAACAATAATCATACACATTTTATTCATATAAATATTTTTTTCACAAACCATTTTTCCTCTTCCTTCTTACAACAAAATCCGGATCTCTTTCCTTGTCTTTATTATCAAAAACTTCTTCGATGATTTTTGAAATCATGTCTTTGTTTTGCTGATATTCATCTGATTCTTCCGGAAGATATGCATTACTTAATGCCAAATCTATCACTTCTGGATGTGTTTTTCTTAATGATGATATATAATGAATTGCCTGAATTGTATCATAATCGATGTTCATCCCAAGATTAAACATGAAACTTGTTGCCTTGTCAATTGACGGAAGATTTAAAATGCGTTGAACAAGACTTTTAACTCCTATATCTGGAGTTACTTGTTCTTCATACAAGTAAATTTCGTTCTCAACTTTGGTTGTAAATGTTTTCCGAGCCGAAATTTTGCATTGTTCATTTTTCCGATCACCCTTTCCTATCGGATTGTCTTCATCATCATAAACTAGAATAAGGTCAGGTATGAGGGGCTTCCAGGGGCTGCGCCCCTTCTAGCCCTGAAGATGTTTAGTATAACTTTGTCCGGACAAGTAAGGGTCTATCGTCGCTACAGGAAAAGTTACAGGCGTTCCAAGGAAGTATACTTTGAGAAGCCTTCTTCTGGGTCGAAAACATTATATAATGTGTCGCTTTTCACAAATTATATATGTTTTCATGCTTTGTCACTTTTTGTCACTTTTCAGGAAAAAACATTTTATTATTATATATAAATGAATTTTACAAAACCACCGTTACCGTTCTTTGGAAATAAGAGTAAATGTAAAGATATTCTATTGAGAGAACTTAAGAAACTACCGAATGGTCTAACATTTGTAGATTTGTTCGGTGGAAGTTTCTATATATCCATTTGTGCCATACAATATTCCCAGACTCAAAGATTATATGCAATGACTTCGACAACTATATGGACCGTCTCAAACATATACCAGACACAAACAATATATTGAAAGCGTTAAAAGAAAAGATACCTATAGGTAAGATGGAACGTATACCATTAGATAACAAAAATATTGTGAGAGAGGTTTTGAAAAAAGCAGAATATATAGACTGGGATAGTATATCTGCTAGACTATTATATAGTGGTTCTATAAGAGTTCATGACATTGAAACACTTATGTCAAACGTTTTATATCTTAACTATACAAATGTTTTCAAAGAGGACATAGAAAAATATATTGAGGGTATAGAGTTTGTGAGATGTCATTGGACAGAGTTGTATGAAAAATATAAAGACAAGGAAAATGTTTTCTTTATAGTGGACCCGCCGTTCTATAACACATGCGATTTTCAATACCAAGTAGACTGGACTTTGAGAGACTCTTTAGAAACTTTAGACGTTTTACATAACTGTCCATGCTTTTACTTTACATCCGATAAAAGTGGTTTGGAAACCGTTATGAGATGGTTAGAGGACATACATGACTATGAGTTTAGATATGACAAGATAGAATATGAGAGAGGTCCTATAAACCGGAGAAAGTGTCATAACAAAGAAATTTTACTAGTAAGTAAATGTGGTTTGAAATAGGACTACTTGTTTTAGGTTTTTTCCATTGTGTCATTTATTTATTTGACGTGGCAGAAAGATATAGAGAATATGAAGATGAACCAATGCCTGCAAATGTCAGTATATGTACTCGTAAGAGATATTTTTATCTAATATTAAATGGACGCACAGAACTTAGCGAATGCACAGCAACCTGGACAACCAAACCCAGAGAATATTCCAAATGAAGTTAGAATACAAACTGCAATGGCAAACTATGGTCAAGTGCCAACAGATGTACAAATGCAAACTGCCATGTCAAATGACGCTGCGTTAGGTTTGCCACCATGGTATGCAAATATGAGATGGAAAGAGTTTTATACAAACCCTGAAGTGGGATATAAACAACTTTATGCAGATGACGCGAACACAGGAGTTGACCCAGAATATGTTTTCTACCAGAGGAGAAACAGAATGTATGAGCTCCAGTTAAAAAATGCTATGGAACTCAGAAGGAAACGTAAGAGACTAGGCGGACATTAGATTTTTACATATAGTAAAATGGGTTTCTTCAGTAGTATTGGAAACTTCTTCAGAAGAGTTGGAAGAGGTATATGGAATGGAATAAAATCTGTCGGAAGAGGAGTATGGAACGGTGTCAAAAATATTGGTAAAAGAGTAGGTCAGTTTGTTGGTATTATACCTAAAGACCCTGAACCAGAAGAACAAGCTCCTGTTATACAACAGCCTGAACCTGCACCACAGTCTAGTTGGCAACCAAATCCAACACCTCAACCGTATTAAAAAATTATATTTTTACCGTTCGATAGTAGTTGTATATGAAACTAAGTTCTAAGTAAAACGCATGGTATAATGGAACTATTCTCTTTCTTCCATCTGTTGTAAACCATACTTGAAAGTCTGAAATACTTCCACTTGGTGGTTCATATAGCTTTGTAGGTTTTTCGTAAAAGTCATTTGCCAAGCATAAAAAAGAGTTTTGTGCACCAGAAAATGAAGCATGAACTATAATAGCATCTGAGTCGAAAACATTTTCATATGTTCCATTAGGGTTTTCGACTTCATAAAAGTCCGGGTGTACTGGATATTCTGCAGGCTGATTTAACATCCTCATAAATCTATACCATGCCAAGTTGTTATATTTTGTAGAAATATAAACGTTTTCTCCAAGGTCTTCTATTCTATTGATTTTAACAGTTGCATTTTCCTGTCATATATAATATCGAGATGGTACTCTCCCTCGTCAATGTTATACTGGTTTGCATATTCGATATAGATGTCGTTTATTTTTCTTGAAAAGCTTGAAGAGTTGTTTCTAAGTTTACAAGCAAACTAACTTGTAAAAGTTTTCCCTGTTCAAATTTCTCATACGTATGTTTTTCTTTGTTATAGTATCGAACTTCAAAACCGACTGTAAATGGGAAACCATGTATGGCTTCTGAAATGAACTTCATTCTACGAAAGCCAATAGCTTTTGTGACAGATGGGTCTCTTAACCATCTTAACGGGTAGTCAAAACGATAGCCTTCATGCTTTACGGTCTCTGTCTCAAACTTTTGACCGACATTCGTAAAAAGTTCATCTAATGGTTTAGTTGTAGCAACTCTTGAATTTTCTTTTTCTATTGAAAGCATATTTTATCTAGAATAAAAATGTCAAATGAAACAGCGTCTATGAGAGAAATACAACACAACCGACAACTCATTATACAAGCTCTAAATAAGAACACAACAAACTTTTCAAACTATTCTAAGATATCTGAGTCATTGAAAGAAGGAAACTTAAAACTGACTTTAAACCCAATGACAGATGAGTTTCTGTTTCAAGACAATAAGAACCATACTGTTTGTATAAATCCAACAAAAGGAACTTTAAACGAGAAACCTATATCTGAACTTCTTTTGAAAGCAGATGTTGGCAACAAAGCTGACAAAGAATATGTAGACGATGCAATAGCAAAAGAAGAAGAAAGAGCTAACAAAGCTTATGCAACAAAAGAACATACTCATCCTGAACTAGCAGACAAAACATATGTTGACAATAAAATGTCAAGTGAAGTGACAAGAGCTGAAAACGAATATTCTAAAAAGACTCATACACATACCATTGCAAATATTACAAACTTACAAGAAACCTTAAACAGGAAAAGTGACGTTGGACATACACATACCATTGCAAATATTGCAAACTTACAAGAAACCTTAAACAGGAAAAGTGACGTTGGACATACACATACCATTGCAAATATTGCAAACTTACAAGAAACCTTAAACAGGAAAAGTGACGTTGGACATACACATACCATTGCAAATATTGCAAACTTACAAGAAACCTTAAACAGGAAAAGTGCCGTTGGACATACACATACATCTTCTGAAATAACAGACTTAAACGTTAGCCTTGAAAATAAAGCAGATAAAACATATGTCAATGAAATATACCAAAGTTTAGTTGGAACAAAAAATATTGAAACTATTGTTGGTGACTTTTCTTTCAATGAAGAAAACAAATATTTTAGATGGCAGTTTGTACATTCCTTAAAAAATGGTATACGGTATAAACTCATTCCGAAAAATAACAATGAAATGTATGTAAGCTATAAAAAGAACGATGGTACACAAGTTAAAGTTCCATTAGACAACAACTGCTACTTAAACTTATATGGAGACGAACAAAAGAAATATTTCCGAGTTTATGAAATGACAGATATGACATTGCCTGACCCAGCTCCAGCACCATACTATTATGACTATGGAGATGACAACAGAACACCACATGTAGATGAACAAAAGCTAACATTATATTTAGATTTTTATAGATATAAAAGATATAATGCAATAGAAAAAACGAGAATAGTATACTATTATGAAGATGACAGAAATAAATATTATAGTCAAGACTTTACCCACCCTGAAAACATAAGATTATATTATAAAAAATATTCTGACTTAAACCAGAAGAAACCTGAAATAGTTGCACTATATTTTAAGTTCAAAAGAGACAATCCTATAATATCTCATATGTTTGATTTAATGAACCCAGTAGGTTCTATTTATACATCTATGGAAGCAAGAGGTCCTCAAGTAATGTTTGGTGTTGGTGCATGGGAACAAATAGTCGACAGGTTTTTGTATTGTGCAAACTCTTCAAAGGAAACAGGTGGAAGTAAAACGATTTCAGGTGAAAACTTACCTGCGCACAGTCACTACATAGATTTAAGTACATCTCAAGCAGGTTGGCATAAGCATAGATATTGGGATTGGTCAGGAATGACAAAAGGTAAAGGATATGATGTTAAAGACGACGTTAAGTTTGCTATAAATTGTTACTGGGATGACACGCAGGGAGAAGGAAACCATACACATTTCGTTTCAGGATATACGCAAACAACGGGACAAAGTAAAGACTACATGCCACCTTACATGACAGTTTACGCATGGTATAGAATTGCTTAGTCGTCATTTTCAACTTCTTTAGCATATTCGTCAGGAGTTGTCTTATATTTGTTAGGAACTGTCTTTGAAAGTATACCACCTTGAACTTTGACAAGTTTGAAACAAGGTCTGACAATAGTAGTTTTATCTTCTGCTTGCAGTGTGTACATTTTGCCATGTTTGCCTAAAACTTCATAATATTCTCTTGTATACTTTCTTCTATTTTTACGAACACGAATGTGAGTACCTGTCGGGTTCCCATTGTTGTCATAGTCAATAGTATTTTCATATGGGTCGCGTTTGGGTATTTCTATTTTTACTTTGTCGCCTTTCTTAAGTTTGAAGCCCGGCATTCTTTCTTGTTTGTCTCTTTTGACTAAATTATTAAATATATAGTCTTTCTCTAAGTCAGGGTTGTTTTTCATTTCTTCGGGGGAGTGGTTTCCCAAACCTTTTTGTTTACGGCTATTGTAAATATTTAAAACTTGTCTCATCTTTGCCATGGAGAAGTGTCTATACTTGTCGTCATATGACATTTCATTTGCTTCACCACCTTGTGGTTGGTTTAAGTCTCTTAACATTTTTATACAACCGTCAATGACACCAAGAGCAGAATGGTTTTGGTCGACAATGAAATATTGGTTTACATTTTTTGAACGCAGATAGTTTTTTACATCGTCTGATTTGAAAGAACTTTCACAGTCAGATGTCAGTTTTGTTGGATGGTATTTGTCAACAAATATTGTCAAAGCTGCTAAGATATCTAAAATATTTTTGGACTGTAATGGTATGGCTTCACAGTATCTTGTGTTTTGACCGACAAATATTAGCCAGTATGGTGGTCCATCTTCTCTATACATCGGAATGTTTTCCAAGATATCCATAAACCAAGCATTTGGTGTTGAACTAAAGATTTTTACCATGAGTGCTTTCTTTGTCGCTTTAGAAACATAGGGGTCCTTGTTTGGATTCGTCATTTTTTAACCCATAAGAAATGGGTTTATTTGGCGCGTTAGCAGGAGTTGCATCCAGATTTTTGCCCGCAGTGGGAACAATAGCCAGAGGTGTATTTGGAGTTGGAAGGAAGATTTTGAGTACATTAGGTATACTTAAAGAGAAAGCACAACCTATTATACAAACTGTACAGAAAGGTTGGGATGTAGCACGAGATGCAACAAATCTTATTCCAAATCCTGAAACAAGAGGAAAAGTTCAAGGATGGATGGACAATGTAGGAAGACAAGCAGGAAACTATTATAACAAAGCAAATGACTACTATAACCAAGCAGGACACTATATGGACCAAGGTGAAAGATTCTTTAACAGAGGATATAACCATGCACAACAGTGGTAAACAATAACCAACCTCAACCGCCTCAAACGTGGGGAATGTAAAGTTTTTTACTGAGATGAAATGAACAATACAGCATTGAGACAAATGGGTTCAAGATGGATTTGTCGGCTTCCAGCAGTTACACAACGTGTTTGTCAAGTTCTTCCTATACCTCAGGAAGTTTTAGACCGACTTAAAAAACAACAACAACCAGTTGAAAACAAACCAAACTAAAATTTTTACTGAGATGAAATGACCGAAGAAGTTGAAACGGTAGATTTGACACCACAAACAAAAAGTTCAGAACCATTGTCAAAACCTGTCAAAGAACTTACAGATGAAGAGAAAAATTCAATAATAGAAAGTGCCAGGTCTGGAAATACAAACCCTAACTACAAAGTCACTTTTCATAAAAATGGAACGGCAAGTATCTCAAAAAAGAAACAGACTCTCACAAATAAAATATTGAAGTCTGAAGGAGCTTTCGAGACAACAGATGGAAAAGTTTACTTCACTGACCAACAGTTCATTATAGAACATCTCATTGACTTAGAGTCGAAATATTCTAAACTTTACAACAAACACAAAAAGTTGAAAGGAAAACAAAACAAATGGCATATGATATTTATGAAGATGTTGACGACACAACTGTTCCTGCAAGTGAAGTAAAGTCAGAGGAACCGAAAAGTGACGAAAAACCGATAGAAGAAGAGAAACCAAAAACTGAAGATAAACCAAAACCAAAGTTTAGTTTCCAAACTAAACCAAGTCAACCTTCATTAGCTGGTATGGGTTGGCGTCAAAGACTTATGGCAGCAGGCGGTTATGTAAAGTAAAGAGAAAAAAAATATTTTTTTTTTTTATAAAAATGCCCCCATATAGAATGGATAGAAAATCTGCTAGAATAAAAGCAGAGTTGCAAAGTTATGGTTGGAGAGTTTCGAAGAAGTTTAAATATAGGAAGGGAAGACCCATAAAAGTCTATGACAAATTGTCTGGTCTTCGCTACGAAATGGATTTGGAAACAGCACGTGCAAATTATCCAAACAGACTAGAGAGGTTAGAAGAAGAACGTCTTATGGACATGCCTTTCGATGTTAGTGAACCTCAAGTTGAAGGACACGACGGCTTTGCCAGATTCTATTGGAAACATGACGAACAATTGCATCCTTTGAGAAGGAAAAAAGGAAAAGTGAGACACATGCTCCCATGGAAAGAACAAGATATGCATATGAAAGTACCGTGAAGTTAGAAGTCAAATTACATCTGGTCGAACCTTTACAGTAAACTTTGACGAAGGAAAGAACAAAGAAGGCTTCATGGGAGTACTTGCTGCAATCAAGACGGAAATAAGAAAGGACACAATCTCAGATTGACCATAACAGATTTGGATGGTCACATTTACTATGCACATGGCAATGAACAAACAGCCGCAAAACTTCTTGACGCTTTCAAGACTACAAAGAGAGAACAAATGGTTGACTCCGACTCAGACATTTTGAATGCAATTGAAGGAATTGCAAGTGTCAAGTTCGAATGGTACCAACCTAACCCTCAAGCAGTCAGACAACATGCTGGATACTTCCCGTTCAGAAATAAGTCTGACATTGACTTGACAAGGTATGGAATTTACAATTCAATTGAAACAATTGTCAATGAACCTTGTATTCTTACATGTCTCAGGAACTCTGGTCTTGTTACAGATGAGAAAATGAAGTATCTTGAGTCATGTGTGAAGACAAGGTACATTCTCAGAGGTCAATTGGCAAAAATTGCACCGTTGGCAAATGTCAATATCCGAGTCAACATACCTACAGCTAAAGGTTCTTCACATGACGACTATGTTGTTGACTTCAAATTGCCATGGTTGAAGATTGTAATTGTCCACAACCACTTCATGTTGAACGAAAGTCTTACAAACCCATTGTTCGGAAAAGGCAAGTGCAACATTGTCAGAGCTGTAAACATTCTTTTCGAGAAAGGTTTGTTGGAACCAATTCCAGATGACAAGCTGACAGAAACTTTTGTACCAAAAGACGAAACAAACTTTTCATTGTTAGCAAGACCAAAAGTTGTTCCAGACAAAGTTCTAGTACAAAAGAAGTACACAATTCCACAAGGAGTTGGATTGTTCGGATACCAACCTGAACCAGAAGAACTTCCAATGAGGTTGCAAGAACTTCAAGATGCTATAAACAAACTTCCATTGAGACATCCAATTGACGTCAAATTGTATTGGAGAGCATCTGAGTTAGGTCAGAAGGTTTTATATGAAACAGGTTGCTTCGACGATGTTTATGAGATAACAGGAGAAGTTTCTCAGAAGATAAGAGACTCACTTGAATTTCCACAAACTGGACCAATTGGTTGCGACAAGTTCGACTCAGATGAAAAGATATACTATGTCGACCTTAACGCTGCATACATGAGGTTTGTCCAATATATTCCGACTGGAATTCCAAACGAAGATGGTGAGTTCCCGGGAAGGAACTATACAGTTGGAAAAGTCATACAACAACTGTATGATATTAGGAAAGCTTCAAACCCCAAACTTGCAATGACACTCAAATTGCTTATGAATTCGACATGGGGATATTCCATTAAGAAACCTCAAGAGATGAAGAGTAAACATTATGAGAAGGTCGACAACTTTGTTGAAAGGTTTTCTCCTTTTGTTTTGAAGTACGAATTCACTCAAGGTCAAAGTGGCTTAGTAACCACATTAAAACCTATTGTCGAACATTGGTCTTACCCTCAGTTCGCAAAGGCAGTCCTTGACAACTACAATGAGTTCTTCTCGGAAGTCAAATCGAAAGTCAAGGTTTACTATGAGAACATTGACGCACTCATGACGAACGAAGAAGGCTATAACAAACTCATTGAAATGGGCATGGTCGGTGAGAAGATGGGTCAATTCAAATTGGACAAAATTTTCACCGAAGTTCATGTCCTCTCCAAGCGTAAGTACTGGGGCATACTTGAAGACGGCACAGAAATAAAACATTGCATGAAATAAAAAATTTTTATTCGAATTTGAATTTAAATGTGGGAATTCTTGGGAACGTGAAAGGCTTATTTACTTGAGGAACAGGTAAAGGTGGTGGCAACCAGTCCATTTTATATTCCTTCCTAGCTAATTTCCGTTTAATTTCATGGTCGCCCTCGGAGTCTTTGAATCGGACAGGTCGAGTTACACCATTCTTGGTCTCAAACTCATATATAACCTGTTTGTCTGTATTTTCGTCGACTATGGCACGAGACACGAACATTGACCAAACGGACAAAAAGTGTCATTTCGGATGGTCAAGCAGCCAATCGCATTCGAGCACCTCGAAGAAGCCTTACGTTCCAAGGGAGAGGGTGTCTGGTGCAAGGGAGAGGTCATGAGACTCTACGAGCAGTACATCCTCAATGCTTGGGAGGACAAATCGTCCTTGGATTGGCAATTCTACCAACTCCTCTGGGACGACCTCCTATACAACTGGGATGACGAAAGAGTCCAATTCAGAGGTCGGGAACTAATTTTGCAAATTACCCTTAATTTAACATACTTATCCAAATAAACACCTAAATTTACTTGGGGTTTCCCCCTAAAATAAAATTTTTTTACTCTTAGAACCACTCGAGGTTCTCCTTACGGTTGTTGAGCTGGTCACCGTCAATGTGTCTGACCCTCGTCTTCTTGTTTGGATTTGGAACCCATTGCATACCGACAAGCTTTCCCATGGAAATTGAACCGTAATTCCGAAGGGTAAGGTTCAAGTGTCCCAAGTTGTTGAGGACTGGGGTAAGAACCTTGCCGGTCTCCTTGTTGCGGATTTTGTATGGGTAGGGTTGGGAAATTTCGTAAGCGTCATCGGCAACAAGGGTTGCCCAAACTTCCTCTTCTTTGTGTTTCTCTTCTTCCTCTTCTTCCTCTTCTTCCTCGAAAATTCCTTCTTGAATTTGGTACTCACGAATTACGGTGTTGGAGGTTCTGTCCTTTCCGAGTGCCGCCCAGATGGTGTCAATCTCTTCGAAGAAACGGTAGATGAGTTGGGCAAGGTTTTGGTTCTCTATGTTGTATTGGCGCAAGGTTTCCGCGAAATCGTTCAGGACTTTCTTATTGGAAGCTTGGTTCGTGAGGACTTCGACTTTGAGATTGGTTATCTCTTCCATAAGACTACTTTGGAGAGTCTTAATGGTGTTTGACAGATGAGCGTTCAATTGGGCAATTTGAATTTGAACTGGGCGCTTGTCTGACAACCTTGAAAGGACATCTGCCATTGAGTTTGGCTTCGGTGCTTGTTCGGACATCGAAAAAATGAAGTGGTTTGAGAATGACGGTTTTACTTCAAAAAGCTTGTTATGACGGTTAAGTCATACAACAAGTTTAAAATAATATCTTGTTCTTCTTCTGAACGTTTGTTGTCTCTTCCGATAAAAGTTTGGAACATGAGAACCAAAAAACGTTTTTTGAGATTGTGGAAGAGTTCAGGCAAACGTTCATATTCCGGATATGTTGGGAGCAGTTCGAAACATCTGAGCTGACTTTCGGACAAAATTGGGACAATGTCAACAAATTCATCTTTGGTCGGACTGCTTGAAGGTAAGTCCCTTACATGTAAGTAGCTCTGGTAAAGTCTTCTCATTTCTGCTAACTTTTGGAGTATAGCTTCGTAGTTTAGAAGTTTTAATTTTAATTGTCTTATTCCACTCTTGACATCTAAACGGTAACTATCCATGAGGTCAAGAGTAGCTTTGGTAGCTTTAAGTGGAGCTATCTGTTCCTTGACTCCTGCAATTTTGGTTGCAATTGTGATTTGAGCTCCTTCAAGTTCGCCGTCTATGTCGTTCTCAACGTCTTCAACCATAGCTTGAAACTCTTCATCGGTCCATTGAGATTGGTGTGGGACGAATTTAACTTGCTTCATTCAAAAAATGTTTTTACTCAAAGCGTGCCATGTATATGGCTATAAGAAACTTACCAGAAGGCTTCTTCTTCACATGCGTAAAAACATAAAAAAAGTGAAGTTAAAATGAGATGTTTACTGAACTGGCTGAAGAACTGGCTGAATGTCGCCTTCACAGGTTATGTAGAACGGCTGACCCGAGAAGTGAAGGAGAGACTGAATTGCCAATTTCATATGGGGTAGGGGTTCTCCTTGTTTGGTATTTTTATCCAAGGACGTTTGTTTAGGAACTTAACAAGAGTTCTCTTTTGGCGTCCTTTATGCCATCGTAGGCTGTCCCGTCTGGTATTTGAATTGGAATTCCAGTCGAAGTCTCGAGCTGAAGTGTAGACCTTCCAGAAATACTGGTGAACTTGACCTTGGGCTTCATTACCTTGCGCAAGTAGTCTTTTACGCAGTCGTTAATTTCAATTAGGTAAATTGCCTCGTCAAATCCTTCTGGCATTCCGAGTCCTTCCATCCGACAGGAAAATATTTTCCCGACAACTGGAAAAATTTTTCCGGACAAAGGGAAAAATTTTTCCTTCCGACAGGAAAAAATTTTCCAGTTGTCCGTCCGTAAACCATTCAAATTTTCGAAAATTGAGAACTTTTTGGTCGAACTTCAGGAAAAGTTCTTCCTTCCGACAGGAAAAATTTTTCCTTCCGACAGGAAAAGTTCTTCCTTCTGGCATTCCGAGTCCTTCCATCCGACAGGAAAAAATTTTCCTTCCGACAGGACACAAACGGATGACTGACGTTCCTCTTCCTGAATGCCTTCCAAAGCCAGAAGTACCGAAAGCTACAGAACCTAAAGCACCAGCCCCTGCACCTCAGTTCCAGCAAGTACCTCCACCAAATTACTACCAATTTCCACCTCAATGTTACTACCCACCACAAGGCTTCCCGAACTACCCTCCTCCTCAACCTATGCCTTACTTCCCCAACCCTTGGATGTTCCAGCAAGCTCCACCCCAGCAATTCCAATCTCAGCAAGCTCCACCCCAGCAAGCTCCATCCCAGCAAGCTCCATCCCAGCAAGCTCCACCCCAGCAATTCCAATCTCAATCCCAATCGAAGAGAGACCAAGACTTCGAAGAAGGTCTGAACCGCTTACGCAAAGAGTATGCTACAGCTCCAATGGAAGAGGACAGGCTTTCAGTCTCTTCCCTCAAATCGACCGATTCGACTCGTACCACAGATTCGGTTCGTGACCGTGAAGACTACCTCAAGCAGTCTGAGAGACTCTTCATCCTACAATCATTTACAGTTGGAGCTCTCAAGAACATGCGCAATTACGAAGGTCAAACACCAGCTGGAGACCGCAAAACAGACGTACTCGCAAGAGCCGTCCAGCTCGTCAAGACAAAGACTGAGATAGTCGACTTCATTCTTGCAGCTTGCCCATACAAGTAAAAAAATAAACAATTACGAGTTAAACCTTTTATTCTTTCTTTTCTGAGTTGTTTAGAGCTGGTTTCTCTTGTAGGAGCCTTTCGTACTCTTCCATGGTCATGTAATTGCGAATTTGGTACGCAATTCCAGGTTCGTTGTTTTTGAACCTTACGTATGTAACGCTTCCATCCTCCTCAGGGAAGTAAGCTGCTAACATCTGACCAAGTTTTCTCGGTGACTCGGAGCTCATTAAAAATGTCACTTTTTAAACGTTAAGTTTTTAGTCTTATTTTACCCTTTGTTTACCCTTTGTTTACCCTTTGTTTGTCAAGGTAGTATTGGAGTGCAATTTCTCCAAATTCTCTGTGTCGGAGTTCTTCAGCATTTTCCAAGGTGTACCTGGAGAACTCAAAGAAGTTGTCAAGAAGATACTGCCATGCTGCTCTTCTGAGTTCGTCGGTATTTTGGAAGTGTTGCACCTTCGAGTCTTCGGACATGAAAAAATGACACTTTTTCATTATATAACTGTTATTTTTTTACGAAGAGAACTTTGACACTTCGTAAAAAAAATCCCTGAAATCGTGAAAAAATGACCAAATTTCATTATATAACTGTTATTTTTTGACGAAGTGAACTTTGACACTTCGTAAAAAAAATCCCTGAAATCGTGAAAAAATGACCAAATTTCATTATATAACTGTTATTTTTTGACGAAGTGAACTTTGACACTTCGTAAAAAAAATCCCTAAAATCATATCTTTTATACAAAAAAATGAAGAATAACTTTCACTTTTTCTATTAAACCGTTTTGGCATTTCTCATGAGTGAGTATAGTTCTGCCGAACCATTGGAAGAGAAGAAGTACCCTTGCTGGCAAAAGACAAAAATAGTTGCCTTAGTTGTCATTGCAATTGTACTCGTAATTGAATTCATTGTACTTCTCTTCACGTACATAAAACTCAGCAATGGTATTTGCTTTAAGAAGCTACCATCTTACTAAGACTAAACACTTACATTTTTCAAGCTTGACTTTTTACAATTTGAACTTTGTTTGCGTAGATGTGAATTCTGAAAGAAGTATGAGGGTCTTGTATGACTTTGTACTTCTCCCATAGTTCATGTCTGTCAAACTTACCTGCCATGGACTCTTTCATAAGTTCCATGAAATCGTCTTCGGACAATCCGGGGAAAAGTACAATATCAGTAAGTATTCTCTTTACATCCTTACTTAAACTCTTTGCTGTCTGTACACAAATGACAACAGAGATGTTAAAGTGTCTGAGCTTCTTGAGAATTCGACACATATCTTGTTCTCTGTTCTTTAACAAAGGATGAGAAGCAAAGTCATCTAAGATAAGAAGACACCTATGAGGGTAAGTCTTCCAATCGTAAGATTGCAATTTCTTCGAAATGTATTCTATCTCTTTCTGTTTGTTTCTGAAGTGTTTCTTCTCTAATATTCTCTGCATTTCCTCATTTGGGTCTTTGAACTTAGAATTTATATACTCATTTATAGCATTATACTTCAAAACTCTTCTTTGGTACTTCTTTATCCAATCTAACAACTCAGAGTCTTTTATACATACTAACTTAGACTTCTTTATAATATCTTTGAACGAATTGACGGTTTGGTCAAATTGACCCGAAGTACTACAAATAACAACTAACTCATAGAATGGGTTCTTCTCATCTAGTTCTTGTTGTTGTGCAGCCATTTTAAGATAAGTGAAAGTCTTACCCGACCCAGGCGGTGCAATTAGACCTGTTATACCATTCTGAGCAAATAAGAACTTGTCATGTATGGGTTTTATCTGAGCATTTTCCAACTTCCTCTTGTTCTTGTTTAAAACATTCTCAAATTTTTTGTCAATGTCAGCAAACTTTTTTTCTAACATATTTTTAGAAAAATTAAAATTTTTATCTTTTAGAAAATGTCTAGCGATTTCGCCATCTATATTCGAGACAAGCTTTTCGACAGCAAAACATCTGTCGACCATAAAATCTTACATAGTGTAAACAAGAAAGGTGAATTTGTTCTAAATTCTGTTTCTGGGAATATGACAAGAACCATAAAACATTAAGCAGAGAAGTCTTAAAATTTGTCAATGACAGACTTGTTGACAGAGATGACGCCTCTTGGAGAGATTGAAGTCCAACAAAATTCTTAGAATGCAAAGAAGACACATGCGCTGTTCTTGAAGATGAAATAGAAACAGAATAGAAGAGCTATTAAAGGACAAAGAACTTTTACAAAATATGGTTCTGAGAATTTGACATAACTCCACCAGAAAAAAGAAGAAGAGAAAAGAAAGAAAAGAAAGTAGAAGAAGAGAAGAAAGAACCAGAGCCAGAGAAAAAAGAAATTTGACATGTAAAAATAAAATTTTATTTTTAGAACATTTCTGGGTCAATGTCAATGTTCTCTTCCTCTTTAGGAGCAAACACTGGCTTAGACTCTAAAATCTTTTTACCCAATTTACCTTGAACTTCTACAACTTTCTTGACTCATAATATTCATAGTCGTCTGCTTTCTTTGGTTCATAAGGTATAACAAGTTTGTATGCTTTGCCTTCTTTAAGGTTTGAGAACCTTCTGTCAAAACTTTCTTTGACTGCTAACAAACCTTCTATGTCTAAGTCTTCAAATTTCGCACCATTTTTAGTCACAATAGCAAACTTAACTGGTTCGATGTTCCAAACTTTGCTGAATGAAGACTTTTCAAAATGGTAGAAGTAAACATTCAAATATGTGAATGGGTCTAGTTCTTCTTTAAGTCCTGACATGTACTTGTTTACTGAGATGAATTTCGTCATCTTTTCTATCGGATAAAAAAATATTTTTTTTAAAATTTACTCAGAAAAATTTTTCTTTGTATATACACCATTCTGAACATCTAAAAGACTTTTGACATTTGCCAAGAATGTTCGTTTAGACGCTGCCATATAACCATATTCTTGACAATATTGTTTATACGAATCGTACAATGACCTTTCATCTAAACACTCAAAGTCAGTTTCATCTATGAACAGTTCATATACACTCTTGTTTGCTTCTAACAATGTTTGTCTCTCTTCGGTATGTGGAATTTGTCTTGGATTGAACTTTGAAATATCTAATGTCATGAAATATGAGAACAAGTGGTTGTAAAAGTCAGATGTCAAAGTTTCTGCTAAGTCGTCAAAATATTCTGTATCTTGCATATGAGAATCTGACGTTCTGACAACTACATATCTTCTGTCAGAACTTTCTAACTTCATCGGAACAGCATTGTTTGAAACCATAATGAAGTTTGCAACATTTTCACAAACTCTTTGGTCTTTATATTTCTTTCAACAACTCCAACTTTGTCTGTTATAAGACTCTTCAAAGCATCTGAGTTCAAAACTTTTTTGTATCTATACTTTGAAGTTCATTACAACTATAAGTTTCATATTCTCTATTGAGAGTTAAATTTACCGCAGATGTTTTCTAAGTTTGTCATATTAGGGTTCGAATAACCTTCTAACAGTTTGCACAAAATATCTGTAAAGAAAGTGTTCTTACCAGTTCCTTGTTTTCCAATTATAATGAGAGCAGTTTCATTTTTAGCACTTGGATGTTGTAAGATGTTTGCAAACCAACATAAGATATACTCATAGACTCTTTCGTTTCCATTGCATATAATTTCTTTGACATGGTCTAACCAAGCTTCTATAACATTTTCTTTCCATTCTACTTGTTCGTATTTATATCCAGTGAAGATAGAATAGAAGTTTGGAGAAGGTGTATAGAACTTTATACCTCGAACTGAAAAATCTTCTAACTTTGACAATAAGATATCCCAAGCATCTAACATCTTCATGCCAACTTGTACGACTTTTATTTTCTTAAGTTTCTGTCTACATTCTTGTTCTGAAACTATTGTTGCTCTTGGTTTGTTAAAGACAACATCCCATTCTTTCATGACATAACATTCTGGGGCAGAGTCAACATAAATGACTAAACGTTTCAAATTCTCGACTGCTTTGTTATAGTCTCTAAATGGACACATATTTCTGAATGCTTGGAAGTCATAAAAATCTGAAACATCTATTCTGTACATTTTTATAAAAATAAAAAAAATTTTTTTTTATTTTCTTGAGCTTTGCATTTGTTGTTCCATTTGTTGCATTTGTTGTTCTTGAGCTATTTGTTGTTGAAGTTGTTCTTGTAATACAATACTTTCACCAGTTGCATCTTCCAATTCGAAACTTTCTGCCGTCATTGACAAATACATAGGACATAAAAGTTTTACAGGAACAAAGTTTGCGTCAACTAATGTCAACGTTATACTTGCCAAAGTGTTTGAGTTCACTAAGGTTGAAAATTCTGCATTCGAATGAACAATAGGCAAACCAGCAGAGAAAGTATTGTTTATACGCATAAGTATCTTTTGGTCATAATAGTTTCTGTCGACATTCGAATAACACTTTGAACCTAAGTTTGAAACAATATAAAAATGGTGTGCTTAAAGTCAATGGAATAGACATTCCTTGTATGACACCTTTTCCTGTTATAGGAAACTGTTGGTAGTAAAAACCAGATATAAGTTTTGTATTATAGCTCATATCGTTTATAGTAAACTCAGTCGGACATCCAAACATAATGAAACCTGCTCTAGTTGCAGCACATGTTACACCCCGTCCTTAAAGTATTAAATAAGTCAACAAAACCTGTTGGTGGTATATCTGAGTAAGTATCTTCAAAGGAGTATTTTTTACCATTCACAACAATAAAGTCTTCTGGTGTCAAAAGAGCAAAACAGGCTTTAGTCGTCATTGTGTTTAAGGTTAGTTTACAATATCGTCCTTGAGGACTTTGTAAGTTTGTTGTTATAGAATTATATGACTCAGGGTTTTTAGTCGTAATAGTATAAACCATTATGTCTTCTGCCATTTACTTAGCAAATAAATTTTAATGAAATGTTGTGGTCGTCAAATATTTTTATAACGTCTGGGAAACTATATTTTAAGTTCAACGTTTCACCTCCTTTCATAACGTATATCTTGTCAATGACATTATATGAAACACCACAGCAACTAATGTCGGGTTCTATTTCTTTGATGTTTATATCGTCTGCCTCTGTCAAAAGTTTCAATAGTTCTTTCAAAACTTCATGAGGTGCAATGACATATGAGTTCACTTTTACAGGGTTGTGTTCGACCAAGTTTAACATTATACTAAAGCTTGACAAATCTTCTCCTGAGTTTTGAAGTTTGTCTTTAAGTTGTTGGTAGTCGTTTCGAATATCTGCAACAGAACTTAAGTCTCTGCTAACTTCAGGATATGTTGGTTGTTCTTTTACAGGAACAATTGTTATACCATCTTCGTCTTCGTATGGTTTCCCCACTTCAACATCTCTTCTTTGACATTGACAACAACACTTTGACTGTTTGTTTGAGTTGGTGAATTTAACTTCACATCTGCCACCGCCATTAAACCTTTTGAAACACTTACGCTTCTATTTTTCGGAAATGACATTTTACTTAGAATAAAAAGATGGACGTATTCGAGTATCTCTTCGAATTGAAGCAGAACAAAGTTTACACACACAAACAATACAAATACATTGACAGAATAGTTCTTTATACAAACAATGGAAAATGTTATAGAATAGCAGTCTTTGCTGAACCAAAATATTTTCATAAAGCAAAGAAAGTTGGTATAACTGAAATGGTGAAAGTTCTTGAAGCAGACAAAAATATAACAACAAAACTACAGATATTTCTAAAGGTAAGTTTATAATACAATTTATGTCAAAACTGGCGTACTGTCAATATTTGACGGAGAGAAGTCAGTTCAAGAACAACTTACTGACCTGCTGCCAAAATCTGCTCGATGGAAGCTGTCGTTATGCCAATCTGAGGAGCCCCAGCAGGTTTCATCGAACGAATCTTCAAAAGAGCATCTTCCGTGAAAAGTGCTATTGGTTTTGTAAACTTCTTTGCTTTCAATTCATCTGGACCGTCTCTGTCACCAGTATATTGTATTTGTACAGTACCAACAGTTGAAATACCACCCATAAAGTCTTCTGAGTCAGCAAATGGAATGCCAAGCCAAAAGTTTGAACGGTCTCCATTTGTATATTGAGTTTTTTGACCTCCTGTATGAGTCCATACTTTCACATATGGCATAATAGAACTTTGCATTTCAGGGTTAATGGTTGTTGTGAAGTTGTTGTTAAAGTTCATAGCATCTAATGTCAAGTTGTATGACCTCATATCCTCAACTGTAGAATATTCTTCTCTTGGATAATATTTGCCATCTATGTTTATATGATATTTAATACCGGGGTTGTAGAAACAAGAATAGTCATTTATAGTTCGTCTGAACAGTACAAACATAGTATCTGCATGTTTCATTGCAGTTGTTAAAGCAATATCTGTTCTTGCACCTGGGTCAGCACTTTGGTTTCCAACTTCACCTGCAAAGTCTTTGACAGATATTTGGTGTATAGGGAACATAAGTGGAACTGCATATATTTGGCAGCTAAAGCATTTGAAATATCTGGGTCCAACATATAGACTGCAAGTCTGCTTTTCTATTCTCTTGCATTCAAATTTTTCGCATGTAACTAACTGGGTCCAAGCAGTTCCAGCAGCATTGAAATAATACTTTACTTCAGTGTTGAGGTTTGAGAAACCAAAGTCTAAGTCAACTTTGTCTTTGCAAAATTCGGCGAATGACGTTTGATTTGCTCCCTTTACGTCTGTAAGAGTGAATGGGTCCTTGCGTTGGTGCAATGACTAAGTTATTTTTGCTTGGAGTAAGTTCAATAGAAATTTTTTCCTGCCCAGTTTGGCAAGTATCTTAAAAACCTGAAGATGAGGAAAGATGAAAAGGAACTCTAAGTTTCAGTTTTACTTTAGTGACAGCATTTCATCTGAACCAGAAAGGTTAACATAAACTCCTGGAAGTTAGGGTCAAGTCTCTTATTTTCTCAATAGTTGCATACTGGTCTGTTTGTTCTCTAGCTTGTGGTTGTACTGAGTTTCTTAAAGCGAACCATTCATAGTTTGCCCATGTTACTGTTTGAACTAAGTCAGAGTTAGAATATATCTTATATCCCATGAAAACTTCTGGAGCATATTGGTATCCGACATAGAAAAATTCATTGCAACTTTCTTGTCAGAAAACTTGGCAGAAGGTTTTATTTCAATGTCTTGTTCCACGTATAAGAATGAGTTTGTCAATAGAAATAATATGAAACCTGTCGCAAGCAATATCTACTGTTGTTGAAGAACCTTCTCCAAACTCACCTACGTTTCCATAAGAAACAGCAGTTGTATATTCGTAAGTTCCAGGAACTATTTCTGACCTTCTAATGGCATTGTCCGCATTCGTTATACCATTCGGAAACATTTCCATTCATGGCATCCAAAACTGTTGGCGTTATATTCTGAGCGGCGTACATTTCATATGGGTAAAAATATAGAATAGTTGGATTTATGTGTCATAATAGAACCACGTGGACCAAGCTTTTACTTTCTTCCTGACTGAGTTTTTAACTCTTCTTTTTCCTTCATTGCCACTACTTTCACTAGATGAAGTTACTTCTTCACTACTTTCACTTTGTTCTACTCTTCTCTTCTTCTTTGGTGTCGCTTTGGTAACTTGCCCTCTGCTTCAAGTTGTTGCATCTTGCCTCATGTTCACCTAGTATGTTGTAAATTTCCCATGTCCTTTTTGCCTTTGGGCTCTGGTCGCCCATCTCAGGTAACCTATATCCTAGAAAGATTTTGTCATAGTTTGTATTTGAGTCTTCGCGTATTGTTTGCATGATCTTTCCTGAGTTTCGGTTCAAGCTCTTCAAACAGAGCTTGTCCATATGGAATAAGCTCGTTTCCAAATATATGTTTTTGTAGCCATTCTGGTTTTCTTTCCATGTTACCAATAATATCTTTTGTGAATGGGAAAGCTTTTACCCAACGTTTCAGTCTTGCGTCATTTATTTCTGTAGTTGGTTTTATTTTGTCAAGGAACATGTTTTTCAATACTAACATTTCATTTGGTACTGTCCATTTGAGTTTTCTTAAATATTCATCCCTTCTCGTTCATTGTCTGCAAAGTAAGTTTTTATGACATTTTGTAAACTTTCGTTTGCAAGGTCATGTACAATAGGTTCTCTTCCTTCTGTCTCCCTAACTTTCTTTCTAAACTCTTCACCAAATATACCATCTCTATGGTTCTGTGTAGTTCTTTGAGATAAATGTTCTAGAACGTCAGGTGTTATATTTCCATCAGCCATGTTCATTTCATACTGGTCCAAAATATCTGCATCTTTTCATATCTTTCAATGGCATTAAAGCCGCGCTGAAAATACCAGCTATATCTGGTTCACCATTGACTTCCATTGCGTCTACAACTTCTTGGAATTGTGGTTGTAAGTTTATGAACCACCTATCCGGGTTAGCTTTATGACCCCATCTCATTGTAGTTCCATAGTCTGCAGAAACAAAAGTAGGTTTGTTTCCATCTTGGTTAGGTTCTGAATGAACTTTAAACAATGTTTCATTTCTATATGTTTTGTTGAAATTTAACCTTTTATTTTCACCGAGTTCATCCAAAGATTGAACGTTATATGCTCGTAAGTAAAAAGGTTGTTGTATTTGTGTACATTTTCTTTCAGTACTTCCATTCTATGCTGAATATTTTCATCTGATGTTGGAGTCTTTTGTATGTCGGCAAACATTTTTCGATATTCTTCTACTATGTCAGCCGAATTTTTTTTAGACTCTTGAAAGATTCCATATTCTCATACTCTTGTTGAGGGTCAAGATTTTCGGCTGTTCCAAATCTTCATCTAGTTCTGTGAAGTTAGTTTCCAAAGGAGGGACTTGTTCGTTTCCTTCAGGCTCTTCTAGCTGTTGTTGCTGAACTATTTCTTCCATGTCTGGTTGTATCTGAACTTCTTCCTGTGGAGTTTCTTGTACCTCATCTGCTGGCATTTCATATATTCCGAGACCGTTTTCAACAATTCCCTATTACGTCATCCGCATTCATAAGCCTTTGTTCTTTCGTTCCGTCTCTATTTTTTACGCGTTTCATGAAGATAGTTGAATTCATTTAGCTCTGACACCAAATATCTCGGAGTAAATTCGTTCATGTCATTTGGATGATATGCTATTAAATCATATCCCTTAGCGAGCTTGTATTTTCCAGGTTTGAATTATATCCCATTTTGGTGCTGAGCCAATAAAGCTAAATAGGTTCGGGTCAGTATTTCCTTCCTTGAACTTTCTAATAGCTTCTTTATATCTGTCACTAAAGTCAATAGTATCTGGGTAACCATAGTCTTCTTAAGCATTTTTAAGAAATCTTGGTTTCCTTGTTCTCTACTTCTTTTATGTCCTTGCTCTGTTTGTGGTTGTTATTGTGCAGGGTTTTGAACTGTTGGTTGCTGTGCTGGTTGTTGGTTGTTGTGCTGGTTGTTGTTGTTGTGTGATTTTGAACTGTTGGTTGTTGTGTTGGTTTTGCATGCTGTGTCTGTGTCCATGTGACGATGTAAATGTTTTAGGTAGTCCTGGTGCAGGTGCTTCTCTTGGAGGGTTTGGTGGTATATAAGTTCCAGCTGGCACATATGTTCCATCTGCAGCATAATGTCCTACCTGACTTTTCGTTTTTAAGAAAGCATTTACTAGGTCTGTTTTGGTCTGTTGTAACTCTTTTTCTTGACTTTCCACAACAGTTGCTCTAACGGCGTCATAGGCACTTTGAACTGCCTGTCTCGTTGCTGCATCTGTTATTTTGTCATATTTTGTGCTACTTCTTTTAACTCTTTGTCGAAACCTTCAGACTTCAGTTTCTTTCCAGATGAGAAGTCGTTCACTTGTTTCACCTTACTATGAAGAGCTTCGAAGGCGTTCTTAAAGTCAGCATTTGTTAAAGCTTCATTTGAACTGTCTTCATCCGCTTGTATTTTTGTCCTTATTGACCCTATAGTGGGCTGCTTTAGCGTTGGCTTGGGCATCTAACCAGTCATTGTTAGCTTTTATATATTCTGCGCTTTCATTGCCTTTTGCATGCTGCGTCGTTATTTTTACTTTCTTGTGCTAAGTTTTCATACTGTACGGTTTGGTTTTGCAACTGTAAAAGTTTTTCTGCCTTTACATTTGCTTCAACTTCTTTTTTATACTCATCGCTATCCATATATGTCTTCAGGGCTTTTTGTTTTATCTCTTCATCTTTCAGTACTTTATATTGAGTAGTATGGTTTTTTCAAATTTATACATCTTGTTCCATTTTTGCTACTTCTGCTGCTTTTTCTGACACTTTTTTCGCATATTCCTCTGTACTTAGTTCTTTCAGTTGTTCTTCTTTCTTCTTTTTCTCTACGTTTAACTCATTGAGTTTCTTTGTGTGTCTGTCATATTCTAGTTTCTTTTCGTTTTCACTTATTTGCTTTTGTATGTCTATGTTTGACTTTTTGACATCTGATATTTGATTTTTGAGTGAACTCAAATTCATTTGACTTTGAGGGTTATAGCTGTTCCGTCTGCAGCTCCACCATAGCCTGCCATTTTCGCTAAAAGTGCCGCTCTTAAACCTCCACTCTGTGCACCAAAACTCGGTTTAAAGCATAGGGTTGCTTGACATTTGTTGCAACATAGTGGGGTCATTCATTATTTGTTGTTGCAACTGTTGTTGTGGTGTCAGTTTTACTATTGGATGTTTCAATGCTCTCTTCCTCTTACGTATATTCTTACGTAGCTTACGTGGCATTTTAAGTGAAGTTAAAAAGCGGTTTTTGACAGATGTTTATATGACACTATTTGTTCAGCACAAAAAACTACTCGGTCAAAGTGTTGTCAGTTTTGTAAAATAACCGTCCTATCTTGTTTTAAAAGGGGAAAAAGGCTTCTCAAAGTATACTTCCTTGGAACGCCTGTAACTTTTCCTGTAGCGACGATAGACCCTTGCTTGTCCGGACAAAGTTATACTATTTTGAGTGCTCTACAAAAAAAGTCAACGGCGACGACTCTCAAAAACCGTTGTGTAAAAAGTTTTACCGTTGGACAAAAAAGTATATATAGAAAACAAAAAACGTTTATAGTTCATTCAATATTTGAGATGGAACGGTTTGCCAACGGAGACTTTTCAATAAAATAAAAAAATAGAGGGGGTTACCGTTGACGAAAACAGTTTTTATTCAAACTTTTCTATGAGTAGTCCGAAAAAAACAGTTTATTTTTTCATAATGGCATTCGCTAGCGTGTTCGCTCCAAATTCACCTGAAGAAATTGCTTGCAAACTTTCAGCACCCACAGGTTTAGAGCCTCAATATCAAACTGCAGCATCTACACATTCTCCAAGCAGAACAGACAATTCAAATTCAAATTTGTCCTGCAATTCGCTCAATCCAAAGCCACTTTCACTACCAAAAACAATACCAAACGAGCTCCGTATTACAAAGAACCACAGCAACGCTGAACTACGCAAAATACTACTCAGATTGTCTGAAGAATACTTCAATTCAAAGCCAGAAGAAAGAGTTGCTGCAACTTTTAACAAAGAATATTGTGAACAACTCAACAAAGTTCTTGCAGACTTTACCAAACTACAAAAAGAAACACCTGACCCATTCGAATTAGGTGACACAATTGTCAACTATTTTCCAACAATAACAAAGATAATGGTTGACAGAACTATATGTCAGCTTATTGAAAGTCTTCCACCCAAAGCTGCAAAAAAAGTCGAACAGTTTTGGGTCGAATTCAAATTAAAGAGTTACGGATATCAGGATGACGAAGAAGAACGTGAGTACGGACAAGAAACAGCAAAATGGCAATGTCTTAGCTCACTCAACCCCAAGTTCAAACCATTATTTTACTCAGACAACAACACAATTCAAGTACGCAAAATTGCTATTCATTTCGTTAACCAAGCAGAAGACATTGAAGAAGGAGACTCTATCTCAGTTTATGTTTGCTACTGCAAGTTTTTCAAGGACGAATTTGGAGGACCAATTCTCATGCATGTCTTCAAGCCACGTCAGCAACTCTACGTTGAAACTGAAATAACACTCATGCATGGAATGTATCTCAAGTTTGAAAGCCAATTGGAAAACACATACAACATTTGGCTTTCATACATTCAGTTCGATACACCAGATGACTTTGATGTTGAAGAAGAAGACTCTACTCAAGAAGATGAACCACAAGACTCACCTGATGATGACGAATTTGTACCCGAAGAAGAAGAATGTCATTCAAGAACACCATCAGAAGACGACCAACAAATGGCAGATGCAATGGACAGTCAAGTTCCATGAAACTAAACATCTAATTTTACCTCAATTTCAACTTTTTTTAAACATCTTCGGGGCTAGAGGGCACGAAGTGCCTGGAAGCCCCACACACCTTCCTGAATATTCTTCGAACTATTAAAAAAAAAAAAAAAAAAGGTAGTGGGACCTCCAGGCACTTCGTGCCCTCTAGCCCTGAAGATGTTTAGTATAAAATGAAGTTTAGTATAAATGAAGTTTTTTGGGTATTGGGGGCTTCCCGGGCGCGTTGCGCCCTCTAGCCCATAAAAATTTTTGGTAGAGCACTCAAAATAGTATAACTTTGTCCGGACAAGTAAGGGTCTATCGTCGCTACAGGAAAAGTTACGGGCGTTCCAAGGAAGTATACTTTGAGAGACTCTTTAGAAACTTTAGACGTTTTACATAACCATCCATGCTTTTACTTTACATCCGATAAAAGTGGTTTGGAAACCGTTATGAGATGGTTAGAGGACATACATGACTATGAGTTTAGATATGACAAGATAGAATATGAGAGAGGTCCTATAAACCGGAGAAAGTGTCATATAAACATCTGTCAAAAACCGCTTTTTAACTTCACTTAAAATGCCACGTAAGCTACGTAAGAATATACGTAAGAGGAAGAGAGCATTGAAACATCCAATAGTAAAACTGACACCACAACAACAGTTGCAACAACAAATAATGAATGACCCCACTATGTTGCAAGAAACAATAAGAATTACCGAAAAAGTGACAAAACATCAAAAACAGGGAGGGGGTCTCAATTTTTATTACTTATATTATTTTACAATATTTATATAAATACTCTTTATAATATATTTTACTATAAAATTATACCTCAAATTCAAATATTTAAAATATTATTTACATAATTATCTCAAAATTATATTTTTATATATTATTTTTCATATGTATAAATCATATAATCTATATCTATGCAAATCTCATCTAAATTTTTTTGAAACAAACCGCTACCATTTTATAATGGTCCATCTTAAATTCATCATAAATTCTGGTACATGTTAGTACCAGAGTCTTCAAATCTCAAACACTCTGGTACCAACATGTACCAGACGCGAGTTTCCAATGCCCTCGTACGATTTTCTATTAAGATCTTCTTGAATGAGAAGGTCTTCATAGAAACTCGTACGAGGGCTTCTCTTTTAAATACTCTGGTACCTGCTGGTATCGGAGTCGACTTTACAGCCCTTTCCCCAATTTTGAAGCTGGGGAAAGTTTTCAAGCAATGAAAGGGAAGCTCTCGCTATGAGGTGAAAATCTAGAATTTTTACCTCATAGCGAGTAATCTTTTGTTAATTGCTTGAAAACTTTCTTCAAATTATCAAAATTTCGAGGAACGTTTCCTTGCTTCAAAGTAGAGATGGAGCCCTTTGAGCCACTGCATATAGGTCAGTGACTCAAAATACTCCATCTCTACTAGAAATCGCCAAAATTTGGGTCGCAATCTTTGAAATGCGACGCAAGTTTGGGCAATTTCGCGAGGGACTTGCTCCATTTGGTGCATAGATTCACACTCTATGCACCAGATGGAATAATTCTTTCGCTGACAGCGGGAAACTTTGTCTGAATAGTTTAACATTCAGACAAAGTTTCCCGCTGTCAGAGAGGGAATGGAAGGGTAAGAGGTATATATTCATAATGTATACCTCTTACTCTTCCATTCCCTCAAGAAAGTTCAAAAACTTGGGTGCAATCAGAACTGATTGCACCCAAGTTTTTGAACTTTATATAAGGAATTGTTGGCTATGATGTACTGATCATGAATCAGTACATCATAGCCAACAATTCCTTCGCAAACAGTGGGAAACTTTGTCTGAATAGTTTAACATTCAGACAAAGTTTCCCGCTGTCAGGGAGGGAATTAGAGGGTGGGAGATATATAGATAGACTATAAATCTCTCACCCTTTAATTCCCTCAAGAAAGTTCAAAAACTTGGGTGCAATCAGAACTGATTGCACCCAAGTTTTTGAATTTTGTATAAGGAATTGTTGGCTATGATGTGGATAGCCGCTGCCAGACCAAATGAATTAACCGTTGTGAATAACGTTTCTGAATCTTTATTTAAAAAGATAAAATATCACGATTTTGGCTGCGTTAAAAACCAAAGAATTGATGTTTTTGTCAAAAATCTTTTAGAAGAAGTTGCACCCAATTACTTTTATCGTATTAAAAACGATTTACTTCAAACAGGTTTTATTCCTTCAATTAGAATTCGCGAGCCTCGATTGACAGATTATAAAACAAAATTGAAAAGAGAAGTTCAATCACGTTTATACCAAGTATTAAATTTTGTTCAGAATCAAGAAGCCAATTTGAATCCATTAAGATTTTTATTGGAAAATGCTGAAGAAAAACTTTCTCAAATAAATGAAAAAAAAAAAAAAAAAAAAAAAAAAAAGGTAGTGGGGCTTCCAGGCACTTCGTGCCTTCTAGCCCTGAAGATGTTTAGTATAAATGAAGTTCTTATATACGGGTCTTCCAGGAGCTTTTCACAAATTATATATGTTTTCATGTTTTGTCAAGACTTCTTCGTAAAATCAGACAAAAATATAATTTAGGGTAGAAGGTTAGATCTAACCTCTTTTCTACCCTCTTGAATTTTCATGATTTCTTCGTAAATGGTTTGTCACTTTTCTGTCACTTTTCAGGAAAAAAACATTTTTATTAAATATAAAATGAATTTTACAAAACCACCGTTACCCTTCTTTGGAAATAAGAGTAGATGTAAAGATATTCTATTGAGAGAACTTAAGAAACTACCGAATGGTCTAACATTTGTAGACTTGTTCGGTGGAAGTTTCTATATATCTCATTTGTGCCATACAATATTTCCTGACTCAAAGATTATATGCAATGACTTCGACAACTATATGAACCGTCTCAAACATATACCAGACACAAACAAAATATTGAAAGAGTTAAAAGAAAAGATACCTATAGGTAAGATGGAACGTATACCATTAGATAAGAAAAATACTGTCAGAGAGGTTTTGAAAAAGGCAGAGTATATTGACTGGGATAGTATATCTGCTAGACTATTATATAGTGGTGCTATAAGAGTTCATGACATTGAAACACTTATGTCAAAAGTTTTATATCTTAACTATACAAATGTTTTCAAAGAGAACATAGAAAAATATATTGAGGGTATAGAGTTTGTGAGATGTCATTGGACAGAGTTGTATGAAAAATATAAAGACAAGGAAAATGTTTTCTTTATAGTGGACCCGCCGTTCTATAACACATGGGATTTTCAATACCAAGTAGACTGGACTTTGAGAGACTCTTTAGAAACTTTAGACGTTTTACATAACCATCCATGCTTTTACTTTACATCCGATAAAAGTGGTTTGGAAAGTGTCATGAGATGGTTAGAGGACATACATGACTATGAGTTTAGATACGATAAGATAGAATATGAGAGAGGTCCTATAAACTGGAGAAAGTGTCATAACAAAGAAATTTTACTAGTAAGTAAATGTGGTTTGAAATAGGACTACTTGTTTTAGGTTTTTTCCATTGTGTCATTTACTTATTTGACGTGGCAGAAAGATATAGAGAATATGAAGATGAACCAATGCCTGCAAATGTTCAGCATATGTACTCGTAAGAGATATTTTTATCTAATATTAAATGGACGCACAGAACTTAGCGAATGCACAGCAACCTGGACAACCAAACCCAGAGAATATTCCAAATGAAGTTAGAATACAAACTGCAATGGCAAACTATGGTCAAGTGCCAACAGATGTACAAATGCAAACTGCCATGTCAAATGACGCTGCGTTAGGTTTGCCACCATGGTATGCAAATATGAGATGGAAAGAGTTTTATACAAACCCTGAAGTGGGATATAAACAACTTTATGCAGATGACGCGAACACAGGAGTTGACCCAGAATATGTTTTCTACCAGAGGAGAAACAGAATGTATGAGCTCCAGTTAAAGAATGCTATGGAACTCAACAGGAAACGTAAGAGACTAGGCGGACATTAGATTTTTACATATAGTAAAATGGGTTTCTTTGGAAGAATAGGAAACTTCTTTCGAAATGTTGGAAGAGGTATATGGAATGGAATAAAAACCGTCGGAAGAGGAATTTGGAACGGAGTCAAAAATATTGGCAAAAGAGTAGGTCAGTTCGTTGGTATTATACCTAAAGACCCTGAACCAGAAGAACAAGCTCCTGTTATACAACAGCCTGAACCTGCACCACAGTCTAGTTGGCAACCAAATCCAACACCTCAACCGTATTAAAAAATTATATTTTTACCGTTCGATAGTAGTTGTATATGAAACTAAGTTCTAAGTAAAACGCGTGGTATAATGGAATTATTCTCTTTCTTCCATCTGTAGTAAACCATACTTGAAAGTCTGAAATACTTCCACTTGGTGGTTCGTATAGCTTTGTAGGTTTTCGTAAAAGTCATTTGCCAAGCATAAAAAGAGTTTTGTGCACCAGAAAATGAAGCATGAACTATAATAGCATCTGAGTCGAAAACATTTTCATATGTTCCATTAGGGTTTTCGACTTCATAAAAGTTCGGGTGTACTGGATATTCTGCAGGCTGATTTAACATCCTCAAAAATCTATACCATGCCAAGTTGTTATATTTTGTAGAAATATAAACGTCTTCTCCAAGGTCTTCTATTCTATTGATTTTAACAGTTGCATTTTTCCTGTCATATATAATATCGAGATGGTACTCTCCTTCGTCAATGTTGTACTGTTTTGCATATTCGAGATAGATATCGTTTATTTTTTCTTGAAAAGCTTGAAGAGTTGTTTCTAAGTTTACAAGCAAACTAACTTGTAAAAGTTTTCCCTGTTCAAATTTCTCATACGTACGTTTTTCTTTGTTATAGTATCGAACTTCAAAAGCGACCGTAAATGGGAAACCATGTATGGCTTCTGAAATGAACTTCATTCTACGAAAGCCAATAGCTTTTGTGACGGATGGGTCTCTTAACCATCTTAACGGGTTAGTCAAAACGATAGCCTTCATGCTTACGGTCTCTGTCTCAAAACTTTTGACCGACATTCGTAAAAAGTTCATCTAATGGTTTAGTTGTAGCAACTCTTGAATTTTCTTTTTCTATTGAAAGCATATTTTATCTAGAATAAAAATGTCAAATGAAACAGCGTCTATGAGAGAAATACAACACAACCGACAACTCATTATACAAGCTCTAAATAAGAACACAACAAACTTTTCAAACTATTCTAAGATATCTGAGTCATTGAAAGAAGGAAACTTAAAACTGACGATAAACCCAATGACAGATGAGTTTCTGTTTCAAGACAAAGAACCATATTGTATAAATCCAACAAAAGGAACTTTAAACGAGAAACCTATAAAAGAACTTCTTTTGAAAGCAGATGTTGACAACAAAGCTGACAAAGAGTATGTCATTGAAAAAGTTCAAGAAGAACATGACAGAGCAGATGCAACATATGCAACGAAAGAACATACTCATCCTGAACTAGCAGACAAAACATATGTTGACAATAAAATGTCAAGTGAAGTGACAAGAGCTGACAAAGAATATTCTAAAAAGACTCATATACATACCATTGCAAAATATTACAAACTTACAAGAAACCTTAAACAGGAAAAGTGACGTTGGACATACACATACCATTGCAAATATTACAAACTTACAAGAAACCTTAAACAGTAAAAGTGCCGTTGGACATACACATACCATTGCAAATATTACAAACTTACAAGAAACCTTAAACAGGAAAAGTGACGTTGGACATACACATACATCTTCTGAAATAACAGACTTAAACGTTAGCCTTGAAAAGAAGGCAGATAAGAACCATACACACGATTTCTTCGCAACTGTTGGTATAGAAAATATTGAAGGAACGTTGAAAAACTGGTGGGGATGTATTAAATTGGAAACCTCCTAACTTTCCACAAGTTTAACATCGGATGAAGACATAACAACGATGAAATACACTAGATGTAGAAATGTCTATGTCATGGAGGATGAAAACAAAGTTAAATTCACTGCTCAAGATTTATATGATAAAAAAGCTGACAAAACATATGTTAACGATGAGTTAGATAAAAAAGCTGACAAAACATATGTTAACGATGAGTTAGATAAAAAGGCTGACAAAACAGAGCTTCAAACGTTAAAGACAGAAATACTTCAAACAGTATATCCTATAGGTTCTATTTACACGTCAATGAACTCTACCAGACCAAAGTAGTACTTGGTTTTGGAACTTGGACTCAAATAGTCGACAGGTTTTTGTATTGTGCAAACTCTTCAAAGAAACAGGCGGAAGTAAAACGATTTCAGTGCAAATTTACCTGCGCACAGTCACTACATAAATTTAAGTACATCTGAAGCAGGTTTGCATAGTCATAGATTTTGGATTG